>NC_140531.1:16968720-17580506 GCF_057382185.1 Mchenga conophoros
AAAATGATGATCTCATTAATGGAAAGGCGAGAAGACTAAAAGAGACTGTATGAAGGACGCTTGTAATGGTTCGTGATCCAAAGCACAGATCATCAGTTGAAACAGCCAGAGGAGGCAGCGTGATGTAATGGGCATGTCTGGTTGCCAGCAGGTTACTGGGGCATCCTGATGAGAAAGTCAGGTTAACTCTGAAGTGCACAGATCCTTACTTTCTGCTCAGACTCTGGCAGGTGAACCAGAGACGCACTGTGAAAGAACTCGGGAGCTTTGGGGAAATGTTCTGCGATGGTCGACTCAAGTCACCTGATCTCAGCCTGATCCAGCTTGTATTTTGGCAGAAAGCACAGCGACATCTTTTATTTAAGATTCTTATTTCCATGCTGCATTTTAAAGGCAATAATTTAATATATCTATTTCTAAAATGTCAAGAACATTACTGCCAAAGTAATTAATATTTTAATAAGAAAACATTAGTCGCAGCTGTGTTGCAATGCAGATTTTTCTGTCTTTTCAAAAACGTATTTTTCTTGGAGAAAATGTTTCACGGTTCACATACTGTAACAAACAAGATTGTCTTTAAGAGCAGACGCTGATGTATCTCCACAGGCAGTCCTTTAATGAACTTAATTTTAGGAAGTGATGAATCATCTCGTTCCTTGAGGTTATTAGCCATTTATCTGCTTTACACTTACTGCCTCGATTGCACTGCACTTCCTCTTGATGAATGAACACCCCTCTCTGTGCTCTCACCACTCAAAAGAAGCACGTCTGCCGTTGCCCTCAGCACTAACTCATCCAACGACAAACAACACGCCGCCGACATGAGAGATGGAAACGAGCGAAGGATTCTCCCCTGCTGAGCGTTTAAGGGTCGGGATGTTGCGATAGAAGAGGTGGAGAGGGGCTCTCGCACCTCATTCCATATCCCTCCATCTCTTTGTTCGGTAATCCTGCCCTGCAGCGTCGTGGCTCTCCTCATTGCCAGCAGATTCTCAAAGGGCCGTAGCATGAGCAGTGGTAGCGTTCCACTTCTGTGCTTAATCCTATTTTGAACTTTGTTATAGGCTGAGAACTGATAAAGGAGTACTTAATCACCATAACCTGTTGTCAGCGGATGATGCTGAATGGAGTTACAGTACTTGAGCTCACCAATGATCCATAAACCTATAGGTAGATCTGCAACACCCTTGTCTCCTTAAGGGAGCTGATGCTGATGTCTGCCATCAATCTTGATGCTTGCCCTCTGGATAAGCACGTACGTTTAAGGCAGGGAGGTCAGCAGGTACACCCGTTCCCTGTTACTCTGGCTCCAAGCGCGGGTTTTTGTATGAGCTCGACACCTCTGACCTTCTTCAAAACTTAGCGGTTTTGAAGGGGAAGCGGTAAGTTCTTGAAAGCCCTATTGAAATGCCAGGTTTGTCATTGGCAAAATTGGCAATTTGAATGGATTCCTGTGTTTAATCACAGCTCAGCAGTGCACCAAATCACATCTTGTGTTTCTTAATGAGATGTGTCAGAGGCATTCTTGAGCACAAAAATCCTGTTTGAGAGAGACGGAAGCAGAAATATTCACTCACCTTTTTTTTGGCTTTCTCCTCTCTCTTTAAAATCCGGCACGGTTAATAAGACCCAGGTGAATACGAGGCAGATCAGATCTGCTGCGGCTCTTTGATTGCCCTGATGGTTTTCATGCCTGGCTGCCGCTAATTCAGTATCAAGACCCTGTCAGTCTGAGGCAAAACTACAGGCGTCATTCGTATCGACACATTGTTATTTCAAATTATGGAAAAACTTCTGTTTTATCCGATGACAAAGTCAAAACCACATGCAACACTTATTTCACACCAGTTTTGGGCTTGTTACTCTCAAACATATAACTGTTAGCTTAAAAAACATGGCGTTATTTATTCCCTGCAGAAAGTAATGCATTACACTTCTTGTTACATAACTTTGTTCTTGGCCAGTTAACAGTATATTGTTAAAGGTCTTTGTCAGTATTTTCTTTGTCTTTACACACTCAAATGATCAACTTCCACTTTATAATCCATTATTACAGGTCAAAAGCTCTATACAGTGGTGTTTTCTAATATCTGTGGCTTCTGATAGAAGATAAAAATGACCTTCTCAGGTGGATAGACGGTGGTCTGATTTGTAGTCCTAATTCTGCTTTAAACTTTTGTTTTCTTGTTTTTTCCTTTTGATGCTTAACTTAAGGATCCGACCACCCCTTCCATCACTGCCTGAGGGTCACTGAGGTCATGTGTTAGTCATGTGTTAATCATGAGGGGGCATGGCAGTCATCAGTGTTCAAGGCCGCATGAGTTACTGTGTCAATTGGTAGCAAACTGCCCGAGGAAGGAGATGTCAGGATGTCATTACACTATCAGTGATTCAGTGTTTCTTTTCTAGCCCCCTACACAGAGCAGTTCAGGGCCATCCCCTCGGGGCACCTTGGTGTGTCACTGGCCTGGCATTTTGTAATGTATTTGTTCTGTTTTGCCTGTTAGATTTGGTTTGTTCCAAGTTTCTCTTTTCTACTTTGTCCTGCTGTCTCTGTCATCTTGTTTTGTCTTAGTTTTCCTTCCTCAGTGTTAGTTATTAGTTTTACTTTGAAGGTTACTTTCTCGTGTGTCTTGCTCGAAGCAGGTTCAGCACCAGGATACATTTCAGTTATCTGACTTCATTTGCCCTCACAACGGCAGGATAAGCCGTCACGCAAAGGTTGTTATCAAGTCAATAAGTTAACCTGGGGTGCATCAATCAAGCTACCGTGCAGCGGTAACGTTAGCGGCCTCTGACCAATCAAAAACTGGAAGAAGTCTAGTGAAGTTGCCTGTTTTGTAGTGCAGGCCTCTGATCTTTCCCTTTGTTTGTCTGCCTTGTCCTCATTAGTTTACCTCTGTTTTCATTATTCTCACTATTCATTATTCTTCATATAAGAGAAGGAAGGTGCAATTTCAACAGTACATCTCAGCTTTTCTACATAAAGAAATTATGCTGTTGCAGATGGAAGAAATCTCTCAGCACCAAATTACAGAAACAGTTCTGGCCAGAATATTCTGCAATTATAAAATAAGGTTTTCTGTAATCAAGAATGAAAATTGAACTCAGGACCTTCTTGCTGTGCGGCAACAGTGCTAACCACCGTGCTGCTCTGAGAATTTATGACCAGCAATTGTGAGGTCAGACACTGATTTTGGACGAGAAGGCGTGGCTCACAGATTGCACTCTAATTTATCCCAAAGGTGTTTTGTCAGGTTGAGATCAGGACTCCAGACCCACTATGTGCCTCAACATCCACGACCCTAGCTGTCATGGCCGTACGGCTCGTTTTGCGACACTAGTCGTGAAGATACCTTGGCCATTCCTGACAAGGTTTATCCACACTATCTGCATTTGTACTTTACAGGTAAATGAGAATCACATTTGTTTAAAAAATTAACATTTAACACAATTTGTGGTAATACGCTGAAAAAAATGTACTGCGGCAAAAAAGCAGTTAAACCTATCCAAACTATTAAAAGGGGAAATTTGAGAGGCATGTCACCAACATTTAACACGCTTGTGTTACACTCTTATAATAACAGGTAGCTCTAGTTTGAGTACAAGCCATCGCTCAATTACACATGTTAAAATGATGCTTTTAAACAATGAAGAGCTGTCACTGATTACTGTCAAAATCAATTAAATTTTATTTTTTGCATCTTTCATAAAATATTTAAAATGGTTAGGACCCAAAATACCAAAATAATACAAAGGAAAACCTGCCACTCCTCTCATCTAGGAAGCTGTAAATGTTGATTTGATGAATGACTTTAATTACTTAACGGTCAGCAAACATGAATCACATTTGCGTCATTTCACTAATGGGTTAACTGACCAGTAGATTCTGCAAATGACCTCTGTGCTACTGACCTTGACTTCGTAAGATTTAAAGGTGAGCAAGTGACTGTGTGTTTTCCTTGCACGGAGGACTGCGAAGGAGCATTCACGCTACACCAGGGCCCATCTGCAACGCTCGTGTGCGTAGGCGGCGAAAGTGTGGCAGGGGAGGATGCCAGCACATACTGCTATGGAGAGGGCACACACGCTGACTATCCAGCACCACCTGTCTCACTCGGGTAACTGATGAGCACAAGGTGTGCAACGGTGTGTGCTCTCATTTATCTGCAGAGGAGATGAGTAAGCAAATTCACCCCAAGTGCTAATTATATGGTCAATTTTCTGCAACAGAGGACAGAGCGCGTGAGCATCGGCGAGATAGATTTATTATGTTTGCATGAATATGGAACAGAAGTTTCAAGGATTTAGCGGATTTTGATGTCAGACGAATAGAGTTTTATTTACACTCTTTTTTTCCCCCTCCCGGTTTAAGCACTTATGTGCGTCTGTTTGTGTGCGTGGAGGTTGGAGCGGGTGCTTTCATGCGCCTGCCTCTGCCCGCTGTGGCTTGGCAGGGAGACGCTGCTGCTGACAGCTCCGGAGCAGGAGAGTGCCGCAGGCAGAGCTCAGGCATGACAAACCCTTCTGGAGCACGCTTATGACTCAACAGAGCTCGAATCCCCGATGCCCTGACCTCCTGCACAATTCTGAAAATGCGTGTGTCCCGGGCTGAAAACATTTTTAACCGTTTTAAGGACCTGTGCAGTTTACCACGAACTGAGTCTTTATTTCCAGTAATTGAAGAAATTGTTAATAATGGGTGGGTGGATTCACACTCGTTTATCAGAAAACTGAGGCCACTGTCCCACCTGCCCTCCCACCCATTCTCATCATGTATTAACCCTTAGACACTGTTCATATTTTACGGTATGGTGACCCAGACCAATCATATCAAATCATGATATCACCATATCATAAAAAACTCTACCACTATAATTATCAACATTAATTCAACAGTATTTAACACTTACAAATACTTTGCATATTAGTCTGTGCATTCAAAGCAATGGTGTGCATGCTTTTTCCCACGCTCACTGAAATTGCATCTCAGGTGCCCAAAGCACTTTCAACTACAAGTTGCACTTTAACTATATACTTCAAATAAGTTATCTACCTCACATAAATGGCCGATTTAGGTTCACCAATCAACTAAAAAGCACATCTTTGGATTGTGAGAGGAAGCTGGAGGACCCACGCAGGCCCAGGAAGAACATACACAGCCCACAAAGAGATGTCAAGGCATGCTCTGGCATCTGTATGACCTCTGTTACTTATATACCATGTACAATCACTCCCATGCTATTTTACTATTACACTGTTTGGAGATTTCCCCCATGATCCTTCAAAGACCAACAGTTCCCAGTCTCTGAGGGAACCTAAGCAAATGTGGACTTGGTCAAACTGGACCAATGTGTCCTTGGTTACTTCAGTTACACATTCCACAAGAGTGGCCACCACTGGAGCACTTTTAACTGTAATCACATTGTGTATATGTCATGTTGACCTCTGTCGGACTGGCATGTTGGAGAATACCTAAAGGGTACGGAGTGCATCACAATGTGAGGCGAGCAGTTTGTGAATGAGCAACAGCAGAGTTGGGAGTGAACACAGGTTGCTGCCAGGTATAACAGAGTGGCAGGATAGTTGGACCACAGAGATAAGTCTGTTCCTTTTAACAGTCCATGAGCCGGTGCTGAGTATGAAGTCATTCAGGCTAATCAAGTGGGACTGCAGTCCATCACAGCTGTTACTATGTCGGGGTATCTAAATATTTGTAGGTGGAATAAATGAGCTCATGAAATTATGGTAAAATTCGCTCATTGTACAGAACACATGCATGAACATCTGCAGTGAGAATTCAGGTCAGGAACAGGAAGTACTGTTTGAAGCATGCAAACTGTGACATGTTGACAGACACTTTGGGTCATAATTATTAGTTTCCAAACAAGCCTGACATGTGAAATCATGTGACTCGTGATTGAAGGATCCTGCTACTGACCAGTCGGGCTCTGGCACCACATGTGATCCTCAACCTCCTGTCAGCTTTGTAATATTTGTAGTATTTCTCTTTCACCAGTGTGATAAACATCTGGACCAAAGCTGATTACCACAACACATTTACAGATGATAGGGCCATGTGCTCATTTTCCCAAGGAAATAACCCCGACTGTTATTCAAACTACTGTTTGGCTTTCAAACATGTTGAAGTTTGATCTGGATCTGAAGAGTCACCAAGGCAGAAGCACCTCTGTTCCCAGTGGATAATAGGTCCAGGAGAAGCTGGTACATGGAGGCCTAAAAAAAGGACCTAAAAACACAAACACTAATGAAAAGTTACTTTTGGTAGATACACACTGGCATGCAGACTGCAAAAGGACAAACTTTCAGCCCACATCAGTGTCTCCAAATGTCCATGTGCTTAATGCTACAGTCATATCGGTGAATTATGAAACCACTGACTGAAGACTGGATCGTACTTCGTTCCCTAAAGTCTTTTTTTAGTTTTCTTTTTAACTAACTAAGCTGAGCTGCAGCAGAAAACATCTGTGCCTCTTTTCCAGAAAAGTTAAAGCACAGGTGCAAATGGGTGTCACCAGATTGTTAGAGGAAACTGCCATTAAGCTGAACCTTTCTCAGCTCTTTACTGCTGGATGACTTCTGAGTAGCAAACCACAAGCTTCAAGTTTTTGTCACAAGTGCACACATCTGCACACTTTAGATACAGCTGGCATGCCCATTAGTTATTTAAATCCAGTCTCAATAAATCAGCATGATTATTCAGTGGACAGTGCCACCCGGTACCCAAGCAAGATGTACAAATCTTGCAACTATGAGTGAAATAATTGAAAGAAATTAAACTTTTATCTGGGTTAAATGCTACCCTGAGCAAGTGAGAGCAGGAAGGAACCATTACTGGAAGTGCCTTTAATACCAGGACACTAATTATACTCACCATCTGCAAAATATCGCGCAGCAGTGATTCCCGAGACTGCCATGTTGTTAGGCTTTCATCGTGATCACACTTTTCCTCAGGAGAAAATGCTTTCATCCAACTTGGGACCAATACAACCCTGCATTTGGCTGCTGTTAGGTGTTGCAGTGTAATAACATGAGAATTATCCCGTTAGAGGTCACAGCAGCTTTGAGTAAGTCTGTGCACACGTTGGTGTTAATTTGACAAATGCAATCATATACAGAAGTAGTGCAAAGGGCTTTCAGAGGTGTCAGAAAAACAATGAAAAGTGTCCAAATAAATAGACAGACATGGACAACTCCCAGTAAAAAGATATGTAAAACGGTAATTAGGTAAAGATAGTGTTTTTGCAAGGTTCAAACAAGCGCGCAGGCTGTTCTGTGCTTTGGGTGCATAAACACTGATCTCTATCGCCAGATTTAGAATGAGGTCTGGGAATTTGAAGGAGACATCTGTCTAGTGACCTGAGAAAGCTGTTGGGTTGATAAATTGAAAGCATGTCAGACATGTAATCTGGCTCCAGGCAATTAAGAGATTCATGGACTAGAAGCAGCATCTTTGAGTCACTTCTACTGGTAGCAAATGGAAAGGACAAGTTGTTATAAATCAGGATTCAGAAAACCAATCGGGATTTAGAGTTCATCATAGCACAGAAAGAGCACCAGTGAAGGTTACCAGTGATCTTCTTATGTAAAATTTTACTGCTACTACTATAGTTAAATAAATATCTTTCAAAAATTAAAATATTACCAAAAATTATTTACAATTAATTGAAAATGACTAGCGGTGGAGGAACTTTTAAACTATACCTTTAGGGTAAGAACCAATAAAATACCATGAAAACATCATCATTGTTTCCAAAAAATATATTAATGGAAAATTGTGCATTAAGTATCAAAAGTAAAAATAATTCATCTGCTGAAAAAAACCCTCTATCAGTGTTAAATAGATGCAATAGATAGCTGCATATGCTTAAGACTGAGCTCATTTTAAAAACTTTATATACTGCTTAATGTCCAGCATCATATTCTGTAAAGTATATGTTTGCAGCAGCTGTCCTGTTAGGATATTTGAAAAATAAAAAAATCAGTTCTTCTTAAGGTCAGAAATGCAGGGCTACATCTTGAATTTTTGCAGTGTATTAAAATATTAATACCAAAAAATTTGCTGAGTTTAAAAGATTGATCAGCATGTGACATTTACTGTCAATATCTATGGAGAAAATTACAATATTAATTTGTTGTCTTGTTTTATGGACATAATCAGAGCTGCTATCCCCTCGCCATCATGGTTACAGTTTCCTTGCTAATGTAAGTTATCCACTATTTTTTTCACTCCATCTCCTACACGTCACACATGTTGACCCATGGTGGCTACAACACAAAACTCATCTCTTATGATGCTAAAGCACTGAAGCTTGTTCACTTGCTTGTCAGACAGTGAAAGCAGACCAGCGGCAGCTTATCTCACACATTGTTCTCCCATGAGTTTACAGTCTCAGACCACTGGCTTATCCAGAAGACACATAAAACAAGCTACTGGCCCCTCAGCTTCAGTCAGTGTTGAGGGGAGACGGTGGATAGACATGCCTTCAGAGACAGCGAGGACTATGAGAAGTAAGCACTGCTTGCCTTGCTTGTCCTGGCGGGTTGCCACTGATATGTCCTTAACATCCCTTCTCTCAACTGCACAATATTGTTAAAATTAGAAACATCCTGTCTTCTAGGATACCTAAAGTAATTCATTATTATCAGGTTGTTCTGAATGTTCCCTAAAAAGCCTCCAGTGAATAGAAGTACAGATCATATTTCCCCTGTATTAGTTTCTCTTCATTGGCTCCCTGTTAAATACCAGAATTGAATTGAAAATCCTTCTCCTCACATACAAAGTCTTAAACAATCAGGCCCTGTCACATCCTAAAGCACTCATTGTACCATATTATCCCAACAGAGCTATTTGCTCTTAGACTGCACTTGTGGTTCCTAGACTTTCTAAAAGAAGAAAGGGAGGCAGAGCTTTCAGTTTCCAGGTCCCTCTACCATGGTAGAAGGTCTTTGTTTGAATTCAGGAGGAAGAAACTCTCTTTTCCTTTAAGATAGGGCTTCAAGTGCTCCTTTTAATAAAGCTTATCCAGTCGTTAAGTGATGACGTGACGAATCCTACTTCCGGGCCTAAAGTAGTCTGCGTTTAATATGGCTTTTGTGTTGTTAACATGTTTAATGTTATGTATTTTCTTCTATTTGATCTCAAAAAGCTCCTAAAACAGTCAGTGATCACTGTTGACCTCCCTCGGCTTTTATTACCGCTAATCATTTATTTAAGCTCAGTTTTTAAAACCTTAGGATGTAACTACAGCCCAGCCCATGCAGCAGTATATGAATGACTAACCTCGTATTGTGGATGGATTATCTCAGTTGTTCTCCTGGCTGAAGTTTGGTCCTTTTACAGCATCCTGCCATGCGATTACATTTGTTCCTGACCACCGAGAACACTCACGTTAACTTTTATCGAGTGGAAAAAAAGTTAGCTTGTTTATATTATGCTAACATAGCTGTGTTGCTAGCGGTCACGTAGCACATCATTATATACCAGCTAGCCAAACTTCAGTAACCCTACAAACATCACTGCTGTTTAGTTTTCTGTCTTCATTTATGCTGGAAGTGATAAAACAGCTGTACGTTTTAATTTGTTTCCAAAACCCCGCAGTCAGGACATGCTATATTGTATTTAGATAGAAGCTAGCGAGCTAACTTCCTGCTAACTTCTAACTCCGTTAAATGTCACAAATTCCATTTTCATGGATGCCTGGATGTTAAACTCAATTGTTACACCTAGTAGAGCAGAACGCTGATCATTTTATTAAAGATGAAAGACTTTAGACAGTTTTTCAACTCTCAGTAATGCCATAGTGATCGTTTGATATATGGCCCTGCAGCGGAGTTTAGGCCCAGACACGGCTAGTGACGTCAGACTTAACAACCGGATAGGTAGTGCTGGATCACATTACCTGGAACCATCGGCTATGTCCACACTAATGCGTTTTTGTTTGAAAACGCATCGTTTTCTCTCCCTTTTGGCCTCCCGTCCACACTGAGGCTACGTCCACACGTACACGGGTATTTTTGAAAACACAGATTTCTCTATGTGTTTGCACCTTTCGGCGTTTTCGGTCACTGAAAACTGAGATTTTTTAAAAACTCCTGCCAGGGTGGAGATTTTCGACAAGGACCAGGAAAACGGAGAAAACGCAGCGTCAAAGGTGTGCGCCATTTTTGATGTCACACTGTGCGCCACGTTATTGTTTCAGTGAAATGGATTTCTACAATGGCGGACCTAGACAAAATACTGTTACTGTTAATTTTACTCTCTGCAGTTCACTTGCTTACATATACAACAGTTTCTGTCCCGCCACACATAGGACTCAGTTCTGCTTCTATGCGCCATCTTTGTTTACTCTTTCCTGCCCAGGCTTCTAGACTTCTGATTGGCCAACATTTCTACACAGTTAGGAATATATCGCCAACTTTTGCTTTGGCATGTTCTTAGCAGCGTTTTCCTTCGTTTTTCCGTTTAAGTGTGGACGGGATTTTAAAAAAAGCAAAAACGGAAAATCTCTTTTTTCAAAAATACCCGTGCACGTGTGGACGTAGCCTTAGACGGTGTTTTCGCTGATGGAAAACGCAGCGTTTTGAAAATGCTCTTGAAAATGCATACATTTGGAAACGGTGCTTTAGTGTCGCAGTGTGGACAGCAAAAATGCAGACTTTCTAAAACGATGGCGCATGTTAGTCATGTGATGCAGTCATTTGACCAATTAAACTACAATAGCGAGGGCATTATACAGCATTTGTTTTGTTTGCTCTGAATTTTGATGGCCCTATTAAAGATTAATATCAGTCTGTACATGTTCCAGATAACTTTTCTTCAAATTTTTTAATTCTCACTCTCTTTTGAAACTTTGTACTTTTGTGTTACTCGCAGCAACAACTCCACCTCATTGTTAGTCCATTTAAAAAACTCGGTGCTTTTCATTTTGCTGCGATGTTTCAAAGAGCCAGAAAGTAAATAAGCGGCAGACTAAATGAGGTCGGTCGAATATTTTTGCGTTTCATGCATGTGCAGTACTGGAACGTAAGCGTTTTCGGCCGTTTCAATGTGGACGCTCAACTCTGTGAAAACGACTGAAAACGCTAGTGTGGACGCGGAGCTTTTTTTGACGAAAACGCAGTTTTCAAATCTATCCAGGCTAGTGTGGATGTAGCCTTACTTGTGCTCCTAGGTTCAGGCAGCTGAGGAACTTCCAAGTGTTTCTTCTCCACCCACATCTTTTCACTGCCACTATTGCCTATCATTAACTTTTTGTCTTCTCTCTTCCGTACTTTTTTTTTTTTGTCTTTGTCGCTCTATTTTCTCTTTCTCTGTCTTTCTTTTTGCTCTCTACCCCCAACTAGTTCAAACAGATGGCTGCACCTCCTTGATCATGTTTCTGCTGAAGGTTTCTTCCTGTTAAAAAGGAGTTCTTCTTTCCCCACTGTAGCCAAGTTTGTGTTGATGTTTTCTCTCTAATAAGGTAAAGTTTTTAAGGTCTGTACCTTGTGACACCTTGTGACTGTTGTTGTGAACTGGTGCTACATAAATAAAACTGAACAGAAGTGAATGCTGCAGTGTAGTATTGACCAGTCAGTCCTGAGCAGGCAGATAACATGTAGCAAAACAGTCCCTGAGAAGAGCAAAAGAGGAATTGATGAAATGCAGTCTTGAAAGCATTGGCTCTCTCTTTCCATTTGTTTTAAAACAATGTATCCACAAACAATGGCCAGTGGATGAAACACCCCATCTAATCGGTACGCTGGACGCCAGGAAATAATAGTGGTCTTTCCTGCAAATCATCAGATAGCCAGAATTTTTGAAATTCCTGCTTTCTGATTATTTCCAAGAATCTAAGCTACAGAGAAAAATATTATTTTAGCAACATTTTCAGTGATGCTGGACTCCCAAGTGCAGCTGTTTTGCTCCCAATGATTTCACTACATAAAAAAAAAATTATGTGCAGCAGATGCTCGTTTGCAGGAGAAAAGCATTTAGATTAACAAGAAAACCATTAGATCACAACGATACGTCAGGATGTTCAAATATTTAAATTATTTTCCACCACCATGCCAAATGCATAAACCTTGCACAACCCTCTTTCAGGCTGAATATACATGTATGATTACTGCTGCGGGGTGTCAGCTACAGCAGTTTATTGAAGTTGAAAAAGGGAGCCTGAAAGTGCATTTTTTAAAGTAAAAAGTGTGATTGGAGGAAACGCTGTAATACTGAAGAAGATGGACTGGCGCCACCACAGGGTGTGATTTGGATGTCAAGCTTTGAAGCTCTGCTGTTAACCCTTATAGAACCCCCTTGTATAAATCCAACTTCAGGTCAAACTCGAAACTGCTGTTGAAGTGGGCGAGATGTGGTGAAAAGAGCCAGAATACACTTCAGTAGTATGTGGAATAAAAATTATTTGGTCAAGGTCAAACCTTAATGCTCAGCTTAACAGTTTGTTATGATGACTTTATGATCACCGGTAGGGCAGTAAATTATCTCATCCCTCTCTGACCTCGCTGTGACCTGCAGTCATTGTACTTGTGGGATCTGCTACATTAGTTCTGCTACCAAATGGTTTTCTGTCAGTCTGTTGCATGTGATGGATCTCTCAAGCAGTGTTATATAGGTTCAGAGGCTGACATCGCCCGAAACGCTCTGTAATCACCATTGATTCTCATTGTTCTGGTTTTGTCTAATCACCTAAATTGTTAAAATACTATTTTAGAGACCAGATAATCACAACCTTAATAACTACGGTGCTTCTGCTAATCCCTCTACTGTATTTTCTTTCTTTTCTTTTTTTTTTAGAAATCTCAATTAATTAGTTTTACATCAAAGGAGCAGTCTCTGTCTATAAGCAGGAAATGTAATTAGGCACTAATGAAGAAGACGACTGTGCTGTTTTCACTTTTTTCCCCACCACCCCACCCCCAGCTTGTCGCTAGGTGAGACTATAACCCCCCCCCCACCCATCCACCGCTGGGTGAAATGAGACGTGCACGAAGGGGAGGAAGGGGGAGCATTGCTCCTAATGACAAGTGCTGGAAAGCTCAGACTGTCGAGAAAGCCCGACTTCAAAGGGGCGAATGAGAAAAGAGAGAGACGGCAAACACACAGGCGGGTGTAAAGCGTGAGAACAGAGAGCAGGGCGAGGGCGTCTGAGGGAGCAGAATATAAAGACTTCATCGGAAGCCGGATGCCCTCAAACACTTTCAAGGAAACACCTTGGTGCTCGAGTCCACTTACAAAGAGCGCACGGTACACTGTCCAAACTCTCGTTCTCACCTTTTGAAGCCTGCAGGACTCTGCATGTGATGTATAATTAAGAAAAGTGCGGCTGGTTGCTGGCGCTTTGTAATGCAATGCACTGTACTTTGATTGATAATAATGATGGTAGCCCCCGGCTGTGTGAAACAACTTGCATGATGATGTGCAGCACACAAAACTGATCAAAGCTCCTAAATATGAAATGTGAAGATTAATGTTTGAAATGAGGGTGAGAGAAATAAAGAAAGTGGCTTCACCATAGAAACAGCAAATGAGCGCATGAGTGCGATGCTGGTGTTTTACAGAAATAGGCTCTCTTCTTTCTCAGGGAGGACTCCTCCAAATCCCACTGAACGAAGGAGTCCATAAGGGACTCCCCCCAGTGGACTGAGATGTATGTGACTGGTTTGCTCAACACACAATATAGATGCTGCGGGCCTGTTCAGAGCAGATTCTGTGGATGTTTTCTGTGCAGCTGGTGACTGCCAGAGCCTTGGGATAATGACGCCTGGGATAAGACGACTGTGAAGAGGGATTGGTGGAATCTGCAGCAGACTGTTGGCAGGCTTGTGCTGTCTGAGCCCGGCTCTTACACCAACTGCACCGGAGGACGACTCGTTCACACGAGGGGAGGGCGGGGAGGAAGGCAGAGGAGGCCCATTAGTGTGAAAGGAACAGGAAAGACAAAAACACCCACACTAATGGCAAAACATTCGTCCTTAAAACGTGTTAGATTTCTCAGCGTCGCCTGCCACTTACCTAAGAGACAGGAAGCAGTACAGAGGGATGTCAGTCAGGCGGTGAGTGGGATGAGACGATCTGCCAGCACACGAGATGAGTTGACATCACCAAACATACTGTATCTTGTCAGAATCAGAGGAGCAGCAGAACGGTGTCCTGATTTCGGCTGTTTTGCTGTTTCGCATAAGTTTTACTTGAATTTTGTTTAGTTTTTTTGTCAAAAAGCAGACAAGCTTTTCGGTGCAGGACTGTAGTGTTGTGCATCACTCTGGAACAATTTCACATCTGGTGGCTAACAATTTGTTGTTTTGTTAATCTGGTTTTTGGTAATTTTGTGTCTCTTTACCTCCAACAACGAAAAAAGAGTTCCCTCGCTTCACTGCAAACTTTGACACTAGGGCTGTAGTGAGTAAAAGAAAATTCTAGTTGATTGAAACTGTACCCAATGATAGCAGGGAAAAACCTGTCAGTGTTATCTCTAGATGACCTAAACCAGCCATGGTCACCTGAGTCTGTCACATACCTTACATTAATTATAAGTAAAATGCTTTCTAGCGTATGAAATCTTTTAACCTAGTTATTTGACACTGAAATGTTAAAAGGGAACTATTATGCTCATCTGACGCTCCACTGCAGTGGCCTCGCATGAGTCATTGTTTATAATATTCTTATTTAATTAATTTTCTCAGATTTTCAGTCCACTGTTGTAGCTCATCTCCACGTCTCCTTTTAGGCTTGCTTACTTCTGATTGGCTGCCCCCTACAAACACAACGGCAGGTGGGTGGGGTTCTGTGTGCCTGAGATGACCATATTAAGCATATCCCCTCTCACTGACATCACGCAGAGCCAAACGTAGAAAAAAAAGTTAAGTGTTTAACTCTTTCCCTCATTAAGATGACATCTGATGACCTCCTCTGTACTCAATGAAGACTCAAAAAGGCCTAAAATATGACAGAAACCACTAGGTTCAGAAAAGAGCTTCAAGGGTTACTCCTACTACTCCTACTAGTCAAACCAAGACTTAAACCAGCATGAAACCTGAGTTTTTGTTGCTCATACTCTCATTACTTTGGTTAATGTGAGCCCTCGGCATTTTAAAGATGAATCAGCCTATGAAAACCATTCAGCATCATCTCTGGTATGTCCATGACAGATTCCAGTGCAGCCCCTAACATTTAGATTGCTCCCATTATGACCACTTGCACTGGGTGAATTCAGTTATTTCGTCACGGACCTTGAACCTATGCAGGGAGCGAACATGAACTTCTGTTCGAGGTTGACCCAAATTTGGTGTCAAGGATCACTGTTGAAAGTGAGAGCTGAGCTTTAGCTTTGAGCAACAGCAGAGTAGCTTCCAGGTGAAGAGTACACCGACTCCGAGCCTGCAGGCAGCGCCTCAGGTGGGAAGCGAGACCAGGAGCGTGCTCCGCCTTTTTTTTAAAAAAAAAACTTGAGACTTTCACTGCATAGCTCCTCTCTAATGTCCCAAAGCATCTGAGGGAGAACATCCAACACTTTTGGTCACACAAACACAATCTTCGCTCCTGTCTAGCACACGACCCAGAATTGGCTTCTTATGATTTTTTTTTTTTTTTTGTGAAAACAAATAAAGACAAAAATAAAGGAATAACATAACTGCTCCACAGGCTGGGCACTTGCCAATATTCATGGGAAGACAGAAACATATCAAATGGTGACTCAGCACAGGAACTGAGCAATGATAAACAAAAAGTGATATAATTTTTGCATTTCGATGAGAGAAGAAGAAATAACTGCAGCTGCTGCTTTTTTATTAGATAAAAGGCAACTTCTTTAATCGAGAAACCATGGTAGACAGTTAATAAGTTATCAATTTAAATATTGATAACTTATTATGATATTGGTGCCATAGGAGCAATACTTTGTTTCTGTCTTCTAAGTTCAGTATGTAGCTCACAGAACTGTATGAAATACTTTGTTTAATTAAAAAACATACCCCAAACATGCACTGTGAAAAATATCTGAATCTTTTTGTGTTGACTGTCACATCTTTTTTTATTTATAGCCTGTAGCACATTTAAACAACAGAAGCTGGCACATTTACACTCCAGGTTTCCAAAAAAAACAAGTTATATTAAAAATAACTTAAAATCTGAATTTGCAAATGACTCATCTCATGACACACTGCTCTCCCATACACGAGCTGCTTTTATCGGTTAAAAATATCAGTATTGGCATTACTGGCCCTGTGTCGATACTTGGTGTCAATGTGTGCAGTATCGCACAGCCCTACAGCTGAAATCTCCACTAAGTCCAAATTTCGTACAAAAGCAAACTGGCAATTGTCCCATCAGTGAGAGTGCCCCATCCTATTGGCTGAAGGAGCACATATTAACAAACCAACCAGCCAACCCTGCAGACTATAGACCACAGTCTCCCCATTTCGTTTAAATTGGGCACTCTGCAGAGAGTTCAGTCAGACTGAACTCCAGCTCTTCAAAGGCATTTTGACAGATGGGTGAAATTGACCTCCCATCCAAGAAATACTGTTTCTCAACATTTTTGTTTTATAACTTCCTTACAAAGCAGCAGAAAGGAAGGAATGCTGACTGGGTGGAGGAGGATGGGTGGTGGAGCACCAGGGGGTGGCCAATCAGATTAGGACAGGAGCCTGTGATACCCACGGCCACCCTTTTTTTTTTGCCTCGTCTCTGAAAGGCTCTATCGAATTATTCTGACAGTTATGAGGCAGGCGCAGAGCAGATGGCATCAGGGGAATAGATAGACGATGATGCTGCCGCTGCAGCTCGTGTCTCCCAAATGAATAAAAAGCAGGATGTTTCATCACATCTTCGCATTTGTACAGTAAGAGATTCTTTTTTTTAACGTGCGTATGACATTGTTCACATTTTCGGTTGCTTCAAACCGAGGCAGCTTCTATTGATCAAAAACATTAACTTCCTCAACAAAAACACAAATTTAGCACTCCCCTTTTCTGTTGCAATGCAGTACCATTCATTACTGTCTCTCATTTATAGCTTCCCCTTGAACCAAAGGGAATGATTAAAAAGGCTCCCATTGGTTGGAGAGTTTCTGAGTCTGTAGTTGCCCCAGACTTCAATCAACCTCTAATTGAAAAGTTATAATGAGGTTCAGCCGAGCTCCGCTGCAGCACTCCGGCTTGACTCCGGTTCCACATCGAGCATGTCTCCCGGAACAAAGCGAAGACGCAGGCATTTGAATCTTCACACGCGTGCACACCTCCCCCCGTGGAAACAGATCTTCATGAGGAGGTTTTTTAATTTTTATCAGGCTTCAAATGAAGTGACATTAAAGCCTGAATTGATGCAAATTGAAAGCGCAAAAGCAGTTTGTGTTTTTCATTTTGCTGCACATGTAATTAGTTGGAGTCCATTCAGAGTCACAGAGGAAACCGCAGGAAAAACAATGCATACATATTGCATTAGGGAGCAGACGGCCGGGGAGGAGCATCATTAATCAAAGATCCATAAACACGGCTCGTAATGTTAATTCAGCACTTATTTTCAAAGCCGCGGACACATGTAATGAGCAGTCTATTTTATGCAGTCCTCCTAGAAAAATGGTGAAAGATCCGAGGCCAGATACCTGTTAAATTACCAATCACTACAAACGGCAGAGTTCACTTCTTTTTTTCTTTTTTCTTTTGCTGTCAACTTAGTCTTCCTGCACAGAAACATGAGTTCTACAATCCTCAGTGTAATGAAAGTAGTATGTCAGCCTGGATTCTTTTATTTTCCCCTCGAGCTCCAGCAAGGCTCTGTTGGTAT
The DNA here is from genome assembly GCF_057382185.1 of Mchenga conophoros. Lineage (NCBI taxonomy): Eukaryota > Metazoa > Chordata > Actinopteri > Cichliformes > Cichlidae > Mchenga > Mchenga conophoros. The sequence continues at coordinate 16,986,527 of NC_140531.1, forward strand.
TCCTCACATGTCTCATGCTGGTGCTGTAGCTTTGAGGTGTGTGTGTGTGCATACATATATGTATGTATATGTGTGTCTGTGTTTCTTTTTATTGTAGAGGTGCTCCAGATGAAGGCGAGCTGCCTTCCTTCGGGCATCACAGCAACACAGGAGGTAAACAATCAATTGCCACTCGCCTGTGTCGCCTCAAATTAATTTCCCAATGATCACCTCCAGGTATCTACCGCTGCTGTTTTCCCCCCTCTGCCGATCTATAATGTAAACACTTTGCAGCAGCTGCACATGTGTGTATGAGACGGACTGCAGCAAGCGAAAGCTCATCAAAAAATCCTCACCCCTGTGTGTTAAGCGAAGGGAAGCAAGAAAAGAAGGGGAAGAAGTGCAGGAGATTACTGTGGGCTTTTTTTTTTTGACTGAGAACAACCTTTCTCGGACAAGGGTGGTGCAGACTCACATGTTAAAGCCCTAACGAGACACACCAGTCATTCTGCTGTATGCACGGGATCCTCTCCTGTGTGTACGAGCTCTTCAAAAACTCAATGGCTCATTGCTGTGAACACAGCTTAGTCGTATAGTTACAGTATTATTTCCTGCTTCAGTGCACATCAGCTCGCTGGACCTTTTCTTTCTTATAAAAGCAGCGACACAGATCCCAAAGTGAGGCAACATGGATTCACAGTGTTTTCTTGTACATCTTCCAAATCACGGTGAGTCATTGCTCATCTCCATCCCCAATATCCTGTTGGCATCCTGCCAGAGAGGATGAGAAATAAGAAAAAAAAAAACTACAAGAAAAAGAGAGTAGAGGGAAGCAGCCAGCTCAAACTATCATAAGTCCAAATGAATCTATTACCATAACTCTAACAGCCATTCAGTTTTTTCTTTCATATCTCTGTGCTCGGGGGCGACGTTTGGAGCCTTTCCTACCCATCTCCATTACGCTGAGCTTGTCAGCCAGCAAGCCAAGCAGAACAAGGAAGGAGGAACAGCGGTCATAATGAGATAGACGATAACAAAGCGGAGGACAGAAATGGCAGTGACAGAGTGAGAAGATCAAAACAGCCCCAACAGCCTGAAATGAAGTGCTGTCATCCCTCACAAGGCCGGGCTTCCTTCTGCAAGAAAATCATAAACTTTAAACAAAGGAAATGACAATTAGTGAGGTTTTCATCGTCTCATGTTGCCTGCCCATGTTCGGAGCAATTTGGAGCACTGTTCTAACACTTCACAAAAACTATGAATTAAACATGGCCTCTTACCACCCTGGTGAATATTTGATGAGGATCAAAAACATTGCTGACGTGTTGTTATGTGATATTTGCTTAAACTAGTGGCCACCGGTCTCGGGGATTTTACAATGATGAGTGATTAACTGGGAGGTGAAACGAGCCTCGCTGTTGCTGATTTTCTCCAGTGTTATTGCCTTCAGCTATTGTAACACTGGTGAGAAATTATTCATTTGCAGCACAGAAATAAATTTAATCAGTGCTTATGCTTCCAGCCTTCCTGTTCCCCTTGTGTCATTACTCCTCTTTTGGATTCGGTCTGATGTGTGTGGTGCCTCCAAAACCTTTCGGTCTCTTTTGCTTGCAACTTCTGCCACAGTCCGTCACAGGCCACTGATCCTCACGCTTCCACCTGCTACCTGCAAGCCCTCCTTCAAGGCTGCAGAGATGAGGCAGTTCTTTCCACCACAATAAGAGGTCATGGGGGGGAAAAAATGGCGCCCCTTATTCCATTCTCAGTGAAGGCGTTCCAGTGTCCAGTCAAAGCCCTAAGCGCTGACTGAATCTGATGTGACATTCATGATCAGTGCCCGAGTGAAATGTCACTGTTTTAGAGCGCTGTTAATTGTGAGTACTTCCCACAGGAAAGCCCGCAGAATCGCTGACTTACAGAATGTGTCGTGAAAGGGCCCAAAAAGTCAACCAGCAGGCCCTGGAGCACGAGGGGAATTCACAGAGGCACAGCTTTGAGTCCTTGTAGACCGAATCTGAGTTCACGGTGACATTTGCAAAAATCAGAAAAATAAAGGAGAAGAAAACAAGCCCATTAGAAAAGAAGAAGCGGAAAGAAAAAAGAAGAACAAAAGTGAGTGATGTGCCTAAATACAGCAAACTCTGGCAAAAAGCAGCTAAACCTGGCTTAACCTTTGCCTCTGTGCAATCCATTATCAACAAAAATCCCCAATCGAACTTGTTCAAGAGCCAACGTCTGGCAGATCAGCCCCAGCATTGCACCTTTTTGCTGATGGATGTTGTGCGGCATGGCTTTTTCCACAGTTTACCTTAAAATATTACACACAGAAGATTAAGGAAACCGTCAATGGGACATTTTCAAAGTCCTGCTTAATCCTGTTCAGTCATGGATCTGTTTCTCAAATCCTGAGCATCCTGGATTGTTAACTCCACTGGACTCAGCTGGTTGAGTCAATACAACTGGTTTTATTGTGGTTATATTCCTATGTAAAACCAAAGTTGCTGAAGACCTACATCATTTTGCAGTGAAATCACCTTCCTGCAGTGGCTACATCAATATTTGTGAAGTTCTTTTTCAGATCTATGGAGTTCTGGCTGGAGTCTGAATGTAAGAATTTATGCTTAACGGGAATTTCTATGTATGAGAAACAGATTTTCATAGTTCATTGTTGTATTATCACAAGTAGATTCTATGTAATTAACAACTTGACCCTGCAGACTGACTCCACCTTATTGCGTTTTTTTATCCCCTGGATGTAGCTTTGAAGACGCCAACAGTCCAGATCCCCCCTCTGTTCCAAAGCCAACAAGATCCCATGTTCCCTGCACAAGTTAACAATAACTACTGGCATAAAAATCAGTCTCCAATTATTGTTTGTTACAAGTAACACATAGCATGAATTATACTACTTTGCAACACTGATAAGTGGTTTGAGACCCTTTGTTTTCTGACTTACATGCACCATTTGTACCACCAAACTTGGTTTTAAAATATACTAGAGAGAGCTTCCAAGCTCTACATGAGCCCACACAACCTCAGCGACAGTGCCTGAAAGTCAAAGTTGATGTGCAGTCGAGATCAGCGCTCCAGGAACTGTGGCCGATGCAATATTGATGGTCAGGTCTAAATAATGAATTCAAAAGAAGAACAAAATGTGCAGCGGCAAATGTTTCTGAAAATACAGCAAAAATAAAACTGTGAAATCAATGAATTATCTATAGCTGTTCATTATATCCTCCAATATTTCCAAAATAGTCTTCTGGTGGCAAAACATTATTTCAAGAAATAGCCTAGTTTTTCGGTCTTTGTTCCTGTATTCCCCTTTTCTTTCTAATCATCTGCTCGATGGCAGGCAGGACTGCTGTATCCCTTTTGCAGTTTGCCTTATACAATAGCAAACGTACAGTATCAGAGCCCTAAAATGGAACACAATGGTGTCCCCAGATAAAAGCCCCCAAATTGGCATCCATGGATGAGGAACAACGGTATGTGTTTCTAGCCCGACTGTCTCTGTTTCTGACAGCTGTGTCTGTTTCACAGGCCTCATTATGAGCCTCTCTGTCTTTCTCCTATTTTTTTCTTCCTCTTTCTATCCCGGTGACTGGACCCGATCTTCTTTGCAGGTCCATCTACTGCCCTGATTGGCAGGTAATTACCACCTAGGTGACAGCAACCCATTCCAAGAGTTGAGAGGTCATCAGGCTGTTTTTTGGTGCACAGAGTTTTCCTGGACCTACTAAAGTTCTTAGAGCTGCTCTCCCCTCATGAGATAACAGCGAGCGGTAACCATGCAGAGCTGTTAGTTCAGCCTTTATGTGCATGGCGTTGTCAGATATGCTCCCATCCACATCTTCTCAAGCTATCTTTGATCCCGTAACTGAAAGACAGCAAGAGGGAAAGGGCTTGTTTTCTGTCTTAACCATTGTTATTACAGCAGAGGAGGCGGGCAATTGCTCTGATTCAAGTGCATGTGAGGTTATGTCGAAAAATACTGTAAGTGGATGAGGGAAAGGGAAAAGCAAAGCAGGAGGAAAACAAAGCCTGGAGAAAAAGTCTGTCAACAATGAGATAGTGGATTAAAGTGACAGTTTAAAGTCACAGTAAATTGGTATTTTGAAGGGATCTTTCTTGTAGGGAGGGAGCTCAAAAAGTAGTTGGACTGTAAAAAAACACTGAAAAAGCTTGGAAGTAGTACACAAAACTTAACTGGTGATGTAGCTAAGCCGATTCTGTGAGATCTGTGCTGACTTTATTGGTCAAAATCTTGACTCTAAACTATATTCAAGGGGCATTTATTTTACTAGTTTAACCTGTTCGGGGCAGCTGAGCAAGCTGTAAATATAACATTTACATATACATTTGTTCACGTTCACGCAAAAACTCCAGGGGCTAAAAAATGAATTGTGCTCAAACCTGCAGGTTCCTGATTAGCCACTTGAGACTGGTTCTAAAAGCAAGTCAGTCTTAGTCTCCGTTTACAGCAGGGATAAACATGGCTACAGGAATATGATTAATTTAGAGCTGTCAGCGTTAAACTCGTTAAAATGACGTTAACGCCATAACCGCATTAGCTTGGCAAATCTCCATTAGCGAGTTAACACGGTTCACGTCGTGCAGCCCCTCGCATGGGGAGACCCGCGTTAACGGCGATCCACTATTCAAACGCAGCCACGTTAAACTGGGGTTTTGCATCAGTGATTTTTGTAACATACACTGTAATCTACGCTGTCACCTACTTCGCAACCAACACCCTAATCTACACCACAACCTAAACTGTAATCTACATTGTAACGTATACGGTAATCCCCTCTCCAGAAATGTAACTAAAGGTTCTTTAAAAACTTTTCCCACATAAATACAAATGCTGACCACGTTACATGCTCTATGCAGATTCACTGCAGAAGTATAAATCATTAAATTCAGCAGACAAAGAGCTTAGATGTGGACTTGTCTGGGCAATTGATAAATGTAACTCCTGTTAAACCTCTTTTTAGCTCTGATGGAAACTCCTGTGCAGTGTTCTCCGGCTTGTAGCTAAGTTTATCCATCTGCTCTATGCTTATTAGCAAAAAAGAAAAAAAAGAGGTGTTTATTGTGAAATAAAAAATAATAATTGGAGAGCTTAATATTTAACATAAAAACCTTGCTAAGTAGAGCTGTCATGTAACACACATAAAGAACATCATACATTTACCACAAAAATAATGTTAAGAATCAAAACTAAATGGAGTTTGACGTGAAAAGGAAAATATGCAAGGCAGTATTCTCTCATAACATTTCTTTCCTCAAGCCCATTTTCCCAGCGTGTACACAAAATGTCATGGATTTACCAGGCAGCCTGTTTATACTCAATTTCTGTTTCTTGGCCTTTTTATCTTGTTAAGCGCTATAATTGTTGTCTGTGTGATCTGGTCAGGTTTTGCTGCCCGCTACCCCTCATTTATCTCTTTCACTAAATTAACACATTAAACCAGGATCCTGCAGCTACATTTGTTGTTCAACGACCCATTAGCCGCTAATTTAGCATTAGCTTCTCAGCAGTAACACTGGCACCAGCTTGGTGACGATGATTCCAACTAACAAAACTGCTCTTTCGTCTGTAGATAAAGACGAGCAGAGCTTCAGGACTTGTTTAGCAAAGGCCTTGTGTGGAAATTTTAATTTTAGTTTCTGAACATTATGAATATATACTTAGAAACAGCTGTGCCTGTGAACAAGCAAGAGTTAAATCACCCTGTAACTACGTGAAACTTGTCAGCGAGACGCCCTTGTGATATTTTCAGAGCGACGGCAGCAAGTTGTGTCTCTTCTTTCTACTCAGTGTACTGTTATTGCACACTTGGACTTTGGTTGCATAAGACTCAGTAGCCTTTATTTAGCCAGAGAAGGCTCTCATTTGAGGTGCAGCATGAATGATGCAGAGCTCTGAATGACGCACGCAGACACAAAAGCAGTGGAAAGGTTTCCCACCACGGCCACCACTTAGGGCACAAACAGTCGCCGCCATGCTGGCACAGACGGCACCCCGAGTCCCCTCGCAGCAAGTAGATCAAAATAAGCTCTCATTTTAGAGGCTCAGGTGCATAATTCAAGAAGCAGATATTCAAGCATGAAAGCGGAGCTCACAGAAATGTGCTTTTGCTTTTAAAACATCACTCTTTGAGTTAAACATTGATGCTCCTCAGATGCTAAAAAGGCACACAGACCAGCAGACACAGACACACACACGCGAGGGTGTGGTGGAAGTTGAGGCATCCACTTCCACAGACCAACACCACAGAACATTTTGGAAACTGCTGACTGTTCCCGGCCACAACCACGCCGCCATCCAAAACCATCATTTACCAACAAGATGGTGCCTTTTGCACCAGCTAACCCTAATACTTTACTCCCACACATGCTGACAGTGCTATTATCATCTAAAATTACAGTACACTTCCTTCCCTACGGTCTATTTGTAAAAGCAACACCAGCCTCTAAATTCTCTCATTTAGCCCCGTGGTGCATCTGCATGTAACAATAGCAAGACACAGAAGGATGGAGTCTTCATCAGAAAGCGCCCTGCGTCCTGATTGATATGCACCAACTGTCCTCATACAGGCTGCTACTTCTACTGCTGTTGCTGCACTGGGATGGAAAAAAAATAAGAAAAAAAGGCAGGCGAGCACCGAGCTACAGCACAGAGACACAGATGAAAAGCCCACAGCTTACTCTATGATCCAGCTTCTCCGATGAGCCCAAGGAAAACAGAACACTCTAAGCTAAACAGACCTGAGGATGTGAAATCATTAATCTCATGTAAACCAGCTTAATTGATGCCTCGCCTCTTCTCGGATACGAGTCGGTCCTTGATTTATGCTTCCCTGTGCTACGAGATTAGAAAGGTTAAAGAGATCCTCTGTGGAAGTGACTGTACTTGACAGGAGTCTTTGATCTGTGGCAAGAGAATGACAATTTGTCCCCGGAGACACAAGAAAGAGAAATACAGTGATCATTGTGTGTTTGTGGAATATTTTGTTTGGCCGTCCATTATTAAAGTTCAGAGCTATCACGCTGACTGGGGTGAAAAAAAAAAGAAAAAAGAATGGAGACGTTCACCGCAGCGAGCAGACATCACAGGGTTTGTCAGATGTTTATGAAATTAATCGTCTGTTCCACTTGTTTTGAAGCCGCATGACAGGGAATTATCTCCTTTGTCCTGGTCGTCATCGAACACTTCCAGCATACACACCGATCGGAGCTGTTGCTGCCAGATTAAACAGCCCCTCGTGCTGTATTACCTGCAGTATGGCAGCCCGAACCATGACTTAGCTCATTAAACGCAGACAAAAGGGGCCTTGACGGTTTACATAAACCACAACAGATATGTGCCCCGTAGGCCTAATCAACAACACCAAAACATCTCCTTAATTAACAATCATTAACTTGATGCATCCACTATTAACAGCACCAATTAATTACATACAGAGCTAATGTCTCATAAGTAATTGAAAGCATGGTGGATGGATGAAAGGATAGATGGAGCCGCTCACTGTAGCGCAAGGGGGGCAGAACAGATGGATGTACTTTCGCCTCGTTTTGCTGCGTCAGTTCACGTTCAGTCTCCCGCCCAGACCACTAAACTACACTAATAGGGGTCTGGTGTCAGCAGTCTGGCGGTTGATGGCGACAACTTTGTTTAGGGGAACAAATGAATCTGTCTGAACCTCTGCATGAGCCATCTGTTGAGGGAAACCCGCTTCCACATTGATGGTCAATTTAAACACATGAGGCCCCGGTAAGAGGGCCGGCATCATTAATTTCATTGTGTGTTTAAGAAAGCACAAGTGTCTGCACGCCGAACACACACCTGTGTGTTGTTTTGCAGAAGGAAGCATTTGTTGTAGCAGATGATGATTAAATCTTGGCCCACAATTGTGCTGCTTATTGTTATGATTGCATCCCTGCCACTAAGCCAAACACCTGTATTTCCAGGAAAGGGAAAGCTTTGAAAAACACGCTGTATTACAAAGTTATCTCTACTTCACAATAACTAGGAAGAGTAAAAAAAGGGTATTATTGAGACCCCTGACGTTTCCAGGGAAGCAGATAAGCTCCCGTCTCCCTAGATCTAGAGGAAAAAGTCAGTGTCCCTTCAACGCAGGCATTGGTTTGTCATTGCCACTGCACTTGGCTGCATGCTGGTGGGATCTTTCTTATGAAACTCTCCACAAGGAACCTTCAGTACATTCAAGCACCTGCCTACAAAAGTGGCCACGGGATCTGGCTCGCACAAAGGATCTGCCTTTTCAGGTGGATTCGATTTGTGGGTCTCGTTCCCATCTCCAAAGTCATCCATCCTGTTCCTGTGATGCTTGAGCTCTTCAGTTCCACGCACCTCCATCCTACTTTCCATGTGGAAAGGTGGAGAGGTAAAACCACTCAAAGTCCAGTGGTTCCAAACCCCTACTGCCTGGTTGGGTTATTGATGGCGGCCCGAAGAGTTTCCCGGCTGTTTGACGTTGAAGGGTTGTATACTGGGAGGACAGGGACATTCTGAAGCCAGCCGTCATCCGAGTCTTCCACCAAGCCCATCCTAGCAATCTCTGGTCCGTCAGACACTTGTGTAATTTTTTTACTTACTCTTCTCCTCTGTTTTAAAACCACCATCTTGTGTCTCCCTCCTGTGTGATTACCTGCTCCACCCAAAGTGTGCGTCTACTTGACTCCCCTGTGTAATTAAGCCGTGTGTTTAGTGTTAGTTCTCAACCACATTGTTGATAATTCTGTCTCAGTTTCTTAGTGTTTTGATTGCTTCGTTTTTAGGCTTTGCCTGAGCCCGATCCCTCTGCTTCTTTCTGAACCTTCTTTCCTCAGTAAAGACTTTGAAGTGAGCGTCATCAATGGTCAATATGCAGGATGAACTATCTGATAAAAATGTAACTAAGAAGAAAAAGAAAAACTTACAAATATGATTAGAAAAGGAAGAAATGGAAAAAATGCCCCAAACTCTTTGGGTGGAAAAATATTCTCCCCACTGCATCACAAAATGTTTTTTAAATTACTTTTTAAAAAGTACTTCCCTGATCTCTGACTATTTGGATCAGTCTATTGAACTTATTATTTCCACGAATCACTAAGCAGATAATTGTTCTGCCAGAGGTTTCTTCCTGTTAGAAGGGAGTTTTTCTTTCCCACTGTCGCCAAAGTGCTTGCTCATAGGGGGTCATATGATTGTTGGGTTTTTTCTCTGTATGTATTATTGAAGAGTCTACTTTACAATATAAAGTGCCTTGAGGCAACTGTTGTTGTGAGCTATATAAATAAAACTGAATTGAATTGGTATTAGGTTTTGCTTTCCAAAACATTTACTTATCAAATTCAATAAGGGGTACTGGAGCCTGCTCCAGGTACCAAAAGGTGAGAAGCTGTATACACTCTGGACAGGTTGATCAATTAACCCGTGGAAGGAAGCTGGAGTACCTGGAGAGAACCTAACTAGGGGATAACATGCAGAATCCACACAGAAAGACACAGACAGTGGATTTGAACCCAGGATCTTATCGCTGTGAGGCAACAGTGCTTACCACCATGGTGCCATACTGAAAAAAAATCCAGCTACATTGGAGAAGGAAAGCCTGCTCTGAATACTGTGGTGGTGATGAGAGGCTGGGAAACAGGTGGGCAAACACCCCCGCTGCAACTGCTGGGAGGCACGCCTCTCAAGACCTCCAACCAGCCACTGGACCTGTGAAAGAGTAGGTGGTGAGAAAAGCAGAGCACTAGAGGTAGAGAGCGAGAGAGTTAGAGGAGCAAAAACAGAAAAGCGAGGATAAGGACACTAGCCCCCAGAAACATGGCACATTATTGTTTTTGTTTTTTAACACTCTTCCTATTCCTTTTAATTAAACAGTACTGTGAGGTAGTCTCATCCCTTTATATTCTATTCTAAGAAAATAGGAAATAGATGCAGCATTTTATTGAAACAAACATACATGGGAAATAGTTTATAAGGGAAAAACAGAGTTTGTGCAGTTCTAACAAGCTTGAAAGTCAATATTTGGTATGACCAGCTTTAATATTCAATACTAAGCTTGTCATTTCTTTTGTTAGCATTCAGGAATAGTTCTCCAGGCTTCTTGAAAGACATTCAAAGCTCTTCTCTGGATGTTGGCTGCTTTTTGTTCTCTTCTCTGCAAAGATGATCCTTTCAGTAATGTAGAAGTTCAGACTCTGAGGAGTCCACCCCCAGACTGTAGGTGCTCTGCTGTGTGTTAGCAGTTGCATTGCCATGCTAAAAAACGAATAATAAAAAAGAAGCCGACTCTATGAAAAGAGAAAGGAAATAGGAAAAAAACTGATTTCCAAAAGCACAAGGGAAGTGTTTCTGGGGAGACTATAACCCGACGGACCAGTTGCAGGAACCAAAACATGCTAGGTAAGTGTGTTTTAATCTCATGGTTCATTTAATACTGGTGATGGATTTTTAGGCTAATAGTCAGGCTAACACACTTACCTCTCATCTTCTCTTTCCCCACAAAATCAATAGATCCTCCACTTCTTTTAAGTGTCTCCCAGTATAATTCTTAGCATATTTTGATTCCTGCAACTGGTCCATCGGGTTATTGTCTACTCAGAAACACACTTCCCTTGTGCTTTTGGAAATCTGTTTTTTCCTATTTCCATTTTTGTTTGTTCTATTTCTGTTTTCTTTTTTCATGTTTCCGGTTTTCCTATTTCTGTTGTGTTTTGTGTGTTTTTGCACCGTTTTTCTTATTGCTGGTGTTTTCGTAATTTGCAGTCCACACACCACTTTCGTTGGGTGCATTTTTTTTTAAAATGCTTGCGTCAGTGTTAAGTGGCTCAAAGAAAAAGGGGAAGAATTCCTCTGAAAATAGTCACCTACAAGGACTAGACTGAAAATGAGTGAAAAAGCAGCCAGTGTCGAAAGAAAAATGCTCAAAGACCTTAAGAAAGTCTGGAGAACTCAAGACCATTTAAAAAAATAAAATAGTCTCCATCCTTAGAAAAAAAATAGGAGTGCCTCAAGACGTTTGCACAGTCTTGCAATATCTTTGTTTAATTGAAATCTCAACATTTCAGTTTGTCACTATAACATCTGCAATAACAACAAAGAATATTTTTAGGATGTTCTTGACATTAACAATTTTTATAACAAAAATGCTCTTTGTTTTATATCTAGCAGGAAAACAAAACCCCTGTCAGCAGAGGGTTTTGAGTTTCACAGTACATGTCAATAACGCTCATCAGTGGAGCAGACTCCTCTGCAGACCCTCCCTCCACAGATTAGAGGAAGAGCAACTCCACAGACCCCTCATTACGCTCCACCTCCCCTGACTTCTGTAGAAAAGGCTGAATAGGTGGAAAAGAAAGAGAGCGACATAAAGACAGATGCACAAGAAGGAATAAACAAAGACAAAGAATGAAGAAAACAAGAAAAACAGAGTTATGTCATCACATCACAAAATAAAGTTAATAGTAAACAAATGACAGATGCCAATCCTAGGCTACGTTCACACTGCAGGCGAAAACGCATCAAATCTGACTTTTTTGACCCTATGCGACCCATATCCGATCATGGTATGACAGTGTGAACAGCATAAATCTGATATTTTCAAATCCGATCTGTCGGTCACTTTCATATGTGGTACTGAATCCGATACGTATCTGATGTTTTAGAAAGCGACTGCTGTTTGAACGGTCATGTCGCATTAAATCCATCTTTTACGTCACCGACACAAGACAAACGCCAATTATCAGCGCCGAAGAAGCGCCCGTGAAGACATCGTGAACGCTTCCTGGACATCCAGTGTAGATGTTAGTGAAACTGTTGGGAAGACAACGTTGGAGAAACGTTAACATTTTATTTATACTGCATAATCTGCAGATTCTGACAGCAATAAGGATAATTATTAGGCCACATGTAAATAACAAAATAACTTTATAGGTTAAAGCAAAAATTGGGAAACATAAAGTCCGAAGTCTTTATATTAAGGGCCATCAGTCAAACAATACTGTTTGCTCTGGGTTTAAACAGAGCGCGTTTGTGTGTGACGTCTTCTTTTGCGCATGCGGGCCACTTTGGGGTTTTTTTGGTCTTTTTCTTTTTTTTTGCCTGTCCCGTTTGGCTCTTTTGCCATCAGAATTATTGTCTAAAGACAAAGAAAGATGCCCAACGGATTTACTTTACCAAATTGACCATCCCAGCCTTGCCGTAATGGTCCATTTGATTCACCTTTTATTGTTTATTTTATTTTCACTTGCTGAATACGGGACAGACTTGACTGGGGGAAAGAAGGGGAGAAAGAAAGAGGGAAAGAGAAACAGCTGAGAAGAGGGACGGGGGAGAAGGGCAAAAGACAAAAACCAACAGAACGGGCAGAAAAAAAAAAGCATATATCGATCACCTGGATCACCTGCTGAGAAAGAAAAAAGAAAGCAAGCAGAAGAGAACAAGAGTAATAGAATAAACAGCATCACAATGATATATGGGAATATGACAGTAAATACTAAATATTAAACATTATTGTGCAGCACATAAGATCAACAGAACACAGTGTGCTTTGAGGTAGGAGCCAAAAAGGGTGTAGTTTGTGGGTGTGATCACCCGTGTGTACACCTGTGAGCATGGACGCGCTTGTTTTTTTAAAAGGTTCCTTCATGTAATAATCTGCTAGAGGGTGTGGGGGGGCCACAGCCCCGTCCTCCAGGGCATGAAGCAGGTATGGAGGAGATCAAAACTCCAGACATCCAGAGGCCCTCAGAACACAAGAGACCAAGGAAGACCAACAGAGGGGCAGCCGCGCCACTGTCCCAGAAAGAGCTGAGGAGAGTCCCAGATGAGGGCTCACTCAGCAGCCGCGGAGCAGAAGCCAGGGGGAGTTGCAGTGACGGGGGGAGTTCCAGCTGTGCCTGAGTGACCGAGCCCCAGGCCGAGAGGCCGGGGGCACCCCACCTCCTAAGTGGCCCGAGCGAGCCCCAGGCTCCAGGCCCCGACAAGCGGCCGCCAAGGAGTGAGCCGGTGTGTACCCGGACGCCCATCCCCGGACACAAAGAACCACCAACGCACCGATGTCTGAGGGAGTCCACCACCGGTAGGGGAAGTGGTGGTAGGGGGAGATAGGCCTCCAAACCTTGGAGGGCCTGAGATGTCCCCAGAGAGGTGGCGCCTGACACCCAACCTGACATATAGACACAGACATACAGGCACACACATATACAAACATCCATTCCCACCCTCATGCTCTCATATGCACTTACTCCACACTCAACCAACGTGGAGACAGACATAAAGAGACGCTGTACACACGATCACACTCCCCAAGCGTACTCTACGAACCGGGTCTAGGTACCATGCGGGCCACTTTGCGGGTTCACACTAGAGCGCGTTCGCTGTTACATTTTATTTGTAGTGTGAACAAGCAGACAAAAAAAATCGGATTTGATCAAAAAAATTGAGCATTAAGACCTGCAGTGTGAACGTAGCCTTAGTTTCAGCTGTGCCTTGTTACCCTGGTGTTTTCATTTTCATTGATTACCTCATACATTTCTTTTTTAAACACCAGTTTCCCTAATACCTTTGTCTCAGTGTCTGTTAACCTGCCCTCATGTGTTCTCAGAAGTGTTAGCATTTATGTCTTGTATCATTATATAGATGTACTTTGTTTATTAGGTCACACCTGGACCTATTCCTTCTCATGGCAGTCACTTATTATTACACAGAATATCATTATAATTGGTGTTTTTAGTGTTTATATGTTTACAGGATAAGAATGATTTGGATTTAGAATAAATAATAAAGTAAATAAAACTAAGCATTGTGCTAAACATAATTCTTAGTCTTTTCAAAGGCTCCAAACTGAGGTGAGAAAAAAGCTAAACGTTTTCCATCAGAGCTGGTGCAACAGAAAATCAGCACTACAAATCATAAGAGCCATTGACATCTAATCCTGACACACGTCCCTCCTTTCTTAATGAGTTTCCTTCTCACAGCAGATGATGTATTTTTCCCTTCTTTGTTTCCGGTTACTCCTCCCTCGCTCATTTCCACTTCCTCTCTGCTGCAGCAAAAGTGTAACACACCATTACTTCATATCTTAGAGTGTATCAAAAAAAAAAACCCAAGGTGCCGTCCAAGTTGAAAGCAATTCTTTTAATATACTGCAGAACAATTTCATGCCCAATTCATTTATTCCCCCGGTACTTTAATTGTGAACTACTTCCAGATCCACTGTAAATTTCCCATCTAATATCGTTAGAGTGCTTCCAATTCTTTTTACAGTTTAATGTTCGAAACTTCATGCCGTCTAAGTATTTTCTCACATATTCTTAATGATGGCTGTTCAACTTACACTTTATCTTACTGAGCAAGTGCTGGAACTATAAAACGTTCGTTGGTTTGGAAAACACTGGTCTCACAAGAGCTAATGAGCCAAACTCAAAGTGTTCCTGTTGGTTTTCATGCACAAATCTATCTCTTGTTTTCAGTGACCTTCTCTTTTGCTTTTAGTTTTCTTCTGGAACAAGAGTTTTGCAAATAAAGACGGACAGCTTTGGTTACAACCTCTTTTTTCTCATCTGACTCCCACAACTGCCACGCTAAACTCATTAAACCAAGATCGATCAGTGGCAGCCACAGGTTACGACTTAGTCACCACAAGCCACATCTGCCTCCAAAACAGGGCTGTGATAGAATAAAAAGTCAGCCCCTACCGGCAGTGCTGGCTTCAGGATGAAACAGGGTTACAGTTAATGGTATGTAAATGACACGCGAAGCATTTCTGTCTGACACTTTGAAATTGCTGACCGGTTAACAGCTTGCAAAGAATGTGTATTTATAGAGCATAATTAAGATTTTGAAGGTTTTTTTTTTTTTTTACATTTCGGTGAAGTTAAAAGGAAAAAAGACCAGTCACATGGAAACTCCTTAATTATCACATCTGTCAGATCCATGAAATAACGGCTTCCAGATTAGATGCAGATGATTTTGTCAACAGACAGACCTTTGAATTTCCCCACTTTACAAACTGCATTCACCCTGACATGAAACAATGGCTTCTAAAGTGAAAAGGCTCTCACTCCGATGAGTGCTGCTGGAGGGCTAATGAATAGCCAGTCAGCAATGGGCCGGACTAACGGTGCTGTCAAGCCGAAGAAAGTAGAGGACAGGCATGTACAGGCAAACATTTTTAGTCTGTCCTTCTTTACTGTCTCTACAAAACCAGCCTCCTTGCATGGATTTTTATCAGCGTCAACTAAAAATAATGCCAGATTTTCGGTCTCCGGGGACTGGTTAGGAGGAAATCGAGTCCCTTCCCAGAAAGAAATCAATGTGAGACAGAAGATGGAAACACAGTTTAATGAGTTGACAGTCCTGTCTGATATCAGGCACCCAGTCTCTTTAGGGAGGGACAGGTGGAACCTCTCACATGTGTGCTCGTTGTTCCCAGTATTGAAATGCATGCTTCAACTAAAGAGGCTTTAAAGCCCTCCAGGAAAAATCAAAGACAAAAAAAATGTTTTGGATGCCTCTGAGTGTGGCAACAGATATGAAGTTATACTTTCCAAATTTCCATCAAGGGGTAAAAACACAGGTTACGCAAATATGATCTGATGGCATGCCAGGAAAAAGGCTTTGCTGTCTGATGAAGAGCGTTTCAGCCAAACTGCAGTGCCGTCTAAGTAAAGATGAGGCCTTTTGAAATAATGTCCTCTGGACAGAAAAATCAAAGATGGAGTTGTTTGGCCACAGTAACAGTAAACATATTCTGCATGTGAGAAGAAAGTCATGCTACCTGTGGAGCTTGGTGATGGGACTGTTTTGGTTTGATGTTGTTTGACTGCCTCGGGGACTGGCCACGGCACAGTCACTGATTTAACCATGAATGCTACATGTATATGTGTGTTTGATGATAATGTGAGGAAACTACTCTGGAAGATGAAGATGAATTTGCAGTGGAGATTTAAGAAGGGTAATAATTCAGAGAACTAGAAGTATGATTAGTAGTTATTAGTTATTTACTTTTTTACCCACTTTTTTAAAGTTTAATTTAAAAAAAAAATCTTGTCACGGTCCGGAGGCTTTTGACTGCGTGTTTATGTTTTGTTTACTTATTGTTCTGTGATTTAGTGGTTTTTCATGGTTTTATCTTTTGTATTTCTACTTTCCTTAGTTGTTCTTTAGTATTTGTGATTTTCCAGCCCCTACGTTTTGTCTCTGTGCCTCCCTTGTGTTCCTTGTGTTGTGTCTAGTGTTCCTGGTTTTGATGTTCGTGTTGTTCCCTGTTTTACTTTGGAGAGTCTCGCGTCCCATGTTCAGTGTTTTGAGTTTTGCTTCCCCTTTGTCTTGTCAGGTCTGATTATGTTCAGCTGTGTTGCCTGCCTGTTTGTTTGTATGTGTACAAAGTGTGTGTTTTCCTCTGTTCCTCATCGGTTTATCTGCATTTTCTCTCCTCATCATCCCCTGCGTTTCCTCTGTGTTTCTATGTCTCAGGTTCCTCGTTCCCAGTGTCAGGTTTTGTGTTGTTTTCTATGTTCCTCGTGTTATTTGTTTAGCTTTTCCCCAGTTTAGATTTTGTTGGTGTTTTCACTTCCTTTCGTTTGTTGCTTTAAAGTGTTTCTATACAGCCACCAAATAAAGGCTCATTTTCAGTTAAAACCTTCCCTGGCATCTGTGTCTGCATTTGGGTCCTCATTCTCTCATCTCCACACAATCTGCCTTTGCAAATCGTGACTAATCTATTGCTCATTTTGAATGAATGATTGAAAGACCTTCAGAAATCAAGGTTTTTAAAGTATCTTTAGATACTTTATTACTAGCAACCCATCAAACAAAGCACATCTCATTTATTCCCATTTCTGCAACTGAAACAACCAAAAATGCAAAAGATTACCCAGTTTAACAGGCATACAATAGTATTTTTGCTCCTTTAAGCTCCCAAAGAGCTATTAGCAAATACCTTGGCATATCACAACATGGTGTGCAGTGTGTCCTTCAAAAATGTGAGGAAATTTGACAGTTGGTAGACAAAAGAAGTAACAGCAGACCTGAAAAAATTATCTGCAACAGATGGACATTATCTGAAAGTCATGTCCTTAAGAAATAGGGAAAGAAATCCAGCAAAGACCTGACGCAGGACCTGAGGGATGCACCTGGCGCTTCAATTGATCCATCTACTGTTCAATAAAGCCTCCTCAGAAATGGTCTCAGTGGATGGGTGGCTGCCTTAAAGCCATTTTTTAGGAGGGGAAACAGAGACAAAAGGCTGAGGTGTGTTTTATTACACAAAAACTAGAAACTGAACGATGTCATTTACCTCATTCTCCTCTTATATAGTACTTTATTTAACTTAAAGTAGATTTTTATCTTTAACAATGTTTTAATAAATAAAGCACATGAAGTAATGTGTACATCAGGTTCATCAATATACTATGCTACGATTAAACAGGAGACTCAATAAAGTAAACTAGCACATTGCTGTGCTTTTAGTACGCTTCATGCATTTTGGTATTCTATCATATTATCCTTTTTATATTCAGAAGAGTAAGTGATTAGCTGCTCGAAAGAAGCCTCCCATCGTCAGACAGGCACTGTATTCATCAAGCTATTGACATTGTATACATGCATCATTGATGGACTTGCTGGCCTAGAAGAAGCACAAAGAAACCACTGTATCAAAACACCGAGCATGTGCAAACACATTCAGTGCCCATGCAGACACAGAGCCTCTTAAATCAGAAAAGCCTCTTCAATCTATTCTTCGCAGGAATCTTACTATAACAGGACACCTCTTATCCCCGATAAACAACGGCACACAGGTTCAGTAATTGAAGCACATATGCCCTGCATGCGTGATATTTATGTAGTAAAGTATTTATCAGGTTTTAATTAAAAGATAAACACAGCACAGCTTTAAAAAGAGGCTTAATTTTTACTAACAGATTAATGTACACCTGCTCCTTCAGGATGCTGGGGGACGGATTAGATTTTGATTAGAATCTATCGCTGTTCGGGCAAGGCGTAGCGGGTCGTTACCACAAACTGCTTGAATTACAAACCACACCAGCTCTACAGGGGCCTTGCATTTTACTTCTTAATACTCTGTGGTAGCTTAAATAACAGGTGGAGCTTTCAAGGCCAGCTTCTATGCCAAAAACAATGCCCTGTTCCAAATTCTGACTGTAATGCAATCAGACTAATATTTTAATACTGTAACTATGCAGAAGCTCATCATTCAGTTCCACAAAGAGGTGGCAAGCGATCCCAGGAGAGCAGCTGTAACTCAGCTGCATGCTAATTGTTCCTCCTTCAAGACGATAGCTGGGATTCTCTGTTTGTCTGTCAGCCTGATAACAAAAAACTACCGAGCTGGATTTCATAAAACTTGGAAAGGAGGAGCGCAGGCGAAAGAAGAACCCATTAATTCTTGGTGCAGAGCCATATCACCCTCTCTGAATTCGCACAGCAGGGCAGTCGTCATGGGGGATGTACTCTGTGAGTGGCCTCTCAGAGATTAAATAGACAAATTATTGGCATTTCTTTTATATTCATTGATATGTAATGTCAATGTTTAGTGTTGGTGAGGCGTTTTCTATGTGTAGATCAAAGTTTCATTGATTAATGGGAAATTTGTTATGCACAATTATGTGCCAAGATATGCCGAGTTAAACCCGTGTACATAACCTGGTTCATTTTTGTACCGTTCTTTCAAATATTGATTTAAGGATTCATTTAGAAAGGGCCATCCCATGTCAGTTCATCAAATGCTTGCCACCTGACCACAGACACCTGGATTCACAGATATTAAAGCATGAATATGAAGGGGGAAAAAAACACATTTTCATCTATCTTCAGAGTGATATTCCCCAGATATGACACCATATACCAAATCCAAATGAGCTTTTGTGGAAAGAGGACGTTTCTGTTAATAATAAATCTGAAATTTAGATGGCGTTCACTCTCATTTTGCCAATATAACTTTCGGAAACTCACATTTACGTACGAGTCGGAAGACATTTTAATTAGATTCATGCTACCGCATGATGCAGCAAGAAGGGTTTTCTGATCAAGATGAGAAGATGATTTTATGTGCTTTTTACATGAGACAATGTAAACAAAGTATGAGTCCCTACGTGACAAATTATGTCATCCAAATGTTTTCAATTATCCATCATTTTATGTGAACTTGAGCAACACTCCTGAGAGTTCATATTCATACAGCCATAGTACCAGATAGTGCTGTGTGATTTTTGGTATTGATCTGATACCAAGTAAATACAGGACCAATATTGCCAATACTGATACTTTTAACCTATAAAGGCAGCTTATGAATGTGAGAGGACTGTGTCATGATTTATGAGATGAAACATCATTAATTTGCAAATTCTGTACATATTTTTAAGACGACTGTAATTTTATCTTTGCACAATAATGATTTGACAAAATAAAACAAACCTTTCAGCTTCTCATGTATTTTAGACCTGGATTGTACATTTATTTATGCTCTCTTCCAAAGTATGTCTTATGTTCTGTCTCCATCCCTCAGCCTGGTTTTGTCAGAGATTTCTTCCTGTTAAAAGGGAGTTTTTCCTTCCCGCTGTCGCCAAGTGCTTGCTTATAGGGTGTCGTCTAATTCTCTCTCTATATTATTGTAGGGTCTTCACCTCACAGTATAAATCGCCCCTTTAATCAACTGAACTGAATCTATGCCTGAGTGTTTTCTAACATTTCACGCACACTTACCCCGTAATGGCTACATCAGGAGCAACCTAGATCACCTGAGTCACAGCCACACATTTTTACCCTAAAATATTTGAAGAGCCTAACTCGAGCAGTTTTAAAGTGTCTATAAATACCCCTAAATACTGTTTTTGAGAAAACTTGTGACAGAGTCAATTTTGCATAATTCACATAAAGGTGAATCTTTCTCCCTGATGTTTCTTTTCAGGCTTCTGTGCTGGTCAGGTGGGAAGCTTTTTAACTTTATTTATGTGTAATGAATTTCCTACACCAAGTCATTTAACATAACATAAATCAGAACCCCTGAAACTATCCAATTATTCCAAAAAACTGTAGCTTAAAGTGTCTACACTTCCAGCACTCCCAGCAAAGGTATCCTTTGAAGATAAAGTTGTGCCTTCCCTCAGTTATTTTGCATATCTACAATCATCATTATTCACTTTATGACCCGTGCTGCCAGACAATTCTGTAAAAAGCAGCTTCATTTTTATATTGTGACTAACCAAAATTATTTTTATTCCACTAATAGAAGAGAATACCACTCACAGTGTAATCACATGAAGTCATCAGCTTCTATTAAATTTGTTCTTGCAGTAACTGCTTAAATCAACATTTTGGACTTGGATTTGTGCTACAGAAATATGCTGACTTGCTTTGTTTTAAACCGTTCAAGACAATAATGACAAGTTTCCTGTCTGTGCTCTCACTAAAAAGTGAAAAATATTATCCCACAACCTCCAAAGCTCACTAACATTTCTAATATGTAAAAACATCACTTTTTTGATTTTGGGGATATACAAGCTGGAAAAATTTGTGATGAATAATACACAGTGCATCACTCCCCAAAGACATGCCATCTCATTGAGCTTGGCAGGTTTGATTTCATTGTCACCGACCCACAAACTGTGCCCACTAACAGTATTTTGCAACCAGGTCTGAGGCCAGAGGTAATGTACACAAGTACAGGACAGAGCAGCTGTAACAATGACACATAATGTGTTCATTTGGGAGCTTTAGCTGTGCTGGTAAACTTGTTTACCATTTAACGGCGACCGTCCAAATTAAGCCCTGTAAGCCTTCGCACCCTGGGTCAATCCTGCTTCTCTTCTGACACCAGCTGTGGACGCACCGTAAAACAGGTCAGCACAAACAGGTCATAACAATCAATAGCCAAAACGAGCGCACAACAACTGCGCTCTTCTTTAGCCTCTACCCATTGCTTCTAAGCACTGGGCAGCTAAATAACCTTTTAGCAGGCCCAGGCAGGCGAGACAGATGACTTCCCTAAATGAGGCTTCTGCTGATGCCGGGCCTTAAATCAATGCTGGTGGCAGGCATTGAAATGAAACCCCTGCAGCATGTGCTCACTGTTTCCTTTGAGAGAGGGAGCTGGCTACACGTCTTCACACATATTATCTTATTGCTGCACAGCCATCCACTCAGGAGAATATGATGAGATGCTGCTCTGGTACTTTGTGATTATCCTGTCTGACTCTGACTTACTGTGCCTGGGTTGATATGCACCGAGCATTATTTTCCTTTTGTTTACAACCTTATAATGTTAAATACAGTTGGAATCACAAGATAATATACACTGTGTTATACTAGTCAAGAATGACTGGTATGGTGAATTTGTGCTCTTAATGATTTCTTTGAATTTGTTTGTTTCTAGGGTGAAAGGATTGAACAGCATACATCTTCAATCACTTTAAAAAATAAGACTTGTGTGCACAGGTTTGATTTTATTTTGATTTCACTAATTCACAAAGGATCAAAATTGTACATACAGGCTCAAATATATACACACACCTCCACTAATTTTTGTTTCAGTATACCTTCTCAAGTTGCACCTCGAGCAGACACTATTGGTAGCCGTATTTGACCATTCGGGCAGAACTGGTAGATTTAAACTGGTTGGTTTCCTGACAGAGAAACGTCTTTAAAGCAGGAGGTCGGAGCTGTGGGAAGGCCCTTCCAGAAGTTTAATGTTAGCCTGCTTTCAGTTTTAATATGACTTTCAGATTGTCATCCTGTTGAAACAACCAACTATGTTCACGTTTCAGCCGTCGACTTATCGATTTGAGGTAAAGCCGAAGAATTTGGAGGTAGTCCTCGTTCTTCATTATCGACTTTGTGAAATGTAGCAGCAAACCAGCCTCGCAGCATGAGGCTACCACCACCATGCTTGACAACTGGTACAATGTTCTCAGGTTTGGAAACCTCCTCTAAACACACCTCTTGTCATTGTTGCCAAATAGCTCAATCTTTGTCTCATCCGACTATAAAACTTTCTCCAGAAGGCATTTAGCTTGTCTGCGTGGGCAGCAGAACATTTCAGTTGAGCTTGAATGTTTTGATTTTGGTGCAGGGTCTTATTTCTTGGTCAGCACCCTCTCAGTGCATGGCAATGTTAAACTTGGTTCACTGTGAACAGCAACATTGGCGCTCCAGCTGTTTCCAGTTTCAAGGCTTGAGCCCTGGTGGCAAAGTGGTGACACGTCCAAATAATTTGTACTTGCATACAATTGTTTAAACTGATCTTGCAGTTGTTTAGAAATGAGTCCAAGAGACCTTTCCGGCTTGTATTCTTCCATCTTCCTTGGACTTTCCCATTGTTCTGAGTATTGGTCAAGTGAGTGCTGTCAAATAAATCCTTTTAATGTTGGCAAAGAGAAAGTCACAGCAGTAGTCCATAATGATCAGCAGCAAGAAGTTAATAGGCCTTGCTTTATGTGAGTGAATCTATATATTTGACCCTGTGGTTTACAGAAAATCCAAAATAAATCCAAACTTGTGCAACCAACACATGTTTTTTTAAAGTCATTAAAGATGCATGCTATAGCACTATAGCTAAAAGCTCACTAGAAATACTGCTAAAACAATCTCAAACCAAACTCTTAGCAAATTTTACTTCTCTCTGCCAAAAAGAAGTTAAGAAGCAGAATAGAAAGCGCCAACAACAGTAAACAGGTTAATAGTGATTGTGTTGGTGCTTGCCATAGCGAGAGAGTAGCTCCAATGGGCAGTGTGCCAGCAGCAGGTGTAAGCACTAGTGACCTGCCAGAAAGCTGAACACAAAACCAAGCGTAAGAACACAAGAGGTGCAACACCTGGTTTGATGTCAAAGCTAGGCTGTTTTTGTATGAAGGGAAACTAAACGCTGGCTGCTGTCTGAGAAGAAAACACCCTGTCAGGAGGAAAAAGAGATGTTTGTGGCCCAAAAACAAGCTGTGAGAGAAAATGCAGTTAAAAGTTTTGTCTTTGAAAAGGCGGTCAAAATGGCCTAAACAAGAAGAAAAAGACACCCAGCAAATAAGATTGACAAGAACACAATATTTTCTTTTACTTGTGGATTTCATTGTCAGCCACTAATTGAACTGTTTGATCCCATCCTTTTGTGAATGCCTAGATTAAAGTTGGCCATCGCTTTTTAACTTCTTGTGCTCTTAAACAGAAACCAGCTCAATCGACTAAAGCTGGCCGTCTCTGAGCGTAAGTCGTAAAAAGCGGTAGTTTGCATAAGTTCTTAGTCTGGCAGATGTCTCTAATAACAAACAAATTATAACACAGAAAAACAAAGCTGAGACATGCGCAGGCATGTTAAAATCCCACAAGTCGATGATAGAATTTATAATGCAACAGATGTGGTTGATTGTGTTTGATACAACCAATGAAATAGACAATAATGTCAATTAAAATGTTTCTCCTGTGTTCTGCAATATTGTAATTAATTACCATCATTTTACTTCTAAAGAATAACATGAAAATCCTTCCTTTTTGTCGGGAAATTTTCCATTGAACAAAAAAATTAACAGACAACAGCATTTGACATTACTGAGGTTTTGCAGACACAGGACCTCTCTTACCATGTGGTGTTAAGTTGTCTGCTGTTTTTGGTTATTCGACAAACCAGAAATATAGAAATCCCGTTTTCAGTGTTGTGCCTCGGCGCTGTGGCCAGCATCTTTCAAAAGGTCGCACTTTTCAAGCTTTACTTACGCTCCGCTAATAGTTGGCAAGTATTTGCAGAACTACATGAAAAAGACAAGTGTGGCAATCTGCTTTCAAGCAAAGCAATCAGGAAGTTCTTAGTGCAGCAATGTCTTTGTAACCGATTCCACTCAGTGAGAAACAACAACCTTGTGAGTGAAAGAGGACTTTGAATTAATCTCCATCCCTAACCTTGAATGGAAAAGTCCGTTAGCAGCTGCTCTGCCGCTTTTAAGCACCCGAGCTGATGAAAAACCTCCAGTCACAACACGGATGACAAGACATGTAAATGTAAACGTCTACAAATAATGTGATGGAAGCATTTCAAGTACAGTTCTGTTTTATCTGGCTGCTGCATCTAAGCTCGGCTAAAAATAATACCGCGATACCAGAGAGGATGTTTGTTCCCCATCAAGGACGAGCTTTCGTCTAGATAGGGAACAAGGATGGTTTGTGGCTACGTTTTGTCAGTATTAATGTGATGCAGACACATCTAGCAGCTCTGTTTTGGACTAAATGCTGTTCGTGTATGTCCTCCTTACTGGCCACAAACCAAAAAACTTGCAATGATGATATAACTGTGTTCATAACACCAGAAGACACACAGGAATAACACCTCCTGTTAATGTTTATGCCTCCACCAGAGTTTTATCAGTGTGCAGAGAGCAATCCATGCTCTCACATCACTGCATTTATTGTTTTCTATTTCAGCATTCTTAGATTTATTCAGTGTCAATTAGGCAAGTAAAACTTTTCTTTTTAAACCGGAGATGTGAGAAATTTCATAGAAAGGAAATAAACACATATCAATGCACATATGCTACATGCTGTGTATTGTTTATGAGCATATGTCTCTATAATTACTGTCCCAGTCAACACATTATTTGTTAACAATTTCCTATGATTTGATGTTTTGCATGCTGAGATAGATGGAGGCCTTAACCTGCTATGCAAGGGCTTTTTATTGAGATGCAAATGTCGTCTCAGGGATTTTAGCTCCCAGTCAATGGTTCATTGTGTGTCCCTGGCTCCTTGTGCTCTGTAAATTTATGATGTTATTTGTGATTCAAATAGATCTACCAGGGCACCGAGTACAAGCAAGCTTTTCGTGCATATAAGATCTCAAACTTTGGGTGGAAAATATCTCGTTTTTTTCTGGAGCTTTTCCTTGGCTGACAAATTTTGCTGTATGTGACAGTTCTCTCCAGGATAATTCATTCACTGCAGTTAATAGCGAGTTATAAAACCTAATTTGGTATTAAGAAAATAATGGGCGATTTGAAAAATGATCATTAATATGTTATGAAGAATTTTCCAAATAGAGAAAGTGATGATGTTCTAATAATATGAAAGCAATTTATTTCAACAGTGGAAAATGACCTTGAGATAATGATGTTTCTGATGGACGGGGATGGATTTCTTTCTTTTTCTATCTACAGTTATGTGGAAAGAGAAAGTAAGTCCCCCGGTTTCAATAGCTTGTCTTTTAGCAGCAATAAGAGAACTAATACTTTTGGGATGACTTTATCAGTAGCTCAGATCATTGTGGAGGACTTTTTGGTCAACTCTTTTCTGCACAGCTCATTTAAGGTCCCAGGATTTCACTGAGGTTTAGGTCTGGACCACGTCCTGTAACTGCAAAACAAGCCAAAATCATCACTCCTCCGCCGCCGTGTTTGATACTTGATGTTTTATGTGTATGTGCATTATGGCCAAACAATCTCCACTTTTTTCTCCGTCTTTTTTCGTCCAAATCAGGATCAAAATACTTTAATCTCTGTGAAAACACATACAAACACTGTAAGAACACTAACTACATTGAACAATAAAATACATTACAAAGTTAGAAAATCTAAAAATAATAGTTCTAATAGAAACATACAAACAGCTCTAAAGGACATTGTTCCAGAAGTCGTGTAGTTTCAGGTATTATTTAACCTAAGCTGTGCTACCATGTTTTTTATAGAGCGAAGAGGCTGTCTATTTGAAAACCCCTCAAACAAGCCATAATTTTTCAGTCTTCTTTTAAACATTGTCGTCTTATGAACAAACATTTAACATGTTAACTGATGCATCTGCCTGTCCATCTGTAAGGAGAGGATTAAACAGTCTGGTTCTCAGCTCCAAATTTAGCTACAGCCTTTAGCTTCATACTATATGATTAGTATGTCTTATAGCTTTGTTTTGCTTAAGAATGGGGAGTAACAAAATAACAGGCTATCATATTTTCAGTACTTCAACAACTAACCATAAACTGTAAGGCAAAATTATAGTGGAGGGTTATTGTATTGTAGTTTACTGTATAATATGTATAATATCACTGTATACTTTTATTTGCTTCTAGTGAAACTGCAAAATCTGTTTCTTTGCCTCTAAGAAATGTATTCATAATGAAAAGTTCATCTGACGTTAAAGTTTTATAAATCAAATAATAGCGAGCAAAGTTACATATTTGCTCTGAGTGATTGTAGTACAATGCAGTAAAATCCTTAGTCATAACCATCCTGTGCTGTGCTTAATAAGAGTGTCTGTGGCAGCATGTGGCACGTCCATTAATAAAGGCACATTTTTCCAGGTCAGCCTGCAAAAATGACACTGCACTCAGATCAGCATGTCCTGTTTTAACTTTAACTAAATGATATTTTCTTACATTATAAAGAAGCTGAAGGAGTGATTATATAAAATGCTCAATTAAAATTTTAAGCACTGCCATGTCATTTCTGCACATTTGCTCTGAGTATGTGGTTTGCTTTGGTTTAAGGAAGCAGACATAAATCTCAGCTGAAAATCTGAGACACATCTTCAACCTTCAGAAAAAACCCCCCAGAAAAAAAAAGAAGCTTTGTGCTGCTTCGGCTGAATAAACCACCTACCTGCCTGCCTTTTGCGCCCAACAGATCCCCAAAGCAAATTTCAACATTATGAAAACTTTTAGAAAATCGCTTGTACATAACAAAAAAAAAGGCCCTCTTTGTTTTTCCACGGATAGCACGTCCCTGCTGAGCTGCTGTGGAGGATCTTTAACACAAAGAGGGAATTTTAGAGCAGAATGGCTGCAACTTTGGGAGATGTCCATTTGACTGACTAATCTGAAAAGCTGGAGATAATATGAGGCTTTATATTTTTTCCCAAAAAACTGAAATTCTCTTTTATTTTGTCCTCAAAAAGATGGAGGATAGTAGATCTTGTCTCCCAACACTTTTAAAAGGTGACCTCTTAAAGGCCAACATGAACAGGATGAACGATTACAGCTAATAAGACCTATTTTTAAAGATCACACAGGCACACGGCTGTTTTTAAGACAGGCTTAAATGGCAACGGTACCAGCCCTTCATTATCCAACCCACACGCCTGTCATCACTGTTAGCAGACCCGACATCAACACATCGAGTAATGTAACATGTTTTCATTCAGTTTCTTTGTTTTCTGCACCAGTTTGTATTGTGAGTATTGCAACGTCTAATGCCCTATATTTTCTGAGTGGATGGAAACATAATGACCGGCACCTAAGCCGCAGCGACTAATACACCATGCTCTTCACATAATGGATGCACATTTACCTCGGTCCCCCCGCCCCCTCCGCCCCAACCCCCTCCTGTCTGTCCCTTTTCTGCTTAGTCTCTCATCTCGCTCTGTCTCACAGATTCGAGCCTGTAATGATGCCTCACTTCAGGATGAGCACGCTGCCATTTTTCATAATTACAGCCGGATATGATTTTCATACAGCCTCCTGGTTGACATTTCTGAACACACATGCATGCACACATGCACACACAGCCATTAGGGACCCGAGGACAGAACCTGAGAGAAAATGAGCACCATTAATAAAGTCATATAAGGCAAAGAACAGCAGCAAACTTTCATATTTGACGAGCGTAACCCAGCGATTATTGTCTTCTTCTACTTTTATTTGGAAAATTATGAGTTAAAAGTATTAACCAGTTACCAGAATTGTTGCTAATAACTTAACTATGTTAGTGGACTGACCTTTTCTTCTCTGAATGGTGAAAATATTTCATTATAATCAAAAGTTTGAACATAGGAAAAAATAAAGTGAAATTAGTAGAATGAGTAGTTATTCTCTATACATCAAAAAGTTCGAAACCTGGAATACTTTTCACTTGTTGGAGCAATCATCTGTTGTGTCGAGGTAGTGGAAACACAGCAAAGACCTCTACTTGACTACTGCAGTCATTTATACAAAAGATCGCTTGGATAAATGTAGAGAAACATCATTACTTCAGGACTTGGAGATGAGTCAGTCCTTTGAACTTTGAAAGTTTCTTCAAGAGCAGTCGTAAAAACCATAAAACTCTTTCAAGGAAGAAGAGACCAAGAGTTGCCTCTACTGCAGGGGATGAATACATTAGAGTTATCAACTGTTCATTCCAAATCAGTGCTTCCCTCTCATCGTCAACACTTGGGAATTGCTGCAAAGAAAATGCTCCCAGTGAGAAGAAGTGAAACGCTTGTGGCACGAAATACAAAAGTAGGCAGGTAAAGATTATCTATAAAGCAGCTTTCACAGACAAGGTCACAAAGCGCCTGATACCAAGAGAAAAAAACAAATGCAACAAAACATGAACAACGCAAGGTCAGACACAGAATTACTTTAATGGCTGTTTAAATAGGAGGTCTTTAGCTGTTTTTTAAAAGCCGCCTCTGAATCAATAAAACAAAGGGAGGAGGGCAACTCAAAAGAGACAGCAATACCAGCAGAGCCAAACACAGCCGCCATCCTTTCTCATTTGGGGCATTTCCCACCACCAAGAATCTGTTCTTTAGCCTGACAAGTCTAAACTTGACTTTTTCGGTTCCAAAAGCTGAAAAGTCATGTGTGGAGAAGGATGGAGGAGGATGTGCAACAATGTTATTCCTAAATCTGTGATGCATCGTCTCCTTTCTGACTTAAAGAGACTATTATTAGTTTTTCAATTGGTTAGTGACCCAGA
The DNA here is from genome assembly GCF_057382185.1 of Mchenga conophoros. Classification (NCBI taxonomy): domain Eukaryota; kingdom Metazoa; phylum Chordata; class Actinopteri; order Cichliformes; family Cichlidae; genus Mchenga; species Mchenga conophoros. Next base: position 17,015,186 of record NC_140531.1, read on the forward strand.
ACACACCAACAGGCTCTGTGAGGGCGGTTGGTGCAAGAAGCAGAGTTACAGAGTTCGGAGAACCTTTATCTATGCAGGTACTCCTCTTGAAATACACTGGCTCATTCACAAGAACACCCTGTTTCAGATAATCCATCCATCCATCCATTCGCTTCCGCTTATCCTTTTCAGGGTTGCGGGGGGCGCTGGAGCCTATCCCAGCTGTCATAGGGCGAGAGGCGGGGTACACCCTGGACAGGTCGCCAGTCTGTCGCAGGGCCAACACACAGGGACAGACAACCATTCGCACTCACATTCACTCGCACATTCACACCTAGTGGCAATTTGGATTTTCCAATTAACCTATCCCCTCAAGCTGCATGTCTTTGGACGGTGGGAGGAAGCCGGAGTACCCGGAGGGAACCCACGCAAACACGGGGAGAACATGCAAACTCCACACAGAAAGACCCCGGCCTGATGTTGGAATTGAACTCAGGACCTTCTTGCTGTGCGGCAACAGTGCTAACCACCGTGCCACCGTGCTGCCTGTTTCAGATAAATATATTAAAATTACAACTATAAATGATCCCTAAATATCTAGGATTGTTCCCAGTGATGATTTCACAAAATAATTCTTTTAAAGTCTGCAAGTGAAATCAATTGAGGGGCTTAAAGATGGGGCAGAAAAGGAGAACGCCTTCTTTCCGAGCTTCCGTATGAACCGATAGATCAGTGAATGTAATGACATCCTGAGACCGTAGACAACGACTAAACTGTTTGTGTAACATGTACTCTGATAAATAAGAGAGGAGTCAACCACAAATAGATTTAAAGATAAAATGATACCAACGAACCATCCTGCATGACACCACCAGTGAGGACCAGTCAACCAGAGAATGTGTGTTTATATTCTTGTATCTGATTTTGAAATGTTATTTTCTCCAAAGTACTTTACGACTGCTAGCTGTGAGCAGTCCTGTATGAACAAACACTGTTTCCTTGTTAACAATTCAGTGGATGGCTCTACCAGTGAAGCCACCAAATATGCATTAACATGTGCAAAGCCGCCCCTCCAGCCTTTAAATGTTTACCTTTTCCTTTTTATTAGTGCATGAGAGTGGACTGATGAAAAGTTATTGACGAACACAAAAACATGTTTGAAAATTTGTGGACTAAATCACAAACTGTTTGGAAACCAGGTTGAACTATGACCATGGGCCGAATGTTACAGATTCAGTTTGCCCAGACACTTGGCATGTTACTTCATTACAGCTTAACTGATCGATTCACTTTTAAATACATCCTCCACATGTATAAAGTAGTCTGTGTAGGTTCTCAGGCATTCAGAAAAAAAAACTTTTCACCTCACTTCCTAAAGGTTTCTTTAGTTTGAAAAGCTAATGAAGATTCCCAGCTGTTTAGCTGTAGGGGCTGCTATCTTTGCATTAATCCCAACACACCAGGACATGTCTAGACATGTTCGTGAGTTGTTTCGCCACCCTACCATCTTCAAAGTTGTCCAGGTCACATGGGCTGAGGTGTGAATGGTGGTTAAACTGCAACCTAGGGCTATGTTATGCTTAATTTATGATAGTGCAGTTGTGTCCATTTGTGAAGCTATTTGCCTATGGAGAGGGGTTTACAACCACCATAAATCTCAAATGTATGGTGCTTCATGTGGATCACTGGTTGGTTGATATTTGACTGAAACAGGGAAGGGAGCGACAATGGAGTTCACCTAGAATGGGAGAAGCACAAAAAACCCAATCAAAAAACAGACAGCAGTATAAAAAGCACAGACTGCAGTGGACAGTTTTCATTATTTTTGTCTCTCAGTTTCATTTTAGCTCTTTGTATGTTGGAACTTTGACCTTCTCCACGGCTGGCTGTCAGGCCAGCAACAGCACAAGCAAGAGTGGCCCACAGACCAGCTGTACCACATAGTTCTGACACTGACTGTGAGCAGTCTGAAGTCTACCACAGACTGCCTATGCACTACTACAGCTGAACTGAAATTCCCCATTATATGTGGCTGATAGTTGGAGTCGGACCTTAAAGAAGTCCAGGCGCCTCAGACTCTAGCACTTTAGATTCACCCCCATGCTGGCATTAGCCACCGTGCAGCTTTAAAGCTCTTCTGCTTTTCTTCTTCCTCATGTTTAAAGTCCCATTTAGTCACCTTCACTAATATTTGTTAAAACTTTAGCATCCTGCTGCTTTTGGAAATAAATCTTTTTCTTAAATTCAGGAAAGTTTCACATTTTCAGACAGACACAAAGAGTAACGCTGGTTTGTTTCTTGAACCTAATTGCAATAATAAAAAAAATATCGAACTAAAAGTTATTTATTTGGCCACATTTTATCATTGTGACATTTTATCATTTGCCATCTAAAAATCTGGCGAAATGACCTCTCAGGGTGACCTCTCAAGGTAACACACAATTTAATGTTTTAATTTCCCATTAAGGACCAAGGCCACATTTTACCTTCACACGCCTGCTTATAATGCTTTGAAACCCCTGAGCTATTTCCAGCGGGGAAACATTTTTCAAGTTTGAAACTTCTTGTTCCTTGATGGATGAAGGATGTGGAAATCTATGTTCTGGCAGCTCAGACTCCACATATTTGGTCTCTGTGGAGCTGTGTTAGTTTCTCTGAGAAACTCACATTTGAAACTTGATTTGCAGACACTTTTAATGCTGTGGGGAAAACTTTGCTGATGATTTGGCTGGTTAGCTGGATTTAGAGAGGGATTTAGTTCTTTTTCTCTTCTTCATTCGACTCCTACTAGACGATTAAGCGAAGCTCGTGTCCTTGACTAACCAGCCAAATTAACAAAAGGAAGCTGTGCTAATCAAATAATACTGATAAGAAACTTACAAGTTGCCACAAAGTGGGCAAAGAACAAAGAAACGGACTCCCCCACCTCACTATCACTCTAGGTTAGCATTTGTAGTCTTTAAATGCTCTCGTCCTACTTTTTAACACCCAGGTTCTTTTCAGCTTACCCAACAAGCCTCTCCTCCTTGTTTTGAGGTTTAAATGCAAAGTGATTGAGTGACAAAACAACGTCAATCAAAACGTGTTTCATGACCACTTGAGATTCTTGGCTGATCACGGAGTGTGAAAACATCTGAGGCTCATCTGAGCCAAGGTCTCATCAAGAGACTGCAACAGCAAGCCTGAGGAGACTGCGAATAGGCTGCAAGACTCTCACTCTCAACTTAAGACTTTTCTCTTGAAAATGGTCTGTTTTGCAGTAAAGCTTCGGTCCTGTTCCCGTTCGCTCTGAATCAATGCTAAGCCGGTGAATGCGGACAGCCTATTTGTCAAGTCTTTCAATTAAGCGTGTATAATGCCACTGTGTTCCCAGCCAGGAATCTGTTTTTTTGAGATGTATAAATACACGGGTAAACACTCTTATTTACTTCAGTGTTCTCAAACATAATCGCCAGGCTTGGCTCCACGCTCTGTGCCCTGCATGAAATTAACTAGCTATTGATTCTTTAAACATCTCCCCACAGCTCTCAGCATCACGGGGGCCCTAATTGGCTAAACCACAGTTTTAGTTTCAAGCAACGTGACAATTTCGCTCTTAATGCCGTTGACTGCAGCAGGTAGGCTGACTCCAAAAAAGATTGTGCAATAACACATCAGGCCTTTATTGCTCTTTAATCATATTTCACATCTCAGCCTGTGACTTGACGAGCTGGAATACTTGATGTGGCATTTGGTGACATTTAGCACTGGAATGTGAATGACTGAGTCATAACACGAAAGGTCATGCCATTGGAGGGAGTTTGCCCTCTAGGTCTGACTTATGTCTACAGTTCTGTGTTTATTCACAAAATGTACAAAATGTAGGATTATTTTAGATCTTTCCTGCCTTGTCTGATTGATTTTTGCCCTTTTAGTAGCTATGTGGCTGCACTATTTTCAACGGCTACAGTAGCACAAGTTTTCAAAAACATATCTTGAAAGGAACTGATAAAACCGATTATTCCTTAGTGTCTGCTGATATATCTAATAAACTGGCAATTTTAAGTCAGCACATAGTTTGTCTGTATAGTTCTAAATTTAAGTAAGCATACAATTACTATACAAATACACATTTTTAGCTGAAGAATATCTGTCCAGATACACATTTATCATTTCTCTTAAATACATTTTTAATTCACAGTTTTAATACAAAAAAGGTACCTCTAAATGACTGTAAGTAGGACCGGGAAAGTCTTCTGAAATTCTTCTAAAATTTAGCGTTAAATGTAAAACTTAATACCATATGTTACAGTTCCTAAATTTATGACTCAGAAAAACCCAACATATAAGATGCCACACTGCTCCTGCCATTCAAGAAGCTTTTAATAATGGAAATATAGAAAGGAAGCAGAAAGAGATGAGAGCCTCGGCTAAAACAAACAAAAGAAGAAGAAGACTATGAACCAACCATGAATGGGCTGTCGGATTCAAGTTTCTCCCGGAATCCAAAACCAGTCCTGGAAAATTAGACTGAAAAAACCCAAAAACTGGCAACGCCACGTTGTCAACACAACAAAGCACTGACTGGACCAACATCCTGAGATCACGTGAAAAACCCTATAAAATAACCATGAGAGAGGACAGAGCTGTAGCTGGAAGCAATAACTGCTCTCATTGTCAGACCTTTGTGGCATGACATGAGTATTTCTGGACCAGTCGTGAGTAGTTGCTGGCTGTTGATAGGTAAAAATGGTTGAAAAGGGTTATAAAGCGCTGCACCAAAAGCCTTCTTGCCATTCCTTTAATTGCTAGATGCTGATTTGTTTGCAAACCCTTTCTAACTACACGCTAAGTGGCCGTGAAACTGTGGAGAGAGATGAAAACAAAAGTTGCACCTTTTGAATCATGTTGGTTTCACTGATTTCAGTGATAAGGTGTTTCAAAAGGTGCAACTATTACAAGTTTCACTACCACTAGGGGTATTTGCCTGTAGCTTGCAGGTGACTGTAAACTACAGGTGACTGCAGCAATCTGTGAGAGACCAGAGCAATTACAAAGAGGTTATTTTTCCCTTGTGGCAGGGAGGCCAGGACGTCGCTGTGTGACTGAAGCTTAAAGTAAAGAAAAGCACCTTGTTATTTTATCTGACAACTAATTGTAAATGCAGCATATGCTGTTAACTCCAATTAGGTTTGATTTCTTTGTTAATATTTGGTCAGACTGCAGGACAAACATTTTAAATAATTCATGTAAAATTTTATTTTAATTGGAAAAGCTTTAGGAGGTGTGCACTGCTTGCTCAAACATACCTGTTATGCTAGGTAATTTGTGACTTTTTAAAAGAGAAAATATTCTGCTGGCAGAATTCATAATCATCCTCAAACATTGGAGGATTTTCTGTCAAATCTGTCAGAAAACTTTAATTCAGTAACAAATTAAGTTGCATTCTTCTTCCCCACCACGTCCTGCCACAGGTTCTGCAACATGACTGTGCAAAGTTTGAGTCCACAGCGGCTTCTAATTGGACAGGGACTGAGGGGACACTTGTGATGTGATGGCAATGACAAGAACAGAAGCGTTCAGCCACGCGGCCTGTGGGAGCTCTGGCCACATCTTTTGACAGAAATCGACGTGTGCGGCTGGCCAAGCCCAGGCCACGGGGAGTCTAGATCAGCAGAACTAATTACTGTGCATTTTAAAAGTTAATTTCTTGCTGGTTCGCTGCTGGTGTGCGTTCTCTGCCTGTCTTTCTTTCCCTCTTTGCTCAGCTGAAAGAGATGATTTTATTTTGAAGTGTTTTCAGCGTGATCCAGGCAGTTCAAAACACTGACTGACTGACTTGATGGGATTCAACAGGGGATTTTAGGGCAAATAACAAATGATTCTTTCCCAGACATTCAAACATTATACCAAAGGTATTTCTCACTCTGAGCTACAATATAAGCAGTGACTTACCTTGCTATATAATAAATGTCTTCAAATATTAATATACCTGGCACATTCTTTGTAATGACAAAAACATCACACTGAGAAAACCACTTGAAATACTGTTTACTACCTGAAAGGAGACTAGACACCTGACACACAGACACACACACACAGACACACACAGCCTTCCTCTTATTGGAAATCCAGGGGTGAAGTATTCAAGCCGGGATGCACAGCTCTGAGCTGACACGAGGAGACAGGCTCCGTGAGGTAACCGAGGGCGACGTCAGCCGGCTCAGCCTGTGGGGAATCCACCGCAGGAGCTCCCAGGCAGGTGGTGGTGGTGGTGGTGGGGGCTTACTGCAGCTTTCTCTTCCAGCAAGGCAGCTGCTGATAGTTTGTAGCATCTACTGACACGACAGAACAGCGTGGCAAGTGGTAGTCACAGGATGCTAACTATAGCAGTGACTCAACAAATATGACCCAGGTTTAAAAAGGTACTTTCAGATACCATTACATAAAACTAAAAGAACTTCCTATGCTGGCGGTGAATTATTTACATAACGTAGTAACTCATTATAATATTACATAAAATATACAGCCTGTTAAAAATGCCCTATGGATATCAGAAGATGCTAGAATTGTGGTTCTTGTGGCAAAGCATTAATTTAATGAATGAAAGTAACTAAACCTGATACGTCCTTTTTCTATTTACCCACACTATTTCCATCTATCAGCATGAAAACCTTATTTGTCTTAATTCTTAATTGTCAGGGAATTGCAGGATAATACGACGTCCCCAAGAGGTCAAACGCACTGCAGCTTAAGAAAATACCAGCAACCAGAAAAACGCTGCAACGCTTTGGAAGTGACAGAAACCAAAACACACAAAGGATCACAGTGCGAAATTCATGTAGAGTTTGTATATGCATGATTCATATGATTCATATAACAATGTAGATGCATGTTTGCCATTAGCTTGTTGTTTTCGCAGCTGGTCTGTCACGTTATTGTCTCCCCAGAAAGACCTCTGTTGTGTTTTTTCATTTTGTTTTAAGTTGCAGTGTGGATTTCTTTAACAAAAACCCCCAGAAAGGCCACACCACCCAAGATGGAGCAGAAAAGAAGTCCTGTGGAGGTGTGCTGTGGGGGAAAATTTTAATTGGTGCTTGGACCTTCAGACTCAAGTTATGAAGGTTAATTTTATCGTAGGAGAAAGACTCCCCTTGACCAAAGAAATGAAAATGCAAAGGAAAGAGACAATGCCCCCTTCCTCCCGCTAGGAAAATTGGCAAAAACATGCTTATTCATTCACCGCTGTAACAGCGGCTAACAGAGAGTAACAGTGGCAAAAACACCAGTCTCACTGGCGGTAAAATCCAGCATATCCTGACTCACTGACCCATATCAGACTCCTTTCACAAAGTGTTACAGCACAGTGCACTTCACAGAAAATGCTGTGGCCAGAACAAGGCACACTGTTGCATGCCTAACCTTAAATTCCTACTTGATGTGTTCTTCTGTAAAGCATTACCCTTTATAATATAGTCTACAGGTGGATTATGGGGAGATGTGAGACTCATGATATGCAGCATGGAGAGTTTACCAGCAGTGCTGGTTAAAGAGATAAATATTTCATCCTGAGCACACTAAGTGCTTCTACTGGGATACAGGGAGAAACAGAAAACAGAAACAACAAGTGATCAGTGTTCATGCTTGAATCTGTAATAAAGGGCAGCACAGTTGGATCTATTTTTTGTCTCTTCTTTTAGTGAATCCCGGTACACTCATATTAAATATCATTACTTGAATTTTGGGTTTGAATTTCCTATAATGTGATTATTTCTGTGAAATTACAGTTATAGTGGTTTATGTAACGGGTGTAGAGCATGTTACTTTTACTCCCCCCTGCATATGCACTGTGTGTGTGTCACGTATGAGCACAGTGTGCTGGGAATATCTGCACAGTTTTGCTTCATAAGTTAATGAACGTTGAAGTCAAGTCAGACACTTACCTGTCCAATTATTTTAATGTTGTTGCAAATAAAAATGAAGGAGAAGCAAAGTGAAGTACAACCTGGCCTTTACAAAGCAGAATGCTCATACATTATGTTACTCTAAGCCATCTGTATGCATGTTTTTATTGTGCCCTTTAATATATTACCTGTATTCCCAAAATTGGTTCTACTACTTGTAGCTGAAAGCCACACGCACACACGCACACCTCATTGGCTGAGACAGATGATCAAACACACTGTGGGGGCTGACTATAAAATTTTAAGAGCACATAATTTCAAAGATAGATATTAAAATGTCTCTTGGGAATCCAAAATAATCATTACTTTGGGGCTTGGATTGCGTTCAAGCGTATTTAGTATTTCACACTAACACTGCGATACAGCATTAACAAAATCATTAAATTTATTTGGCTATCAGTTAAGTCATTCTTGGCATAGCTGTTTAAATTTTCTAGCTTTTCACTCATGCTGCCTGAATGGCAAGAGGTTAATATGCTTCACAACTGGATAAAACACTTAACATCTTTGGTGCTCTTTAATGCCCTTTTATTAGTTTTATTTACTCATGTTGTGAAGGTATATGGTTACATATTTATGCTATAAGGAACCCAGTCCATTTTGAGGGCAAAAAGCAAGTTCTTGTAAAGTAAATAATCACATTTTGGAATGAATAATTGATTCAAAGTTAGGGTCAAATTGAGTTAAGATTAAGTGACAGAAAGAGAGAGAAGAGAGGGAGAGATCCTCAGTTTCTCCACAGAAATCTCTATTTAAGTTCAGCAGGGAGACACTTAATCTCAGGTGGGCTGAGCCCACAGTGGTTTCTGTTTAATTAATGGCACGCCATCTGTCCGTCTCCAGAGGAAGGAGACCACCAGCTGCTCAGGCTTTGATCTCACCCGTCACCTGTCGGGCCGTCTACGAATGTCTATGAGTGTGTGAGTATGAGCAAGTAAGCTTGTCATTCCTCACCTCCTCATCCGTGCTCCTTGAATCGAGTGACATCAGTAGACAATTCAATAACAGGGGTTTCACCAGTCTTTCATTTTTAGTTTTATCAGTACACCAGTTTTGTTATATTTTCACTGAACTTGTTTTAATCATACATTTTATAGGCCTATTGTAGGTTAAAGTGCTTGTTCAATTACGTATGAATAATTAATAAATAAAGCAAATTAAAGCCAAAAGCTCTAATTTGACAAGAACTTTATCTTAATATATTCATTACAGTTTAACGACACACCTATATGTTAGGGAGTTTCTTGTGCCAATAATAATTCACACCAACCAGGAGACCCAGCAGACGCTGCCATTCAAACCTTCAAAAATGAGGTAAGAGTGTACAAGACTGTTCCTAATTAGCCCAGTAATTGAAACCACTTAAAAGCTCTGGTCAGCGCAGTCTCTGCCACAGAGGCCACAGCCACTTGACATCCCAACTGGTGCTGCTCCTGACCACCCCCTCAGTTTCTGACCTAGGATCACCAGACGTCTCACCATAACCCAGTCGTTACCAAACTTTTGTTGCTAGGCCTCCCGTAGTTTTACAAGCATATCTTTGTGCCCCCCCCCCCCAATCTACGCCCCCACACAAACACATCCTCCAACCACACGCACCCATATTTTGTTTTCAAACTTCATTGCAGTTATTCCACACCTTAAAGCTTTAGTAAACAATTAAACAAATACAAATAAATCAGTAAATAACAGTTAATAATAGTCAAATATAAATAAACTACTAACTCTTTTACGCTACGTCCACACCTAAATGGGTATTTATGTAAATCTGTCAGGTTGGAGATTTTCAAAAACTCAGTTTTTGCGTTTACGTGTGGCGAGGAATACGGTGTTCATCACGCAACGTTAAAGATGTGTGCCTTTTTCCCGTCACGCTGTGCGCCACGTTATTGTTTACATGAGATGAATTTCTACAATGGCAGAAAGATTCAAAATACTCTTACTGTTAACCTGACTATCTGTAGTTTTTACACGCTTACATATACACACGCAGTTACTGTCCTTCCATTTAGAAAGGCAGAGGCATCACGGTGTGATTATTTTAAGTGTAGTTGTTTTTTACCTCTGTAATAATATTCAACATTGCTATCAATACATTTTTCAACTTTGGGATGCTGTTTGTCCGTGATTTGGAGAGCCCAGCGCATGCTCCCGAGGCAGGGGAAACAAATCCTGTCGGGGGGACCTAGCTTGGCACTTGTGTAGGTGAAGCCAAAGGCAAAATAGGCTTCATTATATTTTCTTGGCTTGGAAGGAAACTGGTTTGGAAACATATTGGGCGATGCTTCACTTCTTCTTTGTGTGGGAGCCCCATCAAAAACCTGTCCATTATGCTAGCAGTGTCCAAGCATTCTTTTTTTAAATTCATACCACACCCCCCTGCAATGGCTCTCTGCCCCCCCAGGGGGCCCTCCCCACTTTGGGAACCTCTGCCATAGCCTGTTCTGTCAGGGTCACCTCCAGCACCCTCTCCTGTGGAGTCTGGCCTCCACTGCTGACCACTTGGTCTGCCTTCAGAGCGTCTCCCACTATCACTGGCAGCCATCTCTATGCTGGACTCTCCTGTTCATTCCTTTTGTTATGTTATGTACATTCAGCGTCTTTTGCTTTTTACTGTGTTACTTTGGTAGTTATTGGTCTCTTGTGCCTTGCTTTAGTGTTTAATTTCTACTTTGTGATTGTTTTGATTGTTGTCACTTGTGACTTGTTCTTCTTCTGTTTCCAATTCCCAAAAAGTGCTCAGTGTGTGCATATAGTCCTGTCTTCCATTTCTCCATTGTTGCATTGTCTGCTTATTGTCAGCTAAGTTTAGTGTAAACTCCTGCTGCGTTCCTGTGTATTTCTCCTCCTTATGTTTTTGGACGTTGTGTTTGTTTTATTTTTGGGGGCACTTTGTCATTTTTTTAAAAAAATTGACTTTAGCATTAAAGCTTATTTTTGTTTGTTTTGTTCCAACAGCTAACTGTGGTACTGTTTCTGTAACAACCTTCACTCTTCTGGGAAGCATTTGCATAAGGTTTTGGAACAAATAAGGTACAAATCAGCCACAGGAGCGTGATAGAAAATGACTGCGGACACCATGAGGCTTGTTTCAAGCATGTTCCCATTGAAATGGCCCTCCATTACTGCTATCCCTAAACTGCCATAACAAAGCTGTAAGCACACTGTCGGCCAAAACAAAGCAAAAAATACTGTATGCTGCAGCAGTAAAATGTATCTTAATTTGGGCTTTAACAACCATTAAAAACATCCTCAATACAGAGAGCAGTACTTGCAGTAAGTTTGTCTACATATTTAGGCTGCCTGTGCATATATTATATTACGTAACATGTTTTCTATTTACTTTTTGTGTGTCTTTTTTGTGACACTTTTATTTTTATCATCTATTTCTTCAGTCCTTCTTGGATTCCCAAAGTTTGTTAACGCACAGCATCATTAGTCTCACCATTGATCTCCATCCTCACTGCAGCGAAGGACCGACTGTCTGCTGTCAGTTCGCCGAGCTGATCGTCCCTTTTAAAAGTCAAGGTGAAGTCTCGGCGTGTTGTGTGGGAGGAGAACACGCCACAAATTACGAAGGCTGCGTCTCGAAACTGCCACAGACGGCAGAGGTAAAGCAAAGCCGGCTTACACTTCAATCCTGGTTCCCCTGAGAAAGTATGAGGAGGCAGTGAAAGATTCATGCAACACCTGAAGAAGAAAAGAAGCGATCTGAGCGTGTCATTGAGCACAGTTAGTAAGTCGCACTGTCCCCGTTTTTAAATTTCCTCCACTACTGAAATCTTAATTTCAGAAGTGAAACAGTCAGCCTGTAGTTTATGGGATAAACAGGACCGTGTTCCAGATTTTCCAGCAATACTGTATCATCTCTTACATGTTTTTTCCCCTTAATAGATCAAAGTGATTGTCATTTAGTAAATTAAAATATTATCCAACTTCCTGATAAAATCTTGTTCAGTTCATCCATATCATGTGGATATATTTGCTCTGATCAGACTAATTTGTAGTCATTAGACCTGTCAAGGCTCTATGAGTTTGTAATTGATTGATTTATTTTGGTATCATGTACTGTAGGTGTCCAGGACACACTTGCTAAGCTTTTATAACTTTGTGCTGATCACATATCCGGAGACTCGATGCAGGAAAACAGTTTGAATTGGAATTAATAACAAATAGAATTTAAAAATTTTCTGCACATAAGAGTGTTTTTATACATTTTGGAGCTTATTCGGAGGGTAAAAAGATTGTTTGCTACAAAAATAAAAGCATAATTTCTCTTCTACATTATTAATGCCACCCTGTGGTATTTTAATCAGTAGTGCACAAACGGGAATAATATTTCAGTGACTGGATCCCAGTTTCGTTTTTTTTTTTTTTTTTTTTGGGGGGGGGGGGTCAAAATGGAGGAAATGCACAAACTGCAGTCCCCAACATCTTTTGCATCACACCAGCATTTTCACAATTTTTGGTATTGTTACCACCACTGACCAGGGCCCGGTGGCGCCAGTGTCCGGCAGCCATGTCTCTGTCAGTGCGCCCCAGGGCAGCTGTGGCTACAATGTAGCTTGCCATCACCAGTGTGTGAATGGGTGGATGACTGAATGTAGCGTAAAGCGCTTTGGGGTCCATAGGGACTAAGTAAAGCACAATACAATACAGGCCATTACCAGTTGTTATCAGGCTTATCAACTCAAATCATTTCTTAATATCAATAATTGGTGGGACCACCTTTATTCTTCAACACAGTATGCTTCTTCTCATTTCTTTAAGCAGTCTTCAGGAATAGTTCTCCAGGCTTCCTGAAATACAATCAAAACTCTCCTTTGGATGTTTCTGCTTTTTGTTTCATTCTCGGTCAAGATGATCTCACACTGTTCTAATAATGTTGAGGTCCGGGCTCTGGGGAGGCCAATCCATGACTGATAGTGTTTCACTATGTGGTTTTCTATTCAGATATGCTTTTACTGCACTGGCAGTATGTTAAGGATCACTGTCATACTGAAAAACTAGATATTATTACATGGTGGATCAAAACTTGATGCTTCTTTTCTGTTTTTATAATTCCATCAATCCATGACAAGATTCCCAACACATCTTGGCTAAAATGCAGCCCTAAATCACGAGAGAGCCTCCACGGTGTTTTACAGATGTCTGTAGACATTCATTATTCTACCTTTTTCTTGACCTCCTCCATACAAACAATTTCACATTTTTCGATCCATCACTCCATCAGATCTGTTGCCCCGGATTTTCAGCGTGTAATTTGGTATACCTCAGCCTTTTGTCCTCTTCCTTATAGCTTCTTGAGACCCAGCCTTACACTGGAACCGTTTCTGATGAGGCTTCAGTGAACAGTAGATGGATCAACTGAAGTCCCAGGTGCATCTCTCGGGTTTTGAGTCAGGTCTTTGGTGATTTTTTTTTTTATTTCTTCATGACTTTCAGATACTGTTCACCTGCCACTTCTTCTTTTATCCTCCACTTGTCCAATTTCCCAAAAAGAAATTTCAGGAAATCCTGCACACTGTGGCGAGATATGCCACGTTTTTGGCTACTAGCTCCTTGGTGCAAAAACACTATTTTATGCCTGTCAAACTCTGTTCCCATTTCTTTAGCTGAAAGATAACGAACAATGTGTTTTTGTAACAGGTGGCTAAAGATACAATTTTAAATGAGTTCGTTTTCCAAGTTGTCTGTTATGTATAGTCACAGCACTGATTCATCCTTTGATTTAGGTGCCTTTTTAGGTGCCACTGTCCAAAGAAAACCACAGAAAGACAAAACAACTTTTTATTAAACATAAAAAAATAGGTTTGGCTCCTTAGAAACAAATCTAAAAATATTAAGAAATTAGTTCCTTTTTTTTCTTTTTTTAATACCTTTTATAGGGACACAGGGATTTTTGAAGTACAGACAAAAACAAACTGAGCTCCAGAAGTAATGAAGAGGAATTGCAGGAAATCCCACTTTGTCTCCTCAGGGTGAATTTTGATCTGGATCAGCAATTTTGTAATATATTGTGTTATAGATCCTCCAGAGTAGTGTTGTTTTTGTTTTGATGGATATGATAAGAGTTGATAACAGAACCTATTCTTAGTTCTCTTACTTAGTAATATTGTGGTGCTTCAATGCAACTGATGACTCTTTGCAAGAACTTTTTATTGCACTTTATTTTGTTGTCTCAGTATTAGAACTGAAAGACCGTAACTCTGCTGGATGATGGATAGTTACTCCCAGTTTTCAAATGAGTTACTGGATCTGTGTTTGGCATATTTATAACTCTGCAGCACCCTGCAGCTCTACTTTAAATCCACTAATCCACAAGTTCAGTTATGCTTGTGGGTTCTTGAAATCGCTCTTTTTTTTTTCTTTTTTTTTTTTTACCATGTATTGGGAATAAATTCAGTCAGTCTGCTTGTTGATTTGTTCTATTTTCAATTTATCATAACAAGATCCCAGACTGTCTCTCTTATGCCATAGTTATGGATACAGAATTATGATTGTGATTGTCTTACCTTTGCAACCAGGTCTGCAAGCACTTGCAGTTGGTTGCTGTCAAGTTGGCAGATGCAGGTGCAATGTTTCTGCAATTTGACGATTAACTATGATAAATTAGCAAAACTTGATTGCTAACTGTTAGCATTTGCTGCAAATGTACTTGCACAGACATTCACGTGCAATGGAAATTCACATTAACTACTCACATTCACTACAATGAATCTAGATTTGAAAGAGAAATTCCTTCAGAGTTTGTGACAGAGTCGCTGCATGGCAGTGATTTACCTGCAACATGACATGATAAGCACTCAGCAACCTCACTAATATATTAGAATATAGCCAGAATATAACCAGTTGAGTTGAGTCCCCACTTGCAGAGTGACACGTTGAAGATGAGTTTGAGTCAATCTGTCTGTTAGTTATTATTTGTGAAGCTGTCTGAGAACGATCATAATCACTCTGAGTTGGATTGTGATTGTTTAGAAACAAGTTGCCTGCCACCAGTTGACTTGTGCAGTCAACTTAACATCAAAGTGGTTGCTCAGAGTTTAAGGTGTCTGTCTTGTTCTTACTCTAGTGCTACTGAGTCACTTCTGTCCATTCACTTATCTAATAATATAATAAACACATGATGCATGTCAAAACCTTGAATAAATGGATGACTACTGATTTAAAAAAAATCAAATAGTCATTCACAAGTACTTTGAATTTTGTTTAGCAAATAACTGTTACACACATTGTTACAGAAATAATTATAAATTCAAGTGCTGTGCTTGTACAGAATAAAATAATACTTAACTGGTGACTCAGACACTGATATTACACCACTTATACTTAAAAAATACCACTGAGTGCTATACTTTAAGTATAGTTGTTAATGTTAGTGGAGTATGTCTTGAAAATCAGTAAGAAGAAAAACAAATCCTGTTCTGCTTCTTTGTTCAGAGCTGATACTCTCTGGGTGTTTGGATTTATTGGCCTTGAATCACTGTGATACAGAAGAAATGACCTTGACTTCCAAGTCTCACAGTGCAGCTTCTCACTGAGTGCAGTCCAAATGGAGGGAGCACAAGAGGCAACGATACTGCAAAGTAATTGCCCTACATATAGGTTAATACACCATATTCTTCCCAAGTCTGCCCCATCATTAATTTCCTCTCTCTTGTGATTTCTTTACTTCTTTTCAGCCAAGGGTGCAACTACGCAGCCTCCAGGCTTTTCTGCTGTCAGCGCACAAGGGAATGAAAAAACTACTTGCAGCCTTGTGCAGCAGAGGAATATTAAATTTTAATCACACCAATACAGTCCCATAATGGCATCATGATTGCAAATCAACTACGGATTTGTTCGACAGTCGCTGATGGATAAGCGAGCGTATGAGCGGCAAGAAGAGTGGCAAATGAAAGGACTAATGACACTGAAGCCTGACTGCAGATTAGCTGTGGCCTTATAAGGTCAGGAGGAACTGCAGCAAACTGGTGACACTCAAGAAAACACACACCAGTTCATAGTGTTACTGGCCAGTTTTATTCTGTAGAAGGATGCATGTATAACATCCTCTTGCACATTTGCTGGAGGATCTTATATTTTATATATATATCTAAGCTTGTCCTGTGTGACCCGCTGCTGGCCTGAGCACAATGACTGGAACCAGTACCCTGACAGGGGGATAAGTAATAGCTCCTCTATGGCTGCCAGCCTACACAATCATCCCTGCTATTGCCTCCACTGATTTATTGAAAGACAAAGACCTTTGGTTCCAGTGAGCCTGCTGCCTGGCCCAGCTCCCAATGCATGTATTGTTTTCCATTTTAGTGCCACATAATGCCAAGAGAAGACACGGAGGCCCTGAGCTGGGGTTCATGTCACTGCTATGGATGCTGCGTTTGCTGTTAATAAAGTGGTCACAACAGATAAACAGCACCTTTGCATTGCAGAGACGAGCACGCATAAGTGTCGACGAGGGAGAGACGGACCGCTTTAAATTACATTTTTATCCAAATTATTATAACAGTGTAGCGTTATTTACAAAACCCAACCTCAGTGAAAGACACTAATATACCACCATAGTATTTCATCAATCTTACAGTTGGGTGGATTACCTTTGATTGATGACTAATGTTTTAATTAGAATACGTTTCAATTACGTGAGTTGATGGAATATCAGATATAGTGCTGTGCTAAATCACACCAACAGTGAACTGGACTGTTCTGCAGACAAAACTAAATCACCCCCCAGTCATATTTTGCATCTCAGAGCGTTTGCTAATTTATTTTCCATTTTACTTTGTCTGAGCAAAATGTTTTATGGAAAGGCGGGTATTTCTAGCCGAGCCAAAAGTTGCTTTCTGTGCACGGTCCTTCTTCATCAATTGCTTCACTGCGGGTGAAAGTGCTGCCGGGAGCAACCATGCTGATAAAATAATGTGGCTTCAAGCAGACATTGATACTAAAACAACAAATATGAGAGTCTGGTGTTAAAATACAAGAGGATGAAAGGAAGGAAAATGTGGAAAAATAGATTATCTGGTCCAGACGCTGTAGTTTCTATTCTATTACATACTTATTTCATAGGTGGTGAGATCTCATTTACAAGACGAGGTTAAAAGGACAGAAAAGAAAAAGAAGTAACAAGCTGCAAACAGTATAGCTTTCTTTTAATACAGTCAGTGTTCCTCAATATGCTGCTGTCTCTTGAGCGTTAGCTGCATTATTAATATAATATATAAGATGTTATAAAAAAGTTACAATGTAAACACAGTTGGCTCAAAATCTTAAAGTTATTAAGATTTGGTTTTGCAGTACACAAGAGAAATTTAGGCTGAAATCCTAAGTGTGTGAAGTCCTTTTGGTGCAGACGCTGACAATAAACCAAAACGTATATATAAAAGACGGTGGCAGCCAACGACATCATCCATCGATTTGTGGATTGACTGCATTTAGTCGTTTAGGCTACTGCTGTGCTAGAGTGTGCTACAGTTTCAGCCGAATATATGGCTTTAAAAGTTAAGACTTTAGTACATTTAAAAGCTGATATTGCTTAACAGATTAGGCTGGGATATTATTAGCAGCACACAACAATAACCATAAATAGCCTATTGATTTTACATTTAGTTCTCCTAAAGCACTCGTATCCAGTGTTGCAGAGAGAAGAGAAGCTTTAAATGGTAATTTTTGCTCCATGGTGGGCGTTAAATGTAACACTGGACAGTGTGACTGTAGAGTCGGTGGTGAAATGAAGCTATCCATTCAGAGTACGAGCCACCGTTAGAGCCTATTCAATAAACATTTACAGCAGTAGAAGCTTCCACAGTGCAACTTGGGAAAGAAGGACCGCACCTCAATTTCTCATCCAAGCCTACGTGTGCATTTTTTTTTCAGTATATCAAACATTAATCTTACCACTCCTATGATCTTTGTGAAAAGCACAAATGTAGTGTTTTGATATGATTACTTCACCTTTTTTTAAAAAAGAAAATCAGTGTAAGATTGCTCACTTGAGCCAGCCATTTTTCTCCTCCCTGAAACACATAAAAAAATCATACATTTATACTGCTTCTTTGACTGATTGTAGTACCCCATGCAGCACAGCAAGCTGTGGTGAAGGGAACAGGACAGCACTGAACAAAAAAAGGAAAGAAATGCAAATAGGCAGAAACCTCTTGACATGCTCTTACTTAAATTTTTTAAAAAGTTTACCAGATTTTTTAAGAGATTTACTTAATGAATTTAAGGCAGTTAACCTGTTAAGCCCCATAATACAAAGTGACATAGTCTGAAAACATAGATAAAACATATAAATCTATAAAGCATATTTATACAATCATATGTCATCAAATCTGTTTAGTATGTCTGGATTTGTGATTAAATGAACAGATCACTTTTTTGCAAGATTTGCCAGAAGAATGTGAAAAAAAAAAAAAAGTAAAGTGAGTTTTGAATTTTAGTATGTTATGGATATGTATGTGTTTTGTCATCGAGATTCATAAATGTAATGTCATGAGTGTAGGAATGATTAATTAAAGACACTTTTCAAAAGTATTTCAACATCATCACACTGCTGCAGGTGCTGGACAGTCACCTGCTGCTCTTATTTGGTTCAATCTGAAAGTCATAAAAATAACACTGTAAAGTTGTTAATACTGGATAATCGTAATAACTAACTTTTAGTTTCCCTTCAGCCAAATCAGCCTAGCTATCATCATCAAACCAGGATTTGTGGCTCTTCTATTCTTATATTTGGTTGTGTGTTAAACTTTCTGGCAGGTGCTTAGACCTGCTGCTGGCACACTGCCCATTGGAGCGACTCTAGCTATGGGAAGCACCGACACAATCTCTATTAGCCACCTGTTTACCGTTTTTGGCATTTTCTGTGCTGCTCCTTAACTTTTTTTTGGCAAAGAGAGTACAATTTACTGAGAGTTCGGTTTGAAACTTTTTAGATCAGGACCTCTATGTAATGATTAGCTATAGTGCAGAGTTATAATTGGCCACATGGGATTATTTTACAAATAAGTGAAATTATGTTAAAATGCCATCAGTGTCATGATTGCATTAGTGTCAAGATTTTGTCAAGACCCGTATACAGCTGTGATCAGAGCTTTGCAAACACTCATCGTGGGCATGGGAATTTTAATCATTTAGCTGAGATGAAGTGGATATATCGACAAAACAGCAGCCCAATCATAATTCATTCATCCATATCGTAATTATTTTTGTGCCGTATCTGCTTTATTTTAACTCTATATTTCTCCATTCTGTGACAGGAGTCTATGGTGCTGTTGCAGCCAGCCTCTGCTACTTGCTATTGCTAATAAAATGGTGCAAGGTCATATTAATTATTTTATAAAAGCGATTTAAAACTTTGCACTACCACTAATAGGTGCACAGGATCAGAAAAAGTTCAGAGGGGTCAGATTTGAAGGCAACAACTACCAACCTATTTCATTCAGCTATTAGACTGGGGGAGAGAGAGATGCTGGTTGGCAGTCATAGCTCTTTATATCTGTATGCACAGGCTTGTATCTTTGGCTTTTTATGAAAGAAACAGATATTTTCTAGCACAGATGCTCATTTTCAGTACTGATGACTCAACAGGGAGACCTCATGTCCTTACAGGCCCTGGAAAAGCTCCAACTGTAAGTCACTTCAGATTATTTATGCAAGAAAATGAAGAGAATATTTTTCTTTTCTACCAAAAGCCTGCACACCAGAAATAACTCCCATTTCTTTGCTGCTCTGAGGAATTATTCAAAGTTTTTTTTTATTTTTTTATGGCTGCCCAAAAAGTGACCTGAGAGAGCGAGAGAGAGAATATTGAGCTGGAGCGATAGAGTGGCAACGAAAATCCTCTCTCAGCTTACATATTGAGGTTGTGTTCTCCATCAGTGGGTTTGAGGGATTGAGGAAGAACACAAAGAGAGACCCGGTCTTCTGCGCGGCATTGTAGAGGACACACTCTCCCTCGTATGCACACACACATCTCCTCTACCTCTGTCTACTCACACATGCACTTAAAAAAAAATATATATTTTCCCATTTCTGTTGTTCCCTCCACTGCTTTCTCACTTCACTTCTCTTCCACCCGGCTGTTTTGTACTTTTGACTCTTTCCATATTTCTCCTGCTTATGTCTTAAATCCGTGTGCTTCACGTAATCAGCCGGCCCGACTCGGGGAGCATATACAATATGTTGTCTGCAAACAAACAGCCCATCTGATGTTAATGCTGAATACTGAACAGTGTGCGTATGTGTTTTTCACCTGTTTCTGTCTTTCTCTGGGGTGAAAATGCAGTGGGTAAAGAATGACTGGGTGACAGGTGAGAGGAGCTGAGCCTCACAGGTTCATTACCGGCTGGCAGAGTGGAGCACTCCGGGGCACAGCGTTTGCAGGTAACGCTTCGGGCCTCCTCATCACCATCCTGTCACCTTCATTTTCTTCCTCTCGGGCTTGGCACAGCGGCTGACCTGCTCGCCTCCAGGGAAAAAACTGTCATCCTGAACAATAAGTCGGCACCTAGTAGCGAGAAACAGGAGAAAAACAGCGGTTTTGTTTAATCGCTGAGAGGATGAAAAAGGGTGGCATCATCTGACCTTATGTGAATTTGATATGCAGTTTGCAATATACAGCGGGAAAGAGACAGAAACATGTTTTTCCACTTTCCAATATATCTCAACTTCTCTGTTACTGTGAAATAAACCATTTTAAACTTGGGATGTTGAACTTCTCTGGCATGGCACATCTGCCAAGGCTTTGATATAAGGTTGCCTAATAGCAATATTTAAACATGACAAGATCATCAAGTAAGGAGCTGCAAATTTGGCACAGTATCTGGCCTTCAGGGGAATATGACATGAAGAACAGTTTTCTGTGTCCCCTCGAGTTGCACCACTGTCCTCAAATTTTTCATTTCATTCATTTCATTTATTTATTTATTTTCAGGCACAACAAATACCTATATTGAACATAAAACACACAAAACAAAAAACAAAACTTGCCTGAAAAAGGAGTGGGACGAAGAAAACTTATTAAATCCCACCCCTATACTCACTCATCAACAAAAAAAAACAATAAACTTCCCGCAGCTACGCCCATCATTGCATACAGACCCATCAACAGCCCCGGGCAGATACAAGCATCTAAGCGGCAGCTCGCAACCAACAATTAGAGCCTTCATAACTGAATACAGAATATATAAATTATAAATTGCATTACCACAGGTAACAGGCAGTAATAACTACAAGTAACAAACACACATACATATACATACATATATATCTACACACACAAGTACATATATGTACATACATACGCACACTTTATTTATTTTTTTTTATTTTGGAATCCATACCAGCAATGGTAAGAGGACAGACATTACAGAGCACACTAAAACCCATCATTGAGTATACTGTGACCAGACCAACTGTTTGTAGAGAAATTTAAATCTATGAATATTTTTGCATTGTTTCAATTGTAAACTCAGACTGTTCCAGATTTTCACACCACATACAGACACACAAAAGCCTTTACGGGTTGTTCGAGTTCTGGGTAATTTGAATTCTCCAAAGCCTCTCACATTATAAACCTTTTCTCGAATTTCAAATCTAGTTTGTAAATTTGCCGGTAAAAGTTTAGTAAAAGCTTTATAAAAAATTATGGATGTATTGTAATTAACCAGATCCTGGAATTTAAGTAACTTTGCCTGAAGAAAGAATTTGTGAGTATGATCTAGATAACCAGCCTTGTGAATAATACGCAGTGCTCGTTTCTGTACTGTGACTAATGGATTAGTTGTATTTTTATATGTATTTCCCCACACTTCCACACAATATGTAAGATATGGAAGAACCAGGGTACAGTACAGAGTACGAAGTGCATCTTTATCAAGGAATTGTTTCACTTTGTTCAAAACTGCGAGGCTTCTGGAAATTTTGGTTTTTATGTGTCTGACGTGGGGTTTCCATGAAATTTTGTTATCAATTATAACTCCCAAAAATTTGTTTTCACTCACATTATCAATTGGTACACCTTCAATGATAATTGGTAATTCTATATTATATTTTAAATTACCAAAAAACATTGCTTTAGTTTTATTTATATTTAATGATAATTTATTTATGTCCATCCATTTTTTTATTAATTTTAGCTCCCTGTTTACAGTCATTACAAGATCAGTATAATCATCGCTACTGAAAAATATGTTGGTGTCATCTGCGAACAGTATGAGTTTAAGTACTTGAGAAACATCAAAAATATCATTTATGTATACATTGAAAAGTTTTGGTCCCAACACTGACCCTTGGGGAACACCACATGTAATACCAAGTTTCTCTGAATGGTAATGCCCTATGCTAACATATTGTTCCCGACCTGTTAGGTAACTTTTTAACCAGTTACCAGCTTTCCCTCGAATACCATATCTTTCCAATTTATCCAGTAAAATTGAGTGATTGATTGTGTCGAAGGCCTTTTTGAGGTCAACAAAAATACCAACTGCATATTTATTTTTATCCAGTGTATCAGTAATTTCTTCTACTGCCTCAATTATCGCCATTGAAGTGGTTCTTTGCGTTCTGAAACCATACTGACCAACATTTATTATTTGATGTTTTTCAAGGAATTTTTCTAATCTTGAATTAAAAAGTTTTTCTAGAATTTTTGAGAATTGAGGCAGTAGAGAAATAGGCCTATAATTGGTAAAACTGTGTTTGTCATTACTTTTATATAGTGGTATTACTTTCGCAATTTTCATTTTTTTTGGAAAACAACCGGACTGAAATGATAAATTACAGATATATGTTAAGGGACTAGCAATATTCAGAATAACCTGTTTAACTACAGACATATTTATGTCATGATAATCCATTGAAGACTTACTTTTACATTTTAATGTGATATTTATTACTTCTTGCTCATTTGTAGCTGAGAGGAACAGTGAAAAGGGATTTGATTTTATATTACTGATATTTTCATTTTTATGACACGGGATGTCCGCTGCTAGTTCAGGGCCAACATTTATGAAGAATTTATTGAACCCATCGACAATATTACTCATGTTGTGATTTTCACCATTTGCATCAGTAAAATATTCAGGATATGATGTTCCAGAAGATCCTTGTTTAATTAAGTTGTTTAACACATCCCAAGTTCCTTTTATATTGTTTTTATTTTCATAAAATCTTCTTCTATAATAAAGTTGTTTGCTCGTTCTTATAATATCAGTCAATTTATTTCTATATGCTTTATATCTTTGTTCCACTTCTTTTGTTTTTACTTTGATAAACTGTTTATACAGATTGTTTTTCTTTTTGCAAGCATTAATAATTCCTTTTGTGAGCCAAGGACTTTTTATCTTTTTTTTCTTTGTCATGTGTTCGTTTACAGGACAATGTTTATTGTACCACATAGTAAAAATATCTAGAAAATTATCATAAGCCTTGTCCACATCTGACTCTTCATACACCGAACTCCAGTCTTGTTGTGCTAAATCGAAATTGAAGGCATGAATTGCTTCTTCATTTATTGTTCGCTTTGCTATCATGATCTTGGTATCTATTTTTTTTAAATCACAGTCACACAAAGTAAAACTGGTAAGTGGTCAGTTATATCACAGACAAGCAGGCCACTATTAATTTGGAAATCCATGACATTAGTAAAAATGTTGTCAATAATAGTGGCGCTATGTGATGTTATTCTGCTTGGCTTTGTTATTGTTGGATATAGTGATAAGCTGTACATTGTGTCAGTAAAGTCATCAATGGCTTTTAACCTTGTTGGATTTAGCAAATCAATGTTAAAATCACCACAGATAAATAGTAATTTTTGGTTCACCGAAGCAAACGTTTTTTCTATCCATTCATTAAAAGTGTCAATACTTGAACTGGGTGTCCGATATATACAACTTATTATAACATTTCTCTTTTTTTCATTCATGATCTCAATAGTCAAACATTCCAAAATTCCATCAATAGCCATAGACATAGTTGTTACAACATTATATTTTATAGAGTTATGAACATATATAGCAACCCCGCCGCCCGCCTTATTTAATCTATTCATGTATTTTAAATCATATCCATTCAAACAAAAATCTATTCCTTTATCGACATTGAACCAAGTTTCAGTGATGGCTATAACACTAAAGGGGCGAGAAAATTGTTGCAAATAGTCCTTAATGAAATCAAAATTAGAGTACATACTTCTGCTGTTAAAGTGAATTAATGAGAGCTTCCCGTCTAGGTTAATTTCTTTTTCATATTGTTCCTGAGTGAAATAATTACAATTTTTAACAAAAGAAGAGAGAAAGTTACTTTCAGAATCTATTTCTGGATCTATTATATTATGCTCCTTATATTCACAATCTAGATCAATTACTTTCTGTTGAAGAACTAATTTCAACGTGTCCATGTCATTTCCTGGTGTAATTGATACATTGGTGTCAGTTATACTTGTCCAGATCCTCCATGTTCCTCACTATCAGTACTTTTGCCTCTTCTGGTGTCCCGTTTAGCTTAATGAAAATCTTACAGTTTGTTACCCATGTATGTTGTATTTTACCGTTCTTCTTCAGTTGCCTTGCCTTCCTCGCGATGTCTGCGTTTTTTCGTGTCAGATGCTCATTAATGAAAACGTCCGTGCCTTTCAGTTTGCGTCCTTGTTTCAGCAGAGCGACCTTGTTCTTCCGATTGACAAATCTCATAATGATGGCCGGCAGTCTGTCACTCCTCCTGGGCAGTGAGTGACATGCTTCTATGTGCTCCAGGTCCATCTCTATCCCCTTGCTTTGGAGGAAGGACGCCACCTGTTGCTCTACCGAGCGGGTCTCCTCGTCGCTGGGCTCCCCGACGTTCCCGGCGTACGCGCGCGCGGCTTGATTTTAATACCGCTGATGACCACGTCGTTCGTACGGGTGTACTGCTCCAGCTCATCCACCCGCCGCTCAAGATCCATGATCCGTCTGTCCTTCTCGGCATTTTGGAGGCGTAGCTGTTTTACCTCCTCCAGAAGCCCCAGAAGCAGCTCCTGCTGTGCCCTGACTGCGGCCACGTCTCCGCACAGCGCTCCGAGGGAGGTTTTAATGTCCTCAACCTCCTCTGGTGTTGGGCCTTTCTTGGGTGGCATACTGAAGCGAGAGCACGAGGCGGCCACCACGAGGGACCCGGAAGCGGAATTTCTGATGATGGCGCCTAGCTAGGCCTGCTGGCTGATGGTGGAGCCTGGCTGTGGCCTGCTGGCTGATGGTGGAGCCTGGCTGTGGCCTGCTGGCTGATGGTGGAGCCTGGCTGTGGTCTGCTGGCTGATGGTGGAGCCTGGCTGGGTCTGCTGGATGTGGCCTGCTGGCTGATGGTGGAGCCTGGCTGGGTCTGCTGGATGTGGCCTGCTGGCTGATGGTGGAGCCTGGCTGTGGCCTACTGGCTGATGGTGGAGCCTGGCTGTGGCCTGCTGGCTGATGGTGGAGCCTGGCTGGGTCTGCTGGCTGTGGCCTGCTGGCTGATGGTGGAGCCTGGCTGTGGCCTGCTGGCTGATGGTGGAGCCTGGCTGGGTCTGCTGGCTGTGGCCTGCTGGCTGATGGTGGAGCCTGGCTGGGTCTGCTGGCTGTGGCCTGCTGGCTGTGGCCTGCTGGCTGTTCAAATCAGCACAAACGTAGCAGTAAAAAAGTAGACCATTTTGGTTTTGAAAATCAGAATAACTGCTTACCTCCAGATCTTAACTTTATCATTAAAAGGGGTGCCTGTTTCACCCTAACTCGCCAACTCATTATCAATATAATAATTTATTAGCACACACATACACTTCTGCTGCTATTTCGTGCATTCTGCATGCAGGGATAGTTAAAAATGACAAGCTGTCAGGTGTAACTCGTATCATACGCTCACATGTCAAAGATTGTGCTGGATCTTCATGCTTTAAGCAGTTGGCATGAATTAAAGCTGAGAGGGAGATGATGACTGCTGTGATTTACTTGGGAGCATTTCTTCAATCTGTGTGGACAGATTAAAGCACTGCAGGAAAACACACACAGCAGACAGTTTAATAGATACTAGTACAGGGTTTTCCTTTTGAAGTACCTCATTTCTTCATAGCATTGATTCAACAAGGTGCTGGAGACATTCCTCAGAGGATTTCTGTCATGTTGACATGATAGCATCACACAGGTGATGATGAAGCAAATCTCACGCTCCACCACTTCTCGAATGTTGCTCTATTAGACTGAGATCTGGTGACTACAGAGACTATTTGAGTAGAGTAAGTTCACAGTTATGTTCAAGAATGTTTAGGATGATTTGAGCTTTGTGACATGGCACATTATCCTGTTGGATGCAGCCATCAGAAGATCAGTGCAGTGTCGTCATAAAGGAATGGACATGATCAGCAACAATACTCAGGTAGACTGTGGAATTTAAATAATCCTCTATTGGTGCTAAAGAAACCGCATACATGCCAACCCTCCCGATTTTTCCGGAGCCACCATCTTCCCGAATTTCTCCTGATTTTCCACCCGGACAACAAAAATGAAAAACCATATCCCAGAATTCATAGCGCGGCCCAGCCAATTCCAGTTTCCAACAATGGCGGCAGCTACTTGGTTTTAATATTACTCTTATTACTCTGAGTCGCAAAATAAACTTTTAACATATTTTCAGGCGAGGAAGTAGCTGTGGCGGCGAGAACAGCAAACTCCCGGCACATCGTTTTCAATCCCCCACGGTCTTTAACTACTCAGGTTAAACATGATATATAAGTCACTTAGATAACCTAAAAATGTTATTGTTTGACTTTTTTCAGTGTTTTATTTGTTCAAAAATTGGTTTGGCTGAGATTAAAGTTATAGTTTTCACACATCTGAATAAACGTCAAACAGAAAACTGATTAAACAGAAGTGTGAGATGGTCGAGAATTTACGCCAGCGTCTGGTTATATTTAGATAGCAAGGAGCAGATGGTAGAGTTTCACTCCACCGAGAGAGCTTGTGTCGTAATTCTGAAGGCTAGACCGTCATAGTCGCTCATGTACGGCCTACCTGGCTTTCGGAGAACCCGACCCACTGAATTTGGACAATCCTGGGGGGGGCAATTATGATCTTCCAATCATCTATCTAGTTTTGGTGAATCTTGCTATCTTGTTCTTAGTTTACAGGAGTGTCACTAGTATGGTCCTCTGCACACAAAAAAAGAAAAATACAAACTACATTAGAAAAAAATAATTTCTGAATTTTGTTGTTTATTAAATCTTTTGTGTGCAAGTTAATAAAATGACATGAATGACGTTTTGCAATTTAGTCAAAATGTCATTTTACTGCTGTGGCCAACATTTTAAACTAGCATATAACCTAAATTATGTTGTATTGTCAAGCTAATGAGGTCTATAGTAGGTCTATAGTAGTTAGCTATATTTCTGACCAGCTGATCAATGTAAGCACAAGATCCTTGTTGTAAAAATTCTTTTTTCTTCCTCCTGAAAAATATCTGGCTCTTTAGCTGCTAAATCTGCTAAAAGCTACGTCCACTGTGCTCACCAGCATGGCACTAATTGCTATTGAGCAGGCTTTTGGGTTAGAGTCATGTTTCTGGCTCTCTCAACAAATATTCTGGGATCTGGAGGTGCAGGTCTTGAAAAAGATAACAGTTTTTGGAGAAAATCAGGGCGAAAAAAAGAAATGGCGATAACCCAAGATGCTGAGCGCTTCTTTAAATCCAGGCAGATGTGTATTTCCTGGCCTACTTTGACTTCTGGACAATGAACATGGTTCCTGCAGCTGATGGTGCATAGTGACATGATAATTCTGATGAGGTTATTAGGAAAACTGTTGTGAGATCTAGTAGTGACATAAACTTATTAATCTAATCTGGTCTAATTACCAGCTCATATGCAAAAGTGACTCAGTTACTATAGATGTGAAAGCAAAATGGAAATACCAGCTTTTTCCCCACATTTTCCACAAAGACTGCCAGTTAGGGAACTTAATTTCAGACTGCAATCAAAGGGTGGTTTTTCCACAGGCTTAACTTCAGAGGCGATGTCTTTGAGAAGTTCCCCAGACAATTTCACTGCAGTATGAGTGTACTTTCCTCTGTTATCTTTGGGTAGAAGTGGTAGGAGAAGGAAGTCATGCAATATCAGTCTGCCATATGTTTAGCTGAGGGTAAGAAATAGCCAGGCTTGTAATTGCTTTGGGACAAGCTAGGATGGTTCCTCTGGCAGTGGGAGATTTTCTTTTGGTCAACCATGAGGGCAATAAGACAGATAAGAGAGGAGAGAGAGAGGTGGGGAGAACCAAGAGGGGTGAAAGGGAGGGAGATTTTTAGATTTTCTGAAGTGTTCAGACAAAATAGAGGTATTATCATCCCATGGGGTTACAATGAAAAGCTCATAGTTGGTTGTCTTTCCAAAACTCTTAAGGTTTAGGAGAGGAAGACGCAAACAAGTCTGGATAGCAAGAAAAAAAGAAGAGAAAAACAGTTTCGATTTCTCAGTGCATTTTTTTCTCATGAGCATCCTGTACAAGTGTCCCCAGCTTGTGTCACCAGGAGCCTCAGAGGAATCATGTTGCAGTCGCTGCTCTCAGTGTTACTATCAACAGCTTTTCTCCAAATGACTTCACTCGGTTTCATTACTTCTTTACAAGATGAAACCTGCTGAAAGATACAAGAAGAGAAGCACCTGCAGCCACAGATGCTGTCAGCTGCTTCCTACAGTCGTAATGCACTTCACTTGCACTGTCAGTACAGAGCTTATTTACTGTCTCCAAGGTGTGTCCTTTAATTAATAGCTGTGGGGTTGCTCTGAGTGTTTAAACTGTCTGATGTTGGATTATAAACGTGGATTAAAAGACTCTCCACCCCTGCAGCAGGGATGGAAACAGGTTAGAGCTGCAAGTTTAGTTGATTAATTAATCAAGAAACAACTAATTTAATTTTTTTTTTTAATTAAACACACTTTAGGAAATGCTGATAGGTCTGTTTAATTAATGTCTGACTTTCTACTGACTTATCAGGTCATTTATTAATTAATAGAAAATGATGAAGCTAATTAATAATAAACTTTTGAACCTTAACTGTGACACTTTCACGCTCACTGAAGGCTTAACAATTGGTAAAAGTAAGCTTCATACAAATTGGTGAAAGTGTTGCTACTTACAGTATGAAATATAGAAAAAAGTAAACAATACTTAATTTCAGCAAATCAGGTCAAGATCATCTTGTGTCTTTTTGTGTGTAGGGTATACAACAGAACTGAATACATTCAAGGCATGTTGCAAAAGTCATACAATTCAATACTGCAAGTTGACATGTATGTTATTTCCTCCTATGAGCAAATTAAAGGTAGAGATCACTTTGAAAATGAAGACAGCAAAAGTGAATTTGTCTGTAATCACGGACAAAAAAAGTTAGAACTCCTTTGATATTAAGTTAAAGCAGAGCTTCCCAAAGTGTGGGGCCCGCCCCCTATGGGGGAGGGGGGGTATGAGAAGGGGAAAAAAACCAAACGCTTGGACACTGCTAGCACGGGGCGCCCACAAAAACGCAAAGCAGGAGATGAAGCATCGCTGAATATGTTTCCAAACCAACTTCATTCTAAGCCAAAGACTAGAAAATATGGTGAAGCATATCTTCCCTTTGGCTTCACCTGCACCAGTGCCAAGGTTTTCCCTTCGTTGGGAGCAGCGCTGGACTCTTCAAATCACGGACGAACAGCATCCCACATTCTTGATTTTTAGTTCACAAGCACTTCTTGTAATGACTAACTACTCCTGACATTTTGGAGATGTTAGCTCTTTATACAGTAAAGTTACAGCGATAGCAATTTTGAATATTATTACACAGGAAAAAAACAACTACACGTAAAATAATCACATCGCGACGCCTCAGCCTTTCTAAATGGAAGGACAACTGCGTGTGTATGTAAGCGTGTAAAAACTGAAGATAGTCAGATTAACAGTATTTTGTCTCTATCTGCCATTCTGCAATTCATCTCATGTAAACAATAACGTGGCGCACAGCATGACGTGGAAAAAGGCACATACCTTTGATGTTGCGTGACGAACTCTGTATTCCTCGTCCACACGTAAACACAAAAAATCTCAGTTTTCCGTGATTCGAAACGTCGTTTACGTGTGGATGAAACAGCTGCGTTTTCAAAAATACCCGTGTAGGTGTGCACGTAGCGTAACAGAGTTAGTAGTTTATTTTATTACTACCTGTAATTTATTGCAGATTACTTCTATTTGCTTAATTGTTTACCAAATGTTTGAGGAGTGAAATAAACTGCGATGGAGCAAAATATGGGCGTGTGTGGTTGGAGGATGTGTTTGTGTGTGTGTGCGTGCGCGTGTGCTCGCGGGAGTGGGCGCGAACATTTTTCTTGTAAAACAAAGGGGGGCCTAGCAACCACTGACTTAAAGTATAGCTGTGGTTTTCCAGTCAGTCTAACTACATGAACAGGGCAATAAATTGTATTGTGGACTCAAGAACTTTCTGACTTTGAGTCCTGGCTGTCTGCATGTGTGCCTCATGACTCCAAGGGGAAAAGAATTTCCAGAGGAAAGGAAAAATCTATAACTGGTTTTTCAAAAAGATATTGAAAGATCAATCACTCTGGGAATCTGAGGTTTACAACAAGCCATCGTTATAGACAAGACAAAGTTAAGTCTTGCAAAGCGTGGTGGAAAAAACGTCGGGGGTTTTTAGAGAAGAAAAAAAATAATAAAACTGTGTCCTGGCAAAGTACGCCTGAGTTGAATCCATTATAACACCTTTGGGGTATAGAGACACAGAGCAACACAAGCACTTCAGCAAAGAGCAGCTAAAAAATGCTCTCTGAAGACTTGCAGTGCAAATGTCCAGAAATTTGTGTGACACCACGGACGGGATGGGCAGGACTGTTTTTCCTGTTTTAAGGATTTGAAGATGGCTGGGTCTAACTGTGCGCTCACTGGTAAATAGACTGGTTCTTATATAGCATGTTTCTACTCTGCCTGAGCATTCGTTCACCCAACATTCATTCGGGGTGCCTCACTCACCCACTCACACAAGTACTTTTTCTACACCTAAGTGCTTTCAATCTAACATTCACACTTCGATGAACATATCGTGAAGAACTGGGGGTTGAGTATTTTGTCCAAGGATACTTTGGCATGCAGACCGGAGCAGGACCCAGGGTGAGATCTAAAATCTGCAGGACACCGGGCCTTGAGGCCTGGAGTTCCCCACCACAGCCATAAACTGATCCAGAAAGTGTCAGCAGAGTTTGTTTTCCCATGGACCTCTATCGAATGGGAAGTATTTTTGTAACTGTCTGTTTAAGCAACTCCTACATTGGCTTAAGCTTTCCGATCAGAAAAATACTCTGGGTGCCTCTGCCATACCTAATGAGGGACCTGTACTTTCCATACAATAACTCCAAACTCTTTTTTAAATTTATTTATTTCAGTAATCCAATCTAGTGAGTTTGGACAACACTGAAGTGCCATTGCAAAGGCATGTACTAATTTTATAATTTTATAATCACTAGAAATGTGCATAATTCTGTTTTTTGTAGATTAATTTATTTTGGTGGAAAACATTGTTCTTTTTCTTTGGCATTTCTTCTGCATATCCTCATGAAACAGAAAATTCTCATTAAGCTACAAACACTCTTGCCAAGACCCACTGACCCATCATCATTTTCGAGCGGGGGATATTTTTATTCCCATCTGGACTTGATTATGTGGTTCTCTGGTTTTTCACATCTCACCCTTAACACATCCTGTTGCTTTTCTCCGGCAAATCATAACAAACACATCATCCGCAGTAATGCCCCTCGTTCTTTGTCTCCTTGTTGTATGCTTTATTTCCCCAAATGCTCATTTTACAGTTGGGCAGTTAATTGAATTCAGCCCTGGATGCAAAATAGTGGGTGCTTAGCTACAGCTGCCTGCTCGTGGTGCATAAGGTAACAGAGGTTATATCAACTAAAACCAGGCTCAGATGGAGAAGCCAGTGATGCAGAGATGCACCCAACTGACTAACTAATAATGAAACTTGATGCTGGATGTTTAGTCATGTCACACGAGTGCAAAAACTACCCTGATGTCCAAAAGTAAAGGTTTTACTTGCAGCTCAGTGGGATGCTGGATTTGCTTTTGGCTACAGCAGTGTGTTGGATCTAGTGCAGCATATACAGATGCTTGATTGGGTTAATATACCAGATCATCCTTCTGGGGAGACATTACATCTGGAACAAATGATCCACGCATATTATTATGTGGCATCTAAAAAGAAAAAAACCTGTCTGCAGCACAGCATTAAAGCTAGATCATCTTATCCTTCTCTTCAAGGTGCCACTTGAAACTTAAAAGTATTGCAGATAGCTTTGGCTCCGCATGTCTCTTTCAATCCAAGTACACTTCTTTTCAAATATTCATCTATATGCATTTTTACTTCCACCATACAAGCTCGCTTTTGAAGCTACAGCATGGCAAAGAGAAGCTCAAGGAGCCCCTCTAAAAGTCAGCAGTCTTGCAGAATAATGCTGCTTCCGCCTCAGCCTTATTGATGGCTCTGATAGTGGTTTTAAAAATAGCCCTGGCTGTCCGCCTCTCCCTTCTCACAACACGCCACTGTCAGTGTGTTGCACCTGCTGTGGTGAGACCATTGCATAACCATCTCTGCTCATGCAGAAGATCAGTGTTTCTCTCCGGCGACACACTGTGTGTTCTCTGAGGCTGCTAACGGACAACAGTGAGCCTGACCAAAGGACACTGAAGGTCAGTGCAAACGCAAAGCAGGATAAAATCCCCAAATGTCCCGTGGTGCTTCATCGTGTTTACAAAATCATTTTATATTTTCAGCACTGTGCTTAGGTGAAGGTTAGGATTTTGTCACAGGACAGGATCACCACTTTCAGCAAATACAATGTATATTTGAGTAGCATTTATACTGGCAGGCACAAGAGTCCAGCTAAAAGTTGTAGACACTATATAGCCAGTATATTTGTTTACGCCTTTTCAGAATTTATTAGAGCTTAAAGTAGATGCTCATTGTAGTGAAAGTGATTACAGTATCAGATAATATTGTATACTGATAAGCAGTCGACATGCCATCAAATATCAAATAATCTGCCAAGCATGCAATCACTTGCCAATTAATTAGTTACACCTTGATAGTACAAAATTGGACAGCCTTTTGCCTTAAGAACTGCCTCATTTCTTTGTAATACAGAGGAATGATGAAAATATTCCTTACAGATTTTCATTTACGTCAAATTCTGACTTTACCATTTGAATGTCAAGCCAGAAATCAGGACTCATCAGTCTTCTGTTATCCAGAGAACGACCACTCACTGGATGTTTTCTCTTTTCCAGATCATTCTCTGCAAAGCCTAGAGATGGTTATGTGGGGAAAACCCCAGCAGACCAGAAGTCTCTGAAATATTCAGACCAGCCCATCTGGAACCAACAACCATCCCACCTTCAAAGTCACTGAAATGACCTTTCTGATGCTCAGCTTGAGTTTAAACAGGTTTAGCAGGTCTGCCATGTTGATGCCATGTGACTGGTGATAAGATATTAGTATTTCATTTATAAAAGTATTTACAACAGTATAAACCTACAATTTTAATAACTGATATTAATGAATAGATTTCCCTGATAAGCAAACAAACAATATACATATCAAGTTATACTGTAAGCATGCGTTTTCTGTTGTAAAACTGGACATTAAAACGTGACAGTGTTAATGACCATTTGACCAATTTGCTGCCCCAGTGGCCACTTGAAGAACTGCAGCTCCTGGCAGTACTGGCTCGGTATTTTAAGAAAATTTATTTTGTGTAAAAAAAGAAACAAAAAACAAGACTCAGAAAAAGAACCAGGCAAAAGTAAAAACGGGCAAACCCTGCACAATATTAAACAGCACGTGGTTAGCCTCATTTAATGTTGACTTTAATTGCAGTAATGTTCTGACTTAACATGTCTATAAACTGCCCCAATGTAACATTTCTGCCAACTATTAGCTCTCCCTCCTCTTAAAGTGTTTTACAGCTACATTAAAGGAGTTTAACACGTTCTGAGCTGCTGCAAAATTTTAATTCAAGTGAACAGCGAAGAAAGAGTCACAATATTTCTATTCACTGTCATGAATAATCAGATTCATGACAGTCATTTAAATGTTTAACATTTAACAGATTTTAAGAGAATGCAGTGCAAAGTTTTATATATATTTAATCTTTCCAATCCATGATAGAATTTATATTTTTAGGTTAACTTTTTAATTTAAAAAACAAAAATGTATTTAATTTTTAGGGTATTAATTAATTATACTAACTTTCTGCTGAATCTAAAAAAAAAAATGGTTTCACAAGTTTTTCTCAGTGTCAATAATCTTTCTGTTTAAAAAAGGTCATGAGGAGCAACCTTGTAAAAGTTTAAGGGGCAGATAAACCTTTGAGAATATTCCAGAAAGAAATTCTCAATCTCACAACTGCTTTTGTCTTAACTTACCTACTTAATGTGCCTTTTAATGCATGCTGACTAAGATCCTTCGTGGGCTATATCAGCGGTTATCTCATTCAATATGAAGCAAAACTTTGTACAGAACAGATGCTGTATGCACAAACATAATACCCTCACCTGGTTTGATTTCTCACTGACTAAACTGAGATGGATTTTAAATTGCATCACTGTATTGTACAAGCCATTTTTGGTCTGAGGTATAGCAAGTCAATTATAGCAGCAGTGCTGGTCGACAGTGCTCCAATTCAATTACTTTTATCACTTACCTTTAAAAATGCATGCATCAAGAAGCAATGCAGCCCTCTTTCAGACTGAATGACTGCATAGGTCAATAGACATGTATCACTTGGATAGTAAATAGAGCTCTCTGTAGTGAAGGATAAAGATGGAAGTTTCATGGCCTTTTGGGACTTGGCAGATATGTCATTAGACCGACTAAAAGTTCATCTCCAACTTTTAGATTGTATTCCTCAGTAAGTTTTCTTCTAGAGAAGTGTTAACCTTTTGCTGTGTGAGCACATTGATCATATTCATTTATGACCCTGAGAGGAGGCCCTGGACAGGCAAACAGACCTGATGCTAACTCGTGGAATAAAGATCATGAAGCTAACACGAACAGTTGTTTTGTGTAAACTTGTTGCAATCTCACAGGAGTATCAGGCAAATTCTGGAGTTTGGGGTTGATTTAGAAGATGGAAAAGCAAACAGAACAGCAACAAAAGTAAAAGGGGTAAAATGTTTAAGTGCTATTTTTAAAGCACTTGTCATAATGTGGATTATTAGCATTATTTTGTGACTCATCGTGAGATTGTGCAATACTTAAATGTATTTCTAGACTTTAGTGTATTTTATTACGTGCATATTAAAAATCCTAGTTACCTGCAGACAACAAATTACTAGAAACCCACTTAGTCTGACTAAGAGAGAAAATATCAACTTTAATCCTTAGCCTCTTGTCTCTGCATCTGACCGTTGAAGTCTCTGCTATCGCCTCTTCTCTGGGGGCCTGAGAAGACCTGGGGATTTATACTCACCCTCCAAAAGGATTTACCCAGCCAGCTAAGTTATCCACTCCTCTTTCACAGAAATGAGGAAACAACTGCAATATCTAATCTTACCAGTAATGCAGTCAACATATACCATGGTTTAGATGGTTAAATATGATATACTGGTCAGAAATAGTTACAAATGTGGAGCAAAGTAATGGGGATACGTGTGGCAAGTCAACTAGACTATCCAACTCCAGTCTTCAACAGCTACTGTCATGCAGCTACACCATACACAATTGTCACTACACCACCAGCCTGACAGAAAGCTGTGACTTTCTCTGTGAAATGTAATTGGAAATAAAAGGAGGACTAAACAGATGAAAGCCATAGTAACCAGAGCCGTTCTGCAGTACTTTCAGGTAAAAACTGATTTAAGTTGTAAAAACCTAATTGAGGAAGACTGGTAAATTGGTAAAATTACTGGGTATAAAACCTGCAATTTAGGGGTTCACCAATCTGCAAAATGTA
Source organism: Mchenga conophoros (assembly GCF_057382185.1). Taxonomy (NCBI): domain Eukaryota; kingdom Metazoa; phylum Chordata; class Actinopteri; order Cichliformes; family Cichlidae; genus Mchenga; species Mchenga conophoros. The sequence continues at coordinate 17,051,114 of NC_140531.1, forward strand.
TCTCTAAAATGTGGTGTAATTTCAACATTGAGGTTCTGTCAGAGCAAGCAAGGCAAGCAGTGCTTTTCCAGTAAAATCTAAAACCAGATATCAGTTAAAATGTACCACAGCAAATGTGATTTCTCTCCTTTCATATGAGACATCATTCGGACATGAAGTGATTCTTTTCCTCCCCTTATATTAAAAATATGAGTATGGGTTTATAAGATTTGCTAATCATTATATTCTGTTTTACATTTTAAACAGCATCCTAATTTTTGATACTGGGATTATAAATACACAGCAGTTTTAGACCTAATAAGTTAAAGAAACTGAAGTTGCCTTTACAATATTGTGTTTTACAAGTTTCGATGTGGCGTCTTCAGCTCTGAGGTTTCACAGCAAAAATTAAAACGGCCAACAATATGTAATTTACATGAAGTGAATTTAATGATGTAAGATTTGCAGTTTCATTAGATCTCTCATATTCCTTCCTTTATTGCAACCACGGTAATTGTTTGTTACGTTTCCATTGGTTGAAGCAAGTTAAAAATTCTTGGTATTTACCTGTCACGGGTAAGTATCCACACTCTTGATTCTTTTAAATTAGCAACCTGCTTTCAAACCTGCTTCAAACTGTTAATAGGGGGCAAATGGGTGCAGAATTGCAAAAGGTTAAAAGAACATCAATTTATTAGCTTTAATTGTGTGTTGACAATTATCAAGGGAATTGCAGCCCTCATTAGACTTAAAGTTAGAGACACAGTGTCCCTAGAGAATATTTTTCATAAACTTTTTTTTGTATCTACATGACGTAATAAAGGACTGCTAGGTAAAATCTCTGTGCTGCACCCTGCAGAGTGTGCACGGTGAAACAAGTAACATTACTCGAGTAACAGGTAATGTTATTGTCAACTGTGAATCTAAAAGGACAAGAACAAACGTCTGCTTATTAGAAAATCGAAGTGCAAGGCCATTGTGTGCTTCGCCATTAAAACAGGACAATGAGCCTTTTACTACTGTGGTTATAAAGTTGCACAAGAGGGAGATATGGAGTGCACATAGTGAAGCACCATTGTTTTGGATCTCTTTCCCAGATCCCAGCATCTCCTATCCTACTGACTTGGATATTCCTAAGTTGAATATCCCTCAAAAAATAAGTAACAATCAATATTAAATACAGCTCTTAGTTGCCAAATAAAGCAGTAACTGGAAGCCTTTTTTTCTAGCTACACTAGGAAAATACCTCCATCATTTTAATCATTCGTACATGGTTGTCATAGTCTGCAGAGCAGAGGAGGGGACCTAAATGCAGACGTGTGGACACAGGGGTTAACTGGCGATGTGCTGTTTATTTAGGTCGATAGACAAACCTAAACTGGGAAGCTAAACAGTGGGAAACCAAAGGACCGGGTAAAAGGGAGAAATACAGAGGAATGATCAGGAAAGTGGAAACACATGGGAACACTGCAGGAACAAATTTGCAAATAGCAAGACAGGAGACGCAAAACTGAAAACAATGCACATGAGACGAGGGACTGACAAAACAGGAAGTAGCACGCACACCAAGACTCAAACAAGGACACGCAAGCACATCACCAGGATAAACAAACATGGGGAGACAAGGATGGAACATGAAGAATGGGAACAGTTAAGGGAGACAGAAAACCGAGACATGACTGGGATCAAGAAAACCCAACATAATAACATCCAGAAATAGGCTCAATTCTCAAACTCAAAATGAATTTAACAAGATTGAAAAGTCCAAACAACAGAACAGTGGGTCACCAACCCAGAACCATGACACATGGAGACTCCATAAAGCTCTGAAATAGGTCTTCTAACACAAGTGTCTTAATCTTTAATGTCTTGAACTTAGTGTCCAACCGAGCCAAGGAAGTTCAAGCAACTGTCCGGGCAGGAGAAGTGGTGTGATTGCTGCCCGTGTTTTTGTTAGATACCACAGTAGCGTGAAAATCAAAGAAACAGCTGACATTATTAGCGAAGAATAAGGAGCTGTGGTAAACAGAACAAACAAGCAAGCAATTTATCTGTCCAACGAGGTGTTTGAGGCGACAAGAGGGAGCATGGTGATTATTTCAAATGAGCTTATTTATTGCAGTCATCCGTCAGCATTGAGGAGCTGTGTTCAAACTTTTCCTCGTCTTGGTGGCTCACAGACTCAAAGAAACAGACATTATTGAAGCAACACCATATTTCCGTCTAATCTCATTTTGGATGACAGAGAGTTCTGGATCAAGGCAAATTGCTGGATGAGTCGAATTTTTAATGTTGCAATGGGCAATTTTTTTACAACTAAGGAAGTTTCATCTGCAGTTATATTTGTGGTATAAAGAACAGCTGTATTTCTAACGTGTTTTGACCTGTGGACTTCATCTGGGTCATCAAGAACTATACTCCATGCAGTGAAAAAAAATCCTAAAAGTAAAAATAGAAATCAACAAATAATGTGTGTCCAGTAAACCTGTCCACCAATGCACTCAATTTTGTGACTGCACAGAAAAATCACCCAGTTGTGCATATTTGTGCACCAATAAAGCACCAGCAGGGACGGGCTGGGCATATGGTCATGTGATACAAGGCCAATCAGGGAGTGACAAATGTTAAACCTAGGCCCTTCTTTTACACTCAAGTGATTTTTGTACTTTAACGTAACCAAAGCTTGCAGAAACCAGAAAGCTTAGTCTTTATTTTCACATGCAGATATCTGTTTCCAGAGATTAGTTACTGCTTGACTCTTGGTAGCAAAGTCAAGTGGTGAAAATACTTGACATCATTCAAATCAAGGAGAGCCAGCGGGGAAAGATTTAAAAAAAAAAAGAGAAAACACAAACACAGTCACATAGCGCAACGATATGAAAAGGTAGATTACTAACAAGATGAGGTCACGAGAAGGGTAGAATCTGTTACAGGTTTTGGAAAATATATATTTTAGCAATGTTAAACTCCTGCATCTTCATTTACTAAAATAAACACAAGGCGATATTTATTATATTTATCATTGTTTTAACATTTTGTCAAAAACAATGTTTCCCCAGGTTTGGAGCCGGCATACAAAACATTTTCATATACAGTGTATACACAGTATGAACTGTGAAACAGAGAGAAGAGAGGGGAAATTAGCCTGTCAGTAAGTTACAGCAAAATAGTGGAGACCTAAAAGATGAAATAGCTGGGGAACCACTGATTTAAAAAAAGAAAAGAAAGAAATTTCGAGTTTTTGTTGATTTTGGTTAGATTTATGTGACCAAGAAATGGAAAATCTGTAAGTAAAACCTAGCACACAGTTAAAAAAAGACCAAGAGACCAAGCAGTAGTGCATTTGGCAATAGGTGGAACAGTGTAGGTCTTAAAGTCAAACCAAAAAGTAACAAAGCATCAATTTCTTCAACAACAAAAATATGATACCAAATCCGATGTAGGCCATGGTTATTTTCCTGACAGTACACACAGCTGTCTGAAGGTATTCCTATTTTATTAGATGTGCTGAAAAAGAAGTGTTTTGCACATTTAAAAAGAACTTATCTTCCACAAAATATATACCATCTAACCTAACTTATAAACGGCAAGTAAAGAAGTTTTAATTAAAACTTCTCAGCAATGAGATGTATCTAAATACATTTTTAAAATATTTTATGTGCTTCAGGCAAAATGTGTGCATTCACAAATAAATAAATATAAATTCCTTCTTATAGCATCCGTTATCCACAGCTGCTTCTTACTTTATGAAAAGTATTTCCCTAAGTTCATTAATTTCCAGCAGCCAGCTGAAGATAGCTGGACAGCTGCACTGATAAATCTGCAAGCTCCAATTTGAGAAGAGCCAGGTCAGAGTGCAGTGTCATTAAACACAACTCTCCACAGTGTTTACCTTCATTAAATCATGAGCAAATGATACCAGTATGCTATAGATAACCCTATACAGCTCTAAACACATTAGATAAATAACTCCTTTGCTTATGCACAGGCTCCACAATCCATCGCAGCTTTGTTTCTAAAATCTGTGTAACACGTTAACATTTTAACATATACCTATTTACAGAGACAGATAATTAAGCGCAGAAGCCCATTTGGCTGATACTAATCATACAAACTGCTTCACCAAGCTGTCTGTTAATTATTTTCTAACATTATTACAATAAAGTAACCCACTACATCAGCCTTAAGCAGAAAGATTCAAAGTTGTGTGATGATGCCTTTCTGTTATGCTCCATTTACAAAACAATATGATTTCTTTGCCTCATTGAAGTGCAAACTTCAGCTTTAACTCAAGGGGTTTAAACAGTTTAGGAATATCCTCCATTTTTATAAGCTTGGATGTAATTAGATGTGTGACTGACGTACATTTAATGACCAGGTGAGACTTGTTCCCTCTTCATTTTATGACAAATTAAGCAGATGGAAATCAAACAGATGTTGATGCAAGTGAAGGAGTCCATCATTAGGCTGAAGAACCAAAATAAACCTGCCAGAGAGACAGCAAAAACTTTAGGATTGACCAAATCAACAATCTGGTCAACACCAAAAGGGCTGAAAGACCACAGAAGACAATAAAAGTGCCTTTAATACAGGGTGTATCAAAAAGAATAATCAAAAAGCTATATTGTGACTGCTGATAGAAAAAGCAGGATGAATTCTGAAGTCCACAGGGCTGTACTCTACTCAAATACTGCAAATCTTCACAGCGTACATGGATAATGACCCAAAACATTCTGCAATATCAACCCAAGAGTTTCTCAGTACATTACTTTTCAGCCTGTGAATACAAATGTCTGTAATTTGTGAATAATTGATGCGATCTTTTTTCATTTGTTGATGTAAGTGAATTGTACCAGATGTTTTTTGATACTTGCAACTGTTGCAAGTGCTCTGATATTATTCCTCGCTGACAGTAGCCGCTAAATCCCTCGAATACTTAAGTTCTAGCCGGTGAACTAATACGACTAATTCTCCTGAATAATTCTAAATAAACAACAGACACAGGCAGCTGATTTTGTTTTGTGAGATCCGAATTCTAGCATGACAACACGGGATAATCTTTGAAGGCTGACAGACTTTGTTAGCCATTTATAACATGGCTAAGACAAAGTAACACCTGTTTCACTGATCAGGGCCAAAGGGGCTCAGTTCTCTGCAGCTGACGAACGTCTCCGAATTAAATCTTGTTTGTCCTTTAGGCTTTAATAGCAGTATCAATACTCATTTTGTACTCACTACTCATTTTCTCTGCTACTCATAGGTTTTACTCAGACCCCAGTCAGAGTTTGTTCTTCTGTCTGGTGCAAAATAAGGCTGCAGGGCTTTTAACAAAAACAGGACTATAAAGCTTCTTTTTTCAGGCTACAGATTCATTTAGAAATGAAGACTGGGCTCTAACACAAGCGTTCAACACCTCTGAGTGCTTCTTTGTCCATCTGATGCTGCTTATCATTGTCATTGTTTCACTGTATCATTGTCATTTGAAATGACTGCATTGCTCGCCTTGTTGAACTTGTTTGGGGTATTTTGGTGATTTGCTGCTTACTTCTGGTGCAAGCTATTACAAGATTAATATTGCCATCTTTCAGAATTTGGATCACAACAGATTTCGAATGATTGAGATTTAGTGTGAAGAAACACGACTAATTACTTGTCGCAAATAGATTTCCAATTTACTAATGAATGGCTTTTGCAGAATGTTTTGGCATAGAGGACATATTCACCAATGACTCAGAGTGAAACTGTGCAGCTAGAAATGCATACTGGTGCCATTTTAGTGAGATATTAATTAATGTTGTCTTTCTATCTCTTCCAGCCTTTTTGCACTTATTACTCAGCACTGAAGAGCCTCCAAATGCTGCTAACCTGAACGCATCAGAGTGGTTTGTTTATTTCTACTCCATTAAGCTTGAAGCTGACGCACTTCTGTATTCTATTCATGGCTTTGCTGACCTGTTAAGGACAAAAACACCGTTCTCATTAAGGAATATCCCATAAGCGCATGTGCATGAGCAGGAACGCACTCAGATGTTCCCAGACTCATACACACAGACAGGATGCACCGGTGGTTTTCACAGTGTCTGACTAATTGTTTCGGTGACGAGGCTGCAGCTAATAGGAAATAAATGCAAAAATGATTTTTGCTCATATCAGTCACTAACATGGGACGAGAGGTTTTGAAGGTCATCACAACAATTTACTGTTAATTTATTCTTGTCAAAATTCAATCAAAATCAAAAGAACTGAAACATTAATATTAGAATATCAAAATCATTTCATTTCTGTTAGGAGGTGAGAAAAAGCTACGATGAGAGTGACTAACATAAGACGAACACACACTCAAAACTGAGTTTGTATAATTCTAATAGGCTGGAAAATCACTAGTATGAGCACCTTAATGAACCATTTCTTCTAATTTCTTTAAGTAGTCTTCAGGAATAGTTCTCCAGGCTTCTTAAAGGACATTCAAAGCTCTTCTTCTGATGTTTCTGCCTTTTCTTCTGTTCTCCGTCAAGATGATCCATCACTGCTTCAATAATGTTGAGGTCCAGGCTCTGAAGAGACCAATCCATGACTGATAGTGTTCAACTATGTGTTTGTCTATCCAGTTATGCTTTTCTTTCTTCTGCACAGCCAGTGTGTTTGGGATCATTGGAGCTGTTACCAATCAAAGACTTCCCCTAGATCAAAATGATTTAGCATCAGCAAGCTCTCCAAGACCACAGACAGAAATGAGGTCTAAAACTATAACAGAGCCTCCACCTTGTTTTACAGAATGCTGTAGACACTCACTGTTGTACCTCTCCTGACCTCCTCTGTTCATGCGGAAACAAAAATTGAAACCAAAAATTCCACATTTGGATTCATCACTCCATCAGACCCGTTGGCATTGATTTTCAGTTCAGTTCCCGTGTAATTTGGGATACTTCAGCCGTTTTCTGTCTTCTTGACAGCTGCCGATCCACTGTGACCATTTCTGATGAGACTTAAGTGAACAGTAGATGGTCCTGTGTCAGGACTTTGCTAGAAATTTTCTTTAATTTTCAAGGGCATGAATTTCAGGATATAACTTGATTTACTGATAGTGTTTTAAGTCTCCTCCACTTGTCCAGTTTCCTCTGTGTTTTTAACATCCCCACCATGCTTCAGCTAATAGATAAGAAAATATTATTTTATGACGTTTTCCATAGATTCAACTAAAGAAATGAGGGGCTAGTCAAGAAGTTTTGCACAGTACTATAGCTTCAGATACATTTCTTTGTACATTTGCTATTAAAAAGGCACCTGCATGAGACACACCTGTCTCAGCTGCAAACCAGTCACAGGGTGGTCGCTGTTGATTGTTAGAAGCAACTCTACTTATCACTGTCACTCTTCTGCCATGCTTGGGTTGAATGTCAGAGTTCTTTCAGGCCAGTATCCCAAAGACTTACAAATCAGTTCACGCACACTTCCTCTCCCAATATCTTAGTGTTGACCACAGGGAGGAAATCTCTGTGGTTTTATTTTGATATGCAAAAAAACAAATTGGTTCATAACACAAATTATATCAGTCCCCCCGATGCATTATTTACAGACTCGTGTTGACCTGGACAGTAACAGCTTTCAATGGTAAGCTTGTTGATCATGGTCATGAATTATTTGGACTATTTGACAACTGTTGTCCAAAAATGAAAACTTGTTGACCTGCACTGGTGTCAGCCAGTTGCAGCTGTAATTGGACAAGCCTGCCAATCACTGTCAGCTCTGTTAGTAATAAAATGACGATGCAGCTTTGGAGTTCTGCCTGTGCAGAGACGATCGGCCAAAACAATGGACAAGGTCAGACAAACAGAACAGGTGGTCATGCTGCTGATTTAGACTGATTCAAGTTAGTTGCTAAATGTATTGAATATCTTTTTTCCTTCCAAGGCAACTGATCTTTATGTGTGTATAGAGATAACTTCACATCTGAATCTAATTCATAACATCAGTACCTGATTCAAAACTTTTACAGCTTTTTGTCTTCCTGTAACTCAGCTGCAACTCAGCCAGGAAACGACATGTGTATAAACACAAAGAACAAGATTTGCAGTGAAAATACTAACTTTGAATAAGATGATAGCGTCCTGCTATTGGCTTCGTCACTAATTCAGATGGGAGCTCTCATGATTACCTACTGTAAATGGCCTCGCTAGAAGTCTGACTAGCTATCCACACAGCTAAACATGAACCCAGGAACTCCAGACAATAGATGAGATCTTGAGAAGTTTACTGGTTCTTTCATTTTGTGAAACTGTAACAATAAAACATATGTGGAAATGTACATTAATAATCTGTACTGTTAACAACAACATGTGCCAATGATCTAACAATGCATTCGAAGAGCTAACATGACGATTAGCACCGTTAATTAGCATATGAACTGGCGATCTCATTTACATATGAATAGCACATAGAAAACTTGCTAACTGTGGTCCATCACACATAAAGACAGCACTTTGAATGCCTCGTTGCTTTACCATTGAGTACTTACAGACAATGCTTTAACACTGGGATTGCCAGGCTTCTACCGTTCTACCTTTAAAAGCCGGAGAGCAGTCAAATGCTGGAAGTGGAAGCTAAATTGGCTAGTCATTCATATGTATATTAGGTTGTTACCTAGGAATTCTGGAGGGAGGGGAGTGGGGGTGAGTGATTGAGGGGGTGGGGGAGTGAAGTGTTTCAGTTTGCCATCTTAGGGAGAAATCAACACATGTCCTTTGTATGTCCTTTGTTGCTGACATTTATTGATGAAAACAGTACAAAAAACCAACCATTTGTACACATATTTACAAATAATGATAAAAAGTGAGTGAGTACATTTCAACATTCTCAGCAATCACTCACAATCCTGGCACTGCCACGGTATCTGTCGTCTGCATTTACCACATGTGTACCTGTAGCAGTGAACACATCGCACAGTGGCCTGATTCTTTTTTGCATCTGTGTTTGACCTGACACGTGGCCCTTTTTCCGCGGGGGTCTAAGGTAGAAAACCAAAATGACTGCTCTCCGGGGGTCTAAGTGTTAACAAACACCCAAAGAAGGACACGAATGTGGAGCAGCCATCTTGAAGCAGCATCGCAAGCAAACATGAACTTCCTGTCTAACTCTTCTTCTACTGTCACAAAATATCGACTTAAAGGGACCGCAGGGCGGTGCACTTACTAACACTTAAAACATGAAATTAACTAAGCAGTAACATAACACTCCCCGCCTGGGATTATAACAATCCCACATTAAACTGTCAGTCACTAAACTTTTCGGGGGACAGCAGAAAAACCACTTCTGTTACAGGACGACAGAAAGTCTTCTTATCGCCTGAGTGCGAAGTAGTTACTTCGACTTTCCGGACAAGTCCATCGTTCCCTGGGAAAGTCTTGGTTATGATACACATGGGCCAATCGCCCCTCTTCACCTGAATGTCTTTGAGCAGAACGATGTCTCCTTCCTTGAGACTTTGTTTCTTGTCCTGCCATTTGTGTCGCAACTGAAGAGTATGAAGGTATTCCCGTCTCCATTTGGACCAGAACATGTCAGCGAGACCTTGTACTCTTCTCCATTGTTCTTTCAGAAATATCCCCTTTCCAAAGTCACCAGGGGGTGGCGCTGCTGAGTCTGGTTTCATCGTGAGCAGCATCGACGGCGTGAGGATGAGGGGTGACTCAGGATCGGTGGACACAGGAATCAGGGGGCGAGCATTCATGATGGCACAGACTTCTGCCATGAATGTTGACAATAGTTCATGTGTTAGTAGTGTTCTTTTGCAGTCCTGTAACATAGAGTCGAGGATACGCCTCGCAATCCCAATCATCCACTCCCAGGCACCGCCCATATGGGATGCATGAGGTGGGTTGAAGATCCATGAACAGTTTTGTTTGCTTAAGTAGCCTTCGACATCCTTGACTGACATGTTCGATCCGTCCATTTTCAGTTCCCGAGAGGCGCCGATAAAGTTTGTACCGCAATCCGATCTTAGTTGTCTTGCTGGGCCTCTGATTGCAAAAAGTCGCCTTAAAGCATTTATAAAGCTGTCTGTGCTCATTGATTCGATCAACTCGATATGGACTGCTCTTGTTGACAGACATGAGAACATCACGGCCCACCTTTTAGAGCTAGCTTGTCCTCCTCTCGTGCGCCGGGTTACAATGTCCCATGGCCCGAACACGTCTACACCCACATATGTGAAGGGGGGTGCAACTTGCATTCGTTCAGATGGTAAGTTTCCCATTTGCTGACATTCCGCTTTTCCTCTCAATTTCTTGCATGTGACACACTTAAAAAGCACTGTGCTGATAGCCCTTTTGGCTCCTACCATCCAGAATCCTGCAGCTCTAATGGCACCTTCCGTGAAATGTCTTCCTTGGTGTTTCACAGTCTCGTGATAGTGCCGTATTAAGAGCGTTCCCAAGTGGTGTCGGGCAGGGATGATGAGAGGGTGAGTGGTGTCGATACCCAGTTCAGATTGTATGATTCGGCCTCCAACTCTTAAGAGTCCATTGCTATCTAGAATAGGATGCAGTTTCCAAAGACTGCTTGAGGGGGGAATAGGCATCCCTTCCTGAATACACTTTATTTCCTTTTCGTAGCACTCACTCTGAACGCTCTTTATGATACAGACCTTCGCATTTTCCAATTCTTCCACTGTGGGTTGACAGAGATGCCAACCACGACAGCTGGATGCTTGGTTGGATCGACCAAAGGAACGAGCAATGTGGGTCAAGCGGGCAACTGCTCTGAGGAGAGGACTGTAGTTGGAAAACCTCTCAAGATGGGATGAACTTACTGTTGACCTTGCGATTTGTGTCAGATTTGTTGTCACCAGCGGACGTATTTCTGTATCAAGAGTGGGATCCACAAGGTCAAACGTGACTGGAGATTGCGACTGTGCGGACGGTTTGAGGAGAAAGGCTGGCCCTTTAAACCATGTTGTGCTGCTCAGTTGCGCTGCTGCAACGGAGCGGGACCCATGATCTGCTGGGTTGAGTTCGGATGGAACGTGCCTCCACTGGTTGGAGCATGTTGATTGGAGGATGCGTTGGACCCTGTTATGCACGTACACATAAAACCTTCGTGACTGATTGTGGATGTAGCCTAGCACGACTTTACTGTCAGTGTAGTACTCAATGTCGTCAAACATGATGTCTATTTCTGCTACTATCAGCTCCGCAACTTCAACTGCAAGCACTGCAGCACATAACTCTAGTCTTGGAATTGTGAGGCCGGCTTGAGGAGCTAGCTTTGTTTTTCCAAACACAAAGCCGATTTCTGTTTTGTTCGAAGTAGACAGTTTGATGTAAGCGACAGCTGCAATGGCTTTCACGGATGCATCAGCGAATACACAAAGTGTTTTGGTTTGGGCGCCAGATGTAGAGAGAGAAGTGTAGGGGCGTGGTATTTGGAGATCTTCTAAATCTTGAAGTGAGTCCTTCCAATTGCTCCACTCTGCCTTCATGTTGTCTGGGAGTGCTGCATCCCAGTCGTCCGTCAAGCTGGTAAGTTCTCTAAGAATCAGTCTGCCTTGAATTGTGATTGGAGCGAGAAACCCCAGAGGGTCGTAGAGACTGTTGACAGTAGAGAGGACACCTCTACGTGTGAAGGCCTTTTGCTCATTGTCAACTTTGAATGTGAAGGTGTCTGTGTCAACATTCCACAGCAGCCCCAAACTGCGTTGCACTGGCGAGTCTTGAGCACACAGGTCTAAGTTTCCAATGTTTTTTGCCCTGTCCTCTGGTGGGAAAGCTTCTAGGACTGTAGGGCGGTTGGAGATTACTTTGTGTAGTCTGAGGTTTGAAGAAGCAAGAGCCCGTTGAGCTTGTTGGAGAACTTGTATGGCCTTTTCTTCAGTAGGAAATGACTTGAGAGCGTCATCGACATAGAAATCTCGCTCAATGAATGTCCGCACCTCAATCCCAAAATCTAGCTCACCAGTCGCTGCTGCTGCACCATCATTTTAAACACGGGGGCCCCGCAGGGATGTGTGCTGAGCCCCCTCCTCTTCACTCTGCTGACCCATGACTGCACTCCATCATACAGCTCCAACCTCTTCATCAAGTTTGCGGACGACACAACGGTGGTGGGTCTCATTAGCAACAGGGATGAGACCGACTACAGAAGTGAGGTGAGACGCCTGGCCACGTGGTGTGCTGACAACAATCTCTCTCTGAATGTGGAGAAGACGAAGGAGATTGTTGTGGACTTCAGGAGAATGCACACCCAACATGCTCCTCTGACCATTGACGGAGCGTCTGTGGAGAGAGTGAGCAACACCAAGTTCTTGGGTGTGCACATCACAGAGGATCTCTCCTGGACGTACAACACCACAGCACTGGCCAAGAAATCACAGCAGCGTCTCTTCTTTCTCCGCAAACTAAGAAGAGCAGGAGCACCAGCCCCCATCATGTACACTTTCTACAGAGGCACCATCGAGAGCATCCTGTCGAGCTGCATCACTGTGTGGTTTGGAGCCTGCAATGCGTCCTGTCATAGAACCCTCCAACGCATAGTGAGAGCTGCAGAGAGGATCATTGGTGTCTCTCTCCCCTCCCTCCAGGACATTTACAGCACCCGTCTCACTAAAAAAGCCCTTTGCATAGCGGCTGATCCCACACACCCAATGCAAAGCTTCTTCAAGCTGCTGCCGTCGGGGAGGAGACTGCGGAGTCTCCAGGCCAGGACCAGCAGGCTGAAGGACAGCTTCATCCATCAAGCTGTCAGGAAGCTTAACTCCCTCCCGATTCTGCCCCCTCTCCCCTCTCTCCTCCACGGTCTCACTGAACTCTGTCACACACACACAAACACACACACTCTCTGACGCACTCACTGGCCTGCACCAGTTACCAGTCACTTTGTGGAGCATTGGACTGGCCATTACCTCATAAGACTTTGTTGTTACACTTTCTCTTACCGTACATTACTAAATCTCCATTTGCACTATTTGCCTATTTGCACTACTCTGCCTGGTTTACACTCAATGTCACTTACCCATTATATTGTATATTATATAGCTTTCTTGTTATATGTAAAATTGTATTTATTTAAATTTTTACTTTTTAATTATTTTACTTGCATTTTTAATCACTTTTATATTTAAATATATTTAAATGTTCATTTGCTATTTATCTAGGGATTGAAGAGTAACGCAATTTCTATTCTCCGTATGTCCTGTACATGTGGCAGAATCGACAAATAAAGTTGACTTTGACTTTGACTTTGACTTTCTTCAACCCATATATGGCGACAGAGGGGGAGGGACTGTTCCCAAAAATGTGCACTCGCATGCGATACTCTATAACTTCAGATGACATGTCGTTATCTTTGTACCACAAGAAGCGGAGAAAGTCTCTGTGGCTCTCTTTGACAACAAAACAGTGGAACATATGTTCAATGTCCGCCGTTATGGCCACCTGCTCCTTTTTGAATCTTATGAGCACCCCAACAAGACTGTTGTTGAGGTCGGGGCCTGTTAGCAACACGTCGTTGAGAGAGACTCCTTCATGTGGGGAGCTTGAGTCGAACACGACCCTAATTTTGGCGGGTTTCTTTGGATGGTAAACCCCAAACAAAGGGAGGTACCAGCATTCCTGGTTCTGACTGAGAGCTGGTGCCACTTCAGCATGTCCTCTGGTAAGCATGTTCTCCATAAACTCCAGAAAGTGTGTTTTCATTTCAGGTCGTTTTTCAAGAGTGCGCCGGAGTGACATAAGGCGATCGTAGGCTAGTTGTCTGTTGTTCGGGAGCCGTTGTCGAGGCGATCGAAAAGGCAGAGGACCAACCCAGCTATTGTCGCTGCCCTGATAGAACTCTGAGTCCATTATTTGGAGAAACTGCATATCCTCAACTGATGGTGCAAGTTTGTGATCATCTGCTGTTCGTGTGAAGACCTGCTGACCAATGCTGTCCACATTACATCCTGACACAGGAAGGCTTGGGAGGCTGTGACTGCGCTCAGGAGCTTTGGTAAATGTCTCTTTAACAGTTATTTGACCGTTGCACGGCTGAAAATGGCTTGCACGGCCATTCTCCAGTATGAAAGTCTTATAGCTGTTCACGTGTGGGGGTCTGTGCACTCCATCGAGACAGATGTCACCTACCACGACCCAACCCATGTCGAGTCTCTGAGCAAATGGGGCGTCGTCTGGGCCGTTTATCTGCTCCCGGACTTTGTGGACTCGAAGCATGTCTCGTCCCAGCAGTAGTAGTATGTCAGCATTTGGGTCTAATGGCGGGATCAAGTTGGCAATCTGTCGTAGATGGGCGTGGTGTTGGGCAGCTTCTGGAGTTGGTATCTCAGAGCGGTTATCTGGAATTTCGTTACATTCGAGGAGTGTTGGCAGAGGAAGACTTGCCTTTCCATTCACTGACTCTACTATAAAGCCAGAAGCACTTCTCCCTGATACTCCTGTGAGTCCGGCACACGTCTTTAACATGTACGGGCGACTCTCTCCTTGGACCTGAAAAACATCAAAGAACTGGGAACGTGCCAGCGATCGATTGCTCTGATCGTCCAAGATTGCATACATTTTCTTTGTTTGATCTCTGTGTCCAGCAGGGTATACATTCACTAGTGTGATTTTTGAACATTCTCTGGCGCTCACTCCTTCCCCACACACCTCAGTACACCGAGACGTGACTTCTTGGGTGTCTGCTTTGTCTCTCTCCCCGCCTTGCTGTGGGGAAGGGGGCGATTTAGACTCCCATGGTGCTGGACCTGGGTGGAGGGCAGAAATGTGATTTTTGCTGTCACACTCAGTGCACGTGGTTTCTGATTCACAGTTCTTGGCTAAATGGTCAGTAGATGAGCAGCAGCGAAAGCAGACGTTTAATTTTTTGAGGATCTGTTTGCGCTCTTCCAAGGGTTTCTCTCTGAACCCTCTGCACCTTTTCAGAGGATGAGGCTTGCTGTGAATTGGGCACTGTTTATTTGGATTCACAGCATACTTAGACTTTTCTGCATCTGCCTTGTCCTGTACTTGAGTTTTGTGAACAGATATGGGTCCTTTGGAGAACCTTTCGTGCATGTGTCTTCGTTCTGATGTTATGGGTTGGTTAGGGCTGTGGACGCTGAAGCTAGGGTCAGTTCGTGTTCTGGCTTCAGTGCGAATGAAGTTGACAAACACAGTAAAGGGGGGAAAGCTGACGCCATAATCGTGCTTGTACCTTGAACCAATATTCATCCACCTTTCTTGTAGATTGTACGGCAATTTTTCGACTATCGCTTGGATCCCTCTTGATGTGTCTAAGTAGGTCAAGCCAGGTAAGTAACCGTCCAACTTGGCTGTCTCTAGCTCTAACATTAGGTCGGCAAGATCACGGAGTCTATAAGGCTCTTTAAGTGTGATTTTAGGGAAGCTGTCGACCTTTTGAAAGAGAGCTTGCTCTACAGCTTCTGGGGAGCCATATATTTCTTCAAGTCTGTCCCAAGCCATAGCTAAACCAACTTCAGGGCATCTGATATTGACAGCTCTCATTTGTTTGGCTTGTTTAGCTGAATCTTTACCAAGGTAGCGCACCAGCAAATCCAGCTCTTCTCCTGGTGAAAGGTCTAACCCTGCTATTGCGGTTTTGAAAGATGATTTCCATGCCCAGTAACTCATGGGTTGGTCATCAAAGCTGGTAAGGCCTGTAGTAATGAGCTGGCTGCGGGCTAGATATTTGGCGAGGTCGTAAGTGTGTTGGCTCGGGGCATGTTCATTGCCCTGAGTATAACTGGATTTATATGGTGTCTGAACAAGAGGTGTAAACTCTTTGTAGTTGGTGGATGGGGGCTTGTACAGTTCGTTATGAGTAGCAGCACAGTTTGCTTTGTTTCCTTCTTTTATAGCAATTTCTTGAAAGGCGGGTGTAGGGTCTTTGTATTCAGTTTTTACTGGGGCTGTTGATTCTGCTGCATTGATAGCTGTTTGTTCCAAAACATACTGCGCAGTGCGTTTTTCTTTGCTCTCAGATAGGGGTGGCCCATAAGCTACACTGCGTGTTTCGAAGCCTAATTCAAGTAGACCAGCTTCTAAAGAATTAGCTTCTGCTATGGCAGCTTCCTTCTCTTGTTCCGCTCTCAGCGCGTCAAGAGTAGCTTGTAAGCGTGCTTGCTCGACTTTAATTTCTATTTCTTTCTTTGTATATGAGGCTCTTGTTTGGGCAGCTTCAGCCTTTGCTCTTGCTCTGAGCAGTTCAATGCTAGCTGACGAACCTGCTCTTGATGGTGGTTTGTGGGAACGGACTGACTCTGTCTCGGCTTTGGAGGATTTACTTTCAGACATTTTGGATTTGTTGTATTTTGATTGTGTCCGCCCGTATACTTTACTTAGCTTATAGGATGGTTGTAGCTCCACGCGGTGGCTTCTGTAGCTATGATGTTTGCTGTGGTGCTGTCTTTTCACTGTAAATGGCCTCGCTAGAAGTCTGACTAGCTATCCACACAGCTAAACATGAACCCAGGAACTCCAGACAATAGATGAGATCTTGAGAAGTTTACTGGTTCTTTCATTTTGTGAAACTGTAACAATAAAACATATGTGGAAATGTACATTAATAATCTGTACTGTTAACAACAACATGTGCCAATGATCTAACAATGCATTCGAAGAGCTAACATGACGATTAGCACCGTTAATTAGCATATGAACTGGCGATCTCATTTACATATGAATAGCACATAGAAAACTTGCTAACTGTGGTCCATCACACATAAAGACAGCACTTTGAATGCCTCGTTGCTTTACCATTGAGTACTTACAGACAATGCTTTAACAAACACCCAAAGAAGGACACGAATGTGGAGCAGCCATCTTGAAGCAGCATCGCAAGCAAACATGAACTTCCTGTCTAACTCTTCTTCTACTGTCACAAAATATCGACTTAAAGGGACCGCAGGGCGGTGCACTTACTAACACTTAAAACATGAAATTAACTAAGCAGTAACATAACACCTACCCTTAAAAAAAAATCTGTGAAATAAATAACGAAATAATTAATTAGACTATTTGTTATTTGCTGTAATATCTACAGTGTTACAGCATTGGATGTTCATATTACACATGATCCGTCTGAGAAAGAAGCTCAATGACACAGTAACATTTTACTCACTTTGTCTATTTACTACGAGGGGAAATTTTCCTACAAGACAGCATTACATACACGAAAGGTCCTGCGCCACTTTTCAAAGTAACGTACACGTAATGTTGCCATTTGAACTCAGCTACTACACATAAAATATATATGAAAAGGACAATTAAAAATGCACAGGAACATACGTTAGTTTTGAGAGCTACTACAGCTACTACTCATAAAATACATAATGTGTACCCAAAAGCTACACAGATGTTGATAACCCTGTTTCATCCAGATTAACGTATTTACGGGGGAGTTAGGGAACATACATACATACGCTACAATCATTATAGCACTATTATTATTATTCGATATTTTACTAGTCATTGTAGTGTCTCACGCACAGGCAGAGGAAAATAACTGATAAGAACACCACTTTACTGACCCAGTTACCCTCTGAAAATAGAGCCCTTATTGTTTTCACACTTTGCCTCCTTCCTCCGTCTTCGTCTGCATGCCGCTATCTCTTTTATATCTACTTCCCTCAGCCGTCACTAATGTGTATAGACATGCAGCCGGTGGTGCGAATGTTGTGAGCTGCTTTGATTCTGCTTTATGTTATTTGGCAGAGCACATGCTCTGTGGCAGCAGTTATCTAAGGGCACTGCCAGGAGTCCTGTTATCCGAGCAGCAACAGTCAGGAAGCTACTGAAGATAAGATTCCATCAGCTCCTGCGAGGAAGGCTCCCTACATGGATGATCACACTCCTTTACTTTCATTTGTGACTGAACAAGCTTAGGAAAAGTTACCTTTTACTGGCAAACCGGAATAAATTTAAGGAAAGCACCTTGTCCATCACGTTTTTAGCCAGCTCATCATACGGTTTTATGAACCTGCTTTTTTTTAAATCCCTATTCTAAATCCCACTTTTTTTTGGTTGTGAATGTGTCTCTTGCTTTATAGCGAGGCATTTTTATTAAACATCCATGGTGAGTATGAAATGCTTCCTGTGGATCGGCATCAACTAAAAGCAGAAGCTCCACAGTTTTAGGACAAATTGGTTTTGGAGCAAACAGAGCAGCTCAGTGGCTTTAGGGCTGAAAAACTTTCACTGACTTGGCACTCATACGACTCAAATCTGAACCGTCTGTGCACGGGACTGTGACTGTTATTTGGAAAGAGGGAAAAAATGTGCTTGAATTCAAGTACTTGTGAATTTTAATGCAGCTACCTTAAGAATATCACAACCAAAATCAGATAATGGTCAGGTTTAGGGATTACAGTGCAGTCAGAGTAAAACTTGTTTAGATATATGACATAGATAAATTCCTATTTAACTGAACTGATCAATGGCATTAAAGTTGGGTTTTTTTCTGGTATTGGACTCAAACAGTTTTTATAGAGCAACCACAATGGGAAGCATCATAGCATCGTCGCACATGCAGAATTATTGACTGACTTATTAAGTTAGCTGAAGAAATAGAGGTGGAGAAAAACAAAGAGAAGTGGAATGAGGTTGGAGTAGATAAAGTAAAAGGTAGGGGGGCGATGAAGGAAAGGTGGATGGGGAGGATGAGTATGAGGGAGAAAGAAGAAGTGGACTAAAGGTAGAGTGGAGAAGATGGATAAAAAGTGGAGCAAGTGGGGAGGAAACTATTGCTTAGCCTGAGCTGAACCATCAGTCTCTTTTGGAACCAGCTCTGAATGAAATTCCTGTTCTTGGATTTCTTCTCCTGCTCTTTTGCCTTCTTCATTTCATTTAGCTCCGTCTTTGCCTCGTTTACTTCCTTTTTCA
Organism: Mchenga conophoros; assembly: GCF_057382185.1. NCBI lineage: Eukaryota > Metazoa > Chordata > Actinopteri > Cichliformes > Cichlidae > Mchenga > Mchenga conophoros. The sequence continues at coordinate 17,069,959 of NC_140531.1, forward strand.
GAATCTCATTTGCATTATTTTCTTGCATTTTTCAGCTGTTTAAGTACTTTTTTGTCTTTATTTCCATAACTTTGATCTTGTCCTCTTACTAGTTTTTCTGGACTTAGAACAATTTCACATTTGTAGTTTCCTTTTGTGCTTCCTCTTTCTCCCTTTCACCTCTTCTAGTGCTTGTGGGACTTCCACCAATTTCTTCTTTATATTTTTAGATACCTTCTTTGCATTTTGAATTCCTTCCGTCCTCCTGTAGTTTATTTTTTTTTCTCCTCATCCCCTGCTTTGTTAAGCTTGTCCGTTGTCACCTTGTTCTCGTCCAGCTTGCTGCACATAGGTTCTCTTTCAGCAAGCTGATTTTTTGTCATGGTCCACTCAGCTCAGGGTTCTTCAGAGGCCTCTTGCAGTGCAGTCAGTTCATGTAGGTGTAAATTAAACTACCTTAGAAAAGTTCAAAACAGCTTATGGTTTCTTCTTCTTCTGACTATAGCAGACTGTAGTTTATGTGTTGCAAATAGAGATGTTTGTGCAGAAATGTCTGTTTAGCTGTTGTGTTTGGGTCATTTGAACTATGCTAAAGCTCTGTCCACACTGAAAGCAACTCGCTCATCGATTTGAAGGCATTCAAGGCTCTGGTTGCCTAGGTAACCCTCTAATGCAGTGATTCTCAAAAATGTGCACCCTACCTCTCTAAATTTGTTTATTTACATAAAATGTGAATTAAAACTGGTTATAGGAGATGGCTAGTTTTTAATATTACTCATTACTCTGACCTACATTTTATAGTCCAGCAGCCTTGTTTTTGTTTTTTTTTTTCATAATACAATTTTCTAGTAAATACATAAATTTTGCTCCTATTTTGATTAAAGGGAGGATTTAAGATTGGATGGGCCTCATGTGATCTCCTGTTTTTAAAGTGGGCCACAGCACTTTTGACTTTGGGAATGTCTTTTCTAATGTATTTATTACCAGGTTAAATGTCAAGAGTATTCTTCATTCTCTTTGCTAGGTGCAGTCACTTTCCTAGAAGTTAAGAAAAGTTTATTGTTTTAGGCACGTAACACTTCATTTCCTACATTCTTGTAAACTTCACAGTTCAGGATGATTCTAATGACTCATGCTCATCTCAACTATGTTACTGAGTCTGACTCAAGAAGGAGCACAGGCAACATTATTTTGTAATTAGAAAACTAGCAATTACACAAATTTCAGACTTCAGAAAACATGTCCTAATGGCGGACTCCCTGTCCTCTTCCTTCTGGCTTCTCCTTCACTAAAATTATAACAGTGATTCATGTGTGCATGACAGGAATAATTTAAGCACAAAATATTCAATGCTGAAACTTTTGGAGTCAGAAGTATAGTGTTTTTGTAAGGAATTCTCTATGTTAAGTTTATGCCTATATTTTATATAAGCAGCTCAACATTAGCAACTTATTTTGCATGTCAGAATACATTTGACGACCCAAATGTTGGAGACTGGAGGGTGGATGTTTAGCAAAAGTGAACTTTTAGTGTCACTGAAAACAAAATATCAAAAGGGAGAAAAGTCAGAAATCCCCAAAAACAAGGAACTGGAATCCATAGGATTAAACTGGGTACAGGGTAAATACTGAAAAAAAATGAACTGTAATTTTTGTGGGTGAGATATTGGGTGGGAAAGAGGCATACATGAAAGTCGTTAAACACAGAGACAATCAGAAAACGGATGAGAAGACAAAAAGAAAAACTAGAATTAGATGCAAAACACAGAAGCTTGCTATGAGTATGTTTGCATACTAAAAAAAACAACTTTTTCTTTTTCCTAATCTACTTTTCCTCAGAAAGGGAAAAAAAGGGGCATGAAATCAAGGAAAGCTGTAGAATAACTAATAGGTCCATGGGTATACACTATCAATGAGAGTAGAGAATAACATTGAGGCAAACATTAGTTTTAAAGTGATGTGCACATCACTTCCAGAGTGTACACAGCAGGAAAAGAGAAGCACAGTGTGCAGTGAATGTGACCACACTTAGGCTAGACTCATTAACAACATGATGCCAGATGCCACAAAGACTGACTACAAAATACTCATCTTTAGCTTTAGTTGTTTTTAGTCATATCTGGTCCCTCTACAGCCATAGTGAGGGCTTGGCTCATATCACATTAAGTCAGAGTAGCTCCCAGTGGTTGCGGGTGTCCTGCAGAGCTTCCCTTTTCACTGATTTTTACAATATTAATGGACAGAATTTGCAGGTGCATCCGAAGTGTGGAGGATGAAGTGTTTGATATTCTCAGGGTCTGGCCTCAATTTTTTGCAGATGATATTGCGCTGTTGTCTTCATTTGAAACTTGACCTGCGGCTTGCAGTGTTGCAGTTTCTGGCAGTGTGAAGTGGATGAGATTAGAATCTGCACCTTAAATTCTAAGGCCATGATTGTCAGCTGGAGAGGGATAGAGTGCACTCAAAGGTCAGGCACAAGCTGCTGTCCCAAGGTGCAAAGTTTAAGTATTTTGGGGTCATATTCACAAGTTTAGGGCAAGTAGAACAGGATACTGATAAACAGGCTGGTGCAGCATCTGCAGTAATGTGGGCGCTGTTGCAGTAAAGAGAGAGCAGAGCATGAAAGCAAAGCTATTGATTTATGTTCCACCCTGACCTGTGGTAAAGAATGAGAACGAGATCATGACCCAACATCAGCTCTGATGTGCCATGTTTTTAACTTTTGTTTTTGTAGAACCACAGGGACATGTCACTTACCTCAAAAAGGTTTGGAGTCTTCTCTCACCCCCGTTCTCTGCGACCTGCTGGAGCGGGGGGGCTAGGAGGAGGAGTTGGCCGTCCGACTGCGGTCTGGAGTGTGGGGCCTCCCTGCTGCTGCGGAGTCGGGGCGGTCTGCCTCCCCCCACCGCAGGGAAAAGGGTAACACCACCTGGGTCTGGGTGCAGTTCCCCCTCCAGGGGCAAGGGTACCTAGACCCGGTTTGTAGAGTACGCTTGGGGAGTGTGATCGTGTGTACAGCGTCTCTTTATGTCTGTCTCCACGTTAGGTGAGTGTGGAGTAAGTGCATATGAGAGCATGAGGGTGGGAATGGATGTTTGTGTCTGTGTGTGCCCGTATGTCTGTGTCTATATGTCAGGTTGGGTGTCAGGCGCCACCTCTCCGGGGACATCTCAGGCCCTCCAAGGTTTGGAGGCCTATCTCCCCCTACCACCACTTCCCCTACCGGTGGTGGACTCCCTCAGACATCGGTGCGTTGGTGGTTCTTTGTGTCCGGGGGTGGGCGTCCAGGTACACACCGGCTCACTCCTTGGCGGCCGCTTATCGGGGCCTGGAGCCTGGGGCTCGCTCGGGCCACTTCGGAGGTGGGGTGCCCCCGGCCTCTCGGCCTGGGGCTCGGTCACTCAGGCACGGCTGGTTGCCGGTGGAGCTCACGGGCGCGTCACTGCAACTCCCCCTGGCTTCTGCTCCGCGGCTGCTGAGTGAGCCCTCATCTGGGACTCTCCTCAGCTCTTTCTGGGACAGTGGCGCGGCTGCCCCTCTGTTGGTCTTCCTTGGTCTCTTGTGTTCTGGGGGCCTCTGGATGTCTGGAGTTTTGATCGCCTCCATACCTGCTTCATGCCCTGGTGGACGGGGCTGTGGCCCCCCACACCCTCTAGCAGATCATTACATGAAGGAACCTTTAAAAAAAAACAAAAAAAAAAACAAGCGCGTCCATGCTCACAGGTGTACACACGGGTGATCACACCCACAAACTACACCCTTTTTGGCTCCTACCTCAAAGCACACTGTGTTCTGTTGATCTTATGTGCTGCACAATGTTTAATATTTAGTATTTACTGTCATATTCCCATATATCATTGTGATGCTGTTTATTCTATTACTCTTGTTCTCTTCTGCTTGTTTTCTTTTTTCTTTCTCAGCAGGTGATCCAGGTGATTGATATATGCATTTTTTTTGTCTGCTTATTCTGTTGTTTGTTTGTTTTTTGCCCTTCTCCCCCGTCCCTCTTCTCAGCTGTTTCTCTTTCCCTCTTTCTTTCTCCCCTTCTTTCCCCCAGTCAAGTCTGTCCCGTATTCAGTAAGTGAAAATAAAATAAACAATAAAAGGTGAATCAAATGGACCATTACGGCAAGGCTGGGATGGTCAATTTGGTAAAGTAAATCTGTTGGGCATCTTTCTTTGCCTTTAGACAACAATTCTGATGGCAAAAGAGCCAAACGGGACAGGCAAAAAATAAAAAAATTAAAAAAAATAAAAAAGTAATGTGGGCGCTGTTGCAGTAAAGAGAGAGCAGAGCATGAAAGCAAAGCTATTGATTTATGTTCCACCCTGACCTGTGGTAAAGAATGAGAACGAGATCATGACCCAACATCAGCTCTGATGTGCCATGTTTTTAACTTTTGTTTTTGTAGAACCACAGGGACATGTCACTTACCTCAAAAATTAAAGAGTACAGTGGAACCCCGACTTACGAAATTATTTCGTTCCCGAGGATAAGTCGAAGCACCCATCGCGCCTTTTGAGCGAACGATAGGCTATAGGCTAATTGCTAACTGCAACAGCAATACGTCGTTCAAGTGGAACAGCGAAGCGCAACCACGAATGCCAAGGGGGTTGTCACATGATTCGGAAGGCAGTGTGGGCATTGTAGGCATTCTGGGCTCAGCCAATCAGAGCCAGCGGATTTCGTTACTTGGGCATTTTGCCGTAACACGGGCAGAAATATTGCCATTAAGTGCCTTCGTAACTTGAATTTTCCGTTAAATGGGGTATTCGTAAGTCGGGGTTCCACTGTATAACTACATTTTCAAGCCAGTGGTTTTAATTCTTAAGATGCAGCTCATCTAAGTACTGGTTCAAAAGTACAGGGGAAAATGGAATATCTCTCTTTCGAAATGCTAATTCAATAAAGTTCTTTTCACTAATGTCATAGCTAATGTCATGTTCTTTTACTGTGCGTCTTAGCAGTAATTTCACAAATTATCACTTGAAAGAATATAAAGAGTGGGGCCAGGCTGACCTTGACTAACATGCGTGTCGCATTGATGTCTGCTAGTTCTCAAAGGAGATCATTTAGTTGTGGCCATATGATTCAACAGTGAAGAGAGATGAAGAAGGGATTTTCTGCTTTCTGTAGTGGAATGATTTTAGTGTTTTCCTAATGATATCATAGACTATATTTATAATATTAACACTTTCTGATCTAATAGTCTTGTGTCCTCCCACCTATGCTACAAATGATCCCTAAACGCAGGATCAGTCTTCGTAATAAAGACATTTGAAACACAAATTAACCCAAAACATATAATGACTATCTTATCTGCTGTTTCTATGGAGTGGTGAGCTTAGATTTAAGCATGCACATGACTTGGAAAAAGTTGTGGCAAAAAGAACTGATCATCAATATGAAGCAAAAATTAAACAGCGTCCCTGTCCTTGTTAGGCAAACAAACACACGGACAAAAATGCATTAAAAATCCATATTTTTAGAATTACACACAACACATGATCTGAGGTGCTGTTGGATGTTCACAATTATTAAAAAAAGAACAAACAGCATTGCTTGAATGTGGTTTATTAACTGCCAGGTAACATACAGAATGTGAGTCTTTAGCATAAAGTCGAACCTGTTAAACCCAGCAGTAATATGCATGCGCAGGAATAAGGACCAGTGTGCACATTAGGACAACAGAGAACAGCATGAAACATTGAGTTGTCTACATCCCCTTTCTTCAGTGAATGCTTCATGTGACTGACAAAATTGGTGGATCCTTATACACAAGAGAAACTTAGAATAATCACAGCACAAGAAATAAAATTCAGTGTGATGATCTTAAACTGGACTATATCATTACTTTGATCCACAGATTCAAGCTCACTGTATTTTTGATCAGTGACTTTTTGAGCAGCAGCAGGCTCAGCTGTGTCTGTGTAGGTCTATGTGTCTGCAATTTCTCCTGTACGTCTTCCCACCAGAATGAATGAAGTAAGATCGAGGCTCTTTACACAGCTCTTTCACAACACCTGCAATCATAACCCTGTGGGGTCTGAGATCTTACAACCTGTCCTTCGATTAGAGGTGGGAGTAGTTGGCTGGATCGATCATAGCAGCCCTTTTGTGACAGTATCTTGTTGAAAAGCTCGGCTTTATACTAAACAGTGTGCATGCACAGGAATAAGGCCCAGTGTGTGGTATGCACATGAGGACAGTAGGGACCAACGTGAAATAGTGAGTTGTCTACAGGTGAGAAGATTTTGTTGAGCCAGCAAATGCAAAGAAAGCCTGGCTTGTCATGGGAAGGTGTGTGGCTGGCAGAGAGTTTACCCAAAATGCAGGAATTGGCAGACAGGCTTAACAGAACTTAAAAAGCTGCTGGAGCTCAGGAAACAAAATACAAAACGACAAGAAACACAGCCTGAACTTAAACTAGAGCAAAAACAGGGCACACACGAGGAGGGAATGACAACGATGTGACAGAGAACAGAAGAAAACTGAGGACTTCAATAGACATGAGGTAGTCAGGGAAAGAGATACAGCTGGGGAAAACAAGGCACAGGTGAACAGAATCAATCAACGAGCAAGAGGGAAGCAAAGCAAGACTGAGACTAACACATAAACCTGACAGGCCAAAGTAAGCACAAAGACAAAACTGACTAAACACGGAAGATATGACAGAAACACAGACTAGGCCTGGGGAACATACAAAGGCCAGAAAACCTGAGAATAACAAAGAAAATGATGAATAAAAAATCTGAATGAAAACCTAACCCAAGCAAATGTAATATTTAAAAACTACAACAAATTCAAATGGAAAATATCAAACAGAAAATGCAAGGTTACAAAACCCAGGATCATGACATGGCTATGTTGAATATTAATTGGTTATTTTTCCTCCAGTTTCCTTTAATGTACTATTTATTGAAAAATGCTACTAATATGAACTAATATAATACATATGAACATAATACTACTATGATAAATACATGCTGTTGCTGTTTGTTTTGGTTTTTGTCTGTTAAAGCGAAGCGTGCAGCCTGTCAGTTCTGCATTGCTGTGTCTCAGTCAACTACTCACTGTGTGCCATGTTGTAAGTTATTTGGTTGTAATGAAATATTTAATTAGACGTGTTTCATTTTCAATCAATCAATCAATCAAAGCTTTATTTGCCACATGCAGGTTGCCCTGCAGTGAAATGGGACCCCCCCGACCTTACACACACAACACAGACATTACATGGGGATACAAGTCAGAGATCAGTAGCGTTACAGAAAAACACTGAAATGTACACTAGAATGGGAAAGTACAAGAGGAAAAAAAGAGACCTCTACTCATGCTGTGCTTCCATGGTAGGACAGCATGAGAACAGGATTAGTAAGTGAAAATATACTCCTGTATATTTGATGTAAATGAAATGCAAAAACAGCTTTTAATTTTCTTACCTATGTCCTTCAATTTTAAAAGATATAAAAGCCCAAAACATTTTAAACAATATAGAAAAATCATATGAAAGTCATTTTCCAAAAGAAGAGGCAGGTTTGTCGGTCTTAGTTTGTGATTGTGTTAGCTGTGCTCTTATATAACTCGAAACTGCAACATCTTTAGAGGTCTGAGACATTGTCTTGTATGTTTTATCTCCAGGCTGCAAACGCCACACAGGATGGATATTTAAATTTCCAACAGTCTCTTCTTTTCTCTTAATAGTGTAGATGTGTGAAAAGTAAAGTAATTACTGTAACACTAAAATCAGATAAAGTGATAATCATGACTGACCTCCACATGAGCACCTATCCACTCTGTGAATGAAAAGTGCTGTTAGCTGTGTTGTAGTTTCCTAGGTAACAGAGAAATGCACTCTTGCATCCTCACTGAAGCAACCATTATCTCCGTTCTCCTCTAATACTTATTTTTTCATATGTAGGCAGAAACTGTGAGTAACGGAAGACAAACAGCATTTCAAACACAAACATTATAATCTACAAACAATATAAATTAGCTTGAAAATAACGCATATACATGTGTACATGGCAAATTAATTTAACTGCTTATTTAATACAACTTGCAAAGTCAATCATCATTGAAACAAATCACTTTGGTAGACACATTTTTATTAGTGTGCTTTTATGTTCTCACTGTGTTGCAGAGCTTTAGTAAGTAGTGAGCCAAACTAACTTATAAAAAAAACAGCTGCTCATTGAACAACATAGAAGAAAAAAACCAAAAACAAAATTTTGAGATTAAATAAATTTAACTTACTGTAATTAACTTCAACTTGCAATTCTGGGAGATCTGATAATAACAAATCTTAGCCAGCCCACATCAACTAAAGGCTCATATGATACCTTACTATGCATTCAGTTGGCACACCTCAAACATGGCTTCATTTTTAGGTAGCTTTAGCCTGCCTTTAGCTGGCGCTGCCTCTGCAAGCTGCATTACAACCCAGCTCAAACGCAGGTTCTTCTTTCATGTTGTGTCTGAATAAATCAATGTCATAACTGTTATCACTGACTCCTGCTTAGTTCTGACTCCTACTCTTCCTCCTTAACAAACTTTCCTGAAGTATAGAAAATAAAGTTCTGTTAGAAATAAATTTTTTTATGTGAGAAAACGACATCAACCACTGTCAAAATGCTAAAGCACACATAAAAACAGAAACAAGCTAAGTAATGCCTTTGCTCAGTATAATCTTCATAATTCTGGTATTGTAAGCTTTAGGTAATTTTCACTTTCCGCAGTGGCTTTCTGTTTATTCTTCACTGTGAGAGTAATGACTTTAAAACTGGAGCGATGTTCTTTAAGACCGAGTACAGTTTCTGTGATGTCAAGTACAAGAATTGCTCTTGCTCTACATGTTTCTTTTAAGTTATTCAACATTTTTGGGGAGATAATTTGCTTCAACTTGAGCCAGCTAGCCAACAGCATATTGTCAAGAAAGATGATCATGTAGATTTCAAATACAAGGTCAGTTAATACTTTCACTGAAATGTTCCTAGATGCTTGTGGAGATGTAGAACCTGCAGGCCAGGTGAGACCTGCTGGTTCTCATTTCACAATATTAAGTTAGAGCAGGTCAGATTTTTAAATTAATCTGCCTTCAGGCTTACACTATATACTACCAAAGGACACTGTCAGAGAGGCTGCTTCAGCGTAGACACAGGTTCAGTGTAGTCTAGCTCAGCAAAACAGTTTTTTTCCTATAATATTTAAGTTGTCTGGGAAAGCGCAACTCATTAAATGTAAGTTCAACTCATTATTTATTTATATCGTGCCAAATCACAACAGCAGGTCTTTAAAAAAGAGAGCCTGATTATTAAAGACCCTGTGTGTAAGAAGGATTTCAAATTCAAATTACCGATTACTATTTGATGCAAATGGTTTCTAATACACAATCCAGATATTGAGGAGATATACTTAAAAGCGTGACTAAACGCCAACACTGATACATTGCATGAACGCGACAGCTGCACAAGGAGATTTTCATCCTTGGAGATTAATGGAGAAAGAGCCTCAGCCGAACTGAGACTGTCATATGAACACAGATCAATGCTGTTTTTCAAATTTGATTCTCTCAGAGATATTTGAAAACTGATTTAATTGTAATGGTAAAACTCACAATGGCATATTTATTGGTATAAACAGGATGTGCTTATGTGTGATTTGATCTGCATCCAATGAGAAGCATAGTGCGCTGTTACTAGTAGAGAAACAAATATTAGGAGCAAAGATCCTTTGAGTGTAGGTAACAGAAGAAGAAAAAAGATGCATGTTCTGAATCCCAGCATGCACACAATGGATGAAGTTGAGCTATGGTACAAAGTAAGTGTAGCACGTGACAGCGAAGAGTTTGTGTTTAGTTTTAATTTTATAGTTTCACAGATGTGAGCTGTTGGGTGACAGGCAAATAGCTTGAGTGCTATTTTGAGCACCGGGGTTTTGACAGCTATGTGGAGGCTGCATAGGAATGAGTGCAAGACATGCAGAATTAATTGAATACAAATAGAATTCTATCGTCTTCTGACTCACATTTCAGTAGAAGAGTATATATATAAATCAAACTGAGCAATTATTTCTGTGTTGGCCTTTTTACCGTTTGCTAATTGCGGTTATTGTGGATAGCTACATATAGGAGTGCTGGGAATTTAATTTTCCATCTTAACCACTAATGAGTTAAAGTGGGACTTTGATCCCACAATGTAGAATCCTTGCAAGAGATGAAAATGCAAATTACTTAAAAGTATGGGGGGAAAAAAGTCATAAAAGTGACAGAAATTGCTGAGATTTATTCTGGGCTGAGAGTATACAGATGGGGAATTTTTCATGAGCCGTTTGGGGATTTTCCACCTTTTCACCTCATGTTGCATATCTATACTGTCCACACCTCTTGCCACTGTTGCCTGTACCAGTGTATCCACCTTTAGCAATTTACTTTCACCGTCTTGTGAAATATTGGATGCCTGAAGAGAGCAGATAGTTGAGAAACTGCAGGGGGGATTTGGTAGTTTTGTTTTTTCCCCCCTCTGCGCTATGGCTCAGACTGCTATCAAAGCTGAGAACCACCTTTCCAGGTATGCAGGGGGCACTGTAGATTGCTACACATTTCACAGCATGTCAGAAAGAAAGCTGATTTGCTTGAGCCACAGTCCACCTATTGCAGACATAAAATCCTGACTCAAACCATGAACAAGTTTTCACAGGACTCTAGTCCTGTTGTGTGCATGCTTACTGTCTGTGAAGGTTCTCAGTCATCCAGGTCATTGTAGTCTAAGGAGCTTGGAAAGAAAAGCGTCTGGACTTCTTTAAGTTGCTTGAAGACATTTCACCTCTCATCCGAGAAGCTTCTTCGGTTCTAAGGTCAAATGATGGAGAGTCCCATATTAAATATTAAATATCTCTTAATCCGTTGTATCTCTTGCTCCCTCTGTTCCCTGCATTTGGGTCTTACCCTTGCCTGCAACACAGCCCACCATGACAGAAAAACGCGACCAGGTTATGGACCCATCGGACTCAGCCTTGCTCGAGTGTTGCAAGGAAATTACTCCACAAGATCTTCATACACACTCTCAAGGCTCCCGATCTAGGGAGCATTGAAATTATGGTCAACACGGCCATAGCTCTTCTGAGGAAGAATCCCCGCCTCCTCCAGTTCCCAGACTCATCTGCAGTAATCAGCACTGTAACAGAGGTTAAAAGAGGTGCTGCAGGCCCGGGAACTGGCGCTTCTCATGATGTCCTTCAGCACGTCCATGTCCAAGTCGCCACCGCAGCAGTGGGAAAGCATGTTCACGTTGTAGACATCGCCACCACCGCAGTAGCGGGTGAGCATGTCCACCTCACCATGTTTAGACTACTCCTCCTCTGCCTCAGAATGTAGTTGGAGGATGAGGAGCTGGCCGTCTCTACAACTCAGGTACTTAATAACAGTCAGTTTTGTGTTTCTGGGCCAGCCAGCTCCTGATCCATGATCATGCCGGCTGATTATGTCTCCCCAGAGGAGGAGAGAGCCGAGGTTTTGTTCCTGAACTCCATCCATAGGTGGCCATAGGTGAGGGTAGGGGGGTAGATCGACCGGTAAATTGAGAGCTTTGCTTTTACGCTCGGCTCTCTCTTCACCACGACGGACTGGTGCAGCGTCCGCATCACTGCGTTTGCATCACTGCGTTTGCATCACTGTGGCCGCAGCACCAATCCCTCTGTCGATCTCCGGCTCCCTTCTCCCATCACTCGCGAACAAGACCCCGAGATACTTGAACTCCTCCACTTGGGGCAGGAACTCATCCCCAACCCGGAGTGGGCACTCCACCCTTTTCCGGCTGAGAACCATGGCCTCAGATTTGGAGGTGCTGATCTTCATTCCCGCTGCTTCACACTCTGCTGCGAACCGTTCCAGTGCGAGCTGGAGGCCATCACCCGATGAAGCCAACAGAACCACATCATCCACGAAAAGCAGCGATGACATTCTGAGGCCACCTAAGTGAAAGCCCTCCGCCATTTGGCTGCACCTAGAAATCCTGTCCATAAAAATTATGAACAGAATCGGTGACAATGGGCAGCCCTGGCGGAGCCACCTCCTAGTCGGCCACCTGAACTGTTTCATCGCTGTTGCTGGCCACACGGCGGGCCTGATTTATTTTTTTTTGTCTTGTTGGATTTGCTTTGAATGCTTTTCTGGTTTTATTTATGTTCTTTGATTTAGTATTATTCATGGTTCTGTTCTTTGCAACCCTTGTCTGCCACACAGCTCACCGTAACACAACTCCAGCTGATTATTTGATCATCAAGTGTGAGCATCTCTACAAAACCAGAAGTTTTTGGCAGTTTGCTTGTCTGGAGCATTCAGATATGTAAGACAGTAACAGTAGAGAGGAATGATATCAGCAATGACCTTAGAAAAACATTTGTTTCTACCCATTAATCTCGGAAGAGTTGTGCGGCCATTTCCAAATAATTCAAAGTCCATTATGAGTGGAAAGATTATTCACAAGTGGAAAACATTCAACTCATTTGGCAATCATTTCACCAGTGGAGGTCCTAGCAAATTCACTCAACAGTGAAATTGTGCGATGCTCAGAAAAACAGCAACCCAAAACCTACATCTCAGGCTCTGCAGCACAGCTTAGGATTGCAAAGATGCATCTGAACAAATGAAAAAGACTTTAAGAACAACTTTAACAGCAAGGGGAGATGTTTGGTATTAATGCATAACACTGCAGATAACCAAATATAACATATGAGGTCACACACCTCATACCAGCAGTCAAGCATGGTGGTGGTGGAGCTGATGATTTGGACTACAGTCAAAGTCCAGACCTCATAATGATGCATAAACAAATGCATGCAGACCTCAATGAACTGAAGCAACAATTTAAAGACGAGCAAGCCACAATTCCTCCACAATGATGTGAGAGACTGACAATCATTTTTGTAATGTTGTGGCATTGTTTGGTGTTTACATGTTTTAGGAACAATAATGAAAAATTATGTCTGGTCAGGCACTTGTGAAGTTTTAAATGTTAACAGAATGAGGAAGCTACCACAGCATTTATTGTACATTTAACTCTTCTGTGTACTTGAAGAAATGATCCAAAGTTCTACTCACTGAATCTATCATGTCAAGTTCTCTTCCTTGAGATGGGCACCACTGCTCTTATGTTTATCACCTACTTCTTTGCTTACTGAAAGAAGATATGCCCTTTGCTGTAAAAGGCTTTGTGCCCCATTACTGCTGTTTGCAAAGGATCAAAATTAGTTGAGTTCTTGGCCTCTTAGAGTTTGGCAACACTTCTGATTGCTTCTGGTCCACTGAAAGAGGGTGCCAGCTATCTCTGATTATAACCTGTGAGTCACTATCTCACATTACTCACACAGGGAAGACAGAGGGTAAGTGTTGTGGGGGGCTGACTGTGTAACTGTCAGTGATTTGAAGTGTTCTTAATATCCCTCAACAATTACAGAGGCACATGGATATCTTTAAATTGCCCCTTCCTCAAAGTGCCTCTCGGGGTCTGGCACATGACAAAACATTTCACTCTCAGATCTTGTCACGTTCATTCATTATGGGTGAGCGGCATACCAGCTGTGCTAGAGTCCCGCTTTAACCGAAGGCTGCACTGACTCACCTGCATCCTCCTCAATCACACAAAACAAATGGAGATGCATTTCCTCACAGATGAACAAGAAAAACAAAATAAGACATACACAAGAGGCGGAAGGGAAAAAAAAAACCAAAGCACAGAGCATAGTGCCAGGTGAATTAATTAAATGATCAGAGGTAAGAAAAAATTTAATTTGGCCCTTGGCCCTGGAGCCAACATATTTCACTGTGTTATGATTGCTGGTTCAGAGAAAGCACGCCTGTTCTTCTGATATATTTCCTCTACGGTGATGGTGTTGGCCAGGGGTTCAGAGCGGGTTTCATATTTTTTTAGAAAGCAGAGGGACCAGAAATAAAGATATAAATATTTATACATTTAGAGTTTTATCTAAAGGAATTATTGAGCGATCCAGACCTTGTGCTTGTTCAATATCAGTTCTTCATGACCTTCCAATTTTCCAACAGGTTTTGTTATATCACTGGCGTATTCCATCACAGCAGCTTACACTTTAGTTGATACAGTAAAAGAACTGTCAAGGTACATGTCTGCGACTATAGTGTACTTAGAGGTCTGAGGAAATTCTTTTTCTGTGAGCAGAATGAGATGATTCATATTTCATTAGAAAACAATTTAAAATTTTGGATGGAAATTTTGTCTGATGGCCTTTACATTTGAATAGAAAAATAGGCTTCAAATTAGTGAAGGACAAAAGTTTACAGAGCACACTTTGTAGAGAAAACATTTTTCTCTTAAATTTTTTGGATTTTGTGTATTGAATATTCCGCATGTCTTCAAAAGGAATATTATGACTTAAAGTTTTCTTTGAGAATCAATAGAAGTGTCATTTTTTTGGTTTTGCTATGATGAATAGCTTGCATTTAAGTTTTGGCTTTTCTGAATTGAGCGCCAGATTCGTGTGAACATCAGACAAAGGCAGCAACAGGACTACTGGACGAGAGAAAACAATCGTTTTTAGGCTGGATTCATCTTTCTTAAGTCATGTCTGTACAATTTGTGCTTATTTGGTGAGTTTAAAGTTGCTCTAATACAAATTTTTATGCGTTATTAGAATCTATTTAGTGTGAACTGTGCACCTAGTAAAGACAATTATGTGACTTTATGTGACTTTGTGTTTTAGCACATCATTTTGGAATGACCTTAAAACTTCACCTGTTGCATAGACCAGGGGTTAAAGTGGTCTGTAATGACCCAGAACAGTGGGACCCTGGCCTTGCTCCCAGTTGATGCCATGGAGATCTCAACAAGTCAGAAGGCAAAGTCACCCCACCATCCCACCTACACCATAAGCTGTTTCTGTGTAGTTTGGATCGTAATTTGTCTGCTAACCAAAGATACAGTGGAAGTTTTTTGTTTGTTTAGTTTTTTGCTGGAATAAAAATGTTAATATGTGATAACATCACCCTCAGAGATGGGGAGACATTTAAAAAGGGAGGACAGGAGAGAAAACTGTTTAAAGAATCTCAACATGGTGTTTTGCTGAAGTCATTTTGTATAGCAGAATGTCTTTAAAAGCACAGTTAATGATAATTAGTGAAAAACTTTTTTGGGTTTTCAGGTTAATTTAAGAGTAGTGCTCATGTATTTACATTTAGGCTGATGATGCTGTTTAGTTTGACTTGCCAAATTCCACTGTAATTCTAGATTTATATTGGCCAGGGGTTGGAACAAAGCCCTGATGGTTTATGTAACAGCTGCTCATGAACTGTAGATTGCATTTGGTTAAAACCTATAAAAAGCTTACCTGTTCACAGTCTGCATACATAAATACATTCTAAGACTAAATACAAATGATTTCGTGACTTCATTTCTGCTGCATTGCTTCCCTGTATCTTATGTTTCCCTCACCTGCCAAATTCCACTTTATTCTACAATCACAATAGGGGAAACAATGGTTGGAGACCACCTCATGACCAAAACTACTGTGACTGTGTGCAATGAACTTGCACACTCATGTCCTTTGAAATTGTTGTTTCAAAGATTGAGGACAGGTGTGCAACCACTCGCATGCAATTGTTGTCTTCAGAGTATCTTTGGTGCGCTTATAATAATAAGCTGGACACAGTTTGCTATCAGATTGCTACTGCATGGGGTCAAGCTAGCAATTATATTAACTGATCAACTGTGATAAATCAGCAAAAATCGCAAATCCATTGCTGTCTGCATACACAGAAATTCACATTAACTGCTTCCATTCAGAGTTCAGCCAGGACTTCATAGATTTGAAACAGAAATATCTACTGCAGTAGGCGATGTAACTGCGGGACGACAGTAAGCTCAGCTACCTTTCTTTTATGAAGGAATTTAACCAGTTGAGTCGAGCCTCCAAATGCAAAGAAATGTGTCACAGACTTGGACTGATTGCAACATGTTGTCAAATTATACAGCAGTGGTCACCCAGTGATCGAGGGTGTTGCAAACTTTTACTGGTCACAAGCAGATTGCTGTTCTAGTTTTATTCCAGTGTGACTGACAAATTGACTGCTGGTCAGCACCAAATATCACGCAGACAACATTAGCAATGTAGGGATACATACATCCTGACGCTTGAAGGTGTAGTAGGCTCATTGCAGTTTCTGAATGATCAGCACTCATTTGGAAGAGGTTAAAAAGACAGCAAAGAAATTTTTTGCAACATCTCCCCCTCTATGTGGATTATCTTTAAAGAGCAACACTGTCATACACTCATGTCTCCAACCTGGCTGCAGGCAGCTGTGATAAAAGCAGCAAGCATAAATGAGCCCCAAAAACAAGCTGGATAATTGTTTAAGGATATACTAGAGAGTAAACATCTAAATGAAGTGTAAATATATGACTTGCATTTGCCATTTTCTAGAACTCTGAAGAAGCAGAAAATGTTTTTTTTTGTTTCAAACTAACCAGTTTAAACATACAAACAATAAAAGAAACAGCCTTCAGTCAACAAATGGGGCATCTGCACACAATGGGGCTCTGTCCTTGCACTCAGCTATAATGAAGGTGAGTCCACATGTACTACATGCTGCCAGATTCTAATTCTCTGGATATTATCATGTAATGATCTAATCAGTACCTCATTATGTATATATTTAGAGTTGTTCATGTCAGCAGTATATGTTTGAAGCATTACCAGCTCAACAGTGATTAGGGGATATGTCATATCCAATCATATAAATTGTTATTTCTCTCTATAGTAATGGTGAACAGGAAGTCTGTGCTGTATTTTAAACCATCTCATGTAGTAGTTGATAATACAAAACTCATCTCTAGCATCTCTTACCATCTATTTGTGGCTCTAAATCACGGTTTTTGGGCAAGAGGAAAAATTCTATTGGCCATTTTTCTACAAAGTTTGAGGTTTTGGGAGTGAACTTATTGATTCAAACATATCAAAAGAAAATAATCACCTGTTGCTGTTCTAATTAGGATTGTCATCAAAAGCTAGATGCAGCATCAAGTGGAAAAAAACAGGAAAGCCCACTCTTATCCTCAGCCACATTTTTCAGCATTAACTGCAGGATGCGCAGATTCACATGCGCTAACACATTTTCTTCTTACCATACTCATTATTTCTATCCCTTGGTGCAGTATATGTCCTGAGCCCTCCTAACATTTGCTGAATAAATGACAGCGTTGGCTGTTTTTAATGAGATGAAGCATATACCAGCCTCTTGTCCAGCAGTGATGCAGAGGAAATGCAGCTGAGAGGGACTTGAGGATGAGGAGTTTAAAGTTTTCCTTTTTATTTTATACAATATTTTTCTTCTGTTTATGTTCATAGAACTGAATGCCAGACCAATATAATGTCTCATTACATACATTATCTGTATTTATGTTTAGGGGAAAAGGATTATTATATAATACTGTTTTATTTAGGTAATGCAGTAAGATATAATAATAAAACAGCCACTGGGGGCTCATGCACAGGCTCGATAATTCTGTGCCAAGTCTGGATAAATGAGGAGTTGTGTCAAGAAGAGCATCCAGTTTTAAACCCAAGCAAAATATGCCGATCATAAATTGGATCTCTATACCGGATTGGTCAAGGCCCAGATTACTGATAACCCTATTGGTCAGCAGGACGATGCAGAGATCAGGAAGAGATGGAAACGGATGATGTGCCCTGGTGACTACTGACAGGAGCAGCTGAAAGACGATGTTTTATTTAGGCAACAAATGCCGATTAAAGCACGAGTAAGTGTTTACTGGCATATTTCAGCTAATTCACATTCATATTTGTATTGGATACTTCATTGAACCAGTTAATTCTTACAGATTGCTTACAGATTCCAGTAGGCCCCATTTAAATGGAAAGACTGTGCATTTTAGATGTTATAGATGCCTATACCCCTGCTAACTCACACTGCACACTCCTACACCACCAAAGACAAGCTCCTCTAATTAATAATACATTTATTTATTTAGTGCTTTTCAAAACAAGTTACAAATCATCAAGCTTACACGGTGATTTCTTCCTTTGTGTCGGTGCCATGTCCCCGCGAGGGAATAATGGATGTCTAACCGGATTAGGAAGTGTCTCTGTGTCCTTTCAACCTGTAACAGATTCTGACATGTCCAGGAATATCAGCTCATTTCTGCCATTGGGCCTGACGCCCTTTCATCTTATTGTCTGATGAAACATTCACCTTCAAAGGCTCACATATTTTCCATCAGGGGGAAACTCTGGTTCAAGGAGATGAAGAATAAACTTTCTTTTATCTTAGAGGATGGTGTCTCCACAGACACTAGTTACACGGTGCGGTATAGTACTGCCTGAGAAGCTGAGGAAAAACAAGTCTGAGCTACAAGACGTACAACAAGACTGATGCCTGCAGGAACCAAACTTAATCAGCCCGAGTAAACATAATCTAATTACAGAAAGACAGTCTTTTTGCTTGTCTCTTCCTTGAAGGTCTCTGTGATCATCTATTTGATATAAGCACAGATGGTCTGTTGCTCCTATAACTAAAATCCTGGAAGTTATTATTGCTTTACAGGTAAGATAAAGTCAGAATGCTTTGTGTGGGTTCTAACACAGCCTGAAGATGTGATATCATGTCTGCCTGACATAGCTCAGGGCAGCCCAGACACTGATGGACCTGAGTATTGCATTTGTGAGGTCATTCAATTAACATCCCAGGTTGATGTCTGCTGTTGATTCCCGCTTGGACAGTCCCTTATCTAATCTCACGTGTCTTTCCAACTGAGGCTATATTTTACAGATCAAATCATTTGGTTAGTTTTATTTTTCCACAAAGATGGTTTTAAAAAGCGATAGGTACCAAAACATCTTATTTAGTTGGCTACAGCCACTTAAGAAAAGCCACACATGCTGAAAACCTTACTTTTGGACATTAATCAGCTAATTGAATAACTGAGTAACAGAAAAATCAACCATTTGAATGAAGGATCTTTTGAACTATGGTATTTTAAATACGAGAATTTGTCCTTGTCACACATGAACGTGAACTTAATAATAAATGTTCACTTTGAAAACATGATAAATCAGTTAATTAAGAAAGTAACTGCCAGACTTATCTGTTAACCAAATAATTGTTAGTATAATAATTGTTAAAAAATAAAACACTGGCTTATCATAAATTTAATGGAAATATTTTCAAGTTGTGAAGCACACTGAAGCGAAAACCAAGATGCTGAGAGGCAGATTTCAATAACAAAAAGGAAGATGCCCCAAAACAGAGGCACAAAGACACCAAAATAAAAGTATCCAAATCCAGGTAACTCACAAGAAGGCTCAACTGAAAGACAGGAGCTGTGTCCCAATTCAGGATCTGCATCCTTAGGAGGACCCGGCCTTTGCGGTCTACGTGGGCTGCGTCCTCCGAAGGATGCAGACCCTGAATTGGGACAAAGCTAGGGTGTGGAGGAGGTGTGGTCCCTGGCTCAGCTATAGGGGAGGGGTGGTGCTGTGAGCTCAAGGGGGCGGTGCCGGGGAGGCAGATGAGACCACGGCTGGTGGCTTTTGAACTGATGACAGTCTCTTTTCCCTTATAGTGAAGCAAGAGACCAGCATGCATGAGGGGAGAGCGCCGAACAGACTGTGGGTCGTTATATGTGCACTTTATAATAAAAACGGAAATCTGTGAGCACAACCATTGTGTGTGTGGAAGTCCACCTTACACAGGGGTATATATATTTAGACACAGGAACACAGTGAGTGTTCAGGAGAGGGAACAGAAACAGCTGGATGGCAAGAAACTAACTGCAAAAAATTAAGAATAAAGAGACAGGAGAAGTAAAACTAAAAACAAAGCACATGTAATAAAGGACTCACCAAAATAAAACAGGAAGTAACTAATGAAACTCTAGGAAACAAGTTGCCACACTTAAAGAATCCTAACAGAGATACTGAGTAGGAACATGAAAATGAAAAATGTAACAATAAATGTATGAACCAAACAGAATGTTAAACAGTAACTCGGTGGGTTTTTTAAGTGCTCAAAACTCAGTGCTCAGTTGTTCTGAGTAATCTGGCAGGATTCATCTAAACTGATAGGATCTAATCCTAAAATCTGTTTGTTCAAAGGAAAGACAGGATTACTTACAGGAAAACTTATATCTATGCAGCACACTAAAGCGACTTGAAATCCAGTTCCTTAAAGCACATCTGAAGAATTCGAAACACTTTTCATTTTTCTCTTCTTTGACATTACTCAGTGTAGATGATTTCAGGATGCCTTAAAAATGTCCACATTGTTTCTGTAAATAATGTAAATTTTGTTGATGTTTATTAGTCAGACAGGTCAGTGGACTGAATATTAATTAAACTGAAATAAAAGCACTTAACATTACCCCACGTTTGCTGTACTACATGCTGTTCTCATCATTATGTCCAAAAATGTTTTATTATTTTATGTGTTTACTTTATTACTTGAGAATATTCATAACCCTGCATGCAATATTAATTACAGTCCATGCAGAAAGTATTCACAGCACTTACAGCCTTATTCCAAACAGATTACATTTATTTTTCACCTCAAAATTCTAAGAGAGGGATTCTGTACTGGTAATCCTATTTTGGTAATCCTTAAAAGTCTGTACCTGGATAAGAGTGATCCTATCCAGTCCTTTTCTGAACAACCAGGACAAAAGTGAGCTAGAATACATCATCTGTGGAAGTTAAAAACTAGATAAACAAAACTGGATTATTTTCATCCTGATCACACATTTTTAACAACTGGGCCACATGCTATGACCTGGGACCATGACAAATATATTCAATTGTCTTTCATTGTGTTTTTGTTTCAACACCTGTGTTTTAAAGTAAGGTTCAATGTCTATCTGACCTTTCTATTTTTAATCTAAACAGTCTTAAGTTAGGTCCGTAACTTTTTCCTAAATTTGGTTCTATACATTACCCCAATTAATTTTAAATGAAACAACGCAGATGCAGTTGAAGTGCAGACTTTCAGCTTTAATTCAATGGGCAGAACAAAAATATTGCATAAAATATGAGGAATTAAAGCATTTTTTTTAACACAACCCCTTCATTTTAGGGACTCAAAAATAATTTGACAAGTTAAATGAATAACTGAAAATAAAATGTTCATTTGCAAAAAGAAAAAGTACTGAATAAATCAATAGCCTAAAATATAATAAATTGTGTTTGTTTATAAATAATCCATATGTATGAAGATGATAACAACAATGTTGATATTTGGGGGGAAAATTCAATTTATTAATCATGTAAATTCCCTGCACCTGTCATAAACATAAAAAAAATTTGCCCACTCCAAAGTTCAAATGTTAAACATCATATTAACGTCCAGGTTGGGTCATGGTTAGGGATGGGTATCGTTTAGGCTTTATCCGATACCAGTACCAAACCGGTACTTTTGAAACGGTGCCGGTGCTTAAACGGTGCTCAATCCGGTGCTCAAACCGGTGCTTAAAGAATGGAGAACATAAACTTTGTCCAAAAACCGCTTGTGTTTAGCTGTTTTCCACTTTTTTTTTTGGTAATTTTAGCCTTTTTGGCCAGGGTGAAGGGGATATCTGCCATCAAACAAGAAGACAGCCACATGAAAAGCATTTCTCGGCTTTTAACAAAACGCTGTGCGTCGCCAGGTAATTCATCAGATTCGAGGTGTTACCTCCTTTGCACAGTATCATCTTAAAGCACTTGTTGCAGGCTGCTGAGTTTGCATCTTTTGCTGTGAAGTACAGCCAAACTTTTGACTGCTTCCCTTGGGCATTTTTAATCTGTAGCTCTGCTCTATGTACGTACCCGCCTACTATCCTTGGAAAGGTAAAATGATTGGCTAGAATCCAAAGTGTATGACATGTCAGGAAAAAAAAGCACTGAAATAAAGCACCGAAATGTGCGCTGCTTTTCGGTCTGGTTACTATCGTTTATGTCAGAACTGGTGCCATAATGGCACCGGATACCGGTACCCATCTCTAGTCATGGTTGGACATCCAAAATGTGGACCAAGTTTATCGAGAATTGGTCATGGACCAACTGACCCAATATAGACATGGTATGCACGTCTATCAGACATCCAGTATTTAGTAGAAAGGATGACTTGTTTCACCTGCATGGAGAGCTCCTTTGACCACATGTTGTCTGTTCACAGCAAAATCTTCCAAATGCAAGCACCACACCTCAAATCAACTCCAGGCCTTTTATCTGCTTAATTTCTAAAGACATAATAAAGGATTTTCCCACTGAGGAGCTGAAACTCCACACACTTCTTCCAATTTGAATCTGTATTTAGTCTCACATTACAATGGTTTGAAGTTTTCTTTGCATACAACACACAAAATCCAATATTCCATGTCCTTTTATAGGAGGAATTTCTGCCTCTTTGATTGCTAAATGTGCAACTGTGCTCACCAGCTGGTAGCAGTAACTGCCGGTCTGTTCTCTAATGGGAAGGTAGCCTAAAGTGGGAGTTTTTGCTGTAAAGATCCTCTTCCACTTGATGAAACAAATAGAAACAAAAAATGTAAAAGATGCTAAAACATGTTAGTGTTGAGAGGCCCCACAAAGTAGCGCAAAAATTAAGTAATTTATTAGTTAGAGATTCTGCAAATTGGTGAGAACCTAATTTGTAGACGACTAATTAGGCCCAGAGCACAAGCACAGAGGAGAGGAGACATCATATACAACTGCAATGGTAGCAGTTCCACACAGGCCTGCTATGGAAAAAAGTAAGATTAGCCAGCCAGTTAAAGTGTGGGGATTGCAACCGTGTTTCTTAAACAAGGGCTCTGATGCCAAACTCTAAACCAGAATGAACCCTGATGGGGCAGATTGCACGTGCATGGCCCTAGTGCTTGTGATAAAATTGCACATTCAAATGCATAACCTGTCCTTGTGTCTGTATTTTTTCATATTGTGCTTTTTTGTCAGGCGTCGTGTATCTCAGAGAGGAGAACACAGACCACAACTATGCCTACCTCTTTCTAAGTCCACCCTAATAATGCAGGCTAGCAGCAGCCCTAGCATCACACATGAACACACACAAAATCCTATAATTTATGGTGGCCACTGCAATCTTTTTAGACTTCATACCTCTGAAACATAAGTATTGTTGTGCAGAAATCACATCAAGCTGTTAAAACTGCTGTC
The DNA here is from genome assembly GCF_057382185.1 of Mchenga conophoros. NCBI lineage: Eukaryota > Metazoa > Chordata > Actinopteri > Cichliformes > Cichlidae > Mchenga > Mchenga conophoros. The sequence continues at coordinate 17,093,122 of NC_140531.1, forward strand.
TACATGACTTGGCTGCATGGTGAATATCTATTACGTGCCTATGTGCATTACCCAAGAGGACAGAGGGATAGCGGACAGAGTGAGTGCCAAGACCTCTCAGCTTAGAGAGGGGCTATAGAAGCATGTCAGTCTAGATAATTAGTGCTTAGACTGAGGGAATGGGACTTTAATCAGCAGAGCTCTGTGTTGATCATCAGCATTCAGTGTTCCACAGAGTACCATGAGTCTGTTAATAAAGTCACTGACCCACTGGCTTGTTGGCTAAAGGCAATAAGAACATGTACATTTATTCAGACACATCATTCACTTCCTCATGTTTTCTGTCATTTGTCCATTTGTAGTTTCAGTCACACAATGATTCGCACTTTAATACAATAAAGTGGCTGTGGCTCATATGTAGAGCAGACTAATCAGAAAGTCAGTGGTTTGATTCCCTATTTTCTCAGTGTATCCTTGGGCAAGATACTGAACCCAAAATTGCCCCCAATGCAGTTATGTGAGTGTGTGAACCTTAGGTTAAAGTTGATTGTCTGAAGGAGAAAGTGCTCTGAATGCTAAAAGAAAATAGAAAAGGGATATACAAGTATTAGTCCATGAATAGCGAAAGAGTCGCAAGACGTGGAAAGATTCGGTAATACAGTACTACCATTATCCAACAGTTTTCTTCTTCTGAGACCTTCCTTCCTGTTAAAAAGAGTTTTTCCTTCCCACTGTCGCCATGTGTTTGCGCCTGGGTTGGGGTATCTAATTTAGTTTTTTCTCTAATGTAGGGTTAAAAGTTGAAATGGAGTAAGTTTATCAGCCACTACGTGGTTGCTTACACTTTAATTTTGGTTTTACTCCTTTTTTAATTTCTTGATAACTTGATCATTTAAATTTGGGCTGCAAGTTTAGGCGCCTAACTTGGATAAGACGAAAAACATTGTGGTTTAAGTTACATCCCTCACAGCTGAAAAAAAAATGCATATCTTGTGTGTTAACGTATGACATTGAGGGTCCTTCAGGTCTTTCTTATCAGACCTGAGTTGTGATTTTATATATGCAGTTGTCAAGTCCCAGTGACCAGTGAAATTAGAGCGATCTCCCCATTCATTCAGATAAGAGCTTAGTCCCGCTTAAAAGAAAGTTGGCTGTTGACTTGTGAGACATGTCTGGAACAACTTTAATCAGAGTCCCTGCAGTTTTCACAAAAAAGAATGAACACATTTCACACATTTGTTTTAGAATCATTTTCTTCTTCTTTTGGGTGTTCCCATTAGGGGTCACCAGAGCGGATCATCTGCCTCCATCTCACCCTGTCCCTTACATCTGTGACACCATCCTCCTTACATCCACAAATCTTCTGTGTTTTCCTCATTTCAACATTCTTTGTCCAATATACCCACTATGTCCAAACTTTACCTTCAGTTTGTTTGTTTATTTTAGAATCTAATCTGAAGTAACCACAAAGATTTGTAACAAAGTATTGCGAGCATTAAGGATCAACATCATAGACAACGTGACATGAGTTAGTGGTCTAAGAAGTTGTCGATAATTTTCTATCTAGCCTTTGCTCCTACCAGAAGTCCCCAACAAGTGTTACAATGCTCTGACACTTGTTTTTCCAAGAGAGAAAATAAGATATTCACACAGTTAGCTTAAATGATTAAAAATTCAGTTGTCACAGGAAAATTAGCGTGGCGGTGCGTTTGCAAATAATGTCCCTGTGGAAACTAAATTTCTTTGGGTGCTCAAGCAACGTGCTACTCTATATGCAAAGCTGCAGTCAGTTCATTTCAATGATTACCATTTATTATAACGAAGTGTAGCAAATTAGTGGCCCAGAAACAAGTACACCCGATGAGGGAACCAGAGGTAGCAAACGTACAGACATTCAGCCTTCTTTACGTCTTTTTCTTTAGTTATAAAGTACACTGAAATGTATTCAAAGCGGAAAAGTAAAAAGTAGTTCTTTTGTAAGCTAACTGATATTGATATAATAAAACAATGCTAATAAAAGACTGTATACCCTTTTAAAGCTCTCTTTCTTTTTAAAGCTCTATTTCCTGTTGCCCTCACTGTGACGGACCTTGCCTTTGCACCTAAACAGGAAAATAGAATAGAATAGAATAGAATTCAACTTCATTGTCATTGCACATGTCACAAGTACAAGGCAATGAGCTGTACCTTTAGATAGCAGACACTCTGAGTGGCAAACTGCACAGACACTGTGTGTTTGCTAAGATTTATTGAGCTGTTAGAAACATTGCATTTTAAATTCCCTGCCTCTTTGTTATTCTGTTTACGCTCCCTCTGATTCTGTATCTAGGTGTTGTAATACTGCAATCTCAACTTATGGGCTTCGCCACCAAAAATGCCATTCTGGTCTACTTTAACCCCAGAGTATGGAGCTATAAATGATGTATAAGGTATAAGTTATAAGTCATTTATAATTTATAAAGTGTGTAGTTATTCATTTAAATATTCTCCTCCCAAAGTTTTGTGCCGTGTCCCCACCTTTCAGTCCCAGAACTGACACTAAACCTCTTCATTACATCCCAATAGTAGCCTTTTAAGGCTACTGTTTTGCGCTGGTGCACAGTGTTAGTAAATCCAGTCCTTGAATGTAATATTTTTGAGGCTGACCTCATTAAATCTGCATTTTGATTTCCTTTCAGAGCCCACAATGCAAGACGCATGCAAGCAATTAGGATATTTTATTTAAAGTGAGCCGATAGATTTGTAGTGTTTAACATTTCTAGTCAAATTACTAAAATCGGTCCACAATGAACACAAGTGCAGTCAGTACAAATCACCTTCACTGAGTTTCTTTTTTCTCCTTTTTCTAATTTCTGTACTTTACAACACTGAACTCTGTCAGTGTGCAACAATTAATGGGAGTAAGAAAGATGTCTCAATGTATGAATCCTGCATTACTGCAATACCCAACATTGCAAAAAACCCAACACATTTACTCATGTGACACGGTTACTGTGTAACTTCAATATGCTGATGATATTTGCGGTCAGATTGTTGGGATCTGACGGCTGTCGTATGTCTTGTGTCCTTCTATACACCCTACACATCAGCTGCTAGACAGATTTTAGGGTTACATGGTGGAATAGTTTGTGATAAGGCAGGCAGGGATTGGACCCAAACGCAAACTCACGGGGACAGAACTTGAACTCAAAAACACAGCTTTATTGCTGGGAAAATAGAACACAAGCAATACAAAACTAAACTGGAAAAAGCTAATTATAATGCATACCAGGAGACACGGGGAGAATCACACACAGCATGAGGGAGAACGCGACACCGAACTGAGGGAGACGCAGACATAAATACACAGAGGGTTAACGAGGGAAGTGGGAACACACGGGGAACACAGGTGACACTGATAATCATAACAAGACACGGCAGGAGTAAATGTAACACTGACGGGAGACTGTCAAAGTAAAACAGGAAGTACACAGAGGTTCAGACAGGAGGAGAGAGAGCACAGGGAGAACACAGACATAACGGGCTGGGGAAAACATGGAATAAAACACAAGGAGAGACGAGGGCTCACAAATACACAGAGGGACACACAGGGAGTAAGAGTCACAAGGGGAAAACACACAAGGAACAACGTAACAGGGCAACCCAGGAAGCATGGCCTAAATAAGGAACAAAATACAAAAATACATGAAAACTAAGAATACTGGGCCAACAGGATCATGGCAGCATCTAGATGAATCCTATGCTCCACCTGAGATATATATATATATATATATATATATATGTGAGAGAGAGAGAGAGAGAGAGAGAGAGAGAGAGAGAGAGATCTATAGATATATATATATATATATATAAGGGGTGCAACGATACACAAAATTCACGGTTTGGTTCGGGTCGATACTTTGGTGTCACGGTTCGATATTTTTTCGATACAAAAAAAAATGTTCATGCCTTTTTAATTTGTCATTTATTAAAATTATAAATATATATTTTAACTCAAAAGTACAGTTTTTAAATTTAATGTTGCTGAAACAACAAAGTAATAAAAAAATAAATCTATCTGATGGAGAAATCACTCATCTTTGGAAAAGAGAGTGTATTACAGAATATAATAATCCAAATCCAAAATAAAAGCTATACTATACGCTTCTTCTGGGCTATATTCTCAGCAGCATATTAAACATATCAGGTGCCCATAAGGAGAATCCTGTGCTAACGGCTGTCTAAATGACTCGGGTAAAGTTTGTAGCATGCGTGCTTGTTGTTTTTGTCTGCTTCCACTTGTCTTTGCACTAGGATGATGTCGGAGTAAATGTGCAGTCATATTCGTTGTGTTCCCACTAGTGCTGTCAGCGTTAATCTGAAATGACGTTAACGCCACAACACGGCAAATCTCCGTTAACGAGCTACCGCGGATCGCCCCGTGCGTGGGGCTGGACGGCTAACACGTTAACGAGCAAACTGTGCTAATGCACTAGTTCCCACCATGTAATTGAGCATTGCATGGCACATCCAACATACTGTTTTACTTTTGTCCATGACAAGCTTACCATCAGGGTCATGCTTCACATGAAAACCAAGATAGCTCCAAAGGCCAGATCTGAATGAGGGTGGGGGAGGTTAAATTTGCCATGTTGCAACGAGAGCTTAACTTCTGTCTCGCTAGCTTGCCCTGCGCTCAGTGAATCTGCGTTTGACTACTCCGCCTAGGCTGCACTCTCGAGCGCAGATCCACTGAGCGCCCAACACAGAAAGCATCGTCAGAAGAAAAGTTGATAAAATAAATTTAAAATTTTGTATTGTTCGATACATATGCGTACCGAACCGAAAGCACTGTATCGAACGGTTCAATATCGATACGAGTATTGTTGTACCCCTAATGTATATATATATATATATATATATATATATATATGACGTTCTGACGTTGACTCTCTGAAAATCAATAGATTTATAAGTATATATAAAAACAATATATAAAAACTGATAAAGATGGTGATCGAGATGACTTTGTGTTCCTAAATTCAGTCTGACATTTAAACACCTTTACTCAGATGTTGGCACTCGGGAACAGCTACTAAAAAAACCCTCTGGAGGCAAATGAAATATCCACCAATTAGCTGATAGAGATTGGCTACAATATACAGCTGCTGACATTTCCGATTCCACTTTCATTTTAACACAGACGATCACAGACACAGAATAGCAGAGAGAACTTTTGAGAGAGACACTCCGTCTAGCTTCAAGTTTGTTTGTTGGCATTAAATGCACAGCTTGTGGAAAGGATGTGTCATGATGGCAGCTGTGTGGATCTGAGAATGCCCAGCCATCACTCTCTTTTTGAAGCCAAGTGTGAAATGGGCTTTAAATCACTTTTACCCCAAGCACTCGCATTATTGATGGCAGACTCTGAATCCCATGAAAGAGGCTGTCTTATCGGTTTAGCACAAATGCTGCAAATTAGTAAAGTAATTATTATGGCTTTAGCTTTATAAATGCAGCTAACCACAATCCTCTCAAAGACATGCATGCATGGAAATTAAATATTTTAGGAATGCCTTGGCGAAGGGAGCAGACCAGGGGGCACCTTCCACCATCCGGCCTGATTCATGCGAAATTTATCTTTTCATTTCTAAAATACAAAAACAAATCACTAGGAGTACACTGCTCTCAGTTCATTATATTTAAAAAAAAAACTGGCTCCTTCTGTGTTGCATTAGGCACAAATGGATGCAGAACAAACAGAAAAGCAATGAGCATTACTTCTCTCTGTTGTTGACGCCTGAAGCCTTCATGTGTGATTTACTGTGATCTTGCAAAAAAAAAAAAAAGACACCAAACTTAAGAAATGCAAACTTGGCCTTCGAGATTTGTAAATATTCCTCTCTGAATTCTGTTTAGCCCACAGTGAAACATGGGGTAGAACTCATGGGACTACATGACCTGCTAAGACGCACAGAGCCTTAGACAGAAAACATCTAAGGCTCGCTGACCTTCAGTTTGTCTGAGCTCGCGCTTTGTGCAGTTGGAGACATCAGGGGAGTAATGCGTCTTTAATTAAAGAAGCCGGAAAAAGATCGTAGTACTCTCAGACCGGTGGAGCCGTGCCAGGTTCAGCGCCAGCCTGTGCTGGTGCACTACTGGCTACCAGCAGCAACAATTCATCTTCACTTTGTGTATTTCTCTGGGAGATAGGAAATGACACCGTTCCCGTTCTCATCTCATCTCATTCTCCGGAAGCCATCTCTGCTGTGATGAATCTTTTCATCTTCTACTCATTGCTGGTTGTTGGAATGACAGAGCAGCAGGCATTTCCAAGCCAACTGTATTGCATACTCATGTTTCCAGGCCTTAGACGGTGAATCAAAAATATTGAATATTAACATTTCCTGTCTGCACGAAATATGATTATGAACCCATCACTACTGCTCTGTGCCCACGTGCTGCACACAGAAACAAACACGCACACATTTACTTACCTTTTGTGTTAATGTGTAACATATTGGCATCTTTTGTTATTATACAGAATCTGTATGAAACTAATTTTTCTTTAATCTAGGGTTTATCGAAGGCCTAGATCTGCTTAATCCATCTGTTAGCCCCTTTCCACAATGACTGTCTAAGAAATGATGCACTGCAGACCTGATGAGTTTTAGCTTTCTTCCCTTGTTCTAAGAGCACCTACTGTGCTCATCTCTAGCTCTGTATTTTTGTTTTTCGACTCTATTAGAGTGAATTTGCATTTATTACACTTAAAAAGAATCTTTATCTTATCATCTCCCATCCAGTCTTTTTATATTCTGCAGTTCCTCAATTTACCACTTGAGGCTGAGTTCAAAACCAAGTAAATCCACAGATTCCAAAATCAAACTACAAATGTTAAAAAAACAGTATGCTTACGGTATATGACAAAAGGTATAATTTTCCTCTTCATGCAGCTGAATTTTTATGTAACTAGATCAAAGCTGAAAGTCAGAGAAGCTGGGGGTGTTACAAACAACAGACTTCACAGCACCCCCTACCAAATGCAAAAAAACCCAGACACAGAATATAAAAATTATTAAAATGACTGCTACAATATTCTTGTTGTCATTTTATCTAAAGGATGCATGATTTGCATGAAAAGTTGTAATAAATGATAACTATCAATGATTATTTTCCCTTAAATAGCTAAGCATCATGGACAAATGATGTAGCTATAAATGCTTTGTCTTTCAAAATGAGTTACCAGCTAATATCTGTCACAGCTGTAAAAAGCTATTACAATGGAACAAAAACAAATTTCCAATTTTTCCCTTGTGTTTTGTTAAATAACAGCTCATAAAAAGAGCACAAAGTGGGAGCTCCACTCCATTGAATCGCTCCTATCTTAACCAAGATAAGAGGCCTCATCCCAGTAATGACTCTCCAACTTGCTGAAATTGAAAACATGGTCCACAAGGACACCAAAGAAACTCACAAACCTTTCCCTGATGAATAACCTCACAGATATTTTTGAATACTTTGGATCTCTGTGCTGCTTATGAGGGAATTTATCGCCAAAACCTCTGAGCAGCGAGTCACATTTAGATTAGGATTTAACCGTGTACCAATATGAGGGTAACATGAATTACTACTTAATGTTATCATTAAGTAGTAATTCACTTTATTACCTTTGCTGCAAAATGGTACTTGACTATGTTGCATGATGGCTTTTGGGCCCGGTAAAACATTGTGGATATTGGGTAGGTTATAGTCAGCTGTGCACAAATGGGCTTATTGTAAGTTTTAAATGCTGTGTGTGCAAGACAGACAGTTTTTTTGTGGTTTCATAAAAAATGTACTCACCAGTGTGTGCTTGATATGTGCACCCACTCACAGAGCAGAGGTTTAATTAATGCCATATCTATGCTGTGAAAATGTTCAGATATCCCGCATGACTTTTTTCTCAGCCGTGCAGATCTGTTCAGCTAATTTTTCTTTTATGCAGGGGTCTGGTAGTTATTACATATTGCAGTTTGGTAGATGTAATGCACTAGATAGACCTCTGTTGGATCATGCCACAAGCACACACACACACATGCACTAACAGACACTCAACATTCAAAGCATGGCCCACAGCTCTGCTTGAAGTTATAAAAGATTAAAGGCGTGGCCATTTTAAGTGATGGTTGCTAGCTTAGATGCTAGCTGAAATGTATCTCTACACTTTACTTGTGGTGTTCGTGCCTTTTGGAGCATTTGAAATGCAATTAATTAGCTCAAGTGTGCTAACAGACCCATCAAGAAGTCTCTTCACTAATTTTAGTGTGTGTTTCATTTACATATTCCAGCAACAGTTATAGAGCACCTTGCTAACTATCTTTGTTAGCATTGTCTGATAATTTAGTACATCAAACTTATCAGATGAGCCAATGTGATAACAAGGTGAGGCTTTAAAATATTAACGGCTAGGTTGTGGTTACATGCGTCTTTTATGTAGAATCAGTTCAATCGATTAAAAATAAACAGGTCAAACAGGCTAAAACTTAAACAAAATTACATTTATATGCCAGTTTAATAGTTGTTTTTGCAATTTTATCGTGAAATTTTGAAGTATTCACAATTAATAAAAACAAAATGAAATAATTGAAATAAAATATATCAAATATAATTTTTGTTTCAAAATGCCTTTTAAGGAGACTACATACTGGTCGATTCAGTTACCAAGTGTGACATTTTAACCATGTGAAGTCCTTTTATTTTGAGAAATTTGTAAAATTATCAATCTGGATATTATCTTGGGATAATGGAAGAGACAGTTGTTCCATATGAAAAGAGTAAAATTTCATTGAAAATAAATAAAGGTAATAACTAGAAGTTTAATGAATGTTTGTTTATTTGTGCTTTTAAAATCATGTATCATCATTAATATTATTGCGTAAAAAATATCATGGTGTTTTTAATTTGAACATATTTGGTATAAGCTCTTACGTACACTACAGCCTGCAACATGCTGCACAAAACTCAACCCCCAGGTCTGTAACACACATTTATCCTCATGCCTGCACCAGTACCATTTGCATTAAATATGTAGAAGTTATATTAAATTAAGTATGGTAAAGTAATATTTATCTTTACTGTTGCATCACTGAAGTTATGCACTGTTAAGGACACTATGGTCAAAGTCAACACAGAACATACTGATATGAAAAAAAAGTACTGCTGCAAGTATTAGCTTAGATGAAAATTAATAATACAGAAACGTAATTTTGAGGGTCGTTGCATTCATATATCAAATAAATCATATTTTATGACAATTTATAGTTGATGATTACAACCAAATCCTTTGTGAACATCATCAGTAGGCCCAACTTCATATCAACAGAAGCTCATACAAAGTTATGAATTTAAACAATTTATCGACTTCCCCACTCACTCTAAAGGACACACCCTGGACTTGGTCTGCTGTTCTGGTCTTACTCCCTTGAATCTTTCTGCTACTGAAATCCCCATAACTGACCACTTCCTCCTTTCATTTAACCTCACTCTCTGCTGCTCTTCTACCAAGCCAACCCGTCTCATCTCGTTCCGCAACATCAAGAACATTGATATGGACATTCTCACTACCAGTTTGGACAATGTTCAGATTCCGGACTTCTATTCTACTCCTGATGATTTGTTGTTATATTATAATAATTGTCTACGCACTGTCCTTGATTCTCTGGCTCCTGTAAAAACCCACTCTGTTTCCTTCACTCGCTCTGCTCCCTGGTTTACCTCTGACCTCCGAGCTCTGAAGGCCAAAGCTCGGCAGCTAGAGCGTAAATATAAGAAATCTGGTTTAACTGTTGATTCAGAAATCTATAAATGTCACGGTTTGCCGGGGCAAGCCGTGTGAATAATAATGGATCCAAACTGCAGGCTGCTGAAGTGGAGGGTGAGTTTATTGGCAACTAAAAGGTACAACAGACAGGGTGGCGAGGAACAGAACGGTGAAAACTCTAAACTGGGAAAACTAAATAAAACACTAACCGGAATACGAACGTGACATGCAGGGAGAATGACCAGAGAATCAACACAGAAGGGTGGAAGGGAAATAACACAGACGACCCAGCAACTACCATGACAGAAGACACAACTTAAATACACCCAGAGAACACAGGGAGATTACACGCAGGTGGGGAACACAGCTGGGAGTGATTATCGTGACGAGACTAGGGAGGCAAACTGAAAACACTCACATAAGACACAGACCTTCACAATAAAACAGGAAACACATACACGCAATGACATAACACACCAACTAAACACAGACTGGGGGACACAGAACATAGGAACATGAACAGAAGAATACAAACACCCAAGGTAACCAAAACCACAGAATACTAATAGACTAAACATAAACACGGAGTCGCAGACTCCGGACCATGACAGGACCCCCCCCCTCAAAGGCTGGCCCCAGACAGCCCAACAAAAAAAACAGCCAGAAAAAACAGAAAACAACCCGACCAGGGCGGGCGGCAGGGGTCCAGGACGGAGGGCTCGGGGCAAAACAAAACAGGAGCACCAGAAGGTCAAAAGACAAAAAGAAAAACAAAAACACGAGTCCAAAACCAAAAGAAAAGCACACCAGAGCACAGGAAAACAGAGTCCAAAACAGAAGAGGTCAGGGGGCCGGCCAGCACAGGAGTCCAAAACAGAAGAGTTCAGGGGGCCGGCCAGGAGGCCGACAGCACAGGAGTCCAAGACAAAAAGAGTTCAGGGGGCCGACCGTGCGGACGGCAACGGCGGCGACGTGGATACAGTTCGGGAGGCCGGCCGTGCGGACGGCAACGGCGGCGACGACAGCGCTGGTCCGGGGGCCGGCCGTGCGGAAGGCAACGGCGGCCACTCAGGCGATGGTGATCCGGACCAGGCGAGGCTGCAGAGGCTGGACCAGGCGAGGATGAAGACTCGGATGAAGCTGGACCAGGCGAGGATGAAGACTCGGATGAAGCTGGACCAGGCGAGGATGAAGGCTCTGAAGCTGGACCAGGCGAGGCTGAAGGCTCTGAAGCTGGACCAGGCGAGGATGAAGACTCGGATGAAGCTGGACCAGACGAGGCTGAAGGCTCCGAGGCTGGACCAGACGAGGCTGAAGGCTCCGAGGCTGGACCAGAGGAGGCTGATGATGATGCTGCAGCCAGTGAGGATGATGATGATGCTGCAGCAGGCGAGGATGATGATGATGATGCTGCAGCCGGTGAGGATGATGATGAAGCTGCAGCAGGCGAGGATGATGATGAAGCTGCAGCAGGTGGCTGAACGGGCCCCTCGGGCCCTCCAGCCGACGAGGCATGAGGCTGGACGGGCTCCTCGGGCCCTCCAGCTGACGTGGCATGAGGCTGGACGGGCTCCTCGGGCCCTCCAGCTGAGACAGGTGGCTGAACGGGCTCCTCGGGCCCCCCAGCGGAGACTGGAGACAAAGGCCGGAGCGGTCCCTTGGACCCTCCAGCGGAAACAGGAAACAAAGGCCGGAGCGGTCCCTCGGACCCTCCAGCGGAGACACGAGACGAAGGCTGGACAGGCCCCTTGGACCCTCCAGCAGAAGCCATCACAAAGCCAGCAGGCATGGAGTCCTCTGGCAGACATGAAGGCAATGGGTGCTGTGCTGAGCACTGGCCCTGCTCAGACAGCACTGACACGGAGTTGTTCTCTGAGGGCTGCTTAATCTTCAGGGGTCCAGAATCAGCTGGGGACTGAGACCTAGCCTCTGGGGAAGCCCTGGAGTGCAGAACGGTGCCTGAAGCAGCTAAAGCGCGAGAAACTCCCTGACTAGACCTTTAATTTTCTCCCTTGCATGGAGTGAATGAGTGGAACCGGTACTGCTGGAGCCAGAGCTACAGGTAGCGGGGGCACTGGAGCTACTGGGGCCTGCGCTACAGGCGGCACTGGAGCTACTGGGGCCTGCGCTACAGGCGGCACTGGAGCTACTGGGGCCTGCGCTACAGGCGGCACTGGAGACTGAACTGAGGGTGACACTGGAGACTGAACTGAGGGTGACACTGGAGACTGAACTGAGGGGGGCACTGGAGACTGAACTGAGGGGGGCACTGGAGACTGAACTGAAGGGGACACTGGAGACTGAACTGAAGGGGGCACTGGAGACTGAACTGAAGGGGGCACTGGAGACTGAACTGAAGGGGACACTGGAGACTGAACTGAAGGGGGCACTGGAGACTGAGCTGAGAGTGACACTGGAGACTGAACTGAAGGGGACACTGGAGACTGAACTGAAGGGGGCACTGGAGACTGAGCTGAAAGTGACACTGGAGACTGAACTGAAGGGGACACTGGAGACTGAACTGAAGGGGACACGGGAGACTGGACTGAAGGAGGCACGGGAGACTGAGCTGAAGGAGGCACAGGAGACTGAGCTGAAGGAGGCACAGGAGACTGAGCTGAAGGAGGCACAGGAGACTGAGCTGAAAGTGACACTGGAGACTGAGCTGAAAGTGGCTGCCGGGGAGCTAACTGAGCTGAGAATGGCTGCGGGGTAGCTAACTGAGCTGAGAGAGGCTGGACAGGCGATAAGCAGCTCATGTTGACATCCGCCACACAAAACACAGCCCCTGAATGAACAGTCACAAAGTCTGGAACAGACACAGAGTCCTCACTCACCACAGCCGGCGAATTAGAAGTCCGAACGTCCGGCTGTGGGGTGGCGCGCCCGCGGCGCGATCGGCGTTTCCTCCCCGCAGAGGGCTCCGACGGGCCTGGAAAAACCGCATCCGATAGGTGAGGCAGACGCGGCTGCTCCGGGGTGGCTGTAGTTTGTTGCTGCAGGACCCAGTCCGACAGTTCCCGAGCTTGCGCCGCCTCCCGGGCTTCATACAAGTTGGCCAATAAGTCCAAACATCCTCTGACCTGGCGGAGATAGGGATTTCTGTTGAGGATCGCCTCGATACCATTTATCCCAACGATCCTTGCTCTCGTATTCGAGGTGTGGGTTATCCAGTCGACCAGGCGTTGGACTTGCATCAGATCCCTCTCCCCGGGCAAGTCTGCTGGATCCATGTTGTGGCTGGGTCGTACTGTCACGGTTTGCCGGGGCAAGCCGTGTGAATAATAATGGATCCAAACTGCAGGCTGCTGAAGTGGAGGGTGAGTTTATTGGCAACTAAAAGGTACAACAGACAGGGTGGCGAGGAACAGAACGGTGAAAACTCTAAACTGGGAAAACTAAATAAAACACTAACCGGAATACGAACGTGACATGCAGGGAGAATGACCAGAGAATCAACACAGAAGGGTGGAAGGGAAATAACACAGACGACCCAGCAACTACCATGACAGAAGACACAACTTAAATACACCCAGAGAACACAGGGAGATTACACGCAGGTGGGGAACACAGCTGGGAGTGATTATCGTGACGAGACTAGGGAGGCAAACTGAAAACACTCACATAAGACGCAGACCTTCACAATAAAACAGGAAACACATACACGCAATGACATAACACACCAACTAAACACAGACTGGGGGACACAGAACATAGGAACATGAACAGAAGAATACAAACACCCAAGGTAACCAAAACCACAGAATACTAATAGACTAAACATAAACACGGAGTCGCAGACTCCGGACCATGACAATAAATACCATGTACTTCAGTATAAAGACTCCATTAACAAGGCCAAACAAAGCTTCTACTCTGGTATTATCAGTTCTTATGAGGGTAATGCTAGGACTCTGTTTTCAGTTTTCAACAAACTAATTCAACCCCCCAACGCTTTACCACCGCACTTCTATTCCTCTGAAACATGCAACTCCTTGATGCTGTTCTGGACTACGAAAATCGATAACATCCACCAGCAACTCAGATCGAATGTTGTGTCTACGCCCTCTCCAGAACCTTTTCTCCTTTTTGAGCCGTTTTCCACTTTTCATCTTCCTGATTTATCTGATATTCCGAGTTAATATGTAAATCAAAGCCTGCCACATGTCATCTTGACCCCATGCCCACGGGGCTTGTGAAATCCTGCCTCTCTTCTTTACTCCCACTCATCTGTGCTATCATTCACTCTTCTCTCACCACCGGTATCGTTCCCTCCTTATTGAAGACTGCTCTAGTCACTCCTATACTGAAAAAACCTTCTTTAGATCCTAACAACTTTAACAACCTCCGTCCGATTTCCAATCTACCCTTCATTTCTAAGATACTCGAAAAAGTGGTTGCAGCTCAACTTCATTTACACCTGGTTAATAATAACATCTATGAGAGATTTCAATCTGGTTTTCGCTCATGTCACAGTACCGAAACTGCTCTACTTAAAGTCACTAACGATCTCTTAATCGGAGCTGACTCTGGTCTTCTCACCATTCTCGTCCTTTTAGATCTGAGCTCTGCCTTTGACACCATTTCTCACTCTGACCTTCTAAGCAGACTTTCCTCTCTCGGCATCTCTGACACACCCCTCGCCTGGTTTCAATCATATCTCCTCGACCGTTCCCAGTTTATTCAACTAAGATCATTCCACTCTCGCCTATTCCCCGTCACCTCTGGTGTACCCCAAGGCTCAGTTTTAGGCCCTCTTCTCTTTATAATATACATCCTCCCTCTAGGTACCATCTTCCGCAAATTTGATCTTCAGTTTCACTGTTTTGCTGATGACACCCAGTTATATATCTCTTGCAAACCTGATTCCTCCCTCCCACCTTCTTCCCTTACAGAATGTCTATCCGAGTTAAAATCCTGGTTTACCTCTAATTTTCTAAAGCTCAATGAGGATAAAACTGAGATCCTCCTTATTGGCACCAAATCCAACCTTTTGAAGGCAAACCATTTCTCACTTACCATCGATAACTCCACAGTTTTCCCTTCTCCTCAGGTTAAGAGCCTTGGTGTCATCCTAGACAGTACACTTTCTTATAAATCACACATCAATAACCTCACCCGTTCTGCCTACTTCCATCTACGTAACATTAACAGATTGCTTCCTTCTCTTTCCACCCAGTCTACGTCCATTCTTGTACATAGTCTTGTTACCTCCCGTATTGACTACTGCAATTCTCTTCTGCATGGTCTCCCCCAAAAATCCCTCCATAAGCTTCAACTGGTTCAGAACTCTGCTGCTCGCATTATCACCAGAACCCCCTCCTACCAGCACATCACCCCTGTTCTTCAGGAACTTCACTGGCTCCCTGTGAAATTCCGGATAATTTTCAAACTTCTTCTGCTCACCTTCAAGGCCATTCATAACCTCGCTCCTTCTTACCTTTCTGACCTGTTAACCACCACTTGTTCTGCCCGTTCACTTCGTTCTTCTTCTTCTGTCCAGCTTACTGTACCTTCCTTCCGCCTCACCACCATGGGAAGCAGAGCTTTCAGCTGCTCTGCTCCCAGGCTGTGGAACTCTCTGCCCCCTGAAATAAGAAATATTGGTTCTCTCCCCCAGTTTAAATCCCAACTCAAAACTCATCTGTTCAAATCTGCATATTCACTGTGAATCCACTGTTTGTTCATTTTATCTTGTGCTTTATTTTATTGTTCTTATTCTGCCAGTGTTTTATCCTATTGTAAAGTGTCCTTGGGTGACTTGAAAGGCGCTCATAAATAAAATTTATTATTATTATTATTATTATTATTATTATTATTATGTTATTTACTGGAAAATAATATTGTGTTTTACAGATAAACCCAGTGTGGTGTGAATGAGACACGGCACACGGCGGGTCCAGGGATCATAGGTTTGAACCATTTTATTCAATATTTGTCACACCACAACACACCAACCCCTGAGTCCCTGTGTTTTTAACTAGGCGGGCGTGATTAAGGATGCCGTGCAGGTGCGTCCGCCCTCCCTGCACGGCACCGCAGACCACGCCCCACCACACCCAGGTTTGCCACTTCATTGTGGCTGACCTGAAAGGCTTATTAAATGAGACCCAAATGAAATGGAAAAAGTGAATAAAAATTAATGTCACTTACAAACCAAAAGATAACAGTATGGGTTCCCATTTGTTTTTACACTTTAATTTAATTTTGTTTTTTTTGTTGCTCAGATTTAAGCACCAAAACAACTGTTTGGGTTAAAATATACCCTTTAACTTTAACTACAAAATACAAGCGTGTCTGTAGGTGCCATCATCATACAGAGCACATTGCCTACAGTCTTACTGTCCATTTCAGACACTGAGATAGGTCGGAAATGAAAGTTTATCAGACTGTGCTGCGAATTGAAAACTCTAACAGGGATATCTAGTGATTTGAGCGATGCCCCTAGGACCCGACCAAGAGCCTGCTTTTGTCTGCCCGTCGGAAATCAAGTACTGTAGGTGTTGTTTCAAAAACTAGTCAAATATGTAGTGGCATTTAAGGATGCTACCGTCACATAATTTAGTTGTAAATAATGGCTTTCCTGCAGCTCTTTCTTGTCTTTCCGCCCTTTCTTTGACATAAACAGTTTCATTATATTTATTGGGAAATCTGTGCTGTGTAATAGCATCAGCTCTGCCAGTCACAAGACAAACAAGAGCAACATTACACCAAAGCCCAGAAGAGACCCGGGCAAAGGTTTTATTGGTAATCTGCTGAAGCCAAATGTGCTTCTATACAAAAAGTACCATCCATTTGCTGCACACTTCATACAAAGGAGTTTATCTTGGGTAGTTGTTGCACAAAATTGATGTGAATATGTCAACTGTGAGAGCAGCTGTGCAACTTGATTGATATAAATGTGGGCTGCAAACACGGAGGTTCAGATTTTCCCTGGCTTGTTTGGATCAGCCCACGTTTATGTCTAGCACAGTCACTGAGGCTGTAACTGCTGTATCGACTCCTCAAATGATGTGTGTTCTCAAGTGTGCATAAACTGAATCCTTAAATTGCTAAAGGGGTCAGTGCTGATAGCATCAAAATTATCTTTTTACCTTTTTAATGGCGGCCAATTTAAATTATTAATTGGACATTAGTCCTTTATTAACTGATTTATCTGATAGGGCATTGGGGGCTAGCAATACATCACCTCACAGCAAGATAATTCCTGCTGTGAACTTCCTGGATGGCTGGAGCTTTTCTGTGTGGCGTTACGCGTGTTCTTACCGCCTCTTCCACCCACAGTGCTTGTTAGATTAAGTCTTAATTGGCCGGGTTTAGATGTGAGTGTTTGGTTGGTTTTCTTTCTGTGTTGGTCCTGTATCACAATGAGATCCGACGCCCATCTCCAAATGATAAAGCTCTCCAACAAAGGCAGCACAGTGGGACCGTTCTGTGGGGGGGCGTCTCCATGTGCTCTCCAGGTGATTAAGCAATGATCAATTCATAAGGATCCAGGAGGTCTAACTCTCCACTTACTTCATGAGTCATTTCTAATCAGCTCTATTCTAATTACTGTACAGTACAAAACAGTAACTACTGATTTATTACACATAGCACCAGATCACACAAAATTGTTTAAGAATTGTATTTAGTATTTAATTTTGAGGACATTAGTAGTTTTGATATGCAGAAATTAAACATTTTTTGTTATTATAAAGTTATAATAAAGTGACTTCTTTTCATTAAGGGCAGTCCAAACACACACAAAATAATAATATTTGCCACTACTTTCTTCACCACTGCTTTCCTTAACTGTGGCACATCTGTTCTTGCAGTGAGCAGTAATGAGCAGAATGACAAAATGTGGAAGACATATGTTATGTGTTTGTGACAGCTGTGCGACTGTCTGTGCATTCATCTTGCTTTTATTAAGTATGTATGGAGATAAAGGCGAAATACATCTGCGCACTGTAAGTAAAAAAAACTTCATCCTCTGAGTACATCAGGATCAGAGTGTCATCATTAATGTAACACGGGAGTGAATATGGGGTTCTGTGTCGTGGCACCGCTCAGCAGAAATTACACCTCAGACCTGAGAACTTGTTTCCCTCTCATGCCTCTGAGGGAGGACTGCAGGAAAACATAAATTGAAACTGAGAGTGTTTCATCAAAGTGGGCATACATTGCTGATAGACTGCGTAACTGATTTGGAAAACAGCAAATTGTTCAGGACAGGGTTAGAAAGCACACGTAGCCACCATAAACACAAAAAGGCAAACATAAAACCATGCAAGCAATCACTGTCGCTTTAAACGCTCCCTCTGCTTTAAAGAGCCTGTGTTTTATCGGCAAACCATAAAAGAAACAGCAAGAATCCTTTACTCTGGCTTTTAGATTGTGAGGGAGACCAGCAGTTCATATAAACCGACGTAAATCTGCCTGCTCGTCTTTATGTAAGCAACATCTTTTTCTAATGCGTGTAATAGACAATGCTCAGTTCAGCAGAGGGGAGAAACTGTGTACTGTAGTGACTTCAGCCCATTGTATCTGTCAATAAAATTACTCATCATTGTTCACAAATTTAGGAAAAATAAAAGGCAAACCATAATTACATCAGGAGGTTTTTAAGGTTTGCTCCGAAATCTGAGTTCAAAGTAAAGAATGTTTTCATTTTTTGCTAATCTACCAATTAATTTTCCATTTAGTGCATTAGTATAAAATGTTGTGCGAAAAAAAAAACCTCACAAATGATGCCATCAATTAGTTTTCTTTTAACCATAAACTATATCAAGTTGTTCAAGTTTGTTTCCAGTGTTCAGTTGGATTTAGGCACACAAACTACTCGGTGTGATCAGCAAATGTCCATGGTATCAAGCTCGTGATCAATGTTATCACTTCCTCTATCCTCCAGGAACTGCCTGCATACTCTCACCACACGAGGCCAGGCATTGCCCCAGGAGGAACCCGGGACCCACTGCACCAGTATAGTGTCTGACAGTGAGTCCAAGGACTTCATCCTGATATCTGATGGGAGCCAGGGTGTCATTGCCTAGCCTGCAGGTCTGATCCACCACCAAACCACACGTGCTGAACGATGTTACAGGCAGCATGACGTTCTTTACAGCTTTTCCACACACTTGCACATCTGTCACATGTGCTCAGGGTGAACCTGCTATCATTTGTGAAAAGCACAGGGCCTCAGTGCCCTGCTGGAGGTCATTTTGTAGCTCTGGCAGTGTTTATTTTGTTCATCCTTGCATGAAGGAGCAAGGAGCACTGACCCTAGCCAAACGCAAAATTAGTCAGAAAATATGAGGAAGGAAAAAATGCCAGTGGCCTCTACCTGTAAAATCATTCGTGTTTTGAGGGTTGTCTCATTGCTGCCCCTTTAGTGCACCTAGTGTCAATTTCAATAACACCAAAGCAGCTGAAAGTGATTAACAACCCCCTCTGCTACTTAACCCTTGTATGGTGTTCGGGTCTGTGAGACCCGTTTTCAGTTTTTCTCAAAAGAAAAATTAAACAATTGGCTTTGGCTTATTTTCTGTGAAGAACATAAATCCGAACTAATTTTCAATGACCTCATACTGTACCTCCCCCCACGCATTTACATTACATACAAGGTGTTCGGGTCCACTGGACCCAGGCCTAATAAAAGTGTTGAAAGTGTAGGTCCTGTGTTCCCACACTCTGTCCTCCTCCTTTCTGGTGCTGCTGATAGTGTTTTCTTCCCCTCCTGCTCCCGCACAAAGTTGCAACATTGTTGAAAATTCAACTATCAACACCGTCTGCTCTGACATTCCCACACATTTTACCCTCTTTCTTGAGGGATCCAAATTTTATTTTCTCATACCCTGTCCCACCTGCAAATTAGGGGCATAATACTATAAATAAGACTTTGCCAGTGTGGTTCTTTATCACAACTGATCAAGATGGCAAAAGATTATCTGCTGCAAGGGCCATCCAATTGATTTTGGAAGAGAGAGGAGCTTCGGATGACGATGTTGACAAAGAGGTTTCAGAATATTTCACATTTCTGAAAATTCAGAGTCTGACAGTGACTTTGAAGAAGAGGATGAGGTTGAGCACCATTTAGTAACAAAACGAAGACGAGTACCCCATCTGCAGCCAGCTCCAGGACCAGAACAAGCCCACCAGACAGCAGGTGAAGAAATATGGACGTCAATAACTGGTGAAATTGAATGGTCTTCTTGCCCAAGAAATGAGCCACCCTGCAGAGCTGCTACTGTGATAAGCCAGGGCCAACACGGCTGACAGTTACTCATGTGCAGGACATCAAGTCTTCATTTGAGCTTTTCATCCCAGATTCCATCCAGAAAATTATTCTGGATTGCAGTAATCTAGAAGGAAGGTGTGTTTTTGGAGAGAGGTGGAAGGAGATGGACCAAATTCATCTAAGAACCCCAAAGGCCTACTTTGGGGTTCTTATCCTTGCAGGAGTTTTCAGGTCCAAAGGGGAATCCACAGAATCCCTGTGGGATGCAGAAACCGGCACGAAGCTTTCCGTGCATCAGTGTCTCTGGAAAACTTCCACAAAATTTCCAGGATTATCCGTTTTGATAACCGAGACGACAGACCAGCTCGACGGCAGAGAGACAAGCTAGCTGCCATCAGGACAGTGTGGGATAAGTGTGTGCACCACCTCCCCTGTTTTACAACCCTGGGCCTAATGTCACCATTGATGAGCAGCTGATCCCATTTAGTTGTGAAACATATTGCTTCATGTGTAAATGTGTTGTGTCTTTCCACTCACTCCACTTGATTATAACTGATTTATTTTTTTATAACATTTTATAAAAAAAAACAAAAAACGAGAAGCACATTAATTCATAAATGTGATCTAACAAAGGTAAAGGGAAAAAAATTAACCATGTTTGCTGTTCATATGGCTTGTAATTGGGATGAAGTAAACATCTGTTGAGTAATTTAACATAAAATTGTTTGATAGTGTTAATTTGGAAAGCCAAAACTCTAGCGGGTCCACCAGACCCATGAACACTGGCTGAGTAACAAAAATACGAACACCACACAAGGGTTAACTGACCACAAGAGTAATTGACTTGAGGCTATAGTCTGATTTAAAGGATTTCTTTGATCTTATTAAAAATATTTTTAGGTTGTGGAAAAATATGAGCAGGGCTCTAGACTAACTTTTTGCCATGGGCGTACGCCTAACTTTTATAATAATTGATATAATATAAAGTGTTTTTCTGGATACACTGTGCTTTTTCAGCATTCAAAGATTGATGACACCGTGTCAGAGCACTGGCTATGAATTTCAGAGGGATCAGGCCTTAACTTAACAGAAAAGTTAGCAATAGTTCTTTTCCTATTACAGCTACATCCACGTCTGTCGTGCCTAGGCTGCTCACTAGGGCTGGGTATCATCACTGATTTCTATAATCCATTTGATTCTGGTTTTCAAAGTCCCGATTCGATTCAACTTAGCCTCAGACAGTCAGAAATATTATAATTCTGATCATTTATCAGTACAGACTTCTTCAGAATTGTGAACATCACAGCAGATGCCTTTGTGTGAAAGTAACTGAGAATAAAACACAGAAAAACATGAAGGAGATTTTCCTGGTCTGGCTTTTTATAGCAGATAACCTTAAAAATATTCTACAATGTTCTGCATATAAAGTTTAAATTTCTTCAGTATTGAACAACAGAAAAAATGGGCTTTCTTGTCCGAGGTCATTTAAGTGAAAAAAAGAAAAAGAAAAGAAAAAGACAGCAGCCACAGCTGTAAACAACAGTAGAATGGTGGGTAATAAGTGAATGAATAACACAGAAAACAGAGATTGGAGACGGGAAACTGTTCTTGAAGTACAGAGAGATATAGAGAGAGAGCTAGCTGTTCATGAAGTGTGATTTTAATAGTCGTGGAAGCAAAACAGCAAAATTCATGACGACATTGATCAAATGTGAAGCGCAGTTTGCTGCTTCACTGGTTCAGTCAGGGGAGCTTTACTGACCTCTCAAAACTCCTCAAAGCGTTGAACATCAGATACTTCAGCTGTCAGCAGTGTCCGCTTGACAAGGTGAAGAAGACACTGCCTATCGGTGTCTAGTCTCATGGTAATCGTATTGATTATTCTCTGTGTTTTTTTGTTTTTCTACTTTGTTTTTTGTATAACAGCACTTTGCCCAAAGTAGGATGAAAGAAGATTGCGTGCTGACAAACACATTGTAAACACTGCAGTATGTAAATATGCATACTGCAGATTTTAGCTTCGAATGTCACCTTTAGACTTGAGTCAATGTTTCCCATTAAATCCTTCCATTTAATCCCATGAATATTCTTCTTCAAAAAGTACCTGCTGGTTGTAATAACAGCTCATTGGATGTTACAGAGACATAGGAGATCTCAAACAATCGTAAACAAATCAGTGGGAGAAGGCTGTAATCCTGAAAAGGTGGTCAGTGGCATTTTTAGAATATGTTTGACCCCTCCAATCACCATTATGTTAAAAATATTAAAATAAATTAATTTTTTTCCTTTTTCAAAAAGCAAGATGTTAAGATATTGTTTAACAAGGAATCTTTAAAGTGCAATGCTTATACAGTGTATAATAGTCAATTAAAAATGGAACTCTAAACTTATAGTCAGCATCATCAGCATTTAGAGGGGCCACCTTGTCCTTCTTTTTCCTGCTGGTGCCAAAAACCTAAGAAGTGACACACTGCACAGCATGCCAAGATACGACAACAATAGCGTTTTGGGAATTGTTGTCTTAATGGTGCAAAAATACTGTTGTGTGTCTGTCAAACGGTGTTATCTTTCCCTAAATAAATAATGTATCAAGCTGCTAGCAACAAAGTGCCTAAAAATACTAGTGAATTAATTGTAAGTTGTCTGTGCGCACATAAGACTGGTTTATTCCTTGAGTTAGGTGAATTTTTAATGCTTGACTGATTCATAGGTCAGTGTTAAGTGGCTTAGCGAACAAAAACATTCCTCTGAAAATGGTATTGTATGAGGACTGAATTGAAAACGAGTGTAAAAAGCAGCCAGTATCCAAAGAACAATTTTTATAGATCTTTAGAAAGCCTGGAGAGCAGGAATGAGAGAAGATGCATGCTACCAAACGCATCTGTGAACAACGCAGAATGTAAAATTCATTCAAAATAACTTTTAATTCAGCACATTTGTTTACATTTTAAGAATACACTCAGTGCATTTATGTGACAAACACTCAAACGTAACTGCTGTGTTTACTCCACGGGGCACTTTTATTATTCTGTCCATCAACTAATTGGCGGAAAAATAGTTTCAGGGCTTTACAAGAGCTTTGCTAGACGGCAGACAAGTGCAATCCAAAATTTTTCATTGGAGCAATCTTATATCCATAGACCTGCAGCAAACTCGCAAATATCACTCAGGTGTGATACATAAAGGTCCAGCCTTGAGCGACAGGCAGAAAGAACATTTTAAAATTAATGTGTTTACACATTTTTGAGATACGCAGGACTGGAAATTGGCTTTCTTTGGGGCAGCTTTGGATCAAGTAAATCAAAAAAACCAAACAAAAAGACAGCATTGTAGTCATTTATAACTCTTTACTCTCTAAAGTGAATGCAGAGACTGGAAGGGGAAAAAAATGAGACAAGATGAAAATCAAATTTGAAGCGCAATAATACAAACAGATGAGACATCATTGCATTAGCTGACAGTTAACGCGGTGACATCTCATTTGTTTTCCTTCTTTCTGCAGAATCGAGCATCTTAAATTGACCCTCTGTGGCGAAGAGACAACAGCATTTGAATATCTACAGCCTGTTTCATCTCGAAGCTAATCTCCCATGTGCTTCTTATCTGAAGGGCTTTTAAACTGGCACATCCCTGAATACACAAACTGACAAGGCTGCAATAAGCCAAAGCTGCAGTCATGCCTTTACTGCACCCAGAATTCTTGCACCGCTTGTTCCGACTGGAGTAGTAATTCCCGTCTTGGCATCTGCTCTGCCTCTCAGCCGATGGAGGGAACATGCATATGTGGCGAATCCAGCCCACTCCAGGGTCTTTGTAGTATGTGCGGACGGGCATGAATGTCTCAGCCATGGCATCTTTCCATGGCAGTAGATTTTAATGTTTCCACTGAGGGGAGTAATTGCAGACAAGCATGGCCAGACTGGCAGTACACACCACAACACACACATACCTCGGTGGGTACACACACACACACACGAGCACAGATACTTGCCCACTTCACACTGAGAGGGCCATAATGACAGTGCTAATGGTGTCTTCTATCAAAGGCGCTGGAATTAGGCATGAAGGACAACAAATTTCAACATCACAGGAAAAATGCTTGTTAACTGTGATGTTTAGATGAGCTGGGTAAACAAACGCTCAGTTATTAATAGTGTCAGAGGGGCATAAACGGAATTGTAGTAATGATGCAACGGGACTGATGTCGAATAGCTCTCCAATTTCCATGCGAAACAGCAAGAACGGGCCAAGAAATAAACCAATTTTCAATCACGTCTGTGTCGTTAAAACTGATTGATGGTGTGACATTTCCACATCAGCGTGCCAAGCAAAGCTGTAATTAGTTGTGCTGCAGAGATAGGATGAATCATGTTTTTTACCTCCCCCCACAGCGATGATCATGCAGGCTTTATTTCTGAGCACAGAGGAAGACGGCGGCGCCATAAAGTTCTGTAGTCTGTGGTGAAATACTGCACGAGCTCGTGACATGAAGCGCTCACCTCTCACAGGCAGTCACATGCCCCTGACTCCTGAGTACTAGTGTGACAGCGCGCTTGATCACCGTGTTTCCTTTGCTCTGAGAATTGTTTTTGTCGAGCATCTTGCGAGAGCAATGCAATCAGAGAAGTTTCAAGAGTTTCTTGCGAGGATTAGCTCGGGCCCGCAGAGAGCGCAGGTTAAAACTGCTCAAATTCAAAGGGGAAAAACTTTGATCCTCGGAAGTCAGGGTTACACGAGACGAGTTTCCAAAAATAATAGTGTTTGCCTTATATACACTGCTACATTTAGGAAAGAAAACTTCTCCCACCTGTCCTCTGGGAAGAGCTCAGAGGCAGAAGTTTGCTAGAGGTAATATTGTCTTTGGAAGGTGCGGGAATATTATGCATTATTCATTACATTTGGTCAACTTCAAAGGTGAGATGTAAGCAATGGTAAGGTATCACCTCTGGAGTGTTATCACCACAGAGACCTTGCGCCGGCTTTTGTTCTCTAAAAGCTGTTTAACACAATGTTGTCTTAGGAATTACACATCGGATCACAACTCAGAGAAGAGGGAGAAAGGAGAAGGCAATCGCGCGGGTAAATTTCCTGTTTGTTGTCTTCAGTTTTGTTATTTGACACTGAATTGTCATTTTTTACTAAAAGATTGCTCAATTTACTTGTCACAGCACCTACGCGCTGCACCAAGATGTGTTGGGTTAGTGTAAAACGCGATTTAGTCGCACATCACATTAGTGCTTCAGCTGTAATCTGTGCTGTTGCCATTATTAAATCACAGATGCATCTGTGATTTAATGTAGCCATTCAGATGACTACTAACAAAAAACTGCAATGCAGAAATACCAAGGATATGGTCATAAACACTGTGCCAAAATTCAACTACCATCTGAATGTCATAGCAGAAATGGAAACTCATCAGAGCAGGTGACTTTTTCCAATTTTCTGTTGTCTAATTTTGCTGAGCCTGTGTGAGCTGTAGCGTCAGTTTCCTGTTCTTACCAGGCAGGAGAGGCAGCCAGTGTGGTCTTCTGCTCACCCAGTTGCTCTCTGTTTTTCAGACCATTCTTGGTAAACCAATGAGACGCTTCTGTGTGAAATCATAGTACTCCATAAGTTTCCTTTTTTTTTTTTTTTTTTTTTTTTGCCTGTCCCGTACTCCATAAGTTTCCAAAATACTCAGATCAGCTCATCTGACACCAACAACCATGCCACATTCAAAGTCACTTAAATCACCTTTCTTCTCTATTCTGTTGCTCAGTTTGAACTTCAGCACATCGTCTTGACCACGTCTACATGTGTAAATCCAATGAGTTTTAGACACGATTGGCTTATTAGGAATTTGTGTTAAGGAGCAATTGAGCAGGTGTACCTAACAAAGTGGCTGGTAAGCACAGCTTGTCCTTGATTTTCTTTTTTCTTATTTTTTTCATTTTAACTGTGCAAAAAATACTTCTCACCGTCTTTTACTAAGAAATACTCATGGTAACTTTGCACAGTGCATTGCAGAGGTCCAAGCTGATTTAAAATCTTGAGACCACGTTAACGGGCCTGTGAAATCTTCAGTGTGCATAATGAAGTCAATTAACCAAAGAGACCTGATCCTACAAGCAGGCAGTCAGACTCAAGCCAACAAAGATCTAAGAATAATTAGATCAAATGTGCTGTTGACCAAAACAGATATGAAGCACCAGCTCTGGCAGGAGCACGACACTCCAGCAATTTATGATCACAAGCCCAGTGCTTGTATTTACTTCTTGAACTGCTCACATTCAATATCTAGTCTCAGAAATACACATCTATGATACACGTGACCAGAGCATCTGGGCCTATTATGGCTCAGGTCTTTGGCCAATTTTCTGGTTACAAGGATCCATGAAAAAACAAGTCCTCTGTAGTGAAGGAGAGAACGGGAAGGAGTCGGTGCCAGAAGCAGAGAGACGCAGCAATAGTGAGAGCTGCTGGGGGCTGTTTGTTGGACCACAGGGACGTCCGTGTGATTAGTTTCTTCCATAGCTTAGGATGACTCTAACAACGGCAGGGGTACAAGAAATATGTTACCGCCCCAGCATTCCTACAAGGGTTCTGTTGTGTACCCATACATCAGCAAACTACTACTGGGCTATAATGTTAACTGCTCTGTTCTTAGGGCGCTGGATATATCATCAAACAAAATATGCAGAGCAGACAGAGAAATCCAAAGGTGCATAATGATGTGTTTATTTTGGGAGGTGGGATGGCAAAGAAATAAAAGGACAAAAAAAAAATCTATGGCTATAAGTTGAATTTAATTTCACAGGACATAAAGCTAGCCTTTATTAGTTTTTCTCTCAGACTGTGAAGCGTGCTCTAAAGCCATAGGCCACGGAATACGCTGTACCCTGGAAATATTGAAAATCAAACCATAAACAATAACTATGCATTCTTGTCTTGCTCCCCTTCCTCGTCGTAAATTACGCTCTCTGAGCCGCTTTGTCATTTTGTCTGTGTCTTAATGCATCCAAGAACAAGCCACGAGAGCTATTTATTTGTTTTCAAACACTGGAAACAAAGACATTTTTTATCCCTCTCAACATGTCAGTAAAACGGCTGAGGAAGTTTGAAGGAAATAGGCAGGGAGGAAATTAAAACTTTCCTGATAACTGATGCAGACGGTGTAGATTATGACTGAGCTTCATTAGCAGTAGGTTCCCCAACTGGGCTGTCTGCTGTAATTGGTGTGGCTGAATAAAACACTTAATGAGGGTGCCCCACAGAACAGAAGTGACAAATAATATATTTATAGGCTGCCCTGTTTGCATTAAGTACTGAGAGCTTTATGTGTCTCTATCTTGCGTATAACTGCGGCATTATTGTCAGCGAAAGAAATACATTTTCTGTTTCTACCACTAATGGCCAGCGCTTGATGAGAATTGCTTCAATTTATAATTTAGAATCTATACAGTACGTTTGATTGATTGCGCGCGATGAATGGCACAATAGGCTGCCTGATGCTAAATGACTCGGGGCGATGCGGAATCCATCCATTTGCCATGGAAAAGGATACAAATCAGTCCTGCAACACTCCTGGACATCAATCTTTCCTGCCTTGCTGAATTCCTAAGAAGGTGGATGAAAAAAGAGGTGACCGGTTTGGTTTAAGAGGAGGGCCATTTTTATGAATCCAGGTATAAATGCAAACATTAACGTGCAAATGTATTAACAAGCCCAGATCGTGACTTTTCCAAAGTGGTGAGTGAATGAGACCCAACAGCTGTCAAATGATGGCTCTTGCCTGCTTCCAACACAACCGGCAGGCACACATAAAAAGAAATATGGTAACCGCCCCGTGATTTCCCTGCACAAATTATTATAGCAAGACCTGACATGTCTTTTGGATGAGAAGATACTTCTTAAATGCTTTAGCACATTCTACATTTAAATAGTAAAGTGATTCTTCACGAATCACCGTGTTGGCTGCTGCAATCTCATTATGGTTGAGTGTGTTAATTAAGATCTCATTGGGAATGACATTTTCATGCGCATTCTCTCTGCAGGGCGGCAAAGCCAGTACCATTTTCCCTTTGCTAAGGAGCCTGGGAGTAATGAGATATGACACCGAGGGGGAGGGATAAAGGTCTTGGGTCAGCCAAAACATATGAATCAAACGATATACAAAATACGTGGAGTCATATATTTTCACGTCAAGCGCCAGATTAGATCTGAGGTTGTGAATTCAGTGTGTCTCTCTGTGGCTCTGTCTATCTATTCACAGGCTGTCAGAATGCATGCACACATGGACATTTGTTTTAAAGATTTTAATGTCAGGGGAGAGTGAAAGATGTTGCATATGATGCTTCCTGAAAAACAGATACTGATCATCAACATCTTCAAGCCGGAGCTTAAAAGGGCAGCGTTGCTGTTATTACTCAGGATGTTGATTAAATCTTAAATGTTAGCTGAGCTGAGGATATACACTTGGGTATATCCTGTGAAAAGGCATCTTCTGCTTGTAAATATATTTGTTTCTAAATGAAAACAGCAGTAAAGAGTTATTCATTGCATTTTTTCAGCCAATGTCTGCAGTACTTTCACTTATTTTCATACTTATAGGCTACATTTGAGAGGGCAAAAAGTACTTCTACTGAACCATTGCTTGTACTCAAGCCCCGTGGTTGCAACACAAACCCAAATCATCACCTCTCCTCCACCATGCTCAACAGTTGGTGTGAGGTATTTGTGCTCAAATGTTGCGTTTGGTTTTCTTCACCATGCGCTTTGCATTTTGACCAAATCTTCTCCACTTTGGTCTTATCTGTCCGAAGGACTTTGTTCCAGATGTCTGGGGGTTTGTTCAGATGCAGTTTTGTTACCTTAAGCTCTGCTGCCACCTTCTTTTTACAGATAAGACTTTCTCCTGGCAAGCCTTCCAAATATGCTATACTTGTTCATCCATACATCCATCTATCTTCTTCCGCTTATCCGGGGCCGGGTTGCAGGGGCAGCAGCCTAAGCAAAGAGGCCCAGACTTCCCTCTTCAAAGCCACCTCGTTCAGCTTATCCAGGGAAACACCAAGGCAATCCCAGACCAGCTGAGAAATATAATCTCTCCAGCGTGTTCTGGGTTTTCCCCGGGGCCTCCTCTGGAGGGCCATGCCAGGAACACCTCATTCAGGAGACCCCCAGGAGGCATGCTTATCAGATACCCAGACCACGTCAACTGGCTCCTTTCAATGTGGAGGAGCAGCGGCTCTACTCTGAGCCCCTCCCGGATGGCTGAACATCTCACCCCTCTCTAAGGGAGAGTCCAGCCACCCTGTGGAAGAAGCCCATTTCCGCCGCTTGTTCTGTCTTTTTCTAATTCTACTGTCATGAACTTTGTAGAATCTGAAGAGTCAGTCCATCAAATATTTACCAGCACATTTGGAAAAAAAAAAATCTGTAAAACAATCATATAAACAGCTGTGATTTAGAGCCACGTTTCTCTCATTAGAAAGCTTTCCAACAGTTCTGAACTAATAAGCGGTGTAGTTTGAGTCTCACACATTTGGCTTATTAAAAAATTTAAAAAAGAAAGAAGTTCATTACATCAGGAAGGGTTCGCTATGGCAGTAAGCGAGGAATAATGCAGCAATCTCAGAAACGCCTCCCCAACAGAGCTACACCAGTTTAAATCCAACTGAAATAAACTGGATTGCTGCACTTTGATTACAGTTGCTGTATTTACTGTGTGTTTGTCTTAGAGTAAAGTTTCAATAAAGCTATAACACCCACACCATCGTGTCTGCGTGTGTTGGATCATCGTCTTACACACTTTGAGCTAAACTTCAGCATTTTGTCTCAGAGCATCCCGTTGTTGTTCCCCACAGTAGGCACGGTCGCCTTGACTTCCTTTCCACTGACCCACCCAAAGCGTTCAATCTCCTTCGACCACCTTGTTCAGCCCACCACAGAATACAGCAACACACAAACACACACACACACACTGGCAGATAATTCCACCTGCGCCTGCATGCCTCCAAATTGATTGGTCCCTCTCTGCCTGTCCCTTTGGTAAGCTCGGCTGTATGATTGAGGTCCTCACTAATGAATTCTTAGAGACCAGGTGCTGATACCATGTTAACTGAAAGCAGAGGGAGGCATCTATAAAACAGGAGGGTATGAGCCCCACTGGACAGCTAGACAGTGCTCCTGAGCGGTGCAGTGCAAGATGAAATACATAGGTAAATATATGATTCCACCTACTGTTTTCCCACTGTCTCACAACACTGTCACCACTCTGACTGGTGATTTATCATTTGTTTACCATTTCTTATTTACTTCATTAAAATCAGTGGTTGCATACTTTAGCATTACTTTTATTATGTATCAGATTATTGTTGCCAAGTGGCTTCATCGCGGCAAACCTGAGCACATTTTTGCATTAGGACTCACGACACACTGGATCATGTTTTAGACACATGATAGACACAATGTCACCCTGGCAGTTCAGAATTAATGGTGAGATGAAATGAGTTGTCTGTCTGGGGACATGCCAAGCAGGAGATGGCCGCTATTAAGATGAGGGGGCAAAGAAGCAGAATGCTCTTTCCTACTCATCTGTCCGACATCCTAATATGTGCTGACAAGTTTAATGCCGTGTCCCATCCTTGAACAAGCAGCTATTACTGTAGCGGAGCACTGACTGTCAGTCAGGCCAGTGGAAGTTTATCATGTGAGGAAAAAGGAGAATTTAAGAATAGAGGTGCACCAATTAGAGAATAAAAAATATGTTTAAAATGCAACAAGTGGTTTTGATGTTCGCAGGAAAATGTGCTCTAAGCAGACACATGATGCAGATACACATGCAGCTGCACAAAAGCCAAAGCCCTAATCAGCTTGTTATGGCCTGAGATCTTTGTCAAGGTTACTTTAACCAGCAGCACCTGCTGGTTTTCCGTTTGCTGCACATGGATTGGCAGAGAAGTTGTGAAAGGTGTGTGAGGTGGATGCCAGGTTGGAAGATGCTGATCTCATTTTGAGCGGGAATTTGGTTCATGTGTAGCCACACTACATTATGTGAGGGGAAGTTTGTCTGAGACCTAAATCCACTGCACATGGAGAAACAGTGATTGCTGCTATTACAGTTTCCTGATGTCCTTTTCCCCCTTTTTTTTTTATTAAGTTAGTCCGACCAGCCTTGCATGTTTAGTGGATGAAAATATCTGAGAGTGCATTTTTTCAGGGCAGACTAATTAACTTTGGTTTTTTTAATTATTTGGTTTGGTTTTTGTGACATATTTTTCACATTATCACATCTTCAGTTATAGCTGGGAGTATCTCTTGAGTATCTCTTCTTGGGGGTGAATGGGAATTATTATATGTTTGACTGAAATGAATATTATTTATAAATCTCTAATGAAGTTGTATTTATATCTGTTAGATATCAAGGGAGACATGAAACATTTCTATTCCCCGACTGTTTGTGAGTATCTGGAGGCTGCTGGCTGACACTGGGGGAAGTCGTGTGTGCTCCAGAAGCCTCCATGTGACTGCTTTAGTTGATTGCTATGGTCAACCGTAGTTTGCATGAAAGACACCAAGTTGTCTGGCCGTTTTGCATTTTTACGTAAGCTGTACAGAGAGACGCGTCACCTTCAAAGTAAATGTTTGGCACAACTAAGTTGAACTTCAAGACCGTCGCACAGTTTCACTACCAGGTGATGAGTAGTTACGAGTAGGATATAGAAACAAGTCGGAGGCTGTCATGCAAACTGCTGCAAGCAATTGCAAAGCGACTGGCAGTTGCTGAAGGTCACTGACTGGTCTGCAGTCCTGCATGAATGCAGCTTTAGTGACCTCCAGCAGCGATCCACCAGACAGTTGGGGAATATACGGAGTGCAGAATTATTAGGCAAGTTGTATTTTTGAGGAATAATTGTATTATTGAACAACATCCATGTTCTCAATAAACCCAAAAAACTCATTAATATCAAAGCTGAATGTTTTTGGAAGTAGTTTTTAGTTTGTTTTTAGTTTTAGCTATTTTAGGGGGATATCTGTGTGTGCAGGTGACTATTACTGTGCATAATTATTAGGCAACTTAACAAAAAACATATATATACCCATTTAAATTATTTATTTTTACCAGTGAAACCAATATAACATCTCCACATTCACAAATATACATTTCTGACATTCAAAAACAAAACAAAAACAAATCAGCGACCAATATAGCCACCTTTCTTTGCAAGGACACTCAAAAGCCTGCCATCCATGGATTCTGTCAGTGTTTTGATCTGTTCACCATCAACATTGCGTGCAGCAGCAACCACAGCCTCCCAGACACTGTTCAGAGAGGTGTACTGTTTTCCCTCCTTGTAAATCTCACATTTGATGATGGACCACAGGTTCTCAATGGGGTTCAGATCAGGTGAACAAGGTGGCCATGTCATTAGTTTTTCTTCTTTTATACCCTTTCTTGCCAGCCACGCTGTGGAGTACTTGGACGTGTGTGATGGAGCATTGTCCTGCATGAAAATCATGTTTTTCTTGAAGGATGCAGACTTCTTCCTGTACCACTGCTTGAAGAAGGTGTCTTCCAGAAACTGGCAGTAGGACTGGGAGTTGAGCTTGACTCCATCCTCAACCCGAAAAGGCCCCACAAGCTCATCTTTGATGATACCAGCCCAAACCAGTACTCCACCTCCACCTTGCTGGCGTCTGAGTCGGACTGGAGCTCTCTGCCCTTTACCAATCCAGCCACGGGCCCATCCATCTGGCCCATCAAGACTCACTCTCATTTCATCAGTCCATAAAACCTTAGAAAAACCAGTCTTGAGATATTTCTTGGCCCAGTCTTGACGTTTCAGCTTGTGTGTCTTGTTCAGTGGTGGTCGTCTTTCAGCCTTTCTTACCTTGGCCATGTCTCTGAGTATTGCACACCTTGTGCTTTTGGGCACTCCAGTGATGTTGCAGCTCTGAAATATGGCCAAACTGGTGGCAAGTGGCATCTTGGCAGCTGCACGCTTGACTTTTCTCAGTTCATGGCCAGTTATTTGGCGCCTTGGTTTTTCCACACGCTTCTTGCGACCCTGTTGACTATTTTGAATGAAACGCTTGATTGTTCAATGATCACGCTTCAAAGCTTTGCAATTTTGAGACTGCTGCATCCCTCTGCAAGATATCTCACTATTTTTGACTTTTCTGAGCCTGTCAAGTCCTTCTTTTGACCCATTTTGCCAAAGGAAAGGACGTTGCCTAATAATTATGCACACCTGATATAGGGTGTTGATGTCATTAGACCACACCCCTTCTCATTACAGGGATGCACATCACCTAATATGCTTAATTGGTAGTAGGCTTTCGAGCCTATAAAGCTTGGAGTAAGACAACATGCATGAAGAGGGTGATGTGGACAAAATACTCATTTGCCTAATAATTCTGCACTCCCTGTAGACATTTTCCCCTCAAGATCAGTGGTTGTTTCGGTTTAGGCCTGCGTAACTGAGGCCTAAACTGAAACAGATAAATAGGTGATGTGAAGATGATCGTGGACATTGAGGGTTTTGAAAATATTTGCACAGGAAATGGAACCCTACCAAATAAAGTGGACAGCAGGAAATACAACAATCATATGACCTTTGAGCAAGCACTTTGTTGACAGTGGGAAGCAAAAACTCCTTTTTCCAACAAGAAACTGTCAGAACCAGGCTCAGGGAGGGGCAGTTATCTGCTGTGACTGGTTGGGGGTGAGGGGAAGGAGTTACAAGGTAGTACTGGGGGGTGTAGAGTATTTCAGTCACATTTTTAACTCTGTCTTTTTATTTCTTTTTTGTTGCTGGAGCTCCATCATATATATTTAATTGCTTTGCAATACATTTTTGCACCAACTTTTTAAAACCACTGTTTACATCCATTGATCTCTTGTCTTAACTTCTTCTGTAGCTTCAGTTTTTTTCTGGGTGCCTGAAGCCTTTTTTTCTCAGGTGTATTTTTTTTACTAACATTTTTTTTGTTTGTTTTGAAAGGGAAATAAAAGTTTATAATAATAATAATAATCATTATTATTATTACTACCTTGGACAGGCTGTCCGTCCATCAAAGGACTAAAACACACACAATACAATTTGTCTGCAATTAGGTCAGAATATACTGAGAAGAAAGTACTGATGTGTGAAAGTGAAATTGACTGGACAGCACTGAATGCAACAGAGGTGCACTGAAAAGACTTTGATTTGAGGAACAGAATGAGAGGGATGCGCTGCTACACACGACTATCCTTCTTATCCAGTCTGGTCACACATTCCTGCAAATTATACTGCTTATTATCCTTACGCGCTCTATCGCAGCCCTAAATCAGACTGAATTATGGGTGCACAGCCTCTGCCTGTGTCTGAGCATCTCTGCCGGACTGTGTGACAGCCACAGAGAACATAATCTTACTCCTGTCATTCTCTCTCTGTCTTTCCTTCATCCTTTGTTTTCCACGTCGTGTGCCAGTGCATCTCCCCAAGTCAATCAGGCTTCACTTCAATACTGTCCTCTCCCTTGATTCTCTTTATCTCTAATTTCAATTTTCAACTCCTCTAATGTGTTTTTCCTTATCAAATTTTGCCTCCATGCCAACTCTCCCCTTGTCTTTCACTTGTAAAACAGCTGCCAGTAAGCACTCTTATGCGCATATATAAGAGTTTTATTTTAAAAAATAAAAATTCCCCACTCGCCCCTGTGGGCGGTCAATCCTTCAAGCTCGGGTCCTCTACCAGAGGCCTGGGAGCTTGAGGGTCCTGCGCAGTATCTTAGCTGTTCCCAGGACTGCGCTCTTCCCGTGGATCTGCTGGAGACACTCGCCTAGCTTGGGAGTCACCGCACCTAGTGCTCCGATTACCACGGGGACCACCGTTACCTTCACCCTCCGCATCCTCTGGAGCTCTTCTCTGAGCCCTTGGTATTTCTCCAGCTTCTCGTGCTCCTTCTTCCTGATGTTGCTGTCATTCGGAACCGCTACATCGATCACTACGGCCGTCTTCTTCTGTTTGTCTACCACCACTATGTCCGATTGGTTAGCCACCACCATTTTGTCCGTCTGTATCTGGAAGTCCCACAGGATCTTAGCTCGGTCATTCTCCATCACCCTTGGGAGCATCTCCCATTTTGACCCCGGGACTTCTAGGTTATACTCGGCACAGATGTTCCTGTACACTATGCCGGCCACTTGGTTATGGCGTTCCATGTATGCCTTGCCTGCTAGCATCTTGCACCCTGCTGTTATGTGCTGGATTGTCTCTGGGGCATCTTTACACAGCCTGCACCTGGGGTCTTGCCTGGTGTGATAGACCCCAGCCTCTATGGATCTTGTGCTCAGAGCTTGTTCTTGTGCTGCCACGATTAGTGCCTCTGTGCTGTCTTTCAGTCCAGCTTTGTCCAGCCACTGGTAGGATTTCTGGATATCAGCCACCCCCTCTATCTGCCGGTGGTACATACCGTGAAGGGGCCTGTCCTTCCATGCTGGTTCCTCGTCTCCCTCCTCTTTCTTGGGTTTCTGCTGCCTGAGGTATTCACTGAGCACTCGGTCAGTTGGGGCCATCTTCCCAATGTATTCTTGGATGTTCGTTGTCTCATCCTGGACTGTAGTGCTGACACTCACCAGTCCCTGGCCCCCTTCCTTCCACTTAGCGTACAGCCTCAGGGTGCTGGACTTGGGGTGAAACCCTCCATGCATGGTAAGGAGCTTTCTTGTCTTTATGTCAGTGGCTTCTATCTCCTCCTTTGGCCAGCCTATTACCCCAGCAGGGTACCTGATCACGGGCAGGGCGTACGTGTTGATGGCCCGGATCTTGTTCTTACCATTCAGCTGACTCCTCAGGACTTGACTGACCCTCTGCAGGTACTTGGTGGTTGCAGCTTTTCTAGCGGCCTCTTCATGGTTCCCATTCACCTGCGGGATCCCCAGGTACTTGTAACTGTCCTCTATGTCTGCAATGTTGCCTTCTGGTAGTTCAATCCCCTCAGTTCTGACTACCTTCCCTCGCTTTGTTATCATCTGACTACACTTCTCCAGTCCGAACGACATTCTGATGTCATTGCTGTATATCCTGGTGGTGTGGATCAGTGAATCGGTGTCTTGTTCACTCTTGGCATACAGCTTGATGTCATCCATGTACAGGAGGTGGCTGACAACTGCTCTATTCCGTAGTCGGTATCCGTAGCCAGTCTTGTTAATGATCTCACTGAGGGGGTTCAGGCCTATGCAGAACAGCAGTGGAGACAGAGCATCTCCTTGGTAGATCCCGCACTTGATGGTGACTTGTGCTATGGGCTTGAGGTTGGCCTCCAGTGTTGTCCGCCACATCCCCATTGAGTTCCTGATGAAGGCTCTCAGGGTCCTGTTGATCTTATATAGTTCTAGGCATTCCAGGATCCAGGTGTGGGGCATTGAGTCATAGGCCTTCTTGTAATTACTCCAGGCAGTGCACAGGTTGGTCAGTCTGGTCCTGCAGTCTCGGCTGACTGCTTGGTCTGCCAGTAGCTGGTGTTTTGCGCCTCTGGTATTCTTGCCCATCCCTTTCTGTGCCCCGCTCATGTATTGACCTATGTGCCTGTTCATCTTAGCCGCTATGATGCCTGATAAGAGCTTCCACGTGGTGCTGAGGCAGGTTATTGGGACCGGTCCCTTCTGGGGGTCCTTGAGGATCAGGACTGTCCGGCCTTCGATTAGCCATTCCGGGTGTCTCTCGTCAACTAGCAGTTGGTTCATTTGTGCTGCCAGACGCTCGTGGAGTGCAGTCAGCTTCTTCAGCCAGTAGGCGTGAACCATGTCAGGGCCTGGTGCTGTCCATATATGTACATGTGTATATATACATATAGATATATATTTATGTATATATACATATATCTATATATATGTATATAGATATAGATATAGATATATATATATATATATATATATATATATATATATACATATATATATACATATATGTATATATATATATATATGTATATATATATATATACATATATATATATATATATATATATATATATGTGTGTATGTATGTATGTATGTATATAGAACTTAGTGGAGAGTGCTTGATAAATTCATTAGTCAACAGATATTGAATAAATGTGAAGATTAAAAATTCTATCTGTTCCTCGTAGACTGAGTTTTGCTTTTCTCTCAGTAGATATTTATGCAGTATCCTATCAACAACTCTCCATGAGGGAAAATGGCAACTGCAAGCTGATAAACAAATTTTGCTGCTACAGCTTAAGGGTACAAACAATGCATTTTGGTTAATAACCGTATTGTTAAATTAAACTTGTTTGTTTAAGCTTTAAGTTAAAATGCTTAATCTTGTATTGCAAATGTATGTATTTTCTAGTCTTCTTTAATAGTAAAAATAAAACATATTTAGGATTGGGACGGATATACAACAAAAAGCAATTTCAAGTGAACCAGCCACTCAAATTTTGTGCTTATCATATTTGCAGGCTTAACCGAGACTAAGGAATTGTGCAAAATAAATAAATAATCAATAGGAAACCAGGAGACGGAGACATATATACTCTGTTAGGGATGTTCTGGGAAGCATCAGCATGTGTTTGCGCATCATGCACCATCATCCAGGTGACCTGGATCACATGCTTGATGGAACTACAGATAGTGATCATGTTTGGGAAGCGTTGTAAACAGCAGTGCGCTCCGGGAACTTTACCTTGATCTACCCACATCTGCTAAACTGCAGCCGAGCTCCTTGCGGGCCTGTCGCCGGGTTTCTCTGCATGCTGGGCTTTTGATGTTGCTGATTGCACAGGTGACTACCCCGCACTTTGAGCATGCAGTGCTTATATATCGCCACCTATACCAAACTTCTACACAAGCCTTCACATTTCTGCAAGATGCATTACTAATATTCTTATTCTCCTTTAGTAGCACCACCGACAAAAGAAACACAGCAAACATAGACAGTCTGATTGGGCAGTAGACTTACATTCCTGGAGGACCTACCAGCTATGGCAGTACTGAATGACAATACAGATACACGGCACAGAAAAGCTAACATGCAGTAAAAGCCACCAGAGGGAATCAGCTGAAAAATAAAGACCCTCTGGGGTGTGTAGACACGGAGGAAAAATCAGAAGAGGTAAAGGCTGCAGTGGAGGAGCAGCAGTGACATAAACAAGGTACGTGTCAGGGTTTTGAGTGAGGATACTGATGATAAATCTGACAATAAATAATTTAATGCAAGCTTGTATGTCTTGGGCCAATGCCAGCTGATATAATCACCACGGTCAGGTGAAGGTTAGGCCCGATTAGTCTAAATAAAAGAAGCGAATAAAAAGGACAAATCAGGTCCACCTTTGCCACCTTTGACTCTGTATTTGCACTGAAACACAATTCAAATGAATTTTTTCTTACTTGTTACTTTTTCCTGCCACCAGGAAATAAAAGGAGCATGCTACATCCACAGACTTTACAGTGGCACATTTTGTACACAGTTGCAGTCCCTGCTTCGAAACTATGCAGCAAAATGGTGACCATTAAGGCTGAGATTTTCACAAAGTTCAGCACTCACTTTCTTGTCACAATGAGCCATTTTTGTCTGTAGACAAAATGACTCAAAGCAGAAAGTGTAAATATGGAAGTACACATTTTTGAGAAACAGCTCAGTGATTTAAAAACATGCTAACAGTTAAATAATAAAGAATAAATAGCAAATATCAGTAAATGTGAATTGTTAGGATGAGTATTAGCACCTAAATTCTGAGACCACGGTTCTCAGTCTGAAATTTTTCACTCTAGGTCAGGAAAAAGCTGCTGCCCGAAGTGGAGGAGTTTAGGTGTCCTGGGGTCTTGTCCACAAATGAAGGGAGAATGGATCTGAGACTGTCTGAGCATCTGCTGGGAATCATGTAGGTTAGATGAGGCCCCGGGACAGATGCAGGACATACTGTATAGACCACATCGCTCAGCTGGTTTGGAAAGGTCTTGGTGTCCCGCTCTGAAAAGCTCAAGGAGGTGGCTATGGTGAGGGAGGTCTGGGCATCTGTGCTTAGGACCTTGCCCCTGTGAACTGGACCTGAATAAGTAGCATGTATGTATGTATGGAATTGGTTATACAGGTATTAAAGCATTAAAAAGACTAAAAAATTTTAATGGCAAATCCGCCAATATTTGTTGAGATATTTCACTCAACATAACAAATGTAGACCTGATGGTGGTACAGAGAAGAGGTGAGAGGATCAAATGTAACCAGGGTTCATTTTTGAGGATCAAGGAATTTACTAATTTTGGGAAATCTCTTCAGTAGATGTTGGAATACATTTCAGGATGTATGAAAACTCTATGCAGCCGTGGAGCTGGAAGAAAAGTTTAGGAAAAGTCACGACCGAATCAGTGGACCAGTCAACTGAAAGACGGACTGACAGTGTCAATCGAGATCCATAGCACAGCTAAAATGTGTATGGACTGAAAAGCAGCATAGAGACGATGCCTCATCAACTTAAAATTGCACAATGTAACATGACGTGATGCTACTGCAAAAGGTCTTTTCCAATGTCAGCAGCTGGTTTGTGAGAGCTGCCCTTACCACGGAGATCTGTGAATTCTCCCCAAAGAGTAAAAAGCACAACCAAAATACAAGAAAGAAGCCAGACCTGTGCAGCTGCAGTGACGTGCATTTAAAAATCGGGAAGTGTACAAAAAAAATAGCCTTGCTGTGTAATTAAGTGACAAAATATCTTGACAACTTAAAACAGAAATGAGAAAAGTAGAATTAATTATGGAATCTCAAAGGGGAAAATCCTTGCTCACAGTTTTGCATATTTTTGCAGTTTTTAGAAATTTGACTTGCAGAAATGTTGCAGTGTATTCCCCAGCTGTGTGTAACCTGTTACATCAGGATGAAAGCTTGATTAGAGCTCAGCACATTTGTTTCAACTGGCAACAGCAGCAGTAGTCTCTAATGATCAGCTTTAAACTTTACTTGTGCTGATTGCATTAGCATGTATTTCACTCTGTTTTCATTTTACTCGACTGTGGATGCCTTTTCCCACTATGTGCTTGATAAACACTGGTTAATACGAAGGGGAATTTTAATAAAACATGACACAGTCTGATCTACTGTATGTGCGCAACCCTGCACATAATGAGTGAAGAATTTGAACTAATGCGTTTAAAGATCAACAAACTGCCTGTTTGTTGATCTTTAATTCTTCATTAGATTTAAAAAATAAAGTAATTTTATTCCTTTAGTTGATGGAGAAAACAGTTGATGGAGACCACCGCACTACCAAAAATAATGTGACTCTGGGCATTGAATTTGTATCTTTGTCGCCTTGGAAATGGTTGGTTTGAAGTCTGCAACCATTCATGCCAGTTGTTGTCTTCAGCAGCAACTTTATTGCTGACAAGACAACAATAAAAAAAAAAGTAAGACAGAGTCATTCTGCTCAGTTTGTTGTTGACAATTATATGCAATCCTTTTCTGATAATACACAAATTACCTGTAATAACTCGGTAACAATGCAGAGCGTTCTCTGTTCGCTAAATAAAGTCTGTATAAGGACAAAATGCACATGAAGTGCTCCTGGGTTCAATAGAGAGTCTTCTGTGTTTACAGTGAAAAATGGGGTGTGGTGCTTAGAGCAGGGCGATATGACCAAAAATATTTATCACGATATACATTTGAAAATTTGCGATAACGATATAACTGACAATATAATTGACACTAGACAAAATACTTTACAACTCCTCAACTTTATTAGTGCAAAAAACCCCATCAATGTATTTTCACTTAAACAAGCAGCTGTTTTTTTATGCGCATTAAAGTTGTATAAAAATGTAACAGTGAAAATGCAAATTCCTTGCTGACAGTTTAACCAAAAGGCATTTCTAGTGGAAATTGGCCGACATATCCTCAGCATAACCATGTATAATATCCACAAAACTTAAAAAGAGGTTATACACACACAATACGGTAATATTATGTTGAAGTACATATCACTCTGCGAGGCGTCTGCCTACGATAGCCGTAATGCTCCGACAATCAATCAAGCGGTGCGGGTTTGTAGTTTAGCAAAGTCGTACTAAAACATTTGACAGATTTTCGAGCGCCGTGTACGACATAAAATCGTTTCGAGGTCAGTAAACACAACCGGAATTCATACATAAGGCACACGGGATTATAAAGGGCACTGTCGATTTTCAGAAAAATCAAAGGATTGATTTTAAGTGTGCCGTGTTTTCCAAAATACACGGTAATAACGACGGCCGCTAGCATGCACTACCAAAAATACTGCTTTGTTGTGTATCTGACGGACGAAAGCTAAACCAGTTCCACACCACTGAAGT
Organism: Mchenga conophoros; assembly: GCF_057382185.1. NCBI lineage: Eukaryota > Metazoa > Chordata > Actinopteri > Cichliformes > Cichlidae > Mchenga > Mchenga conophoros. The sequence continues at coordinate 17,134,414 of NC_140531.1, forward strand.
TGCAGCATTTTTACAAACCAGTTCTGGTTCATCCGTTTCATTCAACGATCTGCTTTCGCTCTTCTCATTCTGCGTCGCTGCCATGTGCATATGTAAACATAGGCACTGCGCACGCGCGTTTTACCCATATTCTATCGTGATACTTCATTTTCCTATTGTTGCCCTAAAATTACACCGGTATTACTGTGAACGGTATGATATAGCCCAGCCCTAGTGGTGTTGGCTTTTTAGCAGTGATAGCTGAATGTACTCCATGTTTTGATATTATGAAGTCTTGGCATAGCTAGACCCCACACAGTTTTTGTACAGCTATGCCTGCCTTACCTTTGTAAATATATTTTAATGTTCAATTATTTGGGGTGAAATTCCTAATTATACATCTTTTAAGCATTTTTTTTCCAGGTCTACTGAATTAATTAGACAAACCGCATGCATGTTTCTCAGATAGATGAATAAGCCTCAAGCTTTCATGAATTTTCAGTGGTCTCGGGGGAACTGTTAACATGAAAAAGCTGTTCGTTTCAATTTCTTGACATCAGCTGTTGCAGTGTTTTAAAATTTGAGTATCTAGCATACAAGATCTAGTGTGTCAAATCTGTTAAGAAATCATGGATTTATACAAGCACACAAGTGCAATCCAAGCAAACATAGGGAATAAAAATATATGATACATACAATGATAAAACATACGTCTTCTCCCCGCAGTCTTTTTTAAGCAGCAATTTGAGATTTCTACCAAAGAACCTCTTGACTATACACGAGAGCTAGATCACAATGGAAACAACACATTAAGGTCTGTAGACGTCATGCCGAGTGAGTCACACAAAGGCTCAGTGTGAACAAGTGTTTGGAGTGTGTGAGTTTGGCTTCCGCTAAAGGCGAAACCTACCTCCCGCCAAGCCGTAAAGTCTTTGACAGAGAAACTGGGAAGGAGAAGAAAGACGAGGAGGAGATGCGCTAAAAAAGAAACTAAGGACTTAAAAATTCGAATGTTGTGCGCAAATTTCTATTATTTATACAGGACATGCTTTCTGCCTTTCATGAAAAAGCCCACATTCACTTTGATTCGAAGTTCACTAACCCTAAAAAGTTACGTGAGTTTACATTGCAAACTTTTCTCTTGATTATTGATGTGTGCATATGTGTATGTGAAGTTTCAAACTGGAAGCACAAAACACAGCTCACATATACTGCAGACCGTATGCTGGCTATTGTAAGAAAACCTTACTGTAAACCAGTGTTTAATGTTAACAAACCCATATTGGTATTTGGACAAACGTCAAGTAGTCCAATACTTCTTTTGGTTTTAGATCTAACTACATGTGGCTGCAAATGTGTGTGTGTGTGTGTGTGTGTGTGTGTGTGTGTGTGTGTGTGTGTCTGTGTGTGTGTGTGTGTGTGTGTGTGTGTGTGTGTGTGTGTGTTTCTGAGTTAAATTCGTCAGTAGGATTAGTGCCACTCCTGCAGCCAGTCCATATGGCACAGAGCTCAGTTTGAAGGCTGGCTCCACTCATTAACATTCCCCGATCGTAGAGGCCAAGGGGAATGAAAAAAATAAAGTGTGTGTGTGTGTGTGTGTGAGAGAGAGAGAGAGAGAGAGCGAGAGAGAGAGAAAGAAAGAGAGAGAGAGCAGGAGCATCTTTCTCGATCTCCAAAACGGTGTCGGCTCAGCAGTCTTGCCGGGTGCCACACTCCAATAAAACCGATACCTGCCCATCTTCTGCTAACACACTCCCACCACATACTCACCGCTGACTGATTTTGACATATTTGGTCCAAGTGAAAAGTTACAGCGGGAAACTATTCTAAGCTAATTTGATGAAAAGCAGAGGAAGCGAGGGGATGGGAAAGGAGGGTGGGCAGGAGCAATCCTCAGCCGAGTGTGTAGCATGACAAAAAGGGGTGTCTGCCATATGCTTGCTGTTGAAAAGGCAGCTGCCCCCAAAAGCCTCGGATTCCATGTTTCTGTGTTTTTGTGTTCGGGCGCCAGTTTGATTCTGTACTAATTACTATTTTGGAACATGAGGAAAAAAAGAAGAGGCGAGATGTGGGAATAGAAGTGTGTACATGTGCGTGCACACTTCTATAGAATAGATCCGTTTTGTTTTTTCCCATCCCAGGGCCTGTGCTCCCTGCCCTGCTGTTGTCTTCAGTGTTTCTCCTTTAACACAAACTATTCTCATGGCGTATCCTTCAGCTATTATGCGTTACACCGGTGGCTTTTTATTTTTTCTGCTAATTTGAGCACAGGACAACAAATGTCTCTGCTCTTTAGGTGCCACAGATTTTCTTTCTTTTTTTCACGTACAAACGTTTGACATTTAAGTGATCCTTTCACCAAGCGACTGCACAGACATATATGAAAGGTTTGGCTAAAGGCTACACAATATATCGTTTAAGCACTGGTTTTTACACTGTGCACATAAGAGGTTTGATGTCAAGTAAGGTAAATGATCTCTAACACTTTGTGCTGCACCTCACGCAGTTGTTATTTTCTATGAAGAATCTACATAAAAGTCTCTCTAATATAACACGATTTACTCCAATTTAAGGGTACACTTATACTTTAAGTGCAAAAAAGAAAAAGGCTGCTGGAAAACACAGAAAAAGGAAGCGCTAGTTCCACAAAGAAGCATGACTTGGGAGGTGAATCAATTTATTCATCAAATACATACGAGAGCCACAGAAGAAGAAGAAAAAAGTCTCATTTTCACTATTTTCAAAGGTGTTCAAATCATGTATTCAATGTTTTGTCCCATAGGCACGAGGTACAACTTTGTCTTCTTAAATCTCCACAGGCGTTGCACAACTGGATTTGGGCACTTTTATTCTTCCTTGGAGATCTGATTTAACGCTGGGCTTTGGCTGCCCGACTCAACTACTGTCAAACACTTGTCCTGAAGCCACTTCAGTGCTGTCTATGCTTCTTGTTTCAGCTCATTGTTGCGCTTTTGCTGCATTCATCCTTCCTTCACGTCCAACCAGTGTCCAGATACTACCACCACCATGTGATGTAGGATTGGAAGTCGTGGGTGAAGAGCAGAACTCTTCAGAGTTCTCTCTCTTCTCTAAAATCTGTAAAGAAAACACCAAAACAAGCTGTGATGAATCCTTAACTTACTTTAACTTACAAAACTTTCTGTTTTCTTTCTGGTCATCCTCAGGGTGTTTTTATGCTCACCGTGCGCCGCCTGTCACGGGTGTTGTGCGCTGATTTTGACATCACATCATGTGTCGCAATCTTTGCTGCACTTCGGCAAGTTGAAAACACAAGTGTACAATTATGTTGTTGTTTTTCCACAGTTTTAATGATGTTCCAGTACAGAAGCTCAGAGACATTTTTCTCTTCCTATATCAGGACTTCTGTTGTCTAGGTGGCAACACCTGTCGTTCAGGAGAATACTGAGTCATTATATTTCTGCCTCAGATCTACATTGTAACTTGTGCCATAACCCCATTTTAACTCTAACCGCAACCTTCTACTTAACCTGACGAGCACCTCACCGAGAAATGTAACGACACGTCGGGCTGATACAACAATGACTTGAATGGTGTGGAAGGTTGCTGAGTAGGGATAAAAGAAGTTTCTGGCTACTGCGTAAATTGACGTAAATTTCCAGCAGAAGTCTAAAACAACCTTGAGACAATTCTGCGGGGGCGAGTGAACCAACTTTTGCGGCGGCCTGGGGCCTTTAAAGTCCTGACTAAGAAATGTTCTCCAGTCTCTATAGACAACCAGCCTCTGAAGCTATTTTAGAAAGCTTGATGTGCCTCTTGTCACCACTTCCACCAAGGCACTCCTAGCTCTTTTTGGAGTTTGACGACACAGGGGGATCTCTAGGAAGCGCTCTGGTGGTTCCAAATGAGCTCTATCACACAATTTTGGAGGCTCGTGTGCTTCTGAACACACTAGAAACCTCACAAATTGCTATATCATGCCATAGTTCAGTAACAGTGTTTGTGGAATACTTTCATTATAGACATCTAATGAGACTAATGAGACTTTGTGGGGATAGGTTAATTGAAAAGTCTAAATTACCCTGTACCCTGCCTCTTGCCCTATGACAGCTGGGATAGGCTTTCAGCGCCCCCCGCGACCCTGAAAAAGGATAAGCGGAAGCAAATGGAAGGATGGATGGACATCTAATGAGAGTTTGGAGTTATTCGTGGCTCACCATGAGACTCTGCACAGGAGTATGCCTTTCTAAACTATCTGAAAACTTTTATACTTGCCAACTGAACACCAGCTGGATGTGGATGTTGCAAACAAACAATCTTTGTGGAAAAAAACTCATTTTGTGAAGCAAATGTTGCTCCCATACGCTCATTTTATGTGTTTTTGAATGTACTCGTGTCTTTTCAGAGTAGGTCACTTTAGCTGAATGCCTGCAATACTAGCAATGACCCAAAATTACTAGTCAATAGTGATATAGAAACCTTAGGAGTGTTTGGTGTTTGTCCCAAACTTCTTTGTATCATGCAATCTAGAAGTTGCTGAGGGACTGGATGTGCTTTATACAGCTGAAATACTGTGTAAGAAATCTCATGTAGGTCCCCCAAAATTGCAACCATGCAGTAGTTCGGTAACAACCACTTCAGGACACTCCTCACCTCTCCCTGCTGTTTTCATCTCGTTTCATTCCCCCGACTCCCTTTGGAAAACATGAATCCCAGCATGACATCTTAAACACTGGCAGTCGGTATCAGAATACAAGTCCAATCTCTCATAGCAGCTAACCTGTGGGTCACAATCACCTGCTTCTCATCAAAAAACCACCCAAGAGCACCTCACAGAAAATACCAAGGTCAAGCTCCTCCTATCTCTAGTAAATCGAAGTGTTATGGCCTTGTTAGTGACGGCGACTCTCTCACAGATCGCATTACAGATGGCGACGAAAAACATCCACATACACTGTGGAAATGCTGCAGTGTCAGAACTCACAAACTTAACTCTGCGCGTTGCACGTTATTTGGGGCACAAAAAATATAGGACACTGGAAAATAATGACAAAAATAACCACGCATGTATAGTGCTAAGTCCTACTAACTCGTTTTCAAGGCACCTTTGGTCCATCTCGTGCTAATTATGCAAAGTTTTCTGGTTCTTAACCTGCTTATCAAATCAGAATCCTCTCAAATCCCTTGAGGAATCCTTTTAGTCAGTTTGAGAGCCACAGGTGTCTGGCTTTCACTGCTCTGTCTGTGACATTCATTTACCTCTCTAGCGGCGGGGGGGAAACAGCATTTGTTCCTCAACGTGGAGCCTTATTACAGCTGTAGAATCCACATAAGCTAAAATAAAATCAACACTGCAGAAATAATATGAAATATGCTTTATCCTCTAGTTTTGTTTTCCTCTTACAGATGCCTGTAGTGTTGGAAAAATGCAAAAGAGGCTTTCCACTGATCAGCAATCAGACACAATGTTAAAACCACCGACAGGTGAAGTAAATAACATTCATTATGCCCACAGTTCAGATCCATTTCAAATACCCGACTGGAATTCAAGTTGTTTTATGTATGCAGTGATCAGTACATACCAAAAGTGATCCAAGGAATAAAGAGATGGTCATGGGTGCCTAAATCATTTTGATGTAATGGGTAGAGCTGATGTTGATATGAAATGATGCAGCATAAATTACTGAAAAGCTTAACAATCTAAAGTCTGTTAAGCTTGCCAATACCAAATGCTCCAAATGCAAACATCACCTAGCAAAGACTGTGATCAGAGTGGTCCTATCAATCACGTTAAAATAACAAGTGTCACAATATTCACAATGTCTAGATTAACATTAATATTTTCCTTGATTCCTTGATACTGATCCAGTGTCTGATATGAGCAACATACTGTACATCAGCCCAGGCGACATTTATCAAACTAGATAAAGAGGACTGTGGCCTTTTAGAAAGCACTGTGACTTCCTGAGGAGTTTTTGAACAACGTATAACAGAGAATGGATATTTGGCCCCAGTGAGTTCAAAAAGGAGTCCTGTGAAATTGCAGTTCCACTCCGTCTCGCTACCCTGACAGACAGAAAGGAAATATGACACTTCAAGAAACTAAAGATTCTCTCATTTTTGCCACTTTATAGTATTTTACATCTAATTTCCTTTTCTCAGACGAGCGTTCTCTATCCCTGACTTCTCATTCACACAGTTATACTCTCAACTATATTATTTATTGCATAACCATAATGAACTAAATTAATTCCAGAGGAGCTACATAGATCTTTAACTTTAGTAAAAGACCTATGAAATACTCTCCTTTTGCCTGAAACGCCTGAAGTCTGGTAAGTGTGACACACAGAAAACTTCACGTCCATATTTTGATTAATAAACACAATAACATTTTAGTAAATCAGGTACAGCTTGACATACAGAAAAAAGTAATAACCTAATGGAGATCTATGAATCCCTCTGCATTCATTTACTGGTGATACATCATATCAGTGTGTGTGTAGCAAGGAATGACCACTGAAAAAATGCTAAAAATATGTATTTTTAAATGTACTCTGGATAAAGTTTAAAAGTAGTTATCGTTAGGCCACTATGATATGTGTTACGCAGAAAAAGTCGACTCATCAGACCTAAGGAGCTTGGAAAGAAAAGTGTCTGGACTTCTTTAAGTTGCTTGAAGACGTTTCACCTCTCATCCGAGAAGCTTCTTCAGTTCAGACCAGTCTTCTGGTCGTTTCCAGTCTTCTGTTATCAACATTTCAGTGAGCCTGTGCAAACCGTGGCCTCGGTTTCCAGGTCTTAGCTGACAGCAGTGGGACCTGGTGTGGTCTTCTGCTGCTGTAGCCCATCTGCTTCAAGGTTCAGCATGATGTGCATTCAGAGATGCTCATCTGCAAGTGGTTCAAAGCAGTCCAGCAGTTTTCCTTTAACCTTTGAACTGCTGCTCACTGCATGTTACCTTGTTTTAAGACCATTCTGTGTGAACACTAAAGATGGTTTTATATTAAAATCCCAGCTGATCAGCAGTTTCTGAGATACTCAGCCCACGCCACATTTGCAGTCACTTAAATCCCCTTTCTTCCTCATTCTGATGCTCAGTTTGAACTTGTCTACATGGCTAACTGCATTAAGTTGCTCCCACGTGATTGGCTGATTGGACATTTGTTAACCAGCATTGTATACCCAATAAAGTAGCCATGAGCGTAACTGCATGCAGTAGTTTTTATTCCCTGCAAAAGATGAAAGAGCCAGTGAGAATGGTGTGTTTAAACTCTGTTTTCTAAGGAAGATGGACAAGCACTATTTTATTATATCAAACAAAAGCTTGTAAGAGTCATTAAAAGGTGGCACTGAGAAATGGTCGGAAACACTGATTTAAAAATGTACAGGTACTCTTAGTCTCAGGGAAATTTCCTTTTCAGGGAGAGAAAAGACTCCCCACTTCTGCCTCCGTGGTACCCCCGGCTGTGCTTGTGTTTAGCTGTGGGAACAGCCCACTTGGTGGCATGTCCTGAATAGAGGGCCTTCGCCTCTTTTGGTGATATGTAAGTGGATCAGCCAGCAAACAGGCTTTGGACCATTTCCTTCTTTGTTCTTTACTCTCATCTGGTTATTTTATTCTGTTGCGCACACACTTGTCACAGCCATTCTTTAAAAGTTCATTCATCTTTCTGCCCACTTCTTTTGTAGTCACCTTTGTCTCAGTGCTCCCTTCCTCTGCTCTGTCCTCTGCCCTTTGAGAAATTATTAGGACAGGAGGTAAAAGACAAAGAAGTGACAATGATTATGTGTAGTAATTAGACATCTCATAACCAGCTCTCCAGAGAAGCCATCCTGGAGGCTGAGCTGTGTTGTGGAGGGTTGGACTTGGTCACTTGGAGCTAGTCCAAGCTAAACCAGACCCGCATTCCTTTCTTCTCTTTCCTCAGTGGGCTTACCAGGCCTGCTCCTAAACACAGTAAAACAGACAAAGTATATTAAACTAGGGTGATTTAAGAGCCTGCGGAGGCTTGATTTATCCCCACCTATAGATGCAGGGCCGTCTGCTTTGGCCAACATACCACCCCCTGCCATAAGAGTCTTGAGTGGGTTGAAGAGGGAGGGTGGAGGACAAAAAAGCAGTGGCTTTGGCAGCACCCATTAATAAACAAAAGACTGCCCAGCATTTTGGCAATGCATTGGTAAAAGGTCTGTAAAATGTATTTTTGGTTTCCCAAAGAAGAAGAAGAAGAAGAAGATTGCACAACAGAGAGAGATTTGCAGAGATATGTTTGTGTGCAACTATGCCTACAAGCTTCTCTGTCAAATCTGTTCCCTCAGTCCCATTGCACAATAATCAAATTGCTGATTGCAACTTCAAATGTTTTATTGTCTAATACAGTATGAAAACCCATTTGGAGACGTAATGAAGCCAGATCGAAATGAAAAAAGAAACAAAAAAAACCCCACTACTGCCTTGAAATACTCTTTTTCAGAGCTGAGACATGGTTTTTATTTTTGAAAAGCTCCCCTTTAAAACATCACTAATGAGCCAGAGGGCTCTAAAGTGAATGAATAAATAGACAAATAAACAGTTACGAAGCCCCAGCACATCCTGAAAATACACTCACGTCTCATAATATATGGAGAAAACAGGAATATAATGAAAATGAAGGCATGGGAACACAACTCAGTGTCCAGAGATAGTGTATTTTCACTCTTGGTTTAAATTACTACAATACTTTACTTTTTGGAAAAGTGATAGCAAAAAGTGTGGAAATATCATGCACCAATTTGCAGCAGAGGAAATTTTCATCAGAGTCTTGTGGAGAACATGATTTAGCTCTAGGTAATCACGCCCAATATAGCCTCTGTCAGGCCCTACAATCCATTCAGCTCTGCTCACCGGGAAGTGTGATGTGCTGCATGCACCTATCATAGCTATCCGGGGGCATTAATAATGACTGGGCTTTATGTACACTGCAGGTTCCACGTGTGTGTTGAGCACCATGCCTCCCCATTATCTGTGGCAGTGCATTGCCCCATACCACATGAAACATGTATAATATATGAGCCGCCATGTTTGGCTGTAAAAACAGATGAACAGGCTGCTCGGCTGCTCTGCCAGACTCTGTGGCTGGCACTTCAGGACAACCGTGTCAATGCAGAATTTCACGGGCCAGTGGAAGGTAGCTTCTGCAAGGTTTACTGTCTGCTAATTTAAAAAGAAATGTTAAAATTCAAAGCTCTGAAATGCATTTGAATGCACGTGTGCACATGTTTTTCTGTACTTTTATTTCTTTAATAATGGGAACCGTACATTTATGGGAAACAATATAAAGAGGAGCTCAAAACTGCAGCTCCATCAATCCATCCATCCATTTTCATCTACTCATCCAATTCAGGGTCACAGGGGGGCTAAAAAAGACACTAATCCAATTGTCATAGGGTGAGAGGCAGGACACACTCTAGACAGGTCGTCAGTCCATCATGAGGCTGATACAACAAGACAGACGACCATGCACGCTAGCATTCACACCTGTCAATTTAGAAACACCAATTAACCAAACATGAAGTGTTTGACTGTGGGAGGAAGCTGGAGGGCCTGGAGAGGACCAACACAGATACAGGGAGAACATCCACATGCCACGCAGAAAATCCTGAACCAGCCAGTGGAGCCAGTGTTGCTGTGAGGAACATTCCTAACCAATGCAACGTATTTTGTCCTGCCTTTAATTACCCCACCTTAAAACTGACCACTGTTGTGGGGTTCAACACGAGTCATTGATTGGATCTTTTTTCAAAGTGTCTGCTTGTCTTAAAATATCAGTTCCATTGTGAACTTTCGGATAATAGTTTTAGCATTCATGTAATATCAGCTGTGAAATCAGATTTTAAAATTACCTGAATGAAACATTTGGAACTTGGAAAACATGATTCTTGCTTTCTTTTTTAGCCAGCTGGACTACAACTCTTTTCTTGAAACTTTTGCAATTACAGCTCATGCAGAATGATGTAGCGAGACATTCTTAAAACCCTGACATCCAGTTAGTTTTCAAATGCTTCGATTTGTCTTCAAATCAAACCACAATTACATTTCTGAACTCTTAAATTCTGCTGGACCTCAGATAATCAGGGAGGCTGGGGCTGACACAAAGCACACAATCAGCTTCTAGTGACCAAGCTGCCTTCTGCACAGGCTCCAAATATATATATACATTTATGTGCTTGCTGTTGTGTTTTACCTCATTTTAATTCAATTCAAAATTTAAAATCACTTTCTATCTTACTGCTTTTAAACTGTTCTCGCTGTACTTCTTTTTTTATATTTGAATATGTAGCTCTGTGAATTGCCTGTATACATAAAGCTGCCTTGCCTCGTCTTGCGTATTTATGGTCTGTTAATACACCACTTGTGAACTGTTATGGCGTGGTTAAAATAAAATGTTACAACATCGAGTGGGCAACAATACCAGCCTCACTCTGGCAGAGATAATGTGCACTTGTGGGAGATGCAGTGAGCTAGCTGGAAGTTTATTCTGGAGTACGGTACAACTGAGCCATAAAGGGTTTTGTGGTTCCCTCTCCAAGTACAGTACAATAACTTTGTTTCAGTCATCTCGCTCGCTATTTAAAGTTCACTTTTCAAATAAAACTTGGAGTAGCTGTGGTGGATTGAAGAGGGGGAGGTGTTGTGTCGGTGTGAGGTATTAGCAGTTGCCGGTTTTCCCTGCGGTGGCACTGAGCGATGGCCTGCCAGTGAAAACGCAGTGAGAGATCTGATGACCCCTTCTAAAGTCCAACTTGAGGAAGCTGCTCCAAGATTTAGCCTGTCGCTGCGTGAGTGGTGGGGGGTAAGAGACAGAGAGACCACCAGGGAACCATGGAGAGAAGGGAGGGCAGAGAGGCAATGACCAGAGAGGAAAAACAAGTAAAAGAGAGTAAAAGTATCGATACCAACGCTGGTATTGGTATTTGATCGATATTAGCACAATAGGCTCGACACTTTATGTCCTCTATGTTCAGTATGCAGCCCACTGAATTGTGTTTAATTAATTATTTTGGGGGGAAATAAAAATATATACGTGCACTATAAAAACATACCTGAACCTTTTTGTGTTGATTGTCAAATCTATTTTATTTACAGCCTATAGCACATTTAAACGTTTACACTCCAGGTCTAAATAAAACCCAGTTTCAAAATACCTAAAAAGCTGAAAGGTGTGTTTTGTGATCTACTGGTAATTAAAATCTGTTTAGAATTTGCAAATTGATCTTAGAAGTAATTTCACACTGCCTTTATAAGTTACATATATCGGTATCGGTATCGGTAATACTGAGCCTGTATTTTTGTGTGTAAACACAGATTAGCAGGTGTGTCTTTTGCTACGGGGAAGCGCACATTATCATGGGGGGACTAAAAGGGAGGTGTTTGCAGCTCTAAGTAGGGCTCATCTGTATTCTGGCCCTGCTTCGTGGAACACAAGCGGGTGGTATTCATACAAAGAGCATCAGCCACAGCTGCTGCTCTGAGAGTGATCAAGAATTCAAACACCCACGCAGCAGGGGTTAAGAGCAAACTCTGCTACTTGGGGATGCCAGGTGTTGTACGAGGACCTAAAACAGGAGCTCAAACTAAATTCACCAAACTTGCTCAGGTTTGATCTTAAATTTTCTCTTTGAGTAAGCAGCAATTTGGGCTAAAAACAACAGTTGGTGTTGGGGAATCTTTGGAGACACTGCTGGCTCCAAACATGCTCGGTGCCAGTTTTCGTTGTGAGGATTGGCAGCAGAGCAACAGTGAAATCAGGTGTGGATAGTTTCCGCCGATTTCACGTGAAGCGTGTAGGGCTGCCATGACGATGCTGGTTTCGCTCCAGAAGGATACCGCAGCAGCTGGCGCGGCTTATAGGACTGGTCTCAGTCAAAAACAGCTGCCCCAGGTAGGAACGTCGGAATGCTAAATGTGTCCCTACAGGCCTGATCTTTGAGCACAGCAGCAGCTTCCTCTCAGTGGGTTCTCTGATTTCACATCTCCGTGGAGGGACGACGCTAAAAAGAACACCTGCTTAATTCAGTGATATGCTGTTTTTCCTGTTTAAACATATACTGAAATAGTTTGGGATATTAGCTTACGTATATAGAAGCTCTTCTGGGATTCAGAAGGCCTTCAACGAAGCAGGTGGGTAAAATATAATCTGCATCTTGGATTTTGGTCTAATCTTTTTGATTAATCATTTATTCTACACAGTCCTACAAACTCAGATTACCTTTGAGAGCACCTGGATTATATATTTATAATATCATTAGGAAACATCTTTAATGACTATATCTATGATTCTGACAGCCTGGTTTTAATCAGTTTGTCTCCAGGCTTTGCTTGTGGAAACTAAAGCAATACTAAGGCTCTCCATGGCTCTTTGTAGGTTCTCTGAGCACGGACAAACGTTATAATCTTGGTGAAGTAGTGAAAAAGTCTAAAGGGCCTTTAAGTAACATGAACATGCTTAAATTATTTAATCAAATCTACAATCTTTTCCTGGAACATTATACAGCTTCTTATGCGTTTACTGAACTGCGGGCACGACTCAGGATGCAACCTGTCTGTCTTGCATGTCGAACTGAGTTGCTCTTTAGGCTGAGAAACAGTTATGTATATCATTTTGGAAGTATGCAGCATTACCTTTGAGAGATAGCTGTTCAACTCATTTATTTATGGGAAATTTAAAAATCTATCTGTGATGTGGAGTTGGACAGAGGTGAGCTCACTGACCTCTCGCCTTCGCGCAACCTTTGCTTTAGGCTAGTGGTTGGAGGTTATGTAGGCCGCAGCTTACACAAAATCATGCAGGGCTTCAGTGTGGAACAAGGAAAAACATGTGCTTTTTAAATCCGATTTAATTTTTGCCATCCATAAAGAGTCTGACAGTGTACGAAAGGTTTAGCGCATAAGTTGGTACTGTACTCCTTTACGCAGTTTGTGGCTACACACCCATACTGCACTGAGGTTCCGTATGATACAGTGTTGCCTAGGACGTATACGTCATTTGTTACCATTTCTTTAGTTAAATTTATTTAAATAGTCAAAGATGAGAAAATTTGTTAGTCATGAAAATGTATTTGTTTCACCAGCGAGGTGTTTCCCAAAGAGCTAAAAATCTGACATCTTTGAGCACAGTGCGCAGAGTGTCTTTAGAAAAAACTTCAGGAAACACAACAAATGTCCTTAAGAAATAGAAAACATCCAGCAAAGAACTGACACAGGACCTGAGACCCTTCAGTTAATCCAGCTGCTGTTCACCGAAGCTTCATCAGAAATGGTCTCAGTGGAAGAAGTATCAAGGAGTAATTCTTAAGGAAGGGAGACAGGAGGAGAAGCGGTTATGGTATCCCAAATTACATAAAAACTGCACTGTGAAAATCGCAGCACGGGAGAGATCAGGAGAGAGGTACAACAGTGAGTCTACAGTCGTCTGGAAAACACAGTGGAGGCTCTGTCATGGTTTAGGGCTGCATCTCATCCATAGGTGTTGGAGATCTGGTCAAAATTTGTGAATTTATCAATGCAGAAAAACACACATGCGCGCGCACACACACAAAACAGATGAATTCTTCAGTATGACAATGATCCCAAACACACTGCCAGTGCAGTAAAAACATACCTGGATAGAAAAACACACAATAGTACACCATCAGTCATGGATCAGAGCCTGGACCTCAACATTATTGATAGTGTGGAATCATCTTGACAGAGAACAGAACAAAAGACAGTGAACATCCAAAGAAGAGCTTTGATTGAAAAGCCTGGAGAACCATTCCTGAAGACTACTCAAAGAAATGAGCAGAAAGCTAGGAGAGAAGAATAACGGTATTCATACCAAATTTTCATTTTCAAGGTTGTTGCAATTGTAAGAATTCTGTTTTTGCCTTATATACTGTATTTCCACATATATTAGCATATGTTTAAATAAATGCCTACAATTATTTCCCATTTTCTTAATAAAATATAAAATAAGCGGTGGCTCAAGACATTTGCATTATGTTGTAGTACAAGTTAAAGATGATTATAAAATGCATACTCCTACAGTTTGTTGTTTTGCTGTAACACCTGCAAAGAGGATATGCAAAATAAGCAAAACAATATGATCACAGAAGGGGAAAAACACATTATACCACTTTCAAGCACATTTTGCTTGTCATGTGTTTGCTATTTATGTATTTCACGCGTTAATTTTAAAAGGCAAAATTGATGCAATACTTTGTTTAATTTGTGGCTTGGAATGACACACAAAGAATGGCATTCATGCAGTATTGCAAAGCTGTTTGTGAGCGACAAAACTTAAGTGTAGAAATAAAACAAATGAACGCCTAAATTACGCTCCCACGATGGAATCTAATGCCTCTCTTTTGCGAATGACCTGTGGCATGCCGGTGCTAACAGAAGGTTCCGTAAGTGGACTTGTGGACTTGTCACAGTACTGTATGTAATGGAGTTTTTATATCCGTGCACACAAAAGTAAAAAACATGAATCAAAAGATTACATTTTGGGACAATTTCACAAACTGCACACTACCCACTTGATGAATGTCCCTTAGAGACACCAGCCTGGTATCGTAAAAAGGCAGTTTCCATAAGTCAGTCTGCACATTGTTGCTGCGACTTCCATTTCACACTGTGTGACCCCCCCAACACCTTAACTGATATTTATATGCAATTTTCAATATATCACACTCAAGATCATTAAAAGAATAATTCTCTTTAAAAACAGCTGTCCAGAGGAAACGGAATAATAATTTAACTCTTTCTTTTAACATCCAGAGAAGGAAGTCTTGTTAATATATTATTGTAAAAAGCTTCAGCTGCCCTATGTTTGACAGTACGAGCTCCTGAGCACCCATCCAACCAAACTTTTGTTGTTGTTCCTTCAGTACTTCAAACATCTGCATAAAATTAAAAGCTTAATGATATTCTCTCTGTGGCTTGAAGCAATTTAAAATGTATAAACTAAGGCGTGGGGAGATTTTAACATTCACAAAGCTGAGGAATAAAGATCCAGCCGTGCTGCATTAACAGCCCCGACCTGTCGGGAGCTGCTGTGAATATCTGCTGCATTACTACAAAACTTGCATACATGAGTCGCTTCTTGAACTTGGTCAGTTTCCTCCTGTCTTTGTATGTGTGAGTCACCGTTTTATTTTTATCGCCTTGAAGGAACACCCACCCCACCCCCCAACTGACTACCTCAGACTGGACTTCTCCGGAAAGATCACAGAGGAGGAAGAGAGAGAAAGGGCTCCTCCCTGTGGTGAGGCTTCAGCTGTCCATCTCAAGGAGAGGGTGGAAGACTCCCTACTCCATAGCAACAGTCCAACATAGCAACAGCCAAGATAGCTTTGGATGCCATTCAGAGAGTATCGTGTATCTTCACTCAGTCCTTAGAAACAGAGGACATTGTAAGGAGCGCAGGATCATAATGCAGGCTGCTTAGCTTTAATTTCACTGCCACTTTTCTCCTTTGGTTTATGGAAGTGACTGTATGCGACTTCAGTTCAGAAGTGTGAGGGTTGTTTTGTTTTTTTCAAACTGCAGGCTGTGAAATAAAAAGTCAGGTGCTTATTTCTGATTCATGCTGGGCAAGGAAAAGAAAACTGAAAAGCAGGAACTGGAAAATCTAGGCAGAACAGAAATGACTGCCATCGAGCGTTCAAAGATTTAAGCTCTGCATTTGAATAACAACACCTCTCAGCGCCCTCTGGTAGAAACGTCTGAACCAAGAATTTGTCACTCCTTATTTGAACTTTTTCCTCGTCTTTTCCACAGTCCTTATGATGAATCATTCAAAATCCCGGGCTCGAAATGAGACCAGACAGGGACAGAAACTTCCCTCATACTGAGCTTGCAGCAGCCAGCCCAACTCCAATTTCAGCCCAACAATGCGGCACTTTGATCAGAATTTATGGCTGATTTAGGGTGTCACCAGTAACTGTCTATCACTCCTACGCAGGGCCTCTAGGAGCAGTCGAGCTGAGAATGCCGGGGTTGGGACATGCCAGGAAATCAGGAATAGGGTGACAGATGGCAGACCGGATGTAAATCGAAGATGCATGTCAAGCCAGATTTGCCCTGGCACCACCTCTCTCTGTCTGTATTTTACTTTTTGTCAGCAAATTCTAAAAGTAAATTGGCAAAACTCTATTAAGATTTATCTTTGTAGCCAAAGCCTGAAGTACTACACTGTAGGTCAACCCTCTGCTGTTTACCAAAACCTGTCGACAGCGTATATCCACAAACCCCCATGTTGTTTACCATTATTTTGAATATTAGCGCTATTTGAAGTCAGTCCCACAAAAAGTAATTTGGACTGGTGATGTTGATCTAACAAGATTACCAAACCAGTAAATAAAAGCATTCTCCAGTAAATACACCAATCTCATCACCTTAAGTATCATTTACTTTAAACCACAATGTCGGTCTGTTTGAGCCAAAATTTCAAATGAAAGTTCAAAAAGGAGAGATCATTTGAAAAACCTGAACATCAAAGCATTAGAACTGAAGCCCCCACCCTCCCAGACTGTAGAAGCAATAGTGGTGGTGAAGAGAAAGATGGAGGCTTGACTGAGTGAACAGGGTGAGGTGAGATTCAAAGCACAGAGGCCATAGACTGATTGGGTTGGAGAGGGCAGGCCAGAAAATGACTGGACCAGAGTAATGATGTCAGTATTGAGTTTGACAGCGTGGGAAATTATAAGTTGGATGACTAAAGACCCAGAAAACTGGTAGATGAGCGATTACAGATCTTCATTATTGAACTTACACATAAACTTCAATTCTCAGCAGGAAGACATCGACTACTCTGAAAGCCACGGGCAAAGTAACAAAGATAAAAGAAATTACCAAGAGACAGATGATTTTTAGACACAATGTTGTGCAAAAGTCTTGAACCACCCCTTGATTCTTTGTATTTTGCCTCTTGTCATATTAAAGTGGCTTCTGGACAGCCATCCTTAAGGAAAGGAAACAAGAAGGAGAGGCTGAAGTATGCCAAATTACACTGCATCTGTTTCCCATTTCCCTAGCAAAACAAAGAAATTAGGTGTGGCTCAAGACTTTTGCACGGTACTGTACTAAAATTTTTATATCTTGTGTGTCCTTGTTAATGTAACTCAAGGTTAAAGGCAAAAGAAGAATCATATTATTTTACTCTTCATATTACAATAAATGCATTGAAGAGATTGATATATTCTTCAGTGTGTGTGTGTGTGTGTGTGTGTGTGTGTGTGTGTGTGTGTGTGTGTGTGTGTGTGTGTGTGTGTGTGTGTGTGTGTGTGTGTGTGTGTGTGTGTCACATTCACACTGAGTGCTCTTTTACATCCTTTACTCCACATAAAAAACTGTATAGTTTGAATAGCGCTGCATGTGAGCTAGGCCGGAGTGTTTTTTAAGGCTGCACGGCTCAATCAAAAGACAATCTTCCTGCCTCTCACTGTCACACATTAGCCTTGTTGCACTTGGCTCCCCGTGGCCATTATGTGAATGGAGTCTGTGCCTGTTCTGTCGCTCTTTGATCATTCCTGTTATTAACCACTCACCAGATACATCTGTCAGATGTTTTACAGTTATGGTTTCATACCATTAGGCACCTGCTGCAAATCACAATGTCAACTATCTACAGGGGTTTGCCATAATACCAGCAATACCTGTGCAACCTAATGCAATCCGGTGCTGTAGCTCTGCAACAAAACCTTTAAATCTTTGTGAGGATAACGCTTCACTTTTATTCGCTGTTTAAGTTTCAGCTGTGTCAAATTCTTAGGCCTTAGTTTCACGAAACTCTGTACTTAGTCAGCCTGTTTTATTTGTACTACATACAGATAAAGTGATGCATTGATCCTCTTTTTTCTGTTTTTTTTTTGGATCCATGTCTACCTGACACAGCCAAAGATGAGAAGATGACAAAAGGAGCAGAGATACCAATGTTTCTGTCAGTAGAAATGCAGCTTCACCACCTTGGTGAGCTCTCTGGGATTTCATGACCCAGCTGTAGACAAAAATAGACGTTTTCATAGAACCACAGACCATCTGGTTGCTTCATCCATTCTCTCTCTCTCTCTCTTTTTCATTTTTGAAAGATGAATGTGAATCCAAGAAGGGTCTCTCTGGTGTACTCGGCATAAATTCTGCAATAATATTAGCATAACAGATTAACCATTACCTACTGTGAGCACCAGATACAACCACAATTGGTCTTCAGGCTTGAGCCTCATGCAGAGAGCCGAGGTATGTAGTTAATCATTAAAGCATTTTTTTAATCAATTCAGATGGAAAAGAGCTGTGAGGATGGAGAACTGTCAAGCAGAGAAACTGCTTTATTTTGTGGCGGTAGCTCATCACCACACTGTCAAGGAACGCTGAACAGCTTGTCGGGCTGCACTTGTCTGGGTTGATAGTGGCAATCAAGTCTGTTAAAACCTGCGTGCTGGCGGCAGCACTTCTCACAACGAGTTTGCACAATCGCACATTAAAATCAACAGCATTAACTCATCAGTTTCACACTTCGCTAGTCGTCCCATTTTCCGAGCTTTGGAGAACTCGATTTAAATAAACAGGAGGTTTTACCAAAACCTGCCACAAAACTGTCTCTCACCGTCACCATCATTTCAGTTACCGCTCACTGCTAGACAGGACAGTTTCCTCACTTTACACTGAGACTTATTACCAAAGGAAAAAGCAGGCATCATCTGCATCACATCTCTAAATGGCATAGTCAGAAACTGCCCTGTAAATAAAGTTCATTCAATTGTTTATTAGTTCTAGTTGAGCTCAGTGCAGCCCATTTTGCATCATATTTTGCCTCAAGAAGGCAATTTGTTTATGCATATGAACTACATTGAACCATACAAGACAACAGACCATAGAAATGAGCCAGAGTGTCTACTGCGAAACAATAAAGCAGATCACCACGGGTCATGGGAGGCCTGGAGTGGAGTCAGTGTTTCGACTGAACAACTGAATGCAGTTAAATACATAAGTATGATACAGTAGTGCGCAGCAAATAAGCAAAGGGAATTCAGTCAGCCACCTGCATCTGGAATTGATGTGTTGTTAAATGGATGCGGAGTAGTAATGAGTTTATTTGGTGTCTGAGACAGACACTCCCTGCAAGCAAACGCCGAGCTCAGCACAGAGGAGACTGGCGAGTGACAGTGATAAACTCCACCACAGGAGAATCAGAGCCTACAGGTGGAGGCCGGGCTTATGAAATACTGAAAGAGCAGAGGGAGGGTAGAAGTGGTGTCTGCATTTCAGGCTGAGCGCTAGCCGGCCCATGCATCTTTATTTGCCTTATGATCCGTATATTTTAAAAAATAATGTTTATATCAGCAAATACAGGACACCATATACAAAGACTGGCCAACCAGACTGGGCTCTAGTATAAACTCTGGAACTGGAACTGTGCTGTTTCTCCAAATGTAATATGAAAAACTGTCAATTTAATGTACTTGCATGTATATGGGGCTTTTCTAGTCATACTAGAATAGAATAGAATAGAATAGAATAGAATTCAACTTTATTGTCATTGCACATGCACAGGTACAGGGCAACGAAATGCAGTTTGCATCCATCCAGAAGTGCTTTAGTGATATAGATATATTACAATATATATTAGCAATAGTATAGATATGTAAGTATATTACAGAAATGGGTCCATTATAGTATGTTATAATGTACACGGTATGAAGTATGTTGTGAATATTCTATAACTATAAGTATGTACAGGCTGTCGTGAGTACAAGCTATGTACAGGCTATGAACAGGATATAAATATGAAAAACTATACAGAATATGAAATAAATAACTTTACAGAAATCTGAGATATACAGCTATACAGAAGTGGGAACTATGCAAGTTATAAACAGTTGTAGGATTAAAAATTATCGAATGTACAGAATGATTATTTACACAGAGCTATACAGTAGTGCAGTTAAGATAAGTGAGGGTGTAGATAGTTTCTATACTAACCCCTCAAGTCACATTTTAGCGAGTCACATTCAGATTGCACTGAATCCATTAGTTAAACTAATGTGCATGTCTTTGGACTGTGGGAGGGAGCCAGACTAACCGGACGGAGCCCACACAGTCTGAAGGAGAACATGCAAACCACTCCACCCTTATGCCATGCAAGCACACAGACATGCCATGTTTACCTGCTGGATTTGGTTAAATGTGTGGAGTGTGGAGAGAAAAATCATGCAAATCATCACCTCTCTGTGTCAAAAGTCAAGGTAAGTGTCCATTCAGGCCTATGTTGCAGGGAAAAAAAATGTGAATTACTCCCTTTTAACACATATCTCCATACACTGTGATCTTTCTTCCCCATTTCAGTGCTCTTTTCCTTTAGATTTAAAAACTGATGAATATACACAAATGATGTATTTTATATGTGTCCAGAGAACTTTGATCTTCAGTCGCAGTTTTACTCAGACTTGATGGCTGCACCTGAATGCTTTGGCTTACTTTCAAAGAAACTTTATCATAAGGTAAAGTAAGATATTTGGACTAGTCATATGAGCAAAAGCACAAATGTTACTAATAACAATAAAGACTGCTCTGTTCCCAAAGTGTCTAAGTAAGCCAAGGCTGTAATAATATAACAAAGTTAATTAATAATAAAGTAATCATCAACCACTAAAAGGAGGCATATTTGAAAAGGCTGCCTAAAGGGTTTTCTCTTCTCTTGGTCTCAAAGCTGGTCTGAAATGACAGGTATTAAGGTAGGTAAATTGTGCAGCATATATGCATGTGTGTATATAATTTATACAATGTATAAATTAGAAAGAGGTAGTGCAATATTTTAGCAGTCTACAATAAGCAACAGCCTGGAACCAAATGCCACCATGCAGACAATAAAGATAGATTTGACCGTAAAACCACCAAGGCACTCATATAAATGTTTAATTGTTGGCAGGAAATTTGACTTGTTCCATTGCTGCATTGGCTCAGCTGCTTGGTCTGGATGAAAAGGAAGGAAAGTGCCAAGGAGTCAATGCTCAGAATGGATCCGTTTGGGGTATTCAGGACATGATTGTCTGTGGCTAAAGCACACAAAAAGGAAGAAATCGTGGCTATCCATTAGCGATGGTTACAGAAAGAGTCTCTGTGTGCTTCTGTACGTGTGCATCTGCGTGTACATGTGTATGGGATGTGATGTGAACCCCTGCTGCTGGATAACCTCACTGTGTGAGATCTGACAGCTCCCACTGCTGTCTCTATGACAGGATAAAAGAGCGCCTGTGTGTGTGAGAGACTCAGATAGTGAAAAGGAGGAGGAAGTGGCCACAAAGAAAGCGAGAAACCAAAGCCTTTTCACACAAAAAATAAATATGTTCACTCAAGTAAATGTCTCTTTGAAAGCTTATCTGTTTGAGCATGAACAACTAGATGTCCCACACTTCTTTGAAACTCACAACAAGCGACTGCAGGCGCGATGGTATCTGCTGAGCTGTTAACAAGACAAAGAAAATCTAAGATTTAAGTCATCAAAAGTCTTAAATGTAATTATGCCCCCAGTGCTGTCTTCAAACAAGGCACAGCACCATAGGAACCATCTGATTTCTTTCTAAAAAAAATATGAAGACACAAGGGTACAAAAAGCCTCCCCCCAGCTTGCTTTCAAGCAACAATTATAAAGTTTTTAAAGAGTGGCGTATAAGCACACAGAAGGACACGGGTCTGCACCGCAAGATAACGGGTGTACATTCATTTCCCACTTTTAAGTCAAAGAAATACAACATATTGACAAATGCAGCAACAAACAGAGACGTCGATACAGTTTGTGGGCCTGTTATTGTTGTGTGGTTCGGAGCAGTCCAAGCATACAAACCCTGCCTGCAAGCGTGTAATTTGCTGTGACACTTGTGAGATGGTTTGTGCTCCCGGAGAACTTTGATGTATTTGTAGCATTTCCAAGCCATTTGCCCACTTTGGCTTTAAAAATACAGCTTCCATCAAACAGCAGGTAGAGGGTACATGAAGTACGCTTATCAACAGTGAATGGAATCCACCATTACATATTAGTTCTTAAGTGTACTTAAGGTCTTAAGGACTTACAAGGATTTTTGGGATTTCTAGGCTATTCCAATTACTGCAGCCTTTAAAGCATGGGTGCTAAAAAAAACTTATAAAACATTTACATATGACAACTTATGAAGAAACGTTAGTATTTTAATTTGCTATGGTGCTCATTTGTTTTGGGTTCCAACAAATATTTAACATGCAGAAAGCTCTGGAAGATTACGGTCCATATGCGGCACAGCAGGCTTTCATAAGCGAATTATGTTAAATATTTTACACAGACACAGATATTTTTCTCCAAAATTATGAGGTGTGAACTATAACACAGTGCCGACTGGTATTCAGTCAGTGGCTCGGTTCAGGGTTCTGCCTGGCAAGTGGATGGACGTTGAAGGAACATGGATGCATCTATGCAGTGTATTCTAGTTGTGCATGTGTTCTTTTCTTCTAAGTGGTTCACACTTATAATCAAGGTACGCAGGAGAACATTACTGAGCATACAATGAATAGAACCCTGAAGCAGATGGGCTATAGCAGCAGAAGATTACACCAGGTGTCACTCCTGTCATCTAAGATCAGGAAACTTACAGTATATAAACAGTATATCTAAGAAATACTGTATAAGTCTCAGTAGATATCCTACACAATACATTTAGGCTGTAAACATTTACAATTAGTTTTTTTTCCTGTTACTTTTCTGTGTGGGTACACGTGGCTCTAAAATAAAAGACCTTCTGCTTCCTGGAAAGTATCAAAAGCCACCACCCAACTGTAAAATCCTAAAGCCAGTGTGTGCATAGTTTTCTGCCAAGCAGTAGGCATTGTGGCTGCAAGTAAATTAACTTAATAATGTCAGTCCATAGAGTTTGCTAATATTGGCCACTACACACTGCAGTGAATACATGCTGGCAGAAGATTAAATCCTGAGGGGTAGAAACATAAAGACAAGTGTTATACGTGCTATTCCTTATATTTTACAGACATTGACTTATTTAAGAGATTTAATTAAAAAGTGTGAGTGATTCCCACAAGATTAGAAAAACAAGTGAATGTTAATTTAAGAATAGCTCTTTGATCAGGATATTCAGAAACAGGCATCTCACATATACCATAATTTGATGGTGAACACTAATGTGGGAAGCCTCACATTCTGTTCCACTCTGTTCACAGCCAACAAGGCTTCTTAAAGTAAAGATTTCTTACTAAATCTGTCCCGAGGTGGTCTCAGAGAAACAGCACACCAGAAGCCTGCAGGTAGAACAGGGGGTAGGCTTAAAATGGCTACATTTAACCCTCCTGAGACAGCTGTAATTGCAGCTTGCTACCTGCCTGGCATTCATCTAGACGGTGAATATTGCGATAGCACCTACAAAGTGTCACGATCATCCATTTAAGAGCAAACTGCTGTTGTGCAATGATGTTCCCTGTGCAGCACATACGTCTGCTGTCTGCTCTGCCTGTTGTTTTGGATGAAACGAAAACGGATTTCACTTTCAGCCGAGGAACAAAACTCGCACTAGTGTGGGAGTTATGGATGATGTACAACAAATTAGGGTAGCTCTGCGCTTCATTTGATTAACGCAGAAACAAACACAACACTTGCTTCTTTTTCTTCTATATAATCCTTCACTTCAAATAAAGAAGTTGTATGCGCAAATAACATTAAGAAGAGAGGAGTTTTCATATCAAATGCATACCACCAGATATGGGCAACTGCCTATTTTTAAAAGTGGAAAGCTATATCATAGACGCTGCAAATAAAGCTGTTTACTTTGAAGTGAGGCTCAGCTCGCATACAGCAGCATCTTATTGATGCATGGCTGTTCTCCTTTGCAGCCTGTGGATGACTCATTCTTCCAGCTGAACGCCAGTATACACAGCTGATGGCAATGTTTGCATCTCGGAGCACATCAAACAAAGAAAATCAGACGCTTCAGCGTTACGCTAAATGCCTCACTTGAGCATCCAAATGCATTTTACTTTTAAAATCTTTGCATGCAGAAATATAGCAAGAGATTCACTTTTCACCCCGATTCTTGAAAAAAATGCTGATTTAAATTAGACAAAACAACTAAACTACCAGCATGGAGAAGCATGAATAGGTGAACAAGAGGTAAAACTGTAAATCCATTTAGCCAAATGTACACTAAATAAAAAAGCACTTCAGAAAAGGGAAGTGGTGATTTATTGCTGTCATAATTTTTGCAATTTTTAGTCTTTCATTTGGTTTAGATTTAGTAGGTTTAGCCTTTAACAACATTGTTTACCAAAAAAAAGCCATCTATAAAACACAGTTTAGGCTGTCATGGTTTGGGGTTGCAGCCAGTGGTGTAGAGGATGTTGTCAAAATTTATGTAAATATGAGCGCAGAAAAGTATCATAAGATTTTGATTTACTATGTGATACACCTGGAAAGTATCTCATTGGCAACAGCTTCATTTTTTAGCATAAAAATGATCCCAAACACAATGTCAGTGTAGTAAAAGCATATCTGGATAGAAAAACACACATATCGCATGGAAAGGTCTTACCAGAACCCAGACAACATTCAAAGAAGAGCTTTAAATGTCCTTGAAGATACCTGGAGAACTATTTCTGAAGACTACTTAAAGAAATGACAAGAAAGCTGCCTAAATAAGTTTAGACTGTGCTGAAAAATAGACGATCATACCAAATATGGACATTAAGATTGGCAGAATTATACAAACTGCTTTTGTCTTATATGCTGAATTTCCATATACATTTATGTTTTAACAGAATTTTAAAAAAAAAATTAAAGGTGGCTCAAGACGTTTGCACAGTGCTATATATACACAATTTCAAATACAGGATCCTTTCATCCTTACTTCACTTAACCTTTCGTTTTCATGTGAGTGTGGGACACTTCCACGTGATTATAGTGTCTTAGAAAGAACTTGTAAAAGAAAAAAAAAAGGATGGATTGTAACTGCTCTTTATTACAGCCCAAATACAAATGTCCTGATTTATGGACGTAACTTGCCTTTTCATGAATAATAAGACATTATTGAATCAGCAAATAAAGTGGACAGCAAGATGACCTGACATGTGACTGAAATCAAAACATCGATTAAGGTACAAGACTGCTTAATCAACTGCAGGCTGGTTAACAGATTACTAATCCAGTTTCATCCTTTAAAACACAAAACTGCTGAGTGAAAACATGACTCGGACTCAACTTTTACTTATGACAAAATGATAAAAACATCCAAATTTGAAAAATATGCTGATACATTTGGATGGAAAAAAGAGACGAGACTGCCAGTTTGGCACTGATCAACACTCCACTCCGTGCTGACACTGGAGCCAATCTAAATAACTTAAAATGTTTAGTGACAAATAAACCCCCGAAAGGCGATGCGCAACAGTCCCACCTTAAACTAACAGAGGCACAGCTAAGGTCAGACTAAAACTCAGGACTTAAAAGTGAACTTCAGTAAAAGCCAACATATTCCTTGAGTTCGGATAACTCCCAGATAACACAACAGTTGAAGGTTTTCGTGGTTTCCTAACATGTAAACCCAGAAAATGTCATTTAAACCGAGCTATGATTGTGCAGCGTTTGTGGGTCTTTATTAAACAGCAGCAGGTCCAGCAAACACTCCACCAGTGCTCTCCCCCTCGTCCATCAGTCTTTATACTCCGTGTACTTCTTGGCTGACCCCTGCACTTTGCTGGCGGGGTATTTCAGACGGTTTAGAGCCATTTTACGGAGCACCGCTTGTGGGAGATCCACGCGACACTTCTCGGCCAGCTCCACGAGGTAGATCAACACGTCGCTGAGCTCGTGCGCCAGCTGCTCCCGCTCGGTCTCGGTCCAGTCCGGCAGGCCCTCGGCTACCTCTCCCTTCCACTGGAAGAGCTCTGCCACCTCGCCCACCTCCCCGACCATGGCCAGCAGAAGGTTGCGGGGCTGGTGAAACTGGTTCCAGTCTCGCTCGTCCGTAAAATCGGCCTGCATGCGCCTAATATCCTCGATGGAGGGCTCGGAGCTGAAGGTGAACCTCTGCGGCCGCTTCGACTGCGGCGACGCCTCTGCACAATCTCCGTTTACCGCAGCTGTGTGCGCCTCTTCATTGACCCCATACGCGTCTTTTCCGTTTGTTGCCATCATTTTCTGTGTGTTTAAACAAACTCCGAGGCTTGTAAACAACCCGCCTCTCTCCTATCCAGTGAAGAAGTCCCGCCAGTTCTCAAACCGGAAATGATGCCTCTTTACTCGGAAGCTGGAAAATACACAATGCTGGGGTTTGTAGTTTTAAACCTCAGCTAGCGGCGTAGGCCTATATACTAACTGCTACTTAAAAAAACTACAATTCCCGTGTTTGTCAGAGCAGCGACACCAACATGGCTGCCTCCTGTGTTGCAGCAAGTGAGCTGCTCAATAATATAAAACAAATATCAGCCTTGCGTCCAAAGGCTTCGTACGCAGTTAGGGCCGTGAGCACCACAAGCCCACAGTGCCACGCTCAACTCCCGCAGAGGGCACGAAGGTAAGAAAGGGTGCTGAGTTATTGTGTGTGCGTGTGTTTATCGTCTCTGACCTGCAGGTTAACCTGCATGTTGCCTTGGTGTTGAGCTATAATAATACCTCTTTAGGGTCTTCTTATTAACAGCAGCCGGGTGAGAAAAGTCATTAACGGCAGCCTCCACTTGTCAGCCTGGTAAAAAACACTGCAGACAAAAGAACATTACTGCGTATGCGACATGATTCGCGATTTCATCAACAAAATACGCCCTGAACATTATGCATTCATGTGGTCGAACAGCTTAATATACGTTTATTAGTCTTTTAAACGGCATTTGGAGTATAAGCTTTATCTTGTGGCTCGGTTAAAAACAGTTAGCAGAGGATGGTTTCGATCCATCGACCTCTGGGTTATGGGCCCAGCACGCTTCCGCTGCGCCACTCTGCTGTGGAGTTATGAAGGTGATACAAATCTAGTGGCTGAGCTAACGGTGCAAAGATTTTCTTAGGGCTTGACCTAAGATAGATGAGGAATAATAATGGATGAAAATCAGTAGAAGCAAGATAGAACGTGTGCATGGAAGAGAGGTACAGCAGGTGCAACAGTAAAGCTGCAGGAAGCAGAGGTAAAGAAGTTGGGGTCAACCAAAGCAAAGGACAACGCTCAAAAGAGGTGAAGAAAAAAGTGCAGGCAGGGTGGAGCAGCGGAGATTAGTGTCAAGAAGGGATTTATGACACAAGGATAGCAGCAAGATGGTAGTGGGATGTATGGTTTGAAGATGGTGTCATTGACAAAAAGACAGGAAGCTGAGCTGGAGGTGTTTAGATTTCCTTTGTGAGTAACCAGAACGGACTGTATTAGAAATAAGTTAATCAGAGTGACAGTTCAAGTTTTACCATTTTGGAGACAACGTTTCAGAGTCAAGGCCAAGGTGGTTTAGATGTGTACAGAGTGGCCAAGATAGTGGATACAATGGACAAAGGATGTTAAAGATGGAGCTGCCAGGCACGGCAACAGAGAAGATTCATGGAGGTAGAGGAGGACATGCTGAGGGTTGTTGTGAATTTGTTAAAAAGTTTGTTAAAAAACTACCATCATAGTTTCAGTTTAGGTATGGTTATGTACCAGATTTTTACTACTTCCTGGATACTCAACCGGTTGCCTTGGAGCAAAAAAAAAAAAAGTCATGTTACTTTTATTCTACTTAAGTAGTTCAGTTTCATGTGGCTTTATGCTTCTAGCCCAATTTAAAATTAGTTATTTTTCTTTTTACTCTGTTTTATGTGAAATCTATAGAGCAGCTAAGGAAAAAACACACATTGTGTGTCCATATTAGATAAAGGATGTTGAATATGGAGGGAGACTACAGAGAAAATTCATGGGTGTAATGAAGGAGGACATTTAGAGACCTGGTGATACCAGGGGGTGCCTTTTGCTAAGGCGATGTTGTCTTTATCAGTTTTATTTAGCTTTTCAAAGGGTTAAGGCAACAGTACAGACAGCAGTCTCTGTGCTTTTGTCCATAGAGTCACTCGAAGATACAAGCTATCCATCTGCCATGGTCACAGGATGCCGTTAGAACACTGTAATAACAGATGACGTCAACGTGTGGTGCAATGTGAAAGATTACACAGAGACAGAATAAGACAATATGGAGCCTTTCATTCAGGATGCTCACCAAGCCTCTTACATCTGTGGCAGAAATCATGTTACTGTCGTGCAGTGTATCATACATCAAATGCAGTCTGTGTCTGAATAACAGGATGCCACGAGTTAAACAGATTAATGCAGACAGACATTTTAAGCTTTTCATCTCTGAAGAGTGCTTTAGGATTGCGTGCATGTTTCAGCTGAGAGAAACTACACAATATCAGTCCACTATGTACCAGTCACACTCCTTTAGGATATTAAATCAAGGCTACAACATAATGCAATTTAAATAACTACTGTATTATTATAGGGTCTTTACTTTAGTATAAGCACCTTAAGGCAATTGTGGTTGTGGTTTGGCACTACATAAGCAAAACTGAATTGAATTGAATTGAATTGAACATCAAAGTGGCACCTGAGTAGAACATCTGTTGCAGACACTAAGCTTTCCTACTAGTTTTTCTCAGTGGTCACAGATATAACTGTGGCTGCAATTCTTTTTGCTTGTATCTAGATACAAGCAAAAAGCGGCTTTTTTTTTTTTTTACTTCTCATCCGTAAATAATCTGCTCTTTCACGTGATTCAGTTTATTTTGAAAAGTCTCAACAGGATCTTGAGCTTTATTGTGAAAGGTTTATGTGGAACATAAACAAGCGGACACGCGAAGGTGTTACCGTCGTTGTTGCTAACCACAACGCATAAAAACAGGCGCTTGTCCGTCCGTAGTGTGGTTATATTAAATATAAGAGAAAGAGAGAACTTTAAGAAATTAATATAGCCACTACAGTGACCATCAGAACGATGAAAAAATATTGCCGTAAACAGTTTATTTTGCCACACCACCAAACAAACGATAGCGTAAAATGAAACGATAGATGTTTTTATATCATCATCCGATATATATCGTTATATCGAACAGCTCTAAAGAAGATTATTATTTACTCTCTCTGTTAGGATTATATTTCATTTAGATGATTGTTTAAAAAAAAAATCCTCAGTGCCTGAAAGTGAGCTTAACTTTCATATTGTCAGGACACCACGACACTACCAAGAAACTGTAAGTGGGACCAGAAGTGGAAACACTAACTTTTCAAAAGCAAAGCCAGAAACTGAACAGCTGTTTTGACTCGTGCTGTGCCGTTCATTCATCTTTGAGTCTGTTATGGCGTTTTTCAAGTTTTTATTAATGAACTGAGAAAGTGTAGTTTCATAAAGTTGTGTCATTTGCAGCCTACCTGCATTTGCTCCTGTCGGCCACATAGTAGGTCAGAATAAAGTTTTTAGGGCTTAAGTTAAGTTATAGTCTCCAAGCCCAGCCTCTGGGCTGTAAACAAAACAAAACACAGGTTTCTGCATACATTATTGAATGCAGAATTTATTAAAGCAGAATATGAACTGACAGAATAAGGCCTTTCAAGGTGAAAGGTCCCAGTGTCTGAACGTAGTTTCAGAGCCATATGGGAAGATGTCCTTGCAAACTCTTTGGAAAAGGACAAAAACATCTTCTTTTTCTTCTTCTTCTACTTCTTTTGTGCTTTTGCTTCCTTTGTGAGAAAACAGTGTACATCAAAAGCGCTGCCAATTATAAAGTGTAATTGTAGGCATCTAAACACACTTCAAACCCATAACCCGCACGAAATTTGCTCATTTCCTTAACACCTCAAAGCCAGATTGTATTTTCCTTTGCCATAGTACACAAATACAGCCCACCTGTGTAGTTGAATTTTCTTTCATGTTTTTTGTTTCTGTACCGCGTGTCTCAGTGCTCCCCAGCAGCTGGTCGGCGTGGTGGGTTTGGAAATTCATGCTCAGATTAACTCCAGTACCAAGCTGTTCTCTGGCGCTCCGGTTCGCTTCTCGGCTCCTCCGAATTCCCTGGTGTCATTCTTCGATGCATCCTTACCCGGCACATTACCTGTAAGTTATGCTTCATGTGATTAGAATAAACGTAACCTGTCATTCTTAGATCATCTGTCCCCATAATGTCCCCGTGTGTCCCCAGGTCCTGAACAAGCGCTGCGTCGAAGCAGCGGTGATGACAGGACTGGCTCTTAACTGCGCCGTAAATAGGAAGTCGCTTTTTGACAGGAAACACTACTTTTACGCTGACCTCCCTGTAAGTTCTCGTTTTCCTGTCCTCGGTTGTCACTTTCTGTGCAGCATCTATGGATCGGTGGGAAGGAGAGTGATAGCACAGGAGACAGGGGTTATCTAAGAGACAGGACTCATTATCATCCTCCACGCTGCTTCCTTGCTTTGACTTTTATGCAAGCTGTGCTCGTCTGCTTCCCGCCTTTCCATCACAACTGTTCCGGTGAACTCTCCCAGCCGTGAGCTCTAATTTAAATGGTGAGCAAGTCTTGCAGAAGAAGCAAAAAGCAAAAAGGCAGTGTTTTCCTCACATACACAGAAAAATAACACTGAAAATGACCAGTGCTTTTAACTTGCCAGCTCATTTCCTTCAGTTCACTTCAATTTTTTTATTATCCACAGGTCATTGCCTCCTCCATGCTGTTAAGTTTGTGCTTTCTCTCTTTTATTTACTTAATTTCAGTCATTATCAGAATTGGAAAAACCAAACATAAAGTAACTGGATGGAACTGCACAGATTCACAACTTATCATATTAACTGTGAGCTAATATTATAAATTGTAAATTAAATAGTGAAAGTAAAATAGTTGGGTGAGCAGAGGCTGAATGATCTCCAGTCATTAACCAATAATGGGCTCTATTTGGATATTGGCTGCCGGCCATTTTCTTAAAGTGGATGTTTGTGTTTTGTAATGTTGGCTATCGCACTCTTAATTGAAACTATCCATATGGTTACTGTTGAATGCCCCCTTTTAAAGCAGCAGAACGGATCCAGCCAAACCAAAACTTGTAGCAGTGTAAAGTTCGAGTGTGTGCTAAACTCATAGAGTGTATGTAAAGAAAAAAAAATGGACAAAGCCATTGTGATGTCAGCCATAGGTTTCTGAAGCTATGCTTGGAGATTTTGTTAGCATCATATCATGTTGCTGGTTTGAAGCCCATATTCGAAGGAGAGAGTAGAGTGCTAAGCATCTCACAAACAGAACCACAGATACCTGCTAAGCATAATACAAAAGTTACTAGATTTTGACCCACCAAAACTGGTGGTCAGAAAATTGCATTTAAAACATGCCAGTAGAGATCAACACCACAAATGCAGCCAAGAGATGCAATTCAGTAACCAGGACTTTCAAAGGTGTTGCCAAACAGCATCCCGCTGCAAAGCAAACACACTCCTAATTTAGCTTTTAAGACCCCAAGATGCTTAAACTCCCTTCACTTGGTGCAGTAATTGCTCCATGACCTGGAATACGCACTCAGACTTGGATGTGCTAATTCTCATCTCATCTGCACTTTTTAAATCACTGGGGATTGGCTTTAAAAAAGAAAAGAAAAATGCACCGAATGGGAAAAGAAGAAAACAAAAGTGACAAGGCCTTTGTGACTGCAGGCTCTAATGTTGTAGTTGGCTGCTGAATGTCTATATGCTGTGGTGTGTATCAACATGCAAATTCATGCATAAATAGAAAAACAGAGAAAAAAAAACTTTTTATCTTGAAGTGAGAGAAGAAAAACTAATAAGTGAATGTTAAATTAAACATATTATTTAAATTAAAAAAAAAAAAACAGGACATGTAAGAGAGAACATGAAAGAAGGTGAGGAGGATTGCTGAACGTCCCCAGCAGGCATGGCCCCCACAGGAGTAGGTCACAGGGGGGCAGGGCATGCAGTATTTAAATATCTAACGGCAGGATGTATAAGCTGAATAGTAGCAATACTGGAAGAGATACCCCAACCTCCCAAAAAACCCTCTTTAACGGTGATATTTCCATTAAACTGTCTTGCCCAAGTCATATTCACTTTGCTTTCTGTAATGGAGTGCTTGCATGGAAAGGTTTCTCAACCCTTCAGTAGCCCTGGGGTAATTTTACTGCCATTATAAATGACATTTTAAGGCTTGGGTGGAACAGACAAAATGTCATGGGAGCTCTACAGTGACTTAGCCAACAGAGACCTCCTGCTAATAAATCTAGAAATTTCTCAAAAGAAAGGTGTAAGAGAATTTTACTTTTCAAGTTTGTTTTCAAAGTGTAGCCAGCCCTGGTAAGACATTTTGCTAACAGAGCTTTGGGCAAAGTAATGAAGAGGGTAATTATGGACTAAATAAAAGTTTCATTTTCTTTGGAGTGTACCATATTTCAATGAAACTGCTCAAAGAAGTTCATTATGGAGAGTACTTTCTTGAAGTAGCAAGCAAAAAACAAAAAATTTTAGCTGGTGGTTTTATTTATTTACTTTCTCATCTAACTTGACTTTATTGTGAGCAGATGTGACTGCATAAGCATGATGAAGAACATCCATTATATGCAGATCTTTACAGATTGACGTTCTCCCGTTTAATTTTAGGGGAATTACTGATTTTGTGGCAGCAGTGCACATTTTCACTGTTGTAAATGATACATTGTCTCCTCTCAAAGTTCATCAATCTTCCAGCAAAATCCCCTCCAGAAGCGCGGGGATTATTGTTGGGCTCCTCTCGCTTCCTTGCATGTTTGTAGAACTTTACATCATCTCCTTTGGATTCATCCTCAACACACACGGCAGGATTAAGATTATTATTTTTCTTTTGAGAACTCGTGCCAGTAGGTTTTATCCCAAAGCCTTATTGATGTTTTAAATACCTAGTGTGGTCTGCTTTATAATCACTTAGTTTCCATTACTCTCACAGCTGCTTAAAGAGGGTGGTCTGTCTCAGTGAAGCAGCTTGATAATCTCAGAGTCAGAATGGCTTTAATTATGCAGATGATGGAATATTCTTCACATTCGACCAAAAGTTTGAGTGCAGTCTGTGCTCGTAAAAACCAAACGTGGAACAGGATCGAGGGAGAAATTATCCCGCCCTTGAAAAATACATTTGTAAATTGCATTGTACATTATTGATATGTTCCAGTAGAAATCCTTGATTGCATTTTGTAAAACACCACAGTTGCTCATTAAATGATTAATGCCGCTGTCCGAGCAGCATTCCTTCATTGAATTGAAATGGCAGGCAAGGCACATATATAAAGTTTTTAACAGCCCTTTAATAACATGCCTCAGCAGCTCCACGCTCATCTAAATAATTACAATTTCCTTGAGATATTAAGTTTCCAAATAAACAGACATGGCCTGGCCATTGAAGCTTTGACTTGTGTTTAATGAGAGAAATGAAATGTCTTTGTGACCTCGGCGGGGTAGCCGAGGAAAAACATCGGTGTGCAGGGGTGAGGAATTAGACGACCGACTGAGTCTTGTTTGTTTAGACTTTGGAATGAGTCAGAAAATGACTCAGGGGCTCACAATGTGGAAAAGAGTTGAAAGTGTGTGTGTGTGCGCGTTTGATCCTGCTTGAAACGGCGTGTGAGCAGACATGCATCTGTACGAGTCTCAGGAAGCGCTCATTAGGGCTCCGTGTTCTGTCACAGAGTAATTGCGAAAGCTTAATGTGGGTACAAGGATGCTGTTAACAGCAAACATGGCTCATCCAAAAAGCAGCTGATTTATTATGCAGGAAATGTAAATGGTCTCCACTTATTCAGATGCTCCCTAATGTCAGTAGTTGGTTGCACTTTCACCTGCAGAAATTGTCATTTTCAATGACCAGAGACAAAACTCGTGAAAGGATTAAGTGGGAAAGGGGGGGATTTCTGATGAGCTGCAACGGTAGTCACAAAATCTTGCAGATTTACAGATCAAATCCACCAAGAGGAGCAGAAGTTGAAAAAGAACATCCCCAGGAATCTTGTGTTGTTTTCTTCCTGTTTCTTTTAAAAGGAGGAGTTGTGGAGGTGATTGATTGTGTCGATCAGGCGCATTGTACAAAAAGCCGGTGACTAACAGCCCCCCCAATCTCTTCTCCCACGTCCTCAGTCTCCTTAGCATAAGTGTGATTAATGTTTAGGTCTTGTGATGTGGTTGCCGTGGTAACGTCGAAATTAATACTCGGGGCAGCAGGTTCTTGTAGGAATAGAGGAGCTCATGAAATATTGTGCTTTTGTGAGCAGAAACCTTGAGTGAAATGCCAGCTCCTCCTGCATTATGACAGCCAAGCCAATCGCCGTGTCTAACTGACGCTCCCCGCCAGACCTTTACACGCAGCCATGACGCTGCAAAAACTCTACTGCAAGACTTCACGAAACAGTCTTTCTTCTATAATTAAAAGGATGTATTGGTTAAACAAAGTGAAGGATCATTTCTTCATTCAGTTAAAGAGGAGATGAAATTCCTATTTTAAACACATATACACTCACTGACAATTTATTAGGTATGCCTTGCTAGTACTGGATTGGACCCTTTTTTGCCTTTAGAGCTGCTTTAATTCTTCATGGCACCAGTTCAACAAGGTGCCGGAAACATTCCTCAGAGATATGTGGGCCATTTTGGCATTTAACAAACCAGTCTTCAACCAACCAGCTATCCAGCACTCATATATTTCACTATACTTTAATTCACATAGCGGCTAACATAATAATTATAGGACATGTCTTTTAATCACGTAGTAAGTTGGGGCATGTTTTCAGGTTCTATTTTTTATTGAATTTTTTTGTATTGTATTTTCTTGTTTTAGGCTGGATACCAGATCACTCAACAACGTTTGCCAATCGCAGTAGATGGCGTGCTTACTTACAGCCTCCTTGGAGGGAAAAAGAGGAACCAGGTGATGAGAAAAAATGTGACCATCAAACAGATTCAGCTGGAACAGGACAGCGGCAAGAGTCTCCACGATGACGTCCGCAGCCAGACACTCATAGACCTCAACAGAGCAGGTAGCAATACAGAGGAAGAGTCTGCTCAATGGAAAAAAATCAATGATAAATCAGTCCTGCTCATGTCTTGTAGATCCAATAGTGGCAGCTTATTCCTGTGATTCTCCTGATGCCATTTAAAAGCCGTCACTGAGCTAAACCGGTCTTTGCTTGATTAATTTTTTTATCAAGAACTTCAGCTAAAAAATGGACACCGGCAAATACTGTATTTACTGCGTATTTACTACTCATTGATTAGCTGTTTACTCCGCCACTGAACTGGTATTTAAAAGTCACTGGAAGAAAAACCTCAGAGTTATAATGTGTCAGAGGCCTGAGGGCTGCCAGCGTGTAGCAGCAGGTGTTTGGCAGTTGACTTTCCTAAACCATCTTTTGATTAAGAAATTAAACTATTTTTAAGAAGATGTTTTTATGATTGACAGACAGCAGCAGCAGCTGGAAAAGTCATAGAATTCCAGTGATAATGTTTTGATTTTTAAAAACTAATATTAGGTTAATCAACAAAGCAAGGGTTTATCACTGAGCTTCAGACCCTTGAGATGTGAAACGTTGCTGTCTTCAGGTGTAGGTCTGATGGAGCTGGTGATGGAGCCAGACATGAGCTGTGGAGAGGAGGCTGCTGCAGCTGTCAGAGAGCTGCAGCTCATCCTGCAAGCTCTAGGCACCTGTCAAGGCAACATGTCTGGTATGGAAATCACTCTCTGTCTCTCTCCTTCTCTCGTGCTTCCAAGCTGCCACACTTCTAAACCTAAACTTAACTCTCTCCGCGTGCATCTATTTACCTCTTTTTGCTCAGAGGGGCAGCTGAGAGTGGATGCCAATGTCTCGGTGCACAGACCTGGAGAGCCACTGGGCGTCAGGACAGAGGTGAAGAACATCAACAGCATTCGATACCTTGCCAGAGCTATAGGTAAGCACCGATAAAAAGTTTGAGACTCAGTAGCAAGGATAGCAGAAAGCGCCTCAGGCATTTATTCATTTATTTTTTGAATTTACTTTATCTGAAAGGGTCTTAACTGCACGCATAATTGCTCACACATTTTAGTCCTTTTTTAGTTGGCATTTAAACAGGTCATGTTCAGATGAAATGGTGTTTCAGAGTTTTGCGTTTTGTGGTAGCTGCATCTACCAGCTTGTGGTAATATTGTCCAGGTCAAGATGTCTTGTGCCTACGATATGTTGAGCTGATTTTGACACACGCTGTAGTGCAGCTATTCTATTGTAATACTTCACAGTTGGTTACTATGCTCTCCACAGTGCTGCTGTACTTTGATTATGGCTCTTGTATTAAAAGCGGAGGTAAAATGAACAAGCTGTCAGTGTTTTCTTCTTCAGATTGCGTGAACGGCTTTTTAGGACAGTTATTAAGTTGCTGAACTATTGACATGACATATGTAGCAGATGTTCTATAGATTGGCTTTATTAGCCAAAAATCCAAAACTTGGAAGCTGACTCTCAAATTTTTACACTTACATTTCCTTTACAACCAATCAATCAATCAAGTAAAATCACTTCTATTTTTACATCCCTGTGTCACAAATATTAAACATTTGCTGAATGTTCCCTTGATCATAATAAAATAGCGTGGGTGCAAACTTCACCCATGCTTGGTGGAGGAATACAATCTAGACAGTTTTTCATTTGCCAAAGATGAATAAGAGAATTAAGAGGCAGCATCCAAGAACTTTGTACAGATAGTTTTGGAGGTACAGAGATGTTTAGGAGAGAGAACAATGCACTTTTTATTCAGACTGATTAACACAGTGCTGGGGAACGAGAGGATGCTTGAGGAATGAGGAAGAAGCACACTGATACCAATTTTCAAGAACAAGGGTGATGTGCAGAGCTTTAGTCACCAAAAAGGGATAACTTGATGAGCCATACCATGAAGTTATAGGAAAGAGTTATTGAAGGAAGGCTAAGAAGTGAGGTGACGATCAGTGAGCAGCAGTATGGCTTCATGCACAGAAAGGGCTCTACAGATGATATGTTTGCTTTGAGCAGGTTTATGGAGAAGGATGGAGAAGGTCAGAAGGAGTTGCACTGAGGTCTTTGTGGACCTAGAGAAAGCATAAGATAGGATGCCAAGAGAAGAGCTGTGGAAGTGCATGAGGAACTCAGGAATGGCAGAAAACTGAGGGTGGTACAGGACATTTATGAGTACAGAGTGGTGAGGTGTGCAGTAGGAGTGACTGATGGGTTCAAGATTGAGGTAAGTCTACTCTGAGCCCCTTCTTGTTTGCAGTGTTGATGGACAGGTTGGCAGATGAGATCAGGCAGGAGACTCTGTGGACTATGATGTTTGCAGACAACATTGCAAGTGGAAGAGAGGCTGGAGAGGTGAAGGTGTGCTCTGGGGAGCAGAGCAATGAAAGTCAGTAGAAGCAAAAGAGAATACATGTGCGCGTGAGTGAGAAGGGGGCAGAGGTAACACAAAGCTGCAAGGAGTAAAGGTAGAAGAGTTTAAATATGTTGGGTCAACCATCCAAAGCAAAGGACGGTACACAAGAGAGGTGATTTTTGGACCCAAGGATAGCAGCAAGAGTGAAAGGCAAAGTTTATGAAATGGCAGTGAGAGGGAGATGGTGGCACTGACAAAAAGACAAGAGGCCGAGCTGGAGATGGTAGAGTTGAAGATGTTTATTTGTCATTAGGAGTGACCAGAGCCGCCGGGATTAGAAATGAGTACATCAGGTTGATCAGTCTGGAGACAAGGTTAGAGAGGCAAGGTTGAGAAAGTGGATATAATGGATAGGGGATGTTGAAGACATCAACCAGGCAAGAGGGAAAGAGGAAGACCACAGAGAAGATTCATTGAGGTCATGAAGGATGACATGCATAGGGTTGGTGTGTCAGAGGAAGCTGCCAGAAAGAGAGTGAGATGGAGGCAGATGGTTCCCTCTGCTGACCCCTAAATGGAGCAGCTGAAAGAAGCAAAGTTGGGATAAAAAGTTTTAACTTTTGTCATTTTTAATCTGACTAGCAGCTCTATGAAAACATAATTGTCATGCTGCATTTATTAATTAAATCCATGAACTAAATACTTGTACCAGATTATTACTTGGTTGAACCCCTAACTTCCCGAAGTCTCCAATCAGTCTGGTTACCTTGGAAGGAATAAATCTCGTTACTTTGACTCCAATATTTCCCTTTCATGAGGCTTTATACATTCCTCTTTTTCATTTGATAGCTATAGAAAAGCAAAGAAAAAGCATGCGTAGTGTGACATAACCATCATATTTTTACTATGTCAGTGCCTAGAAATAGACCCAGTTTAGTAAAAGCAAAATTGCTGGATTCATGTAGAGGCATTAAGACAGGAAGTATAGTTGAAACTGACAGTAACTTGTGAAGCGTACGTTTTTTGGACTGACAGCTATTCACAAACAATTAGCTGCGTGATAGCAGCATGTGATGATTAACTGACTTCTTGCAGCTGTTCATAGATTTTGTGTCAGCTATAACTTTGCTGACTTTTTAACTGAGCTTCACTTCAAACAAGCTAGTAGTCTCAGAAAATTTCAGTACTTGAGATGCAGGTTTTGGAAGTGCGTTTTGGCATATAGCAGCGCTGTGCTTCAGTTATTTATCAATTAAGTTGTTTCACATTTACTCTGCGGCTGAACTGATATTTAAAAGTCACAGGGAAAACAAAAGGCTGTTTATCAGAGTTATAATGTGGCAGCACTCAGAGAGTCAACGATCACCGGCGTATAACAGCAGGTGTTTGGCATTTAGCACCAAATTATATTTGCGGTTCTGTATTTGTGTTCATGTTCTCCTTGATATTCATCAGACTATGAGATCCAGAGACAGATTGATGTCCTGCAGAGAGGAGGGACGGTGCAAAACGAGACCCGGGCGTATGATTCCAAATCAGGGTAAGAGGATGAAAAAGCAGCGTCTTCATGCCAAGATGTAACTGCTACAGCACCCTGTGACTGGGATCTCTGCCTGCTTCATTAGTCGTGAGCTTTGCTGAGGACAAACCATCATGGTAATGATGATGAATAGAGCCATTTGGATGCTGCCGTCGTTCTGTGTTATCTGTGAGCTATGTGCTACTCACAAGCTTATGAGCTCACAGAATAAGGCAGCTGAGGCCTTGATCATCCTCTGGTACCTCCCTCCCATGAGGTCTTGTATATCCGAGGTACATGGTGAAGCATGCTAAACAGTGTGGGGTGATGACCTGTGGATCTTTCTTCTCATTCCTGTGAAAGTGGTCACAGATCTGATGCCACTAGTTTGAAGAAAAGCAGGCTCACTGAAAGGGATCCCCACACATATGTTCATTCTTTGTTTTGAGTATTTTCATGTTTGTTTGATCTTCTCATCAAGAGAAACAAACATATTGAGCTATCATTTCTGATACTGCCACCTTGTCTTGTAGGGAGACTCTACCTATGAGGGACAAAGAGGGTCTTCAGGATTACAGGTGAGTGTAAGTTCATATTGTAAGTGTTTATAAAATCAGAGAAAGATCCTCTTACTGGGGTCTGGAGATTGACAGGTAGCTAAACAGACCTCACCTAAAGTGTGAACAGACGAAGAATGTGTTGTAGTTTAGGTAGGGGAATGATTGACAGGTTCAAGGCTGATGGAGTCGAATGATCAGGTGGCCAAGTGACAGCACAAGACGACCTTTTTTTCCCCAAACTTACCCGTACTGCTGATAAAACATTGTTCCCTGTTTTCACTCACCCCTCCTGCCTTTTTCAGGTTTATGCCAGAGCCCAACCTGCCCCCTCTGATTCTGTATGAGGATGATGCATCACTGCCCACTGGCATTGATGCGTGCCAGGTGGTAGTGGTGCAGAAGATAAAGGAAGGGCTGCCAGAGCTACCAAGTGTCAAAAGAGACAGGCTGGTGCAAACGTACGGCATCCTACCTGAGCACAGCTTCACTCTGGTGGTGAGTTTCTGAGTGGGAGAAACTGGGTGAAACCAGCCAGTGGGAGGAAGGGTAGTTCTTTCCTTTAAAAGCCAGTTGATCAGGTCTTACTTGTGTAGCTTGCTGGACTTTAACAGGATGTAGTTGTATACTGATGAGCTCTGCTTGTTTGATTCTAATTAGATTATATGTTTGTGAAGGAATCACTTTTTTATGTCAATGTAGAATGAAGATGGGTTGGTGGACTACTTTGAGGCTGTGTTAAAGGCAACCAAGAAGGAGCCAAGGAAGGTGATTGGCTGGGTAACAAATGAGCTGCTGGGTCACCTCAAACAGCAAGACATGAGTGTGTGCCAAAGGTGAGACACAGACACATAAACATGCTCCAAGTTCCAGGATGAGCATTTATCTAACCGCCAGGTAAAGACTTGGGGTCTCATGGGTGGCATGGTGGTGCAGTGGATAGCACTGTTGCCTCACAGTAGCAAAGTCCCTTTTTTTTGAACCTCCTAGTTGGCTGTTTGGGATTTCCACATTCTTCCTGTGACTGAATGAGTGAACCAGTTCTTTCTGTTCCACCTTTTCATTAGACCCTGAAGCACCCAGTCTGTTTCAGACTGAAAACTACTAAATAAAAGAAATAAACTGGATTTTGAGTGTCAGGAAACTCATGTAAAGAAAAAATAAGAATATTCTGAATGTTTGCAATGCATTGAGATGAAAGAAATTGATTCTGTGTTACAAATAAATTCCACTAGACATCTTTGTGGGGACCCGAAATTGGAACGTTACTATATTTGTGGGGACCAGCAGTCACTTAGGAGGACAAAAGTGCCTGTCCTCACGAGTTTGAAGGCATTTTTCAGACTCAAAATGTGGTTTTAGTGTCAGGGTTACAATTAGGTTAGGCATTCATTTTTGATGGTTAGGGTAAGCGGCTAGGGAAGTGTGTGTGTGTGTGTGTGTGTGTGTGTGTGTGTGTGTGTGTGTGTGTGTGTGTGTGTGTGTGTGTGTGTGTGTGAGTGATAGGAAGTAACTCATTAACTGATAAACACATAGCTTTGAATAAGCTGATCATTGTAAGGCTCAAGCTTTTTTATGTTTATCTGAAAGGGAGAGCACTACAGCTTTAGATACATAAATAACTCTCATCCATAACTATACAACAGCAAGCTGGGATATTCATTAATTCTGTCAGTGAGAAAGCTTTTTGGAGAATTGCTTTTTGAAGGCTTGATCTCTCCCTAAATAAGAAAGCCTGTTAGCTTGAAGATCTTCTAAAACACTCTTGACATTAAAGAGATTTTGATTTGGTATGAAAAGAGTTGCCATGGTACCTTTTACACTTGAAACATTAAAGAAAAAAAAAACACACGCGCACACACAGACAAAGGTACATTTCAGGCCACCAGCTATGAATAAATAACACCTGTTGTCTCCCACCGTTTCTGTTTATGGCACTGTGTGACGCTAAATGTCCGACACTAATTTCAGCGCTTTCAGTCTAGCAATTTTCCTACAGTGGCAGTTCAATAATTACTGCAGCTAAAAGAAAAATGAGGGCGGTCAAAGGCGTCTGAGCTGTTGGTCCAACTGAGATTAGCAATGGAGCACAATGATAATTTCTTTGAACTCATTAAAGGCCGGAGTCATTACACAACACATGAAGTTTAAGTAATGGACTGACGTCAGCATAGATGCTGTGTGAGCTTTGCTTTATCTGCCGTTGCCAGACTGTTGTGAAGCATTTGTGTGCGAATAAACTCCAAAGAAGCTCGTGTTTATTTATGCGTAACGTTGCACTGGCTTTGGTTGAAAGGAGGAGGGTTGAAGAAAAACAAAGAGTGGCAAGCGGTTTAGAAACTGAGTCATATAAGTACTTGGAGGAATATTTTGAGTCTTCGGAGCTAGGGAGGAAATAACCGGAAGTTGGTTAGCAAATAAAAGTTCTCCAAGTGTTACAGTAATGTCTGATGCATGACCTCTGCTGCCCTGTCAGGCCTGCCCGCATTTCCTCTCGCTCCTCTGGCTCTAAGCCATTGACTTGGATTAATGAAATGAGAAATTGGGAAGCATATTGGTGGGACAGCTAGAGAAGTGAAACTCCAGACATGTCATTAAGAGCTCATCCAGCTTAGACATGTCGCTGTCCCAGAACCCCCCCTCCCACCCACCAGGGAAACTGCTGGGGGCTGCCTGTGAGTGAAACTAAGTGGCATATTTGTGGCAGGATGGCGACAGCATGATGACAG
The DNA here is from genome assembly GCF_057382185.1 of Mchenga conophoros. NCBI lineage: Eukaryota > Metazoa > Chordata > Actinopteri > Cichliformes > Cichlidae > Mchenga > Mchenga conophoros. The sequence goes on from NC_140531.1 coordinate 17,176,544, forward strand.
AATTGTGAAATGTCTCACCAGGCCCACATGATGGTAATGTTAAAAATATGAAGATGTGGAAAAAAAATATAATGAGGGCCCCCTATTTCGATCCCAGCTTCCTTTTTGGGGGGGGTTTTGTCCCCAACAGCTGGATGAGCAAAAGTATCCCTTTATGTGAACCACCTAATTCATATGGGGAGATTATTGCTGAACTTAAATCTGAAGCTGAAGCTTCTGTTGTTACAAAAAGGTTTTTCAATTGAGTTGTCGTGAAATATTCAGGTTTCTTTCATTAAGTTTGCATAATTCTATCAAAAAAGAGAAGAAGAAGCAGCTCGAAGTGGCAGACTCTGGATGTATCAACTATTTATTGCATTACCTTTAGCTCTCTATTTTAACAGAATATTCACACCTTATTATTCTTTTCATCTCATCTGTTCATTCTTTGATTTCTGTTAACTTTTCAGCTGTGCTACCACTCTCACCCTTCATCCTCTGAATTATCATCTAGTTTAACATCATTTTCTGGATTCTGAAGAATCGACTTCATTGCTCACAAGGAGAGTTTTCTTGCTCACAGGCGGTCTATTATCAGATGTTTTCTTTTTCATCTTCAGTCCACTGGACTCGGCTGTTTTCTTATTCCTAACTCGAATGCTTGTCAAAAACCTGCTGCTGTCCTTTTCACGTTCTCTTTGTAGTTTGTCTTGGCCTTGGGTGATGGGGAAACAGCGACAGGAGACACAAAAGCTTAGTGCCTTCCTGAGTATTTGATCTTGCCGATACGTTCAGTGCGCTCATGTATATTTATATCCTGATCAGTTGTCCTCACAAGCTGAAAAGAAATATTACAAGATGAGGCGATGATGTGAATATTAGCCCTGCTGGATATATGAAATGATAACACTACCTGATACTTTGGACAGAAGTATTAATCTGTCTACAGTGAAAAAAAAAAAAAATAATATATATATATATGTATATAAAATCCACTCCAGGATTATTGCATTTCATAAATGACATGGGTAGTAAACAGAGTCAAGGCTCCCAATAGGCGGCACCAGTCACCTGTGCTTTCTCGTGGAATGAGAGACCTAGAAGGCACGGCTCATTTTGCTCCATGTAGCATCTTAGCCCAATCTCTTCCCACAGCAGACGGATCCACTTATTTGATCTGCCATAGGTTTTACCCACGATGCCCTTCCTGATGCAACCCTCCAAGCTTGAGATCAGCACTTGGAGCAGACTAGCTCGAGATGCCCTGAGGCTAGGTTTGTGCTTTCTCTCCCTGATTGGTGTGTAAAGTGAAGTGAGTTAATCACTTCACTGCAATTTTAAACAGTTATTCATAATTTTTGTTACTAAAAAACACGAGGGGTTCCCACAGGTGTTGATTCTTAACTTTAACTAATTCACTATAATATTGCCTGTAACATTTTCAGAGATGTATTCATTACTTTATAATTATTTTGACCATTTGTGCAAGACACTTTTTTTTTTTTTTTTTTGCTCTCGGAGGAGGCGGACGCACTTTTTCTCCTTCTCCTCTCCCTTATCTTCCCTGCTTAGTTCTTATGTCCTTGTCTAGTCTCGTGTTTTTTGTATTACTTTTCCCTGGAACACACTCTCACAGTCTGTTTCTAAAACCTAAAGAGAATTATGGATTTGATCAACTGGTCTCTGAATGCTATTGACACCCTTTTCTCAACGAGAAGTCCTGGCTCGGGAGAGCCCGAGTGCCCTGGAGGGACTTTCCCTGCCGGATACACGATGGACGGGTGGCAGACATGGAGGATCGTGTGCCTGGCGGGACTGTCGATCGAGGACGCTGAAGATATCTACCTATTCGGAACCATGGTAACAGGGTTCCGAACAACACCTCTGAGCGGACGTTGGATTACATCTTGGAACAGCTGACTGCGGTCGTGAGGTCTCAGAATCTGCTCTTTGAGCAAAAGAATGACAACACCACAAAACTGAAGGTTAATAACATCATGGAGAAACTCGCGGTTCTCCAACGGGAGATTGAGAAACCAGTGTTGGAGTGTTAAAGAACAGCTTTGAAATTCTCATGAGTTGTTGCAAAAAGAAAAATTACCATCATAATCCGGCTACCCCTTCTGCACCAGCTGTGGGCTCAAGGCTGGAGCCAAACAAAAACTCCCTGATAACGACTGTGTTGAGTCTGTTCCTTCCCATTCCCTACAAGGCCACCTGGGTTGGCTGGAAGACTGTTTACTTAGCCTGGCAGGGCGAAGGACACTGTCTCAGCTGAACTATGGACACGCAAACACATACTGATACGGATAAGCACTCACTGACGCATCACCCTCCCTACCCCGGATCCAACACCACCTCCAACGCTTACCTCCCCTCTGATGTGGACATCGGGTCAGCTGGAGGCGCAGTCGAAGATCAGTCCCAGATCAGATGTACACACTGGAACTCTTTCCCATGTTGCTTGTCTGCGTTTATTGTGCTATGGTGTGTTGATATCTGTGCATTCCTGTATTATCCTTTTGTGTTGTACATTTCGATGTTTTTTTCCTCGCTACCTAGCCTGACCTGTCTCCCCAATGTGATGTTTGTGTATTATATGTACGGTCGGCAACGTCTGTCATCTCGGTTGTGGGCAAAAGACCTGCAACTGACAAATAAAGGCTATCTCATCTCATCACTTCAAGCTATTTAAAAATCTCTGCTTTTATTCAGTTGATTGCAGTGCAGCAGTTGTCTTACAGATGTCTCTGAGGCTGACGGACAGCTTGGGAGTTTCATAATCCATTTTAGCTTTCTTTTTTATTTTGCTATTAAACCAAAAACGTGTGGCGGTTAACAATCACTGCCCTTGTTTATAACGACGAATACTTTTTCTAACGATCATACATTTTAGTATTGCTGTGCTCCAGAAAACCCTGCATATATATTTCAGTGTCACTGGTTTGTGCTCGCAGCGTGGACTGAGTCGAATATTTCGCCGTGCTTGTCAGTCGCATAGCTGCATATGCAGCAACAGCAGCAACGGTTCGTTGCCCCCTGAGGAAAAATGGGTGATCTCATGACAGGTGGAGATGATGTGTCACAAACATATCAGAGTTTTTGTTGGTGCAAGTAATGCACACAATATAAGGGTACATTTTTATTGATGCAGAAAACTATTTTTCGGATGTGTCGGTCATGGATCGTAGACCTCTGGTGCTCCATGAAGCCCACTTTGGGAACGGCTGGCCTATGGAATAAACACGGAGGCAAGGAAAAGACAAAACATCGCAGGCAAATCACAAATGTTGATTGATTCTTTTGTCCTTTCGGTGCAATCCTCTTCCCATCTCTTCTACCATTTATATCACAAATTCAAGTCCATCTATTAAAGTGTGATTAAATTACCGCTTTAATTTGATTTTAGCCCAATCTCTCCTTCTGCCCTGGCGGAGCTGCTGGAGCTCCAGGAAACAGGACACATCTCCTCTTCAGTTGCCAAGCAGGTCAGTCAGCTACACAGACAATGCAATTATCCCCTTTCGGTCTGTCATTCAACACACGCAACCCAGCTACCGCTTGTTTGTATTCTGCTTCTCACCTGCGTTTCACGGGTTTCTCCGTGTTCTTAGGTGTTCCAGGAGATGTGGAGGTCGCCAGGCAAGACAGCCCTGCAGATCACCCAAGAGCAGGACTTGGGGCTTGTTAGTGACACCGCACAGCTGCACATCATCTGCCAGAAGGTGGTGGACTCGCATCCAGATGAGGTCAGGGCTCACAATGTCGCGTGTAATCACGAGTGAAACATCTCAAAAACATGTCCAAAAATCCCTCTGTGTGCCTCTCTGCAGGTTCACGCGATCAGAAGCGGGAACAAAAAAGTTCTGAACAAGTTGATGGGTCTGGTTCAGAAAGAGACCAAAGGAAGAGCTGATCCAGTTCTGGTGAGGGCGATTCTACAGAAGAAGACCTCGTGAAGATCGCACTGTAGTGTGAGACGCAACTGCATCAGTCTGACAATAAGACATGTTAGAAAAATAAAAACTATTTTGGCCTAATGGAAAAATCAGGCCCCTATTCTTATTTTTGACTTTGACATTTTGTAAATATTGAAATCTATTCTCGTCTGTATTTATATGTTTGAGAAGTAATAAAGTTTTCAGACTGTGACTGTCTGTAGCGGAGGTGCATTGCCGTTCAGTTTGTTTTGCCAGTGAACAAACAGAATTTCGAATCTTTCTTAGGATGTCCACTCATGGTGATAAGATAGTCAAGGTGGCTTTTATGTGCAGTTCTTTTATTTAAATCTAGTAGTCATGGCCATCAGGGATGGCTGAAAAGCTGATCTTAAGTATTATTTCCCTTAAAGCGAATGTGTGTAATTCAGTTTAATTCGTTCCATATAACTTAATGTCCCATTTGGCTATTGCTATGTTGGCCATTATGGTCATTTGTGAGGCAGAAGATGAAACTGCTGACATGACATTCGCTGGCTTATTGAGAGGAGCTGAGAAAACCTGCCAGCTCAAGAATCCAGGAAGGATCCCAGTCTGAGAGCTCCCTCTGGTGGTTGTCTTAGTCACTGCTTGGAAATGGAAAATGTTTACTCAGCACACACACACTTCAAGTTCAAGGTTTTTAATTATTATTATTATTACTATTAACAGAGGCATTCCTTTGTATCTGAGACAACAGTGAACAGCAGCCTGGTTAAATCTTGAACACAAAACAGATCAAAAGTCGTATCAGATGAGTCTTTGGAAGATAAATCTACTGAAATTGGTTGATCAACTGCAGTCGTGCCACAGAGGTGTTAGACAGTGAGTGGCACTGTGGTATTAGAAGGCTGATAAAGTGCTCTGCAACATTCATAAAGACCTATTCAGCGGTCCTGAAAATGGCTTTGACTTGTAGATTTTGAGCCGTTTTGTAAAGAAAAAATAAACGTATTTGTATCAAGTAGGAATCAAACAATTTAAAATGAAACACAAAGTTTCATGTTTCAGATTTAAACCTAAAAGTAAAATCCAACCTTCTCAGCTCAACTTCTAGATAAGACCATTGACCTACTCGGTGTAGTTCACACATTCCTCTGCTCAATCAAAAAAAAACAACTACATTTTCAGCTCATGCTGCAAAGTTTCATATTGCTCTTGTTTAACTCCTTCACAAATCAGGCAACATTGTGAAGTGAAATCATAACTTAGACAACAATTTGCAAGTATTTCTATGTTGGAAGGTTCATTCAGAAGAAGCATGCTTTGTAACAAAATATATATGTATATATCTCATAGCATCTCCTTATACTGATAACCACGTGCAGACTAAATTAAAGGCAATTCAAAGCAGGCTACCTTCAACACAATCCAAACTGATTTTCAACAGATGCAGAACTATGATTGAAATTTCAAACTGATCACAGCTAACACAACACCCTCAGCAGACGAAGGACCGCACGCTTAAAAACAAACAAAAAAAGCAACTAACCTCATCAAGAAAAAAAATGGCAACAGAAAAAAAGAGCTTAAATACCCCGATCCCGTTACGAAACATGCTGAACTTAATTATTCTTGATTGTCACCAGAACATACAATATGTACATTATGAGGCATCATAAAGGTAAGGCAGACAGTTAAATACGTCACTGCTGAACCTGGTTTGTCGGTTTTTCGCAGATATGGAAAGGCGCAGAGGCCACAAGTGTGGAAATCTAGTGCATCGTTTCACCTACAGCTGTTTAAGAAAATCTCCTGAGGTACCGTCGTGAATCAACAGGGAAGGAAACAAAATCTAAATCTAACACGATGATTTTGTGGAAACGCCCCTTCGTGAAGACATATTTTCGCCAAAGAATTAAGTGTCACAACAGTTGCATAAGAACAAAGTTTGGGTGCGTTTCTGTGAAGTTGCCAGCACTGCACCTTGCAGTGATCCATAGACGCAACACTTCTGAAAGGCCACCTGAGTAATATCGAGTACCACACTGAGCAGCGGATGTCGTACTGTGGATGGAGCTGGTTGTAGAAGACATTCGGGTTGAGGTCAGGACCCAGACGGTTCAAATAAGGGCTGATGACTGCTTTAATTCTTTAAATGTCTACAGTCTTTGGTTAGTGGTGGAGCTGGAGCCTTAGTCATGAACATTTCGGCTGGTTTAGAAATCCTCCTTGGCTGCCAAATTCTTTCCAGAAGTGGAATGAATACATTTAAAAAGTTCATGAAGTTTTTCTTTTGCTTGGAAAATAAATACTCTATATTTTTAAAAAGTAGTTGTATAAAAATCACTGGATCTAAAAAGGTTTCTATCAAGCGCTGCCCAAAAAGGACATAAATATCAAAAGAGACTCTTTTTATAATCTTTCCTAGTTAGGCTGGACTCTTGACGGAGGCCTAATGGGACACAATTACTCTTCCATAGGAATGTAAGATAAGATGGAGTGCTCTTGTGCAATTGCAGCCAGTTCTTTAAGGAACTCAGTGAAGAGGATGGTAGCGAAGACCTCGGTCCGCTCCAGGGAGATAGCTTTGGGTTTTGGTGGGGGTGAATTCTTTAGGATCCTTCCCCCCTCGTGGTGGTTGGAACCGCTGCTGCCGCCGCTTTTGTCTGTGAGGATAAAGATTGAATGAGTTGCACCGACTAACAACCACGTGAATACGCTGACATACTGTACATGCAAAAGTCTGGATTCAAAGATATTCTCTAAACATATTTCCGTTTCCTGATTTCTAAATACTACGCTCTGCTCGTCTAAATAATTCCCTTTAAAATTCCTTTCTTCTGACAACAGTTTTTCAAGCCTGCTCAGCTCTGAACCTACAGGGAATATAGTTCAAAACCCCGGCTAAAGCTTCAGGGCTAGAAAGAGAAAGCAGCTCAACTCCAAAGACACACAACTTAAAGAACTCAGCACAGGCAGTTAGATTTATTCTGGTACCAAACAGGAGCCCAAAAACAACCAATCAGGAATGCCGATGTTGCCTTGAACCATATTTAACACCATGCTGGTAAAGCTCAGGAATAATAAACAGTAAATCTAATGCAATCTGCCTTACTAACCATCTGGAATCTACCAAAATACTTCCCAGAAAGCTTTTACAAACAAACTATTCCTGGCAGGGCTAGCAGGGTAGCTTATGGGTTCTCACAGTATAATCAAAGAGATATATACATATATAAATAGATACTTGATTTTTCATACTGTTATAGAGCCATGTGCAGATTTCAATAAGAGCTAAAACAGAAAAGGAGAATCTGAGCTGTTGTCACCTGTTTCTATGAACGAGGGCTCCCGAGCCATTAGACAGTGTTGGGCAGCAGTGATCAGCTCTGTAAAGTCCTTCTTGCTGGCAGCCAGCTCCTCTATCTGGTTCTTTACAATGGCTAGTACCTAAAACACAAAGCAAAAGCAACATGATTTGCATGTGCACCATTTACAGAGGTGATATGATTAAGGCTCAGATAAAGACAAGCGACTTAAAACTAAAAGTGCCAAGTATTTCCAAATCCCCCAACTAAGACCTCAAAACTTGAGGGGTTACCTGGTAAAGAGAGCGAACAGTCGGCTGAAAAACCAAGTTGGTGTTGAGGAGGAAGGAGCGCAGCAGAGGCTGAGGGTAAGCAGCTAACTGGGCCAAGATACCCGTCAGCAACAGGTTGACATGAAGCGAGTTGGATAGCATGTTCTCCAGACGAGATAAAAGCACGCTGATGAATGGACCTGCAGGGAAGGAGGTTCAAAATAAAAATTCTTTCCAAATTCATTTTTGAACAAATGATGAGACTCCTACAGAGCTAAGATATTCCTCAGCTCACCTGTAAAAGGTAGTGAATGGTTTTTAGTCGCACTCCCGCTGCGAAACCTGTTGATTGTCCCAAATGGTGAATGCAGTTTCTCTGGCTCTGGCGTTTCAGCAGAGAAGGAGGCGAAATCCATCTCGTCCTCCTCCACCACCTCCACAGGCGTGATGGGCTTCTTCACCTCTCTGTCAGCTTTGACCTGTTTTTCACCTGCTTCGGGGTCCAAAGTGCGAATGAGCTCTTCATACTGAGCCAAGAGATCGTCACCCAACGCTACAGCAGTCGTGTTTTGGAGGTTGGCGTTGCAATCCGTCTGACCATTAGCCTTTGCGTCCAAGCTATTCCTGCTATTATCAACGATCGCAGAGCCTGGAAGTGTTAGATTGAGCCCATTTTTGAGGGGAATGTCAGCTGAGCCTGGCTTGGTTTCATCCGTTTGCGAGCTACTGGGTTTACTGGTGCGCTCGACATTGCCGGAGTCTTTCTTTGCGATGAGATCGTACACCATGACGTCATCCTGGAAGTCGTTCTCCTCGATGTATGAGCCTTTAACCAACATTCGTGCTGTTCTCCTCATCTCCTGGATGTGCTTCGGGGGCTCAGCAGGAGGCGGAGGGGGAGGTCTGCTCTCTGCCGGAGCATCGGCGGTCTGCACGGGGCACGCGTCGTAACTGTCGTCCCACTCCAGCTCCAGCTGGTTGACAGGAAGCGGGTCTGTACCCGGCAGCACGCAGGATCCTGCTTGCGATGCAAAGGGATGTTGAGCTTTCTTGAGAGCGATCTGGGGGTGCCGACTCGTTAGCCCCGGCTCTTCGAGGACGCCCGGCTGGTATTTCTCAGGAGGTGGGTCCTCGCCATCGTACGGGGCTGACCACACCCGGCAGGCACATATGCAGCTGCTGATGCTCAGACGGGCGTCGTAGAGGTAATGAAGATAACTGACATCCAGGTAGATTTCTGACCCGATGGTGCAGGAGTTTCCTGAGCCATCATTTTCTTCAGAGAAACTCATTTCTTCCTCTGATTTAAAAGAAAGAAAGAAAGAAAAAAACAGATAAGAACTGTTGATAAAAGCTGGTGTGCCTCAGCACAGCACTCACACAGAGCACAACTAATGAGTTTGACATGTAACTACAGGGGGTAAAGTGATGTAATGCATCGAAACAGCGGGAGATCTCGCCATTTGATAAAATACTCACAATCAGCCCCGTTACATGTTGGTTTCCCAATTAAATGCAGATCTACACCTTACAGTGCGCCATATGTCTGAACAGATTTGGGAAACGTTCCATTAATAAATTATCCCATTTTCATTTTAGTTCCTCAACCACCACATTAAAGGATTTTTTTTTTTTCACCATTTATGCCAAATTTTCTGACATGTTATTAGGTTATAATATCCAACGTTTCAGTTACCTGACTGAGTGAGTTGATTTGAGCCCATTATTCAGCCAGTTAGACTAACTAACCAACTGGAATAACTGGAGCACTTGACCATGCTTTTCTACTTGGGTATTGACAGATATGGATACTTATCCATGTCTCTCAGGAATATAATATATGTGGAAAGATCCGAGAGCATTTAATATTTTTTAAGGTATTACATGTATTTAAAGTTTGTTGTTGCCATGACAACAGACACTGTCTATTAATCTTTCCTTGGGAAAAGAAAAGGTGTTAACAGTTAATTTATTATTTTTGTTCTGTAACGTTAAATACAGTTAACAGTGTGCATTTTAACATAGTAAGCAAAAAGAATCAAGCTTTTCAAATAGAAAAGAACTGTTTTACACCATCAGGTTAGGGCTGAGCAGTTGATTGAATTTTCTTAATATTAAACAGCAAGCAAAAGCAAGTCGCTGTGTGAGGATCTGCCTGCATGAGCCAATCACAGATGTTCCCTGCAGTGCACTGCATGAACTTCCCTAGGTTTAGCTTGGATCAGTAAAAAAACATAAAAATTAAATAATTAATTAAAATAAAACGGAGCAACAACAGATAACAGACCGTCTAAACAACAATCAAATGTCTGGCACAGCAGGAGGCGAAGAGCTTCTCCCTTGAAGCAGATCATCATTTGATGTTTGGAAATATGCCAAAAAGCAACACAACCAACTTATTCAACCGCCTGAAAACGCAGAATTAACTGCAGTGTAGTTAATGCAAAATTAATAATTTAGGCTTCAGGAAGGCGGTAAACATGCTGGACGAAAGACTTCATCATACCAAAGTCACTGTGGCCATACATTTTACTATAAACACAAAAAAAACCTGCAAAAAACCTGCAAAAGTAATACTCGATTGTTCTATTTGTTACCTGTGTTTCCCGAATTGTCAGGAGTCTCTCCGCCCTTGGAAAACAGAATGGAGTCCAGCTGCCGGAGTGGCGGCGGGCTGCGATCGGGAGAGCAGCAGGATGGCGTTAACGCCAGGATTTTCGCTGCTGAGGCCGAATAGCAGTCCCGCTCCCTCACTACACGTCTCTGACTCAGCATCATGTGATTACAGGGGATCAGGTACCTGGGGAGGCATATGAGAGGGAGATGTCAGGAAAGCCAACGTGTGGCTGTAGGCAGAGAATGGTGAGGAGGGGACAGCGGGCAGATGGTAACAGCGGGAGGTTGCGAGTAAAAGCTCATCGTAATGTAAAGCAATTAGATGCAGCATGTTACCACGAGTGGGACGTGTCAGCGTGCGGGCCGCTCACCTTAATACGAGCTGCAGCATCACATCTTCACAGTATAAACCAATGAGAGTGCGGAAGAGTGCCAAGGACACAATCCCCAACTGTAGAGTTTAATCAAGTCAGAGAGACACAACAGAGCAAATTTTAAACACTAATTTATTCAGTCCTGAAGATATTTGCACAATAAATTTCACAATATAGGAGAACTGGTTAAACAATCACATATGTTTCCTGTAACAGTAGAAAGAGCATCTGGGACCATTTGTAAAACCTGTTCCTGGCTTATTAAACCTGAGCCATGCTCTATGTGCTGCATGGCAAAACTCGTTCCCTTAGCTGTGTGCTGGGTTACCTGGAAAGGTGTGTTGATGCGGCTGACTAGAGTATCCAAGATATGGACGTTCTCGTGACGGTGGAGGAGGATGAAGGAGAGGAAGGTCTGCAGCAGTGCTGGCTCGGTTACACTTCGCAGGAAGAGGTCCAGGTAAGCTGTGGTGGTCATCACCTCCTCCAGGGTCACCTGTACACACGCAGGAATCAGTCAGCAGAGCTTGTGTGAGTGCCACAATAAATGATCAAATATTAAAACCTGATTCTGTATCGTAGCAGTACTGAATTAAGGATTCATTTAAGCGAGGGAAATTAGGTAATTAGGTAATTTAATTATTGCGTGCGGTATTGCCTCATTATAAAAGAACTAAACAAATCATTGCATTATATAGAATTAAATATGATGTCCTTGACTATACATTAAATAGCCTAGAATATGGGTCGTCTTACACTTTCTTCCAACTCTCTCTCTTGATAGTTTAACCTAACTAGTGTCCTTTTTACCTTTAGACACAGCCCAGTTCATGGATTTTCTGATGCCAAGCTCATATTTAATGGATGACAGTGACGGTGATAGCTATCAGCTCAATTAATTTCTTGGGTAGAGGGGAAGAAATAAGAGTCATTTTTGGAGTGTTTATGCTTGTATGTTTTTGTTGACACACCGCGTCGTCCTGCAGAATAACCGCTTTCTGTAATTGGGAAATGAAACAGCAAAATGGCAAGTACTTCCTTTGACCCAGGTGAAGAGAAATTGTGCTACTGCTAACCTTGTGGAGTGCTGGTGCAAGGACAGGCACAAGGAAACCATTGTAGATGTAACTAACCAGCTGGTCTCTGATATCAGGGTGGGCCACCTGGGAGCAGTCAATATCAAGGAGCATGTCAGTCAAGCGTGTAGCCAGGCAGGAGGTTGCAGCCATTTATCACACGTGAATGCATTTTTCATGAGGCAGAGCTTTTATCGTGCGGCTCACGTCTTCACCTGAATAACAGCGTTGCAGAATTCCAGTGAGTTGAGAAACTGGATGAGTGATGGCATCTGAAGCCAGTCCTCTTTGTGCAGGCAGTGCCACTCTTCATTGGGGACCTCCAGCTTGGTGGGCAGAGATGAATACAGGCCGCTCAACCCTGTGGCCAGCACCTGCCAAATGAGGTTTTTATATTTAATCTATGCACCGTTCATATAAAGTTTCCTCCAGAACCAAAATATAATTCAAATTTGTGGTTCTAAGTATAATTTACTTTTAATTTTGGGTAATTAATTTTCTTTAATTGAATCATTGAGACAAATTGTTTAAAATAATGACATTCCCATTACTCTCATGCATGAGGTAAGTACAGCTACATTATAACGGCCCATTTACCTGAACATAGGAAAAAGCACACTGTGTTGCACATACATGCATCATGTAATATAAGAAGTCTATTAAAAATCATCTGCCATAAATTGATTACAGAGAGAATGTTATAAACTTCATTAAACATTAACGAGGTAGTGTACCATATAGCAGATGCAGACACACACACACCTCCTCTGCTGTCAGTTTTACCTTAAGCTTCAGCAGATTTATTACTGTGTTTTACTACAAAGCTAAAACACTGGTGTAAATCACTTCTTGGCCTCTGCTTTGTAACTTGTAATGCAAATATAAGCGGATGCAGCAGTCTACATATCAGCCTGCTGCTTTCTCCTTGCACAGATTTATGCCTCCTATGGATCAGCTCAGCTCGGAGACCTTTAGCAGTATTTGAGATGCGACGTGACTAATGCTTTAATTTCAAAATAAGATTCCATCTTATTTTGAAATCCTTGTGTTCTGGGCCAGATTATCCAGGCATTCTGGGCATATGTCCACAGGCCTCAGACACAGTTGAGGGCCCACCCAAGCACCAAATAAAAAAAAAAGAAAAAATAATACCAGATTTTGATTCTCTTAAACTTTTTTGGATCATAAAAACATATATCATGGGCGCAGTGTAAGGTACCCTGCTCTCCACAGGCACACATTCCCATATGATCTGTCTAATTACTTAAGAAGCAAAAAACGTGTAATCATCAAATCAAGTTGGCGCGTGCCCATCGCATATTTGTGCCCAGGGGTCTTTAACTGGGCATGCCTGCATTGTAAGTACCAAGAACTGCTTTACAAATGCAACACAGGCTATACCAGCGCAACCAAATTAAAGTGTAAGATGAGTGACATTATTAGTATTGTAGTATTGTACACGTTCCTCTGCAGCATTATTCCGCTGTGCCCTTCTTGTAGACGCCAGTGGAACCAATTAAATTCTGTCTGCATTCAAACCTCATTTTGAAAGCACTGTCTGCAGCCGTGAATTAATGACGTTATTTACATGGGATTATCTTGCAGCTGTGCTGTAATCTTATAAATGCCACACATTTGGTGCCAGATTTTTATTTACCCTTGTTTTGGGGTTTGTTTGTTTTTTTGCTTTTTTAAGCGAGCCCATGAATTAATCACCATCTGCTCTCTGACTAATTATGACACCCAGACACAGAAATGTCAAGGAACAATGCTGCCAATGTTAGTGCGTGAGTGGGATTATTTAGTATTTAGGACAAAACGATTCCTTTTGAATTTTACGGAAAGTGAGCCGCTGAGCTTCCATTTGGGACTGACCGGACAGAAGAAGGTGTTCTCTGCGATGTGTTTGGCCACTCGCTCATTCTCAGCAGACAAAGACATGATGAGCAGTAAGGCATCTCTGGCTTGCTGGCCCACCGTGCCCTCTCTGTGAATAAAAGGGATGAGCAGGGAGAAGATGAGGAAGTTGGTGGCTCCCTGATCCTCGCTCGTGTGGAAAAACAGCTCCAGAATTGAAGGGTCCTTCGCCAGGACGTAGCACAGCTGGTTGAGCAGCAACACCAGCTCGGCTTCGACCGCAGGCGCAGTGGTGCTCGAACAGGAGGACAGCAGCATCATGAGAGGCCGCAGGATGGGCTTGTGGTGCAGCAGAGGCTGGCGCGCCTGGCCCACCAGCATCTCGTACATTTTCAGCTGCTCCAGCTTCATGTCGTCCGTGAACTCTCGACGGAGGCTCCACACAAACAGACGCTCCATCACGTTCTCCATCACCACAAACTCCAGGATGGGGCCCATGGCTCCGGCCTGACCGCTCTCCTCCTCCATCAGCAGGAACAGCATGTGCTCCACATAATTCTGCACCGCGTTTGCCTCGTCTCCAGGGATGGGGCCGAAACGAGAGCTGCCGCTAGAGCCGGCGGTGAGGTTGATGACACTGAGGGAGGACAGGGCGGAGCTGCTGCGCAGGGGATCATGCTTTTCAAGGATCTTCACTACCTACAGTACAAGAGAAGAGGATGATATGAGATCTTAGACTTTTACGTCACCCAAGAAAGTGTCTGTCATACAGATAAACTCCTGTTATCTTTGATCTAACCTCTGTGGTATAAGAGGTTAGATCTGAAATGTTGGCGTTTTATGATGCTTTTATTACAATACGATGCCATGAAAACCACACATGCTGGATTGCTAACAGACAAACAGACCCTACTTTGTGGGGGAAACTGTGTAATTGTTTTTAATGAAATACTAAAGTTTAAACTTCTCAGATGTTTTCTATGTTCTTATGGGAATAAAATATGGGTTTGTGAGATTTGCAAATCATTGCATTCTGTTCTTATTTACACTTTACACAGTGTCCAAACTTTTTTGGAAGTGGGACTGTATGCAATACAAATAGGTACAATCACTTCCTTATTCCTGACAGGTTCAGTTTCAACAGAAGTGGAGTGGGGACAAGCAGCACTGTATGAATAAACTCACTTTGGTTGCACAGAATAATACAGTCCTTTGTGTATCCAGTCCCTCCCGTGTGTGTGTGTCTGCTGTGTAGAAACCAGTGTCACAATAATGGAGCCAGTGTCCCCAAGCTGACGCTGCTGCCATGACAATAACAGTCTGTGTATGAGATAACTGGGCATGGCTAATGGCAGCAAGAGAACAGAGTCTGTAATCCCAGCCTGAGCTCAGTGGAACAAGCCACAGGGATCAGTCCAGCTCAGGCTCTCCTTCCAATTCTGAAGTAACAGGAAGGAGGCAGGGGATAAGATTTTCCCAAACTGAACAGCTGGAAGAATGGAACCATGATCATGAACCACCTTACACTGGTGACGTTATGGTCGGTTCCAAAAGGGGTCAGTATTCACAGTGTTTTTTGTTGTTGTTTTTCAGGATTTGCCCAACGATGCTGATTGGTGGCATTATTTTACATATTAAGCTGGAACATGAGAGATACAGAGGCCTTTTAAAATGTGACGAAGAAGTAGGCTCAGGCTGGATCAATGTCAAATATTTCCCAAGAGCAGTCAGTCATTGTTATGCTATGGATGCTGGCATAATAGTGCCATAGATATGGGAGGATCCTCAAATGACAGTAGTA
The DNA here is from genome assembly GCF_057382185.1 of Mchenga conophoros. Lineage (NCBI taxonomy): Eukaryota > Metazoa > Chordata > Actinopteri > Cichliformes > Cichlidae > Mchenga > Mchenga conophoros. The sequence continues at coordinate 17,191,747 of NC_140531.1, forward strand.
TCATATTGCCAGCCCCCAGTGCCTCACTGTGTCTGTGACAGTAACTTCAGTTAACCATCAGACAGAGCAATGGACACATTGAATCATTCAGAATAACATTCATGGTTTAAAGACAGATCTTCACTGTACTCAATTATGAAAAATCAAGACTGCAAACGCCAGTGAGGAAGGAAAAGTCAAGTGTCATAGCAAATTCAGACAAAACTGCCAGATTTTCTTGACGACTAAAATGAATCAGAGACCTTTACAGGATCACCATAAACACGCTGCCCACACTACACACAGACTACAGTTAAAGACTGTTGCCAGCAACTGACAGATCACTTAACGTGACGCAACACACAGCTCCGTGACGCCTGGAGAGAAGCTGATAAGAGCCAGCAAATGAACCTAAAGCTAATCTTCAACTCTGAAACAGCCAGAGCTTCTCACACAAAGACAAGGTCATTACTTACAGCGTGTTCACTGTTTTCTGAGCTGAAACAAGTCAAGAGCATTCTTATCAGGCTAGAGATTAAGTAAGAATGAAAACAAAACTCTGTGTGAGGTGGATTTGTGCTGCCTGAAGCAAATCGAACTTTAATCCGAGCCCAGAGTTTTTGATTACGGCTACTGTCAAGATGGGGATGAAAAATATGAAGCTGAGCAGACAGCTAGCAAAGACGGCCACATGACTCATGAGGTGTCTGTTGACATTGCTTAGTATTAGCTGCAACAGACTGATCGTGTTTATTTCACAGTTACAGTTGTTATTAAAAATATCCCATTTGTGTGACAAGTTGAAAAGTGTAAAATCTACAATTGTGCAAAATTTTAAATGCTTTGAATGTCTTGTACATCATTAAACGGTTTATCATCACTAAATCCCCAGATGTTTCACATTGGCACATTAGTTATACAACCACTCACATAATAAAGAGCTGTATAAAGAGCTAACATCTCTAAAATGTCAGGAGTAGTTAGTCATTATGAGAAGTGTTTGTGAACTAAAAATCAAGAATGTGGGATACTGTTTGTCCGTGATTTGAAGAGCCCAGTGCGTGCTCCCGACCAAGGGAAAACCAATTCTACAGGGGAGACCTACCTCAGCACTTGTGCAGGTGAAACCAAAGGGAAGATATGCTTCACCATATTTTCTAGTCTTTGGCTTAGAATGAAGTTGGTTTGGAAACATATTCAGCTATGCTTCATCTCCTGCTTTGCGTGGGCGCCCCGTGCTAGCAGTGTCCAAGCGTTTTGGGGGTTTTTTCACCCTTAATACAAAGAAAACAGAAAACCCCAACAATTACACAAACCCCTGTGAACAAGCGCTTTGGTGACAGTGGGAAGGAAAAACTCCCTTTTAACAGGAAGAAACCAGAACCATGCTCAGGAAGGGGCAGCCATCTGCCACATATTTAGATTAGAGTTTAACACAATGTCTTTAAACTTGCATAGTTTTAACACTAATGAAACCAAAAGTGGGATTCTGCTTGATTTTGATAAATTCGGGTCAGTCATCACATTGACAACCATAAATGTAGATGGCAGTTACCATTATGCTCCTCTATGTCCTCATTATTCAGTGTCCCCCTGCCCCATGTTAATGTGTGCAGAGTTTGTTCATCTCTGTGTGGGAGGAGTGGGATTAACAGGCTGCCATGTCCTGCAGGGGAGTGAACAGGGACACAAGCTGCTGGAAAGAACCAGAAGTCTGAGACCGTCAGCCTTTTACCGCCAAGATTCCACTGGCCCTGCTCACACTGCAGTTTACTGTTATAGGGGGACTACATGAGTCATTTTTTGCCATCAGGTTTTGAGGAAGGAACTAAATAGAATGTGCATCTTTATTTACAAGATTTTAATATATTCACTTCACAAGGGTTTCGTTATATTCTACTGTACAAAAGTCTTATGCCGCATTATCGTTTCCAAGGAAAATGGAAAATGGGTGCTTTTTAACCACATTTTTGTTTGTGAACATGTTTGTTTAACCTTTTTAGAGGATATCAGGTGAATACTTCGGAAGTTAAGAGATCCAGATTCTTTGCTTCTAGTGTGAAAAACTAAGCTGGCTGGAGAATTCACAGTTCTGAGACTGTTAGCTTGGCGCTGGTGTTTTACCTGAGCCCAGTGGTTCTTGAACACAATCATGCAGGTCTCTGGGTCCACCCCTTTCAAGACCAGAGACTGTCCATCACGGTTTCCACTGGCAACCACAGAGGCCATCATGGTGACCGGATCGCACATGGGTTAAACCATGTCATAGGCAGGACAGGGAGGGCTTTCCTGGCTGCTCACTGGGCGTTACCAAAACCAGAGAAAGAGAGATGATCACAGGAGACCTGAGGAGTCAAATAAAAGAGGAAACACAAAATGACATCATACACAAAGCCAAAAAAAAGTTTGCTTCATAGGATAGCAGCACAATGATACGGCTGGTGATTGCTGCAGACTGCAACCCCTCTTTGCTTCTGCATGGCCAGCTAGGAGCTATGACAAGCATGCAGGAGAGAGAACAATAACAAGCCAAGTCAGAGGAGTCAGTCGAGGAGAGAAAGAGAAGCTGCTTCAAGTTAGACTTTACCGTCTCCTGCAGCAACTCTGCGCTTCACACCGAGCTGTCAAATCGCTTTTGGAATATATCATACGCCCCCATTGGATTCCTGCAGGCCCCTGGACATCACTCTCATTACAGAAATATTTTGTGACATCAGAAGGCGAGCAGCAATTGGGTGTGTCTGCTATGGCTGAGTGTGGGGATCAAGGAGGGTAAAAAGATTTAAATAAAATACAGGACAATGTTAGTTCTGTAGATCACACGTGATTAATTGCATGTCCCGCTTTTACTTCTGGATCAGAAATATTACAAAATGTATGAAAGCACTCTTCACACCGCTTGTTTGGATGAAGAACATATATTATTTTAGCCTGAGGGCAGCTTCGCACAGCAGTTCCAACACTCACACTGGCACCATAAAAAATCTGGAAGAGACTCAATCTTTTTCCCCCGTAAGAAAGGAACTAGTTTGTTGTTTCCCTTGGAAAGCATGTTCATGGAAAGATTCATACAGCCAAAACTGAACAGAATGAGAGTAGGGCTTTTCGAAACAGAAACATGTGAGCTGCCATATAACCAAAACAATACGAGTTCCCTGCCACACAGTTCCCTGTGACACGCTTCCAGGTACTGTGCAGGCCTTTGCTTCACAAGAAAGAACATCAGGATGTAATACGGATCCCTTTCCTGTGTGTGCCGACAGATACCAACAATCAAACAAAAGGTCCACAGCCCAAGCCGTGGAGAGTACTTTCAACTAGAAATCAGTTTTACCGGATGAACCTGGATAAACTAATTATACTTAATATATATCAACAGCAATAGCATTACTTAACTATTAACATAAATGCGACAGGCTTTTTACCTGTGTATGAGAAGCCCAGCAGCTCATGGGAGCTCAGATTTGTTTTTTAAAACTGTAGATCTGCCTTAATGTTTTGTTAAACATTAAAAACTAGAACAGTTTTAATGTTTTATATTAAAGATAAAGTCCCAAAGCCAGTGAGCCACTATTAAGGCTTGATGTTTTACCTGTTGAGCTGATATGTGTCCACTTGAGTTGACAAGTTGTGTTGGGAGATCTTTAGGATTCATTACTGGGAAAACATACAGGTTGTTAAGATACTTCAATACGAACCAGCAGACTGACAGAGCCACCCCTACAACCCAACCACTAGCCTGGCTACAAGCAAACTTTCCAGCACTACACAATGACATGACAAAGTGCGTTTGTCTGTGAATACTAACACAATGATGGGACCAAGTCAGGCAGTCCCAATACGGAGGGCGATATGGAAACCGTCACCACAGGGGACCAACTGTAAAACACACAGCAGCTGCACAACATGGGGCCCCAATTTACGGCTTCTAGTCCCCAGCCCCTAAACACATCTCCTGACGAATCAGAGCTCACCACCCCCGCCGACCCGTCACTTTGCCCCAATACCACACAGAAACATCTCCGCCACCCATACACGTTAGGCTCACTTTGCCAGGCAAAACTTTTCAGCCATCTGCTTTCAGTTACGAGTGACTGCAGGCCGGTTAGATTCTCAAGAAGGAATGTGAAAGCAGCGTGGAGCGAGCGTGCTGGCAGGATTTCTTACCTCACGTGAATCATCTTCAACTGGCACAGGTCGCTAAGCAGACAAGGACCTCATTCTGCTCCTGTTGCACAAAAAAAACAAAAAAACAAAAAGAGAGACAGAGAGAAATATGAAAATATGTCCAGAGAGGAGCAGGAAGCGCCTGTGTGAGAGGCGAGGCATGGTGGGAAGTGACTGGACATGAGTAAGCTGCTCCGAGCACCAGTTGGATGGAGATGAAGAGGAGGTGGTTACAGGGAGGGAGCGAGGGAAGAGAAGGGAAGGAAAAGCAGAAGTGGGAGGGAGTGAAAAGGAAAAAAAAACAAGCTGAGTGAAAGTCTACAGAAAAATGAGGACATACAAGTACAAATTCCAGCAGTGCACACAAGAAGACTAAGATTACGTATACTGTATGGCAGCACTTAATATTCCTATAAGATTCATAATTCACAGAAGAATAACACGATTGTCCTTTCCAGTTTGTGATGTGACACTGCACAGCAGCCGTCCTGAGCTGCGAGAGGCCAGCTGCCCTCTCTGGCACCAGCACGGCCCATCATGTAAAACATGTCACTTGAGACAGCAGCCTTAAAAGTCTCAGGGTCCAACTTGTAGTTGTGTACACTGTAACACAAACCACAAAAGCTGCACGCTGCCTTCAATCCACGTTGAAATTCTGAGCAGATGCAATTCAGAAATGTGCCTTTCTTGGAAAGTGGGCAAGACTTTCCTAAAGCGTGACGTCGTGTATACAGCAACAGTCGGACGGAGACAGGTGTGTGCGTGTGTGTGTGGTACATGCACGAGTTCTTAGAAAAACACCAATCCAAGCGTTTGTCGACTCATCTTTGGCTCAATCCCAGCAGTACATTATACAAACTGTCCATCTGCACTCTGTTTAAAGCCACATAACATGTCTACATAAGAATAACACGGGGAGCAGTTTTGTTCAGAGCTCTTCAACCTGTGGACAGGAGGTGCTTACAAATTGAATTGCCAGCCTTGTGATTAATTATTAAACTACATGCAGCTCACAGCTGCTCCAAATTTGCCTTCGTTTTCCTATTTATGGCCTAACAGCAGATATTAGGACGCGGGTTGGCAGCTTGGTCAAACAGGCGCGAGGTGCTGACTGTAGAAGTTGAATCAAGAATGGTTGCTATGATTTAATCATTTATAACTGGTGTGATAACAGTGCTGTGTAATCACACCTCCTGAAAAGATCAAGAGGGATTAATTCCATTTTAAGTGAGGGTGAAGGTGCGGGCATAAATCTTTGTTACACAAAATGATTCATTTAAAACAAGTGAATCAGCTGAGTGGGCTGGGCAACACATGGTGGATTCTGACTTATAACACATGTCAGTGTAGTCGATTCTTCTGCTTTCAGCTGCTCCTTTTAGGGGCCAACACAGCGGACCATCTCTTTAACACACACCACCTGCATGTCCTTCTTCACTCCATCCATGGATCTTCTGCGTGGTCTTCCTCCTTTTCTTCTACCTGGTAACTCCATAGTCAACGCACTTTGTCCAGTATATCCATTAAACAGTAATATATATTTAGAAATATATTTGAGGTAGTGTAAAAGTAGTCTGGCCACAATCTGAGATAAATAAACAACAATAGATAACCATGGGACACAGTATAGTGAAGCAACATCAGGCTATCCAACAGACTGTATACAAAGTGGCCCTGAAAAGTGAAGCCAATGGGCAAACCAGCATTGTTTTCAAATGACCAGCAAGGAGCAGCTTCTCAGGTTGACCCAAGGCTCCCTCATCAGCGATCTCAATAAATATGTTCCAGCAGAGGTTTTGTTCTCGACTCTGCTATCAAGTTTCCTTTAGTACAGCATGAAGTTCATTTTCTAAGGCATCCACTTGCCTCCTCCCTTAAATGACTACCATCTGCACTGCACTGTTGTCACCCTTGTACACAAAAAAGGTCCAAAGTATCTTTTATTCTTCAAACCATCACATTTCTGAACATGAGCAACACAATTACTATTCAAATTATTTTTTACCAACGTTACTATGCAAGGAGAGTGAAAGTGTGTATATTGCGTGCTAATGTCTTATCTTGAACTGATTGTTTTACTGCATGTGTATACTCACGTCATGGGACATAAATGTAACTATCTATCTAAAGAAGATAAATCAGGGATATGCACTGCCACTCAATCTCTCAGTCAGATCCACACCTTTCTCATCCCATCCAGTTTCACAAGTGGATATCAGCTAAACAGCTGAAAGTAAACCAGTAAGTAATTTCCTTCACTTTTTTAAATTCTCTATAAGATCAGTAACCCTCTCAAGCTCTTTTTATATGAAAAAATGAGTCATGTAACAGCTGACTCTTTAGATATATCACCTAACTTAACTGTTGCAGTTTAAGTCTAAGAGCAGATTAATGTTAACAAACTGATCCTACAATAGGAAAAAAAAATACCTGTATGAGCATGGGATTATTTTAGAGATTAAAGTATTGTATTATACATTGTTTGTTAGGATTTCTGGATTAGTTTGTTTACATTTTTTCTGCACCCTGTCTATCGTCTCGCCTTCCTGCAATGCCGTCTGGTCCACATCACACTGCCAGGTTCACTCGTGTGTCAGCATCACTGCCTCTCAACTGAATTTTCAGCTGTATTTCCTCCAGGTTTCCATGTCGAAACAGCCATCAGTTTTTGATACACAGGATAATATCAAAAGCTCCCGTTTCAGAATCACTTGTTCTTTTGTCAGGGGGTACAAGTTTCAAGATTAGCTCAAGCAGTGATTAGCTGCTCCTAGACAACAATACACCTGCAACAACTACCTCTCAAATCTCCATTCAGTACAGCAGGTTTCTTGACCTATTAATAGCCAAATAGGTCAGGATTTGGGCCCAGCAACAGAAAGGAGACTATGCCCCAGCGCTTTCTACTCAACTAATACCCCAACAATCCAACGAGCGTCCGACACAGCATGAGAACAAAGCCACTTATTTCTAAGAATTAAAATGTGCTTTTTGAAGAAATCCAGTTCTAGGCCTGTTATGGAAAATCGTGACCTACATTTACAGGTCTCATTTACAGTACCTGCTGTCGCACAAAGAGAGACAGACCACTCTTACCCATAAGTCACTGCTCTACTTGCTCAAAATAACCTGAAATACAGTAGAGTCATGAAAAGGTTTAAAATACAGGCTGCTGAAAACATCTTTTGTCTGTGTGAATCTGTGAGCTGCTTCTGAAAGAGTTTCTCCAGCAACTATCCAATTACAGTAATTTGATAATTACACATATTTGTTGCTTCCACATCAGAGTAACAAACATAATAAGACAGAAAGACTGGGATGCTACCTTCTTTTTCCTACAGCCCTGTGCAAAATTTTTGAGCCACCCCTCATTTTACTTTTATACTTTGCTTCAAAGGAGCCAGACATCTTGGTCACTTTTTAAAGTGCTCTTGAGCAATGGGACTCTGGGCTTTCTGAAGGTCTTTCGATGATTGTATTTCAGTCTAGTCCCTGGACCTGACCACACCACAGAGGAATGTTTTTTGTTATTTTTTGCTTAGGTATTTTTTTATGCCAGTTAACACTGATCTATGAACTATTTAGGCATAATTAGCGCTGTGTCTGAGCATAACAGACATCTCAGCAAAGAGCCAACTTTAAATTGTAGCTTTAGGTACTTTGCTACTAGCAGCCTGCCGCAGGAAAGTATGATTCGTTCCCCTTTCTTTAGCTGAATCTTTAAAAATACCAAAGACTGGGCTGGAAAAGTAGATGATGAACAACAAGAGAAAAAAAACCCTACAGCACATGGACAGCATGTCAAATTCATGTCCTTAAGAAAGAAACTGTAAAACATCCTGCAAAGACCTGACACCAAACCTGAGAGATGAACAAGGAGAAAAGGCAGGTATGCCAATTACACAAGAACTGCACTGAGAATCAGTGATAGCAGGTGTTCTCTATTAATGAATCCAAATGGATTTTTCGCATCAAATCTACACCATTATATACAGAGGTGGTCACGAGAGAGGTACAGCGAAGAGTGTCTACAGCCATCTATAAAACACAGTGGATGCTGTGTCATGGTTGGGACTGCATTTCAGCAATTCCAATCCCATTGGCTCTGCTTTGGGAGTGCCTACCATCGCTAAGCAGCACATCAAAGACATTACATTCGTGCAATTTAATTGCGTGGTCAAATCTTTGTGCTTTTTGGAGTTATTTACCCACTAATTACATTTAAAGTAATGCAGTACGTTGCTTAATTACTCCCAGAAAAAGTAATTCATATGATCTTTCCCTTAGTATTTAGGTATGAACACGAAGCCAACAGCACAAAGCAAAGATGAAAAAACACACAAAGAGACTTCAAAGCGATCGCCACAGTGAGTCTATTTTAGAAACATGAACAGGCAGATATGGAGGCTGCAGCCTGACTGCTCATCACTGACTTTGTCACCAGCTGAAAATCAGGGTTTGGCTGCTGGGTTGAGATCAGCATTCACTCAGTTTTATCATCACTCTAAGTTCTTGGCTAGTTTAAATGTTAGGATGCTATCTGCACAGGTGCTTGCAAAGAGCCGAAGTTGTGTTAGCAGCATAATAAGATTGTTTCTGTTCTGGATGCAGTTTGCACATTGCCAAAGTGCTCTCATTCTTTTGTGTCCATATCCACATTGCAGACTGTGCCACCATTTACCTCTTCCAGCACACAAACTGAAATCAGCTGATTGTAGCGCAAGTGCGACTGGAATCAATAAGCAGGACGGATATAAACAAGCAGACTAACAATTCCAAGGAATTGAACTACTGGGAAGTGGTTCTCTAGAAAAAAACAGTTCTCCGTACTGGGGATCAGATTTTGATCCACCATTGGTACCATCCAATTGGCAAAGGGTTCATTTTTCAGTAGGTAAAGATTCCAAACACACTATCAGTGGAGTAAAAGCATATCTGGATAAATCAAAAAAACTGTCTGGGGTCTTTCTGTGTGGCGTTTGTATGTTCTCCCCATGTCTGCGTGGGTTCTCTCTGGGTACTCCACCTTCGTCCCACAGTTTGGTAAATTAGTGATTCTAAATTGAACGTAGATGTGAATGGTTGTCCATGTCTGTGTTAACTCTGCGACCGACTGGCACCCTGTCCAGGTTGTACCTTAGCTCTATGACACTGGGATGGGCTTCAGCTGCCCGGGACCCTGAAATGCAGAATAAAACGTTGGATGAGGGTGGTGGTGGCTCCAGACTTTTGCTCAGTTTCATATCCTAGTGGTCGTCTGTATTTCTTGCTGCAGATCCTAGATGTTCAACACACTGAAAACTAACACCCACACTGAATTAAAAATGCTCAATTAAAAACTGAAAATGAAAAAATCAAATCCAAAGCTGTGACAAAGCCAACATAAATGGCCCTGTTTCCCCCCCACTAATTTCACAGGTACAGTGCACCATTACTCAAAGCTCTGCGGGGTTACTTTACACTTGCTGTGCATCATTTCTAAAAATGGTCCTGGCAGCATTTAGGGCCTGCTGCAAATTCATGTCCTCTACATCAACATAAGAATCAGTGCATCATTACAAACATGTTATTAGAAAACATTCAAGATCCCATTTTAGCAACAGCATTGCATCACACCTCTGTCACAGTGCCAGCTGCAAATGGTTGCACAAGTTTAAGTAATTACTTATTATCACGACACAGCGGCACACTAGACATCCATAATTTCTAAAGCTTAAAGAGCAGCACTCCAAAGGTAAACACCAAAAAGAGATTAGTTTCTGATGAATCAAAGTGAAATAAAGACACGAACTGATGGGAACAGATAGGATCAAACATGATGTAAAAATGAAAGAAATCTTCACCTCTAGGCCTTTTGTCATTTCTTCTTTTCTGATCTGGTTTCGGCATTGTCAGCCGACTGCAATCCCAGAAGGTTTCATACACAAAGGTGTGTCCTGTGCAAATACCTGAAGGGCAGGACACACCTTTAACTCAGCGTAACGATCATATTTCTCGCTAAACAGGAGCTTTGATCAGCTGAGCATGAAAAAAAAAATACAACTTATTATGCTTCTTTTCTAAACCTACCTTTTATTAAAAGGTGCAGCATTCAAAGGAGAGTTTCAATGTTTCCATCAACTTAAAGGTGCTGTTTAAAGAGAAGAAACTCGCAGCAACCATAGCAACCCAGAGACCAACAGCCCCATTAAAGTGATAGCAGCTGCTGAAATATTTAGAGCTGTAGGTGAAACCGCTGAAGGGTAATGTAGTGTCTGGTCTGAGTGTTAATACTCCTCACTAATTCAATCAGCAGCACAGCAGGGAGGAAGAAAAGCCAATGTTATTATCCAGATGCAGACCACTGTGCCAGTTCATCATGTTTACAGGTGTCATACTAAAGTAAAGCTTAAATTACATATTATTAATAATATTATTACATTTTTTTATGTTCATTTCAGTCGTTGTTCGACAAAAAAATAAAAAGTGAAAGCAGCAGCTGTAACTAGCTTAACTTTAACAGAGGTTAAGGCACAAGTAGCATCTCAAACCACCCAATAATACCTCATTTTGAAATCAGCACATACCAATAACAAAGGTATAAAATATCTAACGAGCAGCAAAAACATTTCTGTGAAAATATCTAACCAGCCAAAACGAAATTTCAACATGATTAGGTGATTAGTGCACAAATATTTCACCCCTAAAATTACATGTGTGTGAATTCTGTCAGATGTAAACACTACAGGCCAGATGTGATTCATTTAGCATTTGCTAATGCTAAATTAGCTTAGCTGCAACATTCCACTCTACAGTTTTTCTAAATGTTAATTTAATATAGTATAATATAGTACTTGTAGCAGTACTATATTGCAGTAAAAGAGTTCCCTATCCAAATAATACTTCTCTTCCTTTGACTAAAATGAACAGTGCTTAGAAACTATTGAGAAAAGTAGACAGATAGCACGCTAACACTTTTGTAAAAAGCTACCTTTCTTCAAACAAAAACATTTTTATATCATGTATATGTTGCTTCATTCACTGAAATGCTGTTTCTTAGGCCACTATGTGTTCAGTAATGACGGTAACTAGCTTATGTAAGCAGATAACTTCGCTCCATGCCTGTGGATTTTCACATGCACACAACGGCTAATGGCTCGATTTGCCATTATATGCAAAATGATTCATCAACGTGCTCAAAGGCAGATTCTCAGTTTAGCTTGAAGGAAGCAAAAGGAGGAGAGGAAAAGAAGAAGAAAAAAAATCAGTTTTAAAAGGCAATACATAAAGCCTGAAAGAAAAAAAAATATGACACTTAAAATAACCAAGTTCATTATACAAAGGGGATAAAACTAAGAAAGACTGACCAGAACACACAGAAACCAACTTTTAATCAACGTTATCCAATGTCTTGTGACTCTCTTAGTCTACTCTTAAGCGATAAAGCTTGAAAAAGCTTTTTACATCAGAGGTAGATAAGTTCCTGCTGCTGATATGAAGCATGAAGTCATCCTTTACCTGAATGCGGTCATCCTTTACCTAACTTCAATACATCTTAAAATGTTTATCAAAACATGCAAACAAATGATTTTTTAATGATCCCGATTAACAATTCAAAATTGGGGTGCTAATTCATTAGATTTACACAAATATTATAATTACTTTAAATGACATAATGGGACTCAGCTAGTCCACAGGGCAACCAGTAGATATTTCATTCTGCTTTTTGCTTCTTCTTTTTTTTTTTCTTTTTTTTTTAATGAGAATTTTATTTCTGCTTCTTTTGAACAAACGCTGTGATTTGTTGTAGACGATGATGCATATTTGAGTCTTGCTACACTGCGATACCATTGTTACTGAGGGAAACAATAACAATAGAGCAATATGATACAATCATGTAGACTTGATAGTATCATATTCTATGAGTTACACTCAAAAACTCTTACAGATAAAAGTCTGACAATATTGTATTGGACTCTGTAGAAAAAAATTAAATAAAATCTAAAAAAAAAATTTTAGCCAACACGTAAATCGCAATTATAAATCTCAGTGTTAGCATTTGCTAGCTTACTTACGAGGTTCTGGAAGTGTTTCCTAACAGTATCCTTATTTCACATTAGCAGTTTAATTGTGTACCTTTAATTATTTAAGCTTTGTTTATGAGAATTTTTGCCTATTCTGTTAGTTCTCTTCACAGAACGGTAAATGGACTGGTTTTTATATAGCCTGTGTAATTAAAGGTCCCAAATTTATAAAAATGGTACAGAAAACATGTCCTCTCTACCTTCCTCCCCCGCCCTTCCTCTGATCTTCACAAGTTAAATTACCGCATTGCATGTGTGTCGGTGACATCATTCCTTCATTCATATTGGCAGGGGAGACTTTAGCCTGTCCTCACGCTACAATAGGCGACTGTCAGCGATAACAGGGCATTTTGTGTGGGTATATCCTATCTCTGCTCTCCTCCTGCTTCCTCTGGAGCTCGTTTGCATCGCATCTCCCTTGCTGATAAAGCAGACATGTTTGCATGTGGGATGGAAGAAGGAAGAAGATATGAGGCTTCTTGTGAAGTTCAGAGATGTTTATCAGATAGACGAGAGAGAGCTACAGCACCAAACTGACATAATTAACCAAGAAGATGAAAAGTTCTTGTAAAAATAAAAAAAAGGAGCTTATGCAAATAAATAAATAATTCACAGCTAGCAGCAGAACTTTTCTTTTTAATTTTCAGTCTTGTACGCTTCACTTTTCTTTTCCTTACAAACACATTCAGTCAAAGAAAAAAAAAACATTGGCCTTAAAGCACCCGAGCACTCGTCCTATACAATTTTTTTTTTTTGTACATAATTTTCAAAGCAAAACAGATGCAAAACAAGACAGTATACCCTGGGAACTGTTTATCAGAGTAGTAAATACTAGCCTCTACACCTGCACAATAACTCTTCATGTTATCAGAGTACAAACTGCTGACTTGATAGAAAAAAAAAGAAAAAAAAAACAACCTTCTTCCAGTTCATTGTAGGACAACATAAGTGGTTCAACCAGATTGAGTGACAGTGTATTCATTTCACAGCACAGTCACGACACTACAGAGTCTGTTGGAGTTCTCTCAGTAGAATTAGGCCTAGCAAACAAACGGGACCATACTGCATAAGTTACCAACAATGATCATAATTGAAGTAATAGAAGTCAGTTTTATGATGAGGATACATCAGACTGCTGGAAATAGTTTATTTTGATGCACATGCACATTCTTTGCAAATTTGCATCATAGGATTGTTTTTTTGTTTTTCCTGCAGTGTATATAAAAATTGCTGTATCTCCAAAAATAAAACTATGAAGACACTCAAAATAAATTTCCTGTTGTTGTAAACTATTTTTTGCAACTTTTTTGTATTTAAAGTTTTGAGGGATAAACCTCTTAAATTTCTCCAAGTAGAAATATATGTAAACAAAACAAAAACGATTTTCAATTTTTTTGTAGTTTATTGCACTTTTTTGCAATTAATGTAGTTACTATGGACTTAATACATACACATTTTTAAAATATGGGCTATAACAGTTGTATTGATGTATAGCAACTTGAAATGCTCCCACAAATGGCACTACAGCATGTAAAAAAAATATTATAAGCTCTGGCGGACTTGGTTCTATGGTAGATCTTAAAGGGTTAAATAAATATCGTCAAATAATCGTGATCTCAATTTCAGTGAAAATAATCGTGATTATCATTTTTGCCATAATCGAGCAGCCCTACTGGTCAGTTTAGTATATTTGTCACCTCTCGGGGTCACGAGACACAAGAGGGGAAGGTGGAGCTAATCCCAACCACGGGACAACTGAGCTGGCTTGTTTATGGAGGGCAAAGTGGGAAAACACACAGAATCACCTACTGATGTGTTTAGATTTCTCACAGCTTTATGTCTTGTCAAGTATTTTCAGACCGAGTAACAACAGATAGGCACAAATAAGTAAGGTAAAGCAAATCAAAAACTTGTGACCTGAAGCTGTGCATGTAAATCACATCAGCATGACCAGCTTTCAGTGTCTAGCATGCTGCAGTAGATCCTGTGTGTGTAAAGGCCCTGGAAGCAGGTCTGAGCATTGATCTTAGCCAAACACATTGTTGGACTGCTTGAGCTCCCCCTCTGAACATCAGCAGTAATCGTACAGATGACTGATTAACTGTACGTTCCTCTCATGCCTCAGAAACTGCTCTCAACTCTTCATAAGGTTTAAACTTCACTTGCACTCTTGCTGCATGTTTAATCTACTCCAGTTTAAAATGATGTGAGAGATGAGAGAGAAAGTAGGAGGCAGGCCCACCACAGCTCATAAGCACTTATAAACAACAGACAGTAGACTGCGTTAAACAAGAGAGTCTGTAAAACTGCCTCGAATTACAGAAGTTTTGCTAAACTTTCAAATTACCTGACACCATAACAACCTCACATTTTTACATCCTCTGCAGTTGAGGCATTTTAAAAACAAGCCTGAGCAAATACGGCAGACCAGCCAGGTCAAACTCATTTTACATTACGTCACACGTGCAGCCCACTTTGACCTCTGTGGGCTGCATGTGTGCCGGACCAGTAAAACTCCCCTTTCTTCCAGCGTAAAGAAGTTTAACAACGTATCGAGTCCCTCATGTATTTTAATATAAGAACAAAGAAGTGTAGTTTCAACATTACATAGGAAAATACTGTTAAAAATACAAAGTCTATGCCCTCCTTCAAAATTTGCAAAACCATCCAGTGGGACCATCTTGTGATTGACAAATCACTACGGTATGAGCTCCTCTGTTTCCTACTCAGATCCACACCCGACTCATGATGTCTGGTTTCGAAAAGGCAAGATTGCAGCATCCAAAATGCTCAGCACAAGGCTTCATCGCCAGCTGACATCACAGTGGCTCCATCCAGTTTTTGTTTTTGTTTTTAAATGAACAGTTCTCACTGAATATCTCTAAAGAGACGATTCTGCAGAGAAGCCCTGATGTGCTTAAATGCCATCCATGCACAGAAGTCCAGCTGTGACCAGAGTGTGGTTTTAGGTCACTGCTTGTGTGCTGGGATGCCTTTAAACTAGATCCATTGAAGACCAGTTCAGCCACCACAGTAGCCACATCTGACAATGACATGCAGACATCTGAAGAGGACACTGGTCCTAAAATAAAGATCAAGCAGTTTGCCAGAAATCACATAGCCCAAGCTGGCATTTCAGTCACGTGATAACACGGTTTACTGTGCGAGGGACGTGTGAGTGACCTCAATTTGTCAGATCTGAAGTGATAAAAAGTGAACCATTGATAACAGGATTGCCTAAAACACCAAGTGCACAAACAGATTTATATCTTTTCAGTGCCTTATGTTCACACGCACGCAACACTTAGGGAGAAAATGTACTTGTATACTGTAGCAGTCAAACAATTAGTCGATTAAGCAGTTCGCATACTGACAATAAATGATTTTGTCTTTTATCTACAATTTTTTTGACAGCTGTTTAATTGTTTTCAGTGACTAAGCAAATTATATAAAGATACTGGCACTTTCATCAAGATTAGTTCACTCATCTAGGAGGAGATAGAGGACAAACATAGACTATGAGGACTATTTGTAATCCTCATTCTATTCTCTAGTTGTAAAATATGTACATATGTATATATAATCTATACACCGATTTTTCTAAAGGAGGAAAAACATTAAAATGTGGATCATAGCCTTCTCTTCGTCATTTTACTGAACCGCTTGCATGAATATGGACACATAAATGAGTACCTACCACTTCCAAATTTTTAACATACGTTTTTTAAAAGGTATCAGCCAGCTATACATGTTATTGATTATCAAAATTAGGCTCATTTTAATTTGCACAAGCACAGGTTGGACTTAAAGCAACCTGCACAGCTTTCCATTTATACGTATTAGTGGGGTTTATGGGATTAAACATGCATAATCGGCTGTTTTGCAGCTCCATGCATTTTGTCCCGTCATAAATTCCTTTAAAAAAATGTCTTCTTTGGTAGTAAAAAAAAACAAACATTTCAACACACAAGTGAGAAAACCATGACTTTGTTTGAAAGTTGTAGTGAATCCCTTAAAGCTCATATCAAGAGATCTAGTCTCGCTGTCACGTTGTTTCAAATATTTATTAATGATTTGATATGCTGCACTAAAATAGGGTGACCTCTACCTTGAGATAAAACGTCAACTAATAAACTACAGAGGTTGTAGTAACTCATGACCGCCATCTGTTCATTGCCTAAATCGACGCTCAGAAGCGCAGTTTGCATCAGGTGATTGTGGAAAACCCTACAAAACAAAACAGTGATTTAGCGGGTAGAATAGGATACCTGCACAGGAATGACACACATGAAAAATTCATGATGTTTGCAGGTAACTCAACACCCGCACACTGCGTCCTGCCTGGGAGTGGATACCTGAGTTCAAAGCTCAGAAAAGAGCAGGCTGAAAGGCGATAGAGAGCGTAACATAAAGTTTATAACAATGACAATAACAGCAGCAGCACGTGGATACAATATTTGTCTCGTCCTGAAGATTCTGCGTTATTATGTAACCAGATCCGCGAACATTTTTTATGAAGCATTGGCTGTTTTTTTTATTGGTGTACAGAACTAAGATTAGACATAGGGTGGGTCTACTTTGTTTTCTACGGTCGGGCAGAAGTAGTCAAAGAGGAAACGAGGCAAAACAGAGTTTAGGTTTTCACTTCTCTAACGTCACAGGGATGCAAACTTGTCGCCGTGATCCTGGGTATCTCCCCCCGGTAAACCCAAAGGAAAACACCCCGCAGTTTGGAGATACCCAACCCTTCCACCCGCCTACCCACCCGCACATGTTAGTCACAGAGTCTGGAGCTGTAAAAACAAGCAAGCAAAACTTAACATACAAGTCAAACTACCACTGCCAAGTGTTGCCTGCCGAGCTGGCCTTTCCCGTCTTTTTCTTACCGTCGGACTCGTAAAGATCCCCACCTTGGTTAAGAGCGCACAGTGACGATCAGCAGCAGGTTTCCAACCACAGACACGCACTCGCTCTCTGAGCCCCCGCAATAAATGTCCGCGTTTTCCACAGCTCCACAACGTCCCACTTTAGAAATAGTACACAGAGACAACCTAAACGTAACCAAAATCCTTAACCTGGTCCGTGGCGCACACAGTGGAGGTGAGCCCACACTGATCCTCTTCTGATCGCTCCTCCCACAATACCAAGTGGTCATGTCCACTGAAGAGGTGTTTCTCATTTTTTTGTAATACCTTTTGGGAAATAACCACGTGACGATATGATTAGCGGCGTTTAGCACCCTGTAAATTCTGTAAAGCAGGGAGCCATAATAGTCTGTAAATTAATGGTGTCAGATGTAAGTACTTTTTTAACTATTACCTTTTTCTGAACTGTCCCACTCGGACGCACACAACCTCTCGATCATTTTCGTCCTGCATAAGAAGATCTGCCAAATCGAGCTGATCTGGGAAAAGTTCGCCTTATTTATTTTTGAGAATTTAGATCTGAAGTCGAGATTAGAGTGTGGGTTTGAGATCAAGCAGGCTAAGAATAGGTGCTGTACAACGGTTTACTCTTCCCCGACTTTCCAAGTTGTGTATAAATCTGGGCCTCAGCATGTCTAACTCCACCCATATCTCCAGCGGGATCATAATCATTGTGATTTCCAGCATGAAATTATACTGTAGAGTTATAGAAGAGACACA
This sequence comes from Mchenga conophoros, assembly GCF_057382185.1. Classification (NCBI taxonomy): domain Eukaryota; kingdom Metazoa; phylum Chordata; class Actinopteri; order Cichliformes; family Cichlidae; genus Mchenga; species Mchenga conophoros. The sequence goes on from NC_140531.1 coordinate 17,209,601, forward strand.
ACCTCCATTTATGCTTGATTGAAAGATATATTTAGCCCAAGTCGTAATTTAAGAAGTTAGATGCAAACGTATCTAACTGTCCATGATTTCCGGTAGTTACATTGAGTCTTATAGGGGGACTTTTATCGGGCATATTTTGACAGATTTGGCCATGACAGTGAGGGACGTTTTTGGGTTTTTTTTAGTTTATGGTTATAAAGATGAGCAAGCCTGTAGCGGCATCTGGTGGCAAGACAGATGAATTACATCTCCCCAGAGTAGCCTTTCAAAGGAAACGTGTCAACGACCGTCAAGAGTTATTATAGCAGCAGGTCGTAGGTGTAGTTCTGACTTACTGGAGGTTCGTATGAATATTAAAGCTGTGTAAATTAATACAGGGTGGTTAATGGTGAAGATTAATGTTGAATGTGAAATGGATCGGGATACATGTGACTATCGACACACCCGGAACTTTCAGCTTACATCAATCTCATTGGTTGACGGTGACATTTTCTAAATAAAGATTTATACAAATTTGAAACGAAAAAATAAAAATCTGTCTCAGCAATACAAAATATCCAAGGAGGAGGGATCCATCAACAAGAGCCTTGGATGAAGTTGTTGTGGTGGTATCTATTTTATCATCTGAAGTTTTGTTTGTTTGTTTTTTCAGGGTTTTTTCTTTTTTTCCTCTTTTTTCTTTTTCTAATTGATCATATTGTTGACTTGTTGACCCGTAAATGCGACACGTATCTATCATTAGTGATATGAAGTCAGAATAAAGGCTAAAGATTACTGTTGACGGCTCGGTATTTATCAATATAAACGTAGATATTAGACATAAAATAATAATGTTTTTAAAAAAAAAGCCGCGTACAAACATCGACAGTAACGACTCCTGCCGGGGGGTCCGGTCACTGGATGTCGTCACCTCTGTCTGTCCACAGCGGGGCAGGACTCGGTGAAACTTCTAGTGGACAGGACAACATCCGACTGCGTCGTCTTGTTATGCTCACAGATGACTGAGTGGCCAGCTGCTCACAAGATCTAACTTTTTTTTTCTTTTTTTTTATCTGTTTTTTAAATTTCCACATCGTTTCATACCAATATGGCAGAATCCAGGCGTGAGGAGGAGGAGGAGAACGAAGGGGAGCGCACAAGCCAGGCATCGGGTATGGTGGTGTATCAGGCTTTGATTTATCTGCAGAGCGCGTTTTTTAGGAAAAAGCTGAATCTTGGTTCAAGTGTGAACACTTGCAACATTGACGAAATCATGTAGAAACGCAATGTGAACAGCAAATAATGTGAAAAATCTTCATTGCTAAGCGGGGGACGATGCTCCATTCATAAAACCTGTTGCTTAAAGCTCACAATTCAGGAGTCAGCGTTTTATTCTAATATAAACACAGAAACTGAGAGAGAGGAATGATCCCTAGAAATCCTAGAAATGTATAAAAGGTGTGCAAACCTCTCTTGGACCTGCAGGATCTTGCCATCTGGCAGGATTGAGAGACCGGTGTTAGGGTTAATTTGGGCAAATGCAGAAGGATTTTTAATAACTATGTTTTGATGTTGCTTCAGAAATCTGAACACAGTATAAAGCAGCAGGCTGTTGTAATGCTCTGATTTTCTGCGTGGAAGCAAACCATTACTTTATTTAATAACGCTCTGACTGAAGTGCCATTTACATCAGTTTCTCCGTTTCTTATAATCACACAGCGCTGTGGATTTTAATCATCCAGTTTGTGATTATAGAAAATTCCCACCCGCTTCTGTACTCATAATTTGCTGCTCTTCATTTTAGCCCCGGCTTGCCCACAACAGTTAAGTACCAAGATAGTTTTACCCCAAGTAATCTTTGTTTTTTCTAGCAAGCAACCCCACCCCATGTCAAACCCAGCAGTGTCAGACCCTCTCATACCACAACCTGACTCCACCAGCTGTTTGCATGGAAATTCCTGTCAGTGTCTGAACAGGCAGGCTGCCGTGTGATGAACACGTTGTGGTATGTAATTGACAGAACTTGTGATAATAACAGAAAATCGTCTGACCCACTTCAGATACTACTTCGGGAAGTTTGCACTGTGAATCACTCATTTGCATCGACACCATCTAATCTTCCCGGACACTGCTGCTGACATTGTGTTATTCACTCGTGACATCGTCATTTGGCAGCTTTAAGCTCTCTTGTTTTTAGAGTGAAGGTAAATGTGTTTTCAACAGTTAGCAGCAGCACTTCCTGGATTTTGACCTTAGTCACACTTTAGAATCTTTTCCCTCCCAAAGGAGCTTCAGCATGTTCTTGATGACCTGTACAGGATAGGGAGCAAATTTGCTTATCGAACTGACTGCTCTCTTAACTCATGCTGGTGAAGCGTGACACTTGAAGGCAGATTGTTCTCCATTTGGTGCTCGTTTCACCAGCTGCTCTGTGACTGCTGCCACTTGTGCTGAGTAACGTCAGCATGTGTTCGAGGGAGAGTATGGCTGTGAAGGGGAAACCTTTCCTGCTGACTTTAGCTGCTTTCTGATGTCAGTGAATCTCTAATGGTAAATAATTCTCTTAAAGAAAGCCTCTATTGTTACACACAGGTGCAACACATGTTTCAGTTTCTCTATTTGGGATGATCCTGTTGCTTCATTGGTCAGTGTGTTGGTTATTCTTCCACTTTGGCCCTTATCAATATACCTTAACAGCCATCTGATGCATGTGTGGTCAATCCATTTTCCCAGGGTGCCACACGGGAAATAGGGACTGATTTAGAATAAGCTGAACCCAATTCTGCTTAAAATAAATGTTATCTCTTTATAAGCTTAATTGCTGTTGTTCTCTTCACCTACCACAATGAGGTAGTTCTTGGCCTGAAGTCACCTTCATGATGTTTAAGTATGGTACAAGATTGCCTGAAGCTTATTCAAACTAGTGTGCCTTCACCAGCTGATATAATCTGTCGTTTCTGGCATTTGCTGCTGGTTATGGTGGGATCAAAAATCAGTGTTCACTTTGCAAAACCTCCACAGGACTCTGGAAAAATCTCATTTATGCCTTGTTGATTCCCTATATCACTGCAGTTCTACTAGAGGGATGAAACCTAATTCATTCATTCCCTTATTTGAAGTTTTGAACATGATAGCGGAGAGCTCTGTCTGTCTCAAACTTCCCACAGCCATTCTGTTGGACTGAGATCTGGCGACTCATATGATTCACGTTGTTTGACAATCAGTCCATCTCTGTGCGACGGGGAGGCATGATCAGTTAAGAGTTTCAGTTAATTTGTCACACCTCTGTGTGTGTGAGGTATTCATGCCTAACGTCTCACGCACAGGTGAGCTTAACCAAGACAAAACCGCAGTGCTGTTATTGGTGCAGAGGCCAATTATGACTAATAGGGAGGTTTTTGACATCCATTAAACCAGAACTACATTCAGTACATTTAGAAGTGCATTCAGCTTTAGAGTTTATACTTTAAACCATGCGAAATGTATCAGCCTGCATCACTTTCTTTTTCACACCAACAGACAGAGAAATGGATTCACTTTGGTACCTTTCAGATATTTCAAACTCACTTTTTCTTTCAAAGAACTTGAAAACATGTACCGTTTGCATTCCTATAAGCCTGAATCTGTGAACACAAACAGCTGGCTTACATGATTACTTAAAGTGTAACCAGATACTTTGTTTCTATCCTCTAAGATAGAAACAAAGCCCAACGATTTGTATTTAAAAAAATGAAAAAACACATCTCAAACCTGCAAACTCAGAAAATATCTGAATCTTTTAGTTTTGACTGTCATGTCTATTTTATTTATAGCCTATAAGAGATTTAAACAGCAGAAGCTGACTGTGCTCTAGAGAAAAGGCACATTTACATTCCAGGTCTCCAGAAAAGCCCAGTTTTAAAATATATAAAGAAATTTTCATATCAGTATTGGCAATACGGGCCCTGCATTGACTTGATATCAGATCAATGCCAAATCATGCAGTATCACACAGCACTGCTGGTTACTTTATCTTCATATTAGAGCTATGGGTTTTTGGTTGCTCAGCTAGTAGACCAGCAGGTCTATCAATCAGAAGCTCAGTGAACTCATCCTGACTCCTCCAGCTGCCCTGAGTTGCCACATGATAAATCTGTGTGAGGGTGTGAACGCTAGAAAGTACTTAGGCATAGATAAAAGTACTGAATGAGTGTGCGTATGACTGGATGAATGAGATTAGTAGTAGAAAGTGCTTTGAGTGCTCACCTGAGTAGAAAGGTGCAATATATAAGTACCAGTCCATTTAGCTTACTTGGATTAACTCAAGGACTCATATTTGAAGTGCTTTGAATGAGTGCTCTTCAGGTGCTCTGAGAAATCGTTGTTTTTTTTTAAAATAGATCTTCCATTTATCATCATATTTTTAATTTTCTTTTTAAAATCCTTTAGTTAATTCAACATTTTAAGCAAATACTCAAGAGCCAGGTTCTATATTGCACTGGAAATATAACAGTTAACTGTTTAAGCCTGAAATAAATGCTGACCTGGTGAGAGAGTAAATGTAAATTCAAAGCTGCTGAAGTTCATTATTTAACGGCTGTAGACCCGCGTCACCTACAGTATGGATGACAGAGTCGCGTGAACATTTCTGTGACTTCACAAGTAAAAGATTAATATGGTGCAGTGTTACACTGAAAACCTCCACTTCCTGATTGACCACATTCCACTTCATCAGATTGGCCGAGTAAACACTGAGACATTATCGGCCGTCCCTCTTTTTTTTTGCTCTTGCCTGTGGGTGTGCGACTGCTTGCTTCAGCTTCACTGGCACGTTCAGAGGGACGCTCGGTGGACCAGGAGAGAAAATATTGATTGGAAATAACCTTTTGGATGCTGAACGCTTCATGTCTTTTCCTTTAATTTCTCTCAGGTAAGGCTGTCAGCACATGGTGTCACTTCTAGTGATACAGATGACCAGGCAGGTGTGCTTTTGTGTCACTTATGTGACTTCTGTTATGAAGTGTTGACATTTTATTAAGTGTAAAAGTGTCATCATGTAGCCACTTAAAAATGTCTGTGTCATCAAGTGAAAGTACAGAAGCTGTGTTCTCACATGCTGCGTAAATTGAGGAAGCAGCACTATAGCTTAAACAGATAACAAGTAACAGGTGTGACAGGTGCGTGTCATGAACAACTAGGTCAGGGCGTCAGGTTTGAGGCATTAAAAACAATGCCTCCTCTGTCTCTGCCTGCTTGCCTTCATTAAACTTCAAGGACAAATGACTTTAGTTTAAATGACTGAATTTACTCTTTAGCTTGTGCTGATAAATGCTGGAAATCTGCTTTAGGTTTGTAAAAACCTAGAGATCAGGTCATGGACCACATTAGTCCAGGAAATAACTATACGTATGTTTATGGTGCTTCCTGAAGGAAACCAGTTCATTTTAGCCAAACTGGTTCATCAACATGTTTCTGTCCACCCTGCTGGTATGGTTTCAGTTCTTGTATTTCTAGTTCACACAGCACTGTCTGGAAGCAGTGGGAGAGTCTGGGGTTTGTGTCTTATAAAACAATGGCTCAGACCTTTGGCGTGGACCGTGATGTCATATTTAGTTGCCTTTTTAAAAACTCCCATCTTCACCTGCTGCTTCTTTTGTGCATTTTTATCCTCATTCTGATCCTCAGTAAGTTGCTTTACCAGTAGGACCAGCTCATGTTTTAGAAAGATCATTCTATCTCAAATGAACCTGCACCTACGGCTCAACCGTCTCTGATTCGCTTACAGATTTTATTTTTATTTAATCGTTGCTGTGAAATTTTATCTATCAAATACTTTTTTTCCCCAAACTTCAATGTTTACATATGGATGACTGAAAGGCTATTAAAGATGAGATTTTCTCTGACCTTCCTTGCCATCAGAGTCAATAAGGATCTGTAACTTGGGAGAGCAACGTCTAAAAATGTCCAATTATTGACTAGTTAAAATTTGAAGAAAAATAATCAAGCAGTCCTGTGACGTCTTGTATTTGAACTCACAGTAAAAGTTTGGGTTGTTTTTTTTTTTTCTGTTTGTTTGTTTTTAAACTGATATTGTAAAAAATGTCTGAATGAATATAGTTGTATTTTGCAATAATACAAAATAAAATGTGCAGAATACTTTTCAATGTCAAATTTCTGGTTACAAAAACGAAGAAAGTGCCATTTTCATTCAAACTTCAAGTTAGATTGAGCAAGTATAACAAGTTGTACCACAAAAATATCAGTAGATCGTTTCCAGATGGTACTCTAATTATAAATGAGAAACTAATTTTGTTGATTATATGCATATTTTTTCATTTTCAAGACCTACTCTACCCAAAGGACTATCTGATAATAGCATTTATATCATAGTTGTGACTAAGTATTGAACTTAAAGTATTCTACAGGTTTAATTGCATCATTGTAAAATTCAACTTTGTACCATTCAGAAATTATCACTGGTTGTCTTTTGATTTGTGAAGCTTTTTTCTAAGTAAGCGCTCAAATGTGACTTTACACAACCGCTTCATTTATTTATTTATTTATTTTTTTTAATATTTTAACTGACCAATACTAAGACATTTTTTGATGTATCTGTACTAAATTTTAGATCCTGATTCCTTTTGATGATAAGAAAGGCCAGTGAAATTCTCAGGCTTTTATCTTTAATAATGTTTGAAATATTCATGTCCAAACACTGACTCATGCTGGTAGTGAGCCAATGGACCATTTTTCAAAAATATATCTCTTGAAAAAAAATTCTGACGTATAAGGTTGAAATTTCATAACAATCATTATAACAAGTTTTTTCAGAAAGATTTAAGTTAATTGCACATGATCGATCAGAAGGTCATGTTAACATAGCTTGTTTCTGGATTCAGTGAAAGCAGCCATTGCTTCTGGTTACTTGACCTGTAGTATCTCAGTCACTGCACTAAAAATGATCAATCATGATACATCTAACTTTTCTCATACGTCATTCATTGTCACTTATAAAACCTGTTTCTCTCTGTTTTCCTCTGCAGCTGGTGCTGAAAGAACCAAGAACCAAGAACATTTGCATTCCAGGTATTTGATTTCATGCCGAGCTGAAGTTTTGTATGTTCGATCCAGCTACAGCTGTTCAGTTTCACCAAACTTCAGCTGTAGCTGGAAGCAGGGCTCTGTCCCCTTTAACAGCCAGATATGCTGATGGTGAGGTTGTGAATGGACCAAACAATGCGGTGATCTATCCTCGCTGACAGACAGGAGGTCAACACAATGACGAGTAGACACCGTGCTGCTTTTTTCACTTGGTGTTTACACATGTTAAGAAGACAAATGTGTGTAGAGCTGAAAATCTGTCCAGTTATTTAAAGCTTTCATGCATCGTGGATTTGTTTGTGACCTATTAAGTCCATGTGGTTCCAACTCAAGCAGTCAATTAAATTAACCGCCCAGCACAAGGAAAGGAGGATTGTTGGGCTTTTGTCAGATAGTTTAGATCCAGGACTCGGGTCTTAACGAGCAGGGAAAATTCCCTGTCACGTTAGTTCAACCTCTATAGTTTTCAACCAGCACAAAGAGTGCTGCGATCAAAAGGAAAGAATGTTTGAAAGTGAAACAAACGGAAGATGTCAATACATTCGCCTCCTGTATTTTGTAAAAGAGTTACAAAAGAGGAAATTGTCCTGTTTATTGGGATTCCTGGTTTTGTTAGCCCTATGTGTTCAAACAGATTAATGAACGGTGTTTGTTGGGATACTACTCTTGTCCTATAAGGCGGAAACTTATTATTCTTTGCCTTTTATTTGTGTGTGGTTGTAAAAGTGGATGCATTTTTTAAGCATATAAAGTTTCATAAATGTGGTCAGTGTTTTTAAAAGCTTCAACCTGTGCTGAACATTTGGATTCAGACAGTTTTTGCCCCTCAGCTGTAAAATACTGATGGAGTAAGATACCAGCAGGATATCATAAGTGGACAATTTTGAATCCCAGTGACTTTGATCACAATGTCAAAGTCAGAGGTCAAGTTTTCTGAAAATCTTGTGAATGCGATAACTCAAGAAGGAAGTCACCTTGGATTTTCATCTACTGAAAATCTCCGACAAGTTTGAATCCCAGTGGCCTTGACCTCAAGGTCAGAGGTCAAGTATTCCGAATACCTTTTGAATCTAATAACTCAAGGCGACATTGACTTTGATACCATGGTGTGTACTGTCTATTGGAGGCTGAGAAGTAGCACTTGCATCCAGCAGTGTTTTTTTTCCTACTGTTGGATCTCTATGATGTCATTTAATGCTGCTGTCTGAGGCAAATAAGTCTGTATTTAAGCAGAATTGCTGCCCACCTGCTGCTTAAACCGTCCGTTTGAGAGAGGTAGCCAATCAGAAGTAAGGAAATGAAACGACTCGTTTCAGACAGCCCAGTCTAAGAAATGTGAATTGCATAATTAACTCTGGACTCTAAGAAATTTCTAAGAACTTATTTCAATGTATTTCAGCACATTTTTTTTTTCTGCTTGTATAAAATATTTTTGTCTTTTTACCTGATGTAAACCACCTTACTCTTCCCTTAACCATAATAATCCAATATAGTCTGCCATCTGCCGGCTTACATTTTTATCATTTACATCTATAAAATATTTAAGCAATTCATCTCTGCCTTATTGTCAATCTATTTTTGGATCATCAACAATAAGGAGGAGCTGCATGGAGTTACACTGCAAGGATTGTTAAAATGAAGAGTGACGAGATTTCTGTTTAACCATGGTGTCACTGCAAAAGTATGACCCTGCTGTTGATGATAAACAAGACTCTTGTTCTGCTCTTTTCAGTCCAGGACCTCTCTCCTCAATACGAGCTGCTATCAAACGAAGTAAGTTTGCCTAAACCGGCCTTCTGAGAAGCGTTTAGAGCCTTTTACGGTGTGTTTCTTCACACGTTTTTCATGTGGAAGTGTAATGAGTCAGCAGGCTTTTTTTTTTTTAAGAGAGAAATATATCTGTAGTATGATTAACTTGAACAGACATCTTACAGTGCAATGGTGACAAAGTTCATGTTACTTTTTTTTTCTTTCTTCCTTTAGCGAGAACAAACTCTCAGAGCAACAACAGAGACAGGAGGTACAGTAAAATGTTCCCATCCTCCTACTCTTTACATCTCGCCTGTATTGTTTGCTTCTTAAAAGCTTAATGAAACCAAATATCTGATTTGTGCCATGTGGTTCAGAGAACTGTGCTTTTGCTAACGAATCTAAAAAGTAATCATCAGTAAATAAACTGCATTAAAGATAAATGAGAAGTGGGTGTGTAGATGTGTTTTTGTCGGGGGGGTGGTTTCATGGAGGGGGGGTCCTCATGGTGCTATGGCGATTTGTCTTCCAGGCCACCACAGATCACTTTTGTAGCAGCAGAGCCTCTGACAAGTAACACCTGGTTCACAGGATCCTCGGTGGTTTCCCCTCCTCCTCAGCCAGGCTCTGTGTCCCAGGTAGGTTTGACCTGAGCCACAGTGTCTCAGTGTTACCTATTTAAAAAAACAAACAAACAACAACACAGGCTCAAATGCTTTGACTGAAAGGTTCAAATGTTGGGTCCAAACATGCCTGGATCAACCTATGAAAGCATGCCTAATGAAAAGAGTCATAATAACAATAGTAGAAAGTTCAATAATTCTATTATTCTAGATACACGACACAGAAATGTCATAGCAACTGAGAAAATGTGGGAAAATCTCTCTTTTAATGACTCCACTCCCACCATCCAATGACCAGGTGATCAAAGAGAAGACTGGGGAGGAACACACTGTAAAGCCCACTCCAGCCCCCCGCCGGAGCAGCTGCACAGCCACAAGCGCCACACAGGCTGACCCTACCGCTGCCGTCACACAGCGTGGTGACACTCCACCGTTAGCGGAGAAAAGACCTGCTGGTGAGGCATAAAAGGATCGTTACTGTCTGCTGAGCATTCATAGCAGGTTTGACTCTAAACACCGTGGTTCTTCATGTTTCCAGGTACAAAGCCACAAAAGCCACCCAGGCCCTTGCTGCCGAAACAAGCAGACAGAAAAGCAGCAGAGAAGGTTGTGACAAATACTGCAGCGCTCACAAACGCTGAGGACCAAAGTGATCCTGGCTCTGATGGAAAGCAACTTCGACAGCAAGACTCCACGCACACGTGCGTCCGATCTGTAACTGTCCACTGGAACATTCCCGTAAACCATCCTTCTGTTGCCCCTGAACCTGGTGACGCCACTCTTTCACCTTCAAACTCCAATCGCAGCCAACGTCCCGTTCCACGCCCTCGCACGAAATCCCTTAAGCAAGCACCCGAAGAGGAGGCTAAAGTTCAGACTTTGGTTGAAATCTGTGAAAGTTTTGGGGATATTCAATCTGATAACCAGGAGTTCCACTCAAATAAGTATTTAAAGGAGTTGTTGGAGGTTTTCGGTGCAGATAACGAGTGCGAGCAGGGCGGTGGCATCACTGATCAAGCCGACGAATCCTCGCAAAGTGAAGATGCTCCTGACGAGATGAGCGGCAGCAACAATCAACGTAGCATCCGGGCCACGATCCAGGCCTTTGAGAGCCAGGCTACCGGCGAGGACGGAAATGGGAATGAATCTAGCAAACCGCAGCTTCCTGCCAGGAAGCCATCCATTAGACCTCCGGTTGCTGCTAAACCTTTTGTAGCTCTCAAACCTCCGTTTACCCCGAGTATAGACGATGACAGTCAAAACATATCGGGGGCAAACATCTTTAAAAACGCTATGACAGCCCCCAGACCTCAGCCTCCTGAGAAACCCGCAGGTCTATCAATAAGGGAGGAACTGGAGGCTTTACACAGCAAGGGGGCAATGTCACAAATATCACGCTCTCTGCTGACCAGAATCAGTCAGGTGTATGAGGAAGAATCTTCACCTTTTCCACCTGAATCTTCACCTTTTCCACCTATACCTCCGGTGAAGGAACCACTCAAACCCAATCTGAATATAAACAACCACAACTCGGCCTCCGTGGTCAGAGAGAAAGAGTATGTGGAGACTCCAATAAGTAAGTGCAAATAAAATGCACTGTTTACGTTTTTCATCTCCAGTTTCTGTGTTAATCGACCTACTGTTTTGTTTTGGGTTTTTCAATCTGCTTTCATATAAAAATCCTTTATTTGACTTTATTAATGTAAGAAGAAATCCTATAAATTGTGGTTAAGAAGGTTATCTTGCCTGCAAAGATCTTACTGGTGTTTAAGTGACAACCATAAGAAGCTGAGAAAAGAGAGCAGAATCTTTGATTGGTGTCACTGGCAGATATTTGACATTTAAAGAAACCTAATGAATGGTTGTTTGGTTACATCGTGGTCAGAGATGCTGCACAAAACTATGTAGTGACTGGAGGAATGGCTAAGAAATGCGAATGCACAGTTTCCCCCCCCAGCCTTATTTCCTACAATGCCAAATGCTCCCTTTAAGTAAACCTTAAGCTCTTCTCATCTCGATTGCAAATAACAACAACGTTCTGCTTGACTTTTATGACATTAATGTACACCGGAGGTCCTGAGTTAGGTTGGTGCAACACAAAAGCAAAGCTGTACACTCATGAGGTGTCTCATTGCTCAGATCCGATGCCATTTAAACCGCCGCGTAACTCTAACATCAATGGAGGCTCCGTCACCGTGCCAAGCCTGCCGAAACGACCAACCACCATCAGGGTCCCCAGCAAAACCAGTTCAGGTAGGTTCAGTAAGCCTTAAGCGATTGACTGATGTTTGATTTATGTCAAAACACTGATGTGTTTATCTGACATGTATGCAGCATGTGGTAACTGCGCACTGAACTCTTACCTACCTTCACTTTATTTATCCTGTACACATGAAGCACTGCTGCTCAGTATGCCTTTTTTTTTAATGTTAGATTCCTCCTGGGATGATCCTCCTCCTCTTCCAATTCAGAACCCCGTGGGCTCACTAAACAACTCAATGAACCACAAAAAAAGCCTGCAGTCCAGCTTGTCCCTCCAGGTATGATTTGGATCACAGGAAAGCCTTAAACCTCATTAAAGTGCATCTTCTGATGAAACTCTTGCCTCCTAAACCCGCTGCCTGCTGTTGAGCTTCAGCTAGTTGTGCTTCACATCTTTTGCCCTGATTCTTTTTCCAGGAGCCTTTCAGTGCTATGCCAATGCCATCTCTGCCACCTCGGTAAGTGCAGGGGGGAAAACAATCAGATATCAAACTGTAGGACACTTTGAGTATGTCCCGCTCAAGTTGTGCACAATTTTGCACTTCAGGAAGCCAAGTGTGAACAAAAGCCTCCCACCTCGCCCACCTGCTGCCAAAATAGCCCCGGGAAGGCCTCCCCAAAGCTTCAAAGCCACAGGTCGCTCTCAGTCGCTGTCATGGGACGCTTCACCTAAACTCCAGCCAGAGAAGCCCCACAGGAAAGAACTCGTCTTACCCCCAAGGCCCAACCCAGGCCACCGCCTCTACAACAAATACACTGTGAGAGACTGCATGCATAAAAACTCCAGGCTTGTTTCTACAACGGCTTAGTGAGGGCTTGATAATATTATTTTTTTCTTTCTCCTACTAGTTGCAGCTTCCCCATGGGATTGCAAGCTTTGACTACAAAGGGAGTAGTTCAAGAGAGCTGTCATTCCAGGTGACCAAACTAGTTTTACCAGCACATATGTGGCCTGCAGCTCATCATTGTTAAGCACATCATTAAGTCCTTTGTGTACTGTTGGCCTTTCAATAGAAAAACGAAGTGCTGCTGCTGCTCAGAGAAATTAATCACAATGAATTGGAGTGCCAAGTTGGACAAACTAGAGGAAAAGTCCACAAGTCCTGCATGAAGATTATAACTCCCCTTTCCTCGGATGAATCTTCACCACAGGTGACTCAGCCTTTTATTATGAGTCAGTGAATGTTTTTTGCCACCTGATCCGTTGATGCTGTTGTTACCAGTCTGTCCTGATGTGTTATACTTTAAAGTCTTTGTTCCTTTTTGTGCAGGATTCTGACCAAACTGGGCTAAAGGTGCAGGTCGTACATGACTTCGATCCAGGTGAAGCATCGGTTTCTTGAATAACTGTTTAATAGAATATTTTTGACATTTCAGGCTGTTCTTTGTCTGGATTTGTTGTGGCATTTTAATTAAGAGGACAAATACAATTATAGGTTTCCAGTCAAGAGGGGAGGGAGGTTAGTATAGTGTAATCTCTGTAGACAGGGGGCTAACCCAAGGGCCTCCCACTAAATTTAGAAATGCATATGCATATGCATTTTTTTTTTTTTTTTTTAATCTTTGGAGACAATTCTTTCTGGTGAAGTCAGGAGGTGATGGTTTATATGGCACAAGATAATGGGGGCTAACTAGTAAGAATTAGCGTTAACTTTGACCAAGACTAGCTTGTTTTCCAGAAAAGAAATGCAATAGAAAGGAGGTCAGTCCAAAATTGACAACCACGCCTAGATCTACCTCTAATGCTCCCTAAATAACAAATAGTTTCTTATTTCTGCTGGCCTCTTTGTGTCCGTGCTACAGTGAACACTCTAAACAACAACCTCTCCTGCTGATAAAATGCATATTGTCTGAAAAGAATCATAGACACTGATGGCCACTTTATTGGGTACACTTTGCTAGTACCAGTTTGGCCTGTATTAATTATTCATGGCATAGATTCAACACGGTGCCGGAAACATTCCTGATAGACAACTGCAGATTTGCACATCCACGATGCAGAACTCCTGCTATACCACATATCACAGGTGGAGGTCATTTGAGTACAGTGAACTAATTCACATTCAAGAAACCATCAAATATCTTTGATGGCACTAAGGGGCCCAAAGTGTGCCAGTGTGCCATGCTTTAAACTTAAGCATGACCATGTCTATATACTTAAATTCACTGGGTTACCACCATGTGATCAGCTGACATTAACAAACAGTTGAACGGGTGTACCTAATGAAGTGGCCTGTAAGTGTAGATGTATTTGTTGTATTTGATTGTTTGCACTGAATGATTGATTGTGAAGTGTTTGGTCCTCAGAGGGCCCCGGAGAGCTGAGTCTGAGAGCGGGAGATATTGTGACCATGGTGGAGAAGGTGGACAGCGAGTGGTACAGGGGCACCTGTAGGGGATCTACTGGTTTCTTTCCCATCAATCATGTCAAAGTCCTGGTAGGTTTCAGTGCATTCTTCACCTATTTAGTGACAATCAAAAAGCAAGGCAAATGCTTTTAACTTTTGTTTTCTTTTTGATTAGTTGGATTCACCAAAACCCCTCCCAGAAAGGAAACCAAAGCCGCCACCAACACCCGCAAAAGTCAGGTACTGTCTTTGCAGCATAAAATGTTTGGATCAGCCTTTACAAACCAGCATGATGGGCTAACTGGATGTTTAATATACCCTTAAAGTGGTCCCAGGTGTATGGCGAGGTTCGACTTTGAAGGGGAGCACAGTGATGAGCTGTCGTTCTCTGAGGGTGATGTGATCCAGCTGAAGGAGTATATGGGACAGGACTGGGCACGGGGACAGATCGGCGGCCACACTGGCATCTTCCCCCTTAACTTTGTAGACGTCATTGAAGATCTGCCTCCACCCCCGAGTCAGAAACCCAGTAAGAAGGTCGCACTGCCCGGTAAGATTTTCTGAAGACACTCAGACGCTCACTATGTGCTGACTTTTAAACTGTACATACATACATTTATCTGTGTGAATATCCACACTACAACATGCCGACGTTTTGTATCTTTCACTGAAGAGCTTTTATGAGCGTCTTTACTTCATGCTGGCTGGTACATACTCTCTGTGGCATGTCAAGAATTTGCACTTGTGTTTGACTTTAATTAAGTAATTGTTTACAAAAGCCCAGCCATAGACAGGAGTTTAGAATTACAGATCAGAGGTTACGAGTAGTGCATTGTTGTCCTACAAATACTTTTTAAATCAGGGGTGTCGAACTCCAGGCCTTGAGGGCCCGGTGTCCTGCAGGTTTTAGATCTCACCCTGGGTCAACACACCTGAATCAAATGATTAGTTCATTACCAGGCCTCTGGAGAACTTCAAGACATGTTGAGGAGGTAATTTAGCCATTTAAATCAGCTGTGTTGGATCAAGGACGCATCTAAAACCTGCAGGACACTGGCCCTCAAGGCCTGGAGTTCGACACCTGTGCTTTAAATACTATAAATTGAGGAAAAAAGTTGAAAAGTTAAAGCAAAGCATTCACATGAATAATGCAAACTCCTGCTCAGTAAAAGAAATAATACAAAAAGGCTGACACCAGTCTCCTCAATGGCAGCAATATTGAATTATTAATAGCACACCAATACATTATTGAGGACTGTCACAAAATGTGGCCACAGAATTTTCTGTTTGTTCCTTGATTTAATTTTGTTCACACAGGGATGGCTGCCGCTTCTCCAAGCATGCACCCTGAGGCTGGCAAACCTGCTCAGGTAACCAACACAAGCACGATAATAAATCCAGACAATGTTGGTCATGCAATTTGACCCTGTGTTTTGAGCAAAATATATAATAGTTTTGTTATAGTTAAGTTTTCCGCAGGTGCACTGAACATTTGTGTATTTTGCTCTTTTTTTTTTGTAGGCGTCTCACTCTGACGTGGAGTGGGTGGTGGCTCTGTATGATTATGCAGGGAGGACAGAGGAAGAGCTGTCCTTTCAACAGGGCGACTGTATCCTCGTCACCAAGCACATGGATGCTGAGTGGAGCTGTGGCAGGCTCAACGGCAGGGAGGGCCTCTTCCCCAGGAATTATGCGGAAAGCACCACAGGTGTGATGTCATTAACATTTGAGCTGAAGAGTTTCGTTTTGAAACGCCCGTGTTTTTATACTGTGCGTTTTTGGTAGAGAAAATCAGGTGTGAGAAGATGGACAAAGACCTCGCTTTTTATGTCATGCTGCTCTGTAGCATGACACAGTGAGAAGCAATGTTTGCCCCCAAAGCTTCACTGTTTATCACATGCATCCACTAAATACACTGTTCTAAAAGTTCAAGAAACAAGAGTATAGGATCATGCTCAATGAGATCTGATTTGCAAGTGTTCCTTCAAATCTTGCCCTTTACAGGCCAGCAGCCGTTTAATGACCAGGAGAATGGAGCTGCTGGAGGCGGGAGAGCCAGGGCTCTGTACAGCTTCGCATCAACCTGTGATGAGGAGCTCTCCCTGCGGGTACTGATGTGATTCCATCTTACATGAGTAAACAAATTCCTCATTACATGTAAAACCACATTTCCTCTTCTTTTACAGGTTGGTGATATTGTAACCAATCTCGAGTCCATAGATGATGAATGGTTTTTAGGGGACCTGAGGGGCAAACGGGCCTTGGTTCCTAAAAACTACGTGCAAGTACTGGATTAAAGCCACATGGACTTTTGCTCTGTGCAAAGCACAGCTGGATGACCTGAAGCTCCAGTGACTTGTTCACAGCAGCAGAAGCCTGAACTGACTAAGTTGAATGCAGTATTTTACCTACAAGTAATCCAACTTTAAGTCCACTTGAAAAATGTTTACTGAATAATCAATAAAAATATTACAAATGGTGGACGATGTTGGTTTCTTGGTAAGCATTTTCGATTTGACCAGATGTACACTAGCACCATCTAGTGGTTTTATTTTCTTCCCATTACAAATGAATTTCACTTTCAAAGTGTTCTTTACTGAGATGAAATTAAATCACACCATTTTGGGGGGGAATATTACTGCTATAATTTTAGTAAGCTTCAGTAATGTGATTTAACAGGACCTGTGCATACTGCAAGAGTTTTACCACAGATACTGGAAACACAGGCATCTTCTACACTGAAGAATAAATTGAATTCAGGTCAGTTACCTTTTATACAAACAAGACCTAATGCACTGCTAATTCTGCAGCATCCACCTTTTATCTGGTGACTAGTTCCTTCGAGAGTGCTGGATTTTGTAGCATTTTATCCCCTCCTTACATGCACTGACTGAACGACTGCATTACTTTACTGACAAAGAGAAACAGGACAGTTTGTTGGTCATTTACATTTTTTATTCAAATCAGGGTGTTTTTACACTGTCTCCTGAATGGGGGGCTCATAGCCATCAGCCCTCTCCACCTTGGCTCCAGTGTCATCACCGGAAGCCTTTGCAGCACCAGCAGCACCACCCTCACCATGGAGCTCCATCAGCTTGCCCACTGCAAGGGAGGACAGGGAATTTAACTGACTGATCAAACCATTACTGACAACTTGCAAATGACAGTTTGTCATACATATGTAATGGCAAAGACATAGTTGTAACATTTCATTCAATTAAACCAAGAATGTCTGCTTGTCAACTAGCATGTTGCAAGGGAACATCAGCTGATCTCAATTAGGTAATCAGGTGATCATATGGGACCGAAACATTGTCATCTTTTGTTCCCACAAACAAAAGAAACACTGTAAATACTAACATGCATTACTTACACTCGAACTTGGGCTTCTTAAGCATCTTGACCTTGCGAACGTACACATCGTGCAGAGGGTAAATGGACTGGCATGCCTTCTCGATGTCCTTGCCAACACTGTCAGGGATCCTGGAATACGAAAAAGCAAACGCATTCATTTAAAACCATCAATTGCAACACACACAAAACCTGAGTGCACTCAGATATAATTAGCTCAATCTTAAATTAATAATGCCATCTGTGCTTTAGTCAGAAACATGAGACTTACAACTTGTTGACCACTTCCTTCAGGTCATTGGTCTGAACCTCACGTGTCATGATCTCCATCATCTTCTTGCGGATTTGGCGGACCTGTTGGTGCTGGGCGTAGGAGGTCTTTCTGATCTGATTAGCACGCTTCTTTGTGAAACCCACACAGAAAAGACGCAGAAGGTAGCCATCGGTGGTCTTCACATCCACATGGGCCTCAATCATGGTCTGAGCAGAAAAATAATGACGACATTAACAGTGCCGCCTTAAAACGCATCGGTCTGTAACAAACTTTTTCTGCTCGTGTTCCTTCAATGTGCTTCTCACGTTTCCTTTTCCGAACCAAAATGCATTAAAACCCAACTTGAAAGTTTTGTTAATCTGGAGTCACTAGTAAATGGTTTGAGGTGTACACTTGTCTGCCAAGGCACTAGGTATAGCTGTGAAGTCTAATGCGACAACTCTGCCACATATTCTACATTTAGAAAGCTTCTACATTTCCAGTTTTGTTCTACAACAGTCTATGATTCTACTGCTCGCTGTCCACATGTATGCCATCTGAGCGGATAAAATGTTGGGAAATCTCAGATGTAATAGTCCAATATACAACATTGACAAGCTTGAAAGTATAACGAATAGCTGAACACACTAGATATCCCAGGTGTATCTAATAAAGTGGCCTTTGGTTTTTGAATGGGAACATGAAATGACACTTTGTTGCTTGCGTTTCAAAGAGCATTGGTGCACTCAGACTTTGCTGCTACCATTGCTGTAAACAACACTACAAAATTATGAATATATGACCAACACACTCAAATCCAAAATATTTTACCAGCGCCTGCTGAGAAGACCCAACACTTTCATAACCGCTGTCTCGGGCCAAAAAATAAATACAATTTACAGATCAGATGACTGTACGCACTTATGTCTTAACATGATTTATCATTTTAATTTCGTGCAAGCAAAAGTCAAATAACATGTTAGTCCTTTGATAGACTGAGTTCTAGAGTGCACTCTGCCTCTGGGACTGGATGAAACCCCGCTGTGAACCTGAATTTATGTTTACGCAAACAGGGTTTTGTGAATGGACTTAACTAGCGATGGCCCATTGCTTGCACTCACCAGCTTACTACTGTAGTGGTTGACCACTTCAGATAATTTTAACTGCCGACACATCTCATAGGCCCAACATTTAAGCCACTGACCAGAATTAACTTCATGTCATTAACAAACAATGAAGGGTTCCATCAGCACAGGCTTCACTCACTTCTGAAACAAGAACAGCACGAACAGCACACACAATGCTGTGGAAAGGTGGAGGCTTATTGCAAAAATAAGCTCCCAGTATCCTCAGCAACCCATATCGCATGTGTGAAAGAGCTTCGCACAAACATCAACTGTGCACTCTCCCAGCAGAGCATGAGGGGCACTGACAAAAAGCCCTGTGAGGATGCCAGTACTCAGAATTCTCCATCGCCAAGCAGCATTGGTGATTATATTGACTTCTCAAAGCTCCCGTTTTGTAATTATTATTTTTTAAAAGACAGTATATTAAAGAAGTATATCTAAAAAGCTTTAAAACATACCACATTACATTGGATTACTTCCCCCTTTATACTGGTCATGGAAGACATTTCTCATAAGTCTTTCTTTTCCTTCTAATGTGTTGAGTCCCAATATTTACACTGCAGCGTAAATATACCGTATACAAACCTGAATGTTCACACCAAGACCATACATAGTGTAGCCCTGTAGCCAAATCTCAACAAACACATTGGCATAAGTGACATCATCAGCTATCTGGCACCACTGGTGAAAAATGTGACCATCACCTGCCACTTCTTGACCATGGAGCACATCTTGTCACGGGTCAGGTCCATGCCGTGGAAGTTGGTGAGGCAGTTCTTGCCCTGAACATCCTCAGTGATGAGCTTGAACTTGCGGAAGGCCACCTCATCATTCTGGAGATCAGCGAGGCTCACTTCAAACACACGTCCCTTCAGACCATCTGAGGCGATTCCTGTGTGGTACAAGAGGTACGAAAAAAGGTTAAAGGGTTGAAAGGTAATGAGAAGTCTCTGGAAGCTGAAGTACTGATAATGGGAAAGGCAGTTGATCTCGTAAGTAATCAGGCCCCTCATTTGGGACGAAACAGTTTGTCATCACACATTCCCACTGTACGCCAAGGATACTCTCAGATAATTATGGACAGCATTAGAAAAACAATGCATCACCTACACAATTCTAAAGCTGATCTTTACTACTACTGCCAGAGTTTCACTGAATCAAAGAATGACACTTCTGTTCTTTACAGAAAGCAACATTAGCATACAACACACACAACAGCCACAACAGCCTTCGCACAATGCAGACTTACTGGTTCCCTGAGTCCTGGTGACCAAGGTCTTGCCAAGATTGCGGATGTTGAACATGGCTGGTGCCTTGACATCATACCAGTCCTTCTTGGAGAAAGGGTCCACACTGCAGGAGAGTAGAAAGTATTAATTCACAATCATCTCAGCCATGCTTGAATACCAGTACGAGAAAGGACACTGCTCGGATTAGCAAACACCGTGGAATAACCACTACTCTAATCGATTTCACGATTTCCTAGCGGACTAGCTCGGTCGTACTGATTGTCTGCACCACATGGTGTTATAAGTTAGATACATTAACTCTTAGCCGTAGGATCCGACTGCCATGTTGCCAGACAAGCTCGCCTACAGTTAAGCTAACATTCAGTAGCCTTTAGCATATAAGATTGCAGGCGCTAGCTAGCAACCAAATTACTTGAGCTTTCCCTTACTGTGCTGGTGATACTCCAAATGAGCTGCTCGCACATAATAAAATCAACTTTAACTACATAAAGTCTAAGAGCATGAAAGGAGACATCATGCTACAGCTCAGCGCCACTGGGGCCGGCAGTGCCGACACTAGCACTGGCCGCTTAACATCCACCTAAAATCGGCTTCATCCTTCACCCATTTCACACCAAAACGACACCAACGAAAAAAGCGAAGTGTTGCTCACACAACAATGTCTGAATGTCCAACTTACATCTTCTTTTTGGCACCCTTTTTGCCGCCTTTGGTCAGCCTCTTATTCTTGCCGACTGCCATGTTAGCTACAGGGAGTGAAAGAGGAGGAACTCGGAAATCCCGCGAGAATTAAAGAGACGGCTCGGGGTTCGTGAGATTTGTCTCATCTCGCGAGTGTTTTTGCAGTTTCATTTGTCTCCCTCTGCCGGTGAAAGCACAGTCTAACACGCTCGTAAAAAAACTAACAAACTACATTAAAAAATAGAGTTTTGAAATCAGCAACAATAAGGTGAGCAGACGTTCCGCTTTATGTGGCAATGCGCAGCATTTTTATCCCCTGTGCCCTTCTCCCACATCTTCAGACAGTGTCCCACACTTTGATCGGTTCTGCAGGACATGCTTTTTCAAAGAGACCGTTTTTACCAAATGTGTATAATAAAGAGTTAAAGTTAAAGCATGTGAAGGCAAGGCTTTTTTTTTTAATTATAGTCAGGTCAGCATCTCTAATGCCATACTCATCAGGGAACAGTAACCAAATCAAAAAGTCACAAGCTTTGCAGATTCTGCTGAATATGACATAAACAACTACAAAGACAATGAAGTCATAGTATATACTGACAAACTGAGCTTATTTATTTTTTAGCTTCACACAGGAGTGTGAAGTAGCAGTTTTATTAGTCATGATTGGTTAAAAAATTGCCCAAAATGTCAGACATGCCTCAAAAAAGGTATATCAGTCTTTTGACATATACAACTGAAAGCCAAAAACTGTTACCAGGCAGAACAGCGGCTGAAATAACAGTGAAATAAAATTCAGCATTGTCAACCTGTCCCACTTTGCCCCACGCAAACACAGTGTTTGCCCTACATTTAGTTTGTTGGGATCTGGTCATCCCATTTAATTCTATTAGTTTAAACCACGGGTAGTCTAATCAAGCTTGAAAAGATTTCAGATTCCACATTCAGGAAACTTTTTTTTTTATCCCAGAAATGGCGAATCAGTTTGACGGTCCACCACTACAACGATAAGGAAGCAAATAAGAATAAAAAACAATAAAATAAAAATCATATAGAAACCACAATCATTTTAGTATTAAAGGCTGATATGCAAATACAACAACATAAAATAGCCTGGCCTGCTAAAAGTATTTGATTACTGGCAGATTATAGAAGACCACAGCACAAAAACAGTGGAAGGGCCAAAGAGGACAAAGTAACAAAGACAAAACCTACATTTTTTAAGTAATCTTTTTAAATAAATGGAAGCTGGAAAAAAAAAAGCTCAACAATAATTTATAACTAACTACAGCCATAGGGAACAACAGTTTTCAAAGTAAAACTTGTCAAATGCTGAAAGGCAATAGTACAACATTTTCGTATTTAGTAATTTGTGTCATTTGTTCTAGCAAAAAGTGATCCACACCAATTTTTTTTAACTGGGAGACAAGTTCTTCCACATCTCTGAACAGGATGAACTAGTCTCAAGGTGTGCAAACAGGTAAAATAGGCGTGTTGCCTGTTTTCCACCAACATTATTACTGTAACAAAGGGAAGAATTTTGTCTGTTGGGAAAATACACTTCGGAGGTTATTTATCCACTTACCCACAAAGCCTAATACAATAGTCCTGTAATCTTCCACCTGTATGAAGGTCATATTATTCTGTGGAAGATGTTGATTCCTGATGGAGGACACAAAGTAAACACGTTAGTGGACTTCATCTTTCATATACCAATATTGACAAATGTAAACCAGGTAAACAGGTAAAAAGGTGTTGTTTTATGTAAAGTCTTGCTCCTTAATTCTTCCTAATATGCCAGCAAGGTTATTAGTACTTTGACAAATCCAGCTCCTAGTGCCACAGATGTTTTCAAAAATTATTTGAAGGACGTGGCAGCTGTTTATTGTGTCTTCTCATTCAAAATCGGATTTATGTTGACATTCTTTGCCTTTATTTCATCTACAGCAGGTGTGTCAAACATAAGGCCCAGGGGTAAAAATCAGTCCAGCAAAAACTCCAACATACTCCATACATTTTCCCATCTACTGATACAATTCACCTGTTCACGTTTTTTTCACTACTATAGAAATTACAAGGTTGTTTTATTAGTTTTTTATAAAGTGTCCAATGTAAATAAATAAATAAAACAGGTCATTTTTCTGTGAATTGACAGTAACTTTCTGCTTTATAATTACAGGGCAGTTTTATCAATGAGCTACCAGACTCATTTCTGTAATTTTACATATTAATTTCTTACAGTTTAAGTCTAAAGAGTGGCGCTGATGGGTTTGTTCATTTACAACAGCGGCATTTCTTTATCATGTAAAGAAAAGTGAGAGCTACTGTTGAAATTGCACTTCTTTTTCTTATATTGAGATATGTCGGGGATTAAATGTGCAGTTAAATTCAGATAGACAGAAAGAAGAGTTTCGCTGATCTGTTCCGCTTGAGATCAAAGTAGGGTTGTATGTGGCCCGTGATGACTTTGACACCCCTGATCTACAGCCTCTGCTGTATTGTTTGCATGAGCAACAACTTTACATTTGTGGTTCGGATGAGAAGCTTATTACATTTGCCGTCATTACTTTAGTCATCTTTGCTTTCAAGATGGTTTAAAAAGATATTTTTCAAAGAGTTGCTCTGACACACTCTGAGCTCTTAACAAGGGCTCATCAGTTTAATTGCAATCTCTGACACTAAATCATTTGCAGATGTTATAATCTTCTTCTGAGATAATAAGAGCTTCCAACAGGATGGCAGCAAGAGGGGAGAAAGAGACGTTTACGGTGGCGCTGTGTCACAAACTTGTCCACTCATTAGCTGCATAAAGCCTGCAGGAGAATAAGAAGGCACAGTTCAGTTTAAAGGTCAGTAAAAGCTTTCTCTGCTCTTTTTCTGTTCTTTTTTCTTCTTCTTTTTGAAGGTCGTATTTAAGAAAGTCTTTGGGCTCAGTGAACAAGACTGCTGATTTGAGGTCATTAAATCAGAGACAAGGCCTGCATCTCATGGGTGGTGCTGCTGGCTTCCATGACTCCCAGGGTCCCTGAGGGCTCAGCTACACTTTACTGGGAGGTCAGCGGGAACGGTGACGCCAGCTGCCTCTGTGGCAACACTCATGGCTGCACATCCATCCCACAGAGCCAATGTGAAGTCACTAGAAAGAACAGAGATGGGAAGACAGATAGTATCAAATATGGGCATTATTTGACTTCGACTGCTTTGATTGTGTCTGATTAGAGTTTTGTCTCTTCTCCTCAGCCGTGCAAAAAAAACCCCTCACGTGTCAGGGGTTATGGTTGTGGCGGTGATTTGAAAAGGCAAGCAAGGCAGAGCCGTCACTTTGCTTTAATGTTTGGTTTTCAGCGCCGCGGGATGCACACATCTGTCAGTGTGCGCTGTTGTGCCCTACAAAAACGTTGTTCTGCATGTATTTCCTGTTTGCCTTTTCATTTTGTTTGTTGTGTTAGTTTAAGCTATAACATCCTCTTTTTATCCATTATATGATGTGTGATTTACATTGACAGTTTGTACATAAGATTTCTAAATTAAGACTCCTACACTCAGAACATGATTTGTTGGTGCTTGTGTTACAGTTACTACTTTTCTGTGTGTATGTAGCAGGCACTTGTCTTGTACACTCTACCTTATTTTAATTGCTTTTTCTCTCTATCTCTAGGAGAGGGCATAAACAGGAAGAAAAAAATTATGATTGTTGTTACTATTTGTGGAAAGGGGGTGGGATTTAATAGAATTAGACTTATTTCTGCTCCCTTTTCAACATGTAAAGTTATACATTGTGATTATTCTTTTCCTTATGTTTTTAACATGTTCAAAATAAAGCCACATTTCAAGTGCAGTATTTGAAATATATCCCCCTGAGGTTTATATGCATGCTGATACACAGCATACAGTCAAACCTGGATTATCATAAACAGCCCCATGGTCTGTGTAACTTTTTGAAATATTAAAGTGCAGCATTATCTGCTTACTATTATACGTCCTCCCTTCAGCATTGTAGTTTACATTGGGTTCACGTGACATGTGCATTGTCCTGAGGTTAGGGTAGCAAGCTGCTTTTCCCGAAAACGGAACAAAGACACTTTCAATAACCTGTAATGTGTAAATATGCATACTGTGCGACAGACACAGCTCAGACGCAAAATTTCCAAGCTTATAGTCCCACATTAATTTTAGCTGGCATTGCTTAAACGGTGATAATGTAGCTCTCTCGCTGAGGTTAGCGGACTACTGTTGTGCATTTTATTTTGCCTCCTTGTGTTACTGATGTTAATGATGTGGTGTGCGTGTAGAGAGACTGTGAAATCGCGAGTTTTGTTGTGTGGAGCCTGTTTAGAGAGGACTTCTAAGCGGCAGGGCTCAAACCGTTAACGTTTCGCAGTAACTCAGTTCACACGCTGTTGATTTGAACGCAGTCCCTGTGCACGGAGCTAGAAAACCACCTGAGCTGCACACCTGCCACTGAGCTTAACAGTCCCCAGTTGTGTACTGCGCATGCGCCACTCACTCAAGGGCTATACTGTCATGGCGGTGACGAGCTGAAGCTACCGGGGTAGATCAGGAAGCAAATGCAGCGCAGCTGGGTCAACGTTGCCATTTAGCCAAGTGTGCGGAGTTTCCCGAGGAGGAGGAGGGGGTCACCGAGCGGACCTCAGCTCTTTGTCGGCTTTCTCCGGAGCTGTTGGCGGACTTGCTTCCATTCAGTTTGAGTTTTTTTTTTTATTATGCCAAGCGCTACCTGTCAAGTGAGTGGACTCAGTGACAATAGCAACTTCCACTGCTGTGCGGAGATATTAAAGTATCCTCGCTTGCCGTTTGTGCACAGGAGCACGGGAGGACACAGGTAAAAGGGCGAACTCTTCTTCACCTGCTTCTCCCCTTGTTACCTGCACCACACTTTCCACGGCTTTTAACAGTGTAAAACCCTCCGTGTGGCATCAAGTTACAGGGCAGAGGAGTAGTTCACCGTGGAGAGGAGCACTGACATTTCCAGCCTCGCGGTGTCAGCGGTCATCAAATTCTCTCGTTTTTTTGTTTTTTTTTTACCCACTTTCGAGGCTGTTTTTGGATGGGAGGGAAACGTCTTGCTTATGTGCCTATAGACTGTCAACAACTCAGCTGAAGGGGAGATAAACCCCCCTCCCCCTTATTTCCCTCTTCTGACATCGGCTCCACTGTCACCATTGGAGGTGAACAGGTGCCTTACCTGTGAACGCCACCTGTCCCGTCCGCTTCCTTAGCAATGGCTAGCGAGGAGACAGCGGGCGCTGCACCGCCAGGTGAAGGGAAGGACGGGCGACCTGGCGCCGTGGGGCTCAACCCCGGAGTGCCTATCAGGGGGATAAGAATGAAATTCGCCGTGCTCACCGGCCTGGTGGAAGTTGGGGAAGTTTCCAACCGAGACATTGTGGAGACGGTGTTCAACCTGGTAAGCTGATTATGGGGCTCAGAATAGGCCATAGATAGCACTGTCACGCTGTGGTACTGGCTGTGAATCTTTGGGAAAGTCTGGCTTACACCCATATTTGCATAAAAGAAAGGCGTTGATCGTCTGTCAGCACTGACAAAATCGATACTTTCTACTAAGTGTGGCCATATTGACTTAAAGGCAAGCAGCCTACACTGGAAACTGCAGTGAGTCACAGCTATAGGACCTCTCTCTCTAATGAACCCTTATTATCCATGTGGCCCTGTAAATTAAATGGTATATTGTTGGTTTGTTGTTTACAGATAGCTGGAGTGATTGGGCTCATCAGAGCAGGTTCTCATTATTTAGACATGCATGTCATACAGTTTCTTATGCTGCATTGTTCTGTTGTCTTATTGGGCCCCTGCATGTACACATGTAATTATCAGTGTTAAAAACATGTTGCTAAGGTTGTTATTGAACATGACATGATGACCAATGTGAGAATAATCGTGGCAGAGAAAATACTGCGGCAGCAGCAAATCAGTCAGTGCTTTTTTGTGTGTGTGTGTGTGTGTGTGTGTGTGTGTGTGAGAGAGAGTGTGTGACATATCCAGGTCAGTCATACTGGGTGCCTTATCTGTCTGTTACCTGTTGGCCACCTTAAAGCATGTACCCCAGCTTGGCCTGTCTGCAGTACTGATAGCCCTCGCCTGCCTCAAAGCTTTTCACAAAGTGACTTTGCGGTGTCTGCATGAGAATGAATGAAACTACCAGTAACAAGGAAACTTACGTGATGAATGGGAGCATGCTCAACTGCAGCTTTCACTGGTGAGGTGTGGGAGGAAGGGAGAGGGAGGAGACGTGAAGGTAGAACCTGCAAAACTGCTTTGTCACAGTGGTACAACAATGGAATCCTTTAGATAGGGGAGGCTCGCCTATAGTCATATAGTATAGTTTACTCCCAACGCCAACCCCCACAGAGGAGGCTAATGAACTGCAAGTAGATGTCTGACTCATGGCGAGATATTTGTAAGTACTACTAAACACAAACTATCCCATCAGCTAAATATCAGCACAGCTGAGAGCCTGAAAACTTCATTTAACCAAGAAGAAAAACTAAGCGGTGAATTGATTAACAAAGCAGATGATGATTAAATGCCTTTCAGACAAAAAGCGATCAGTTAACTTGTCTTTCCACTCTTATACTGACCCATGTTACACTGACCTACTTTGATTGGACACGTTTGTAGTGTCACCAGGATGCTGCAAAAGCAAAGCTTTTTTTTTCGCTTTTTCCTCATTTATTTCTTTATTTTTTGTGTCCAGTCTTGTCTGTCTGTTGCTATTATTAATTTTAGACAGACATGTGATTGCAAGCGAGGACCGCTGACTGGAAAAGCAGACAATGTAAATGCAGTATCACGGGGAAGTATTGTTTTTAGTAGCAGCTTCCAGTGACTATATGTACAATTGTTTTTTTTGTGTGTGTGTGTTTTTTTTCCCCTTTAAGCTGAGAAAGCCATCATTGTACAAATATGATCTGTACAGGCTCCTCTGTCTCACTGCAGCTCTTCTGGACTGCATTTTTATCATGGACAGTGTCATTTTTCAGGAGGTGCTGTGCATTTCATTATGCTTACAACATTCTACAGCTTTCCACATGATAGTCTGATTTATCACAGTGGTCATAGTTTTCTCTTTGGTAGTATCTGCCAGAGCCCTACATTGATTAAATACTACATGGTTTCCCCAAGAGTATTGTCTCTCTGTGTCACAACTCATCAGCAGTGGTTGTGATGACTCGCAGCACGTGGGCTTGGGTTATAAACGCCACTATTCAGTTGTTTTTAGAAAAACGGGCTCATGTGCCGGCCCTGTTTGTGCCTGGAGTCAGGAATTTGCTATAGATGGGGGCAAAGAAGAGTTTGCTTCACACAGTCACAGTCTGAGTGTTACGCTGTTTTGTCCCCCCCCCCCCCAGTTGGTCGATCTGCTTCACGCTATCTCGATACAAGGTTCAAGGGGTATATAGCTGTCAGTTAAAAGTGAAAGTAAAGATGAGCAGGCCAGAGAATAGAGAGCTGAACTTTTGTCAGTGCAACAGCTGAACTGTTGATACATAATCCGGTATTCAAGTTTACTTTTAAATAGAGGAAAGGAAAAAAAAAACAAACAAACCGTAATCTGTGTGGCAGAGTACAATATCTGTATTCAGAGACAGTTTTTTTTTTTTTTTTATATTTTGGTCCTATGAAGTCTTGCCCTGTCATGGCTCATTGGACCTGTCTTGGCTAACAAATTCAATCTGTTTAAAGCAGCACTGGTGTAATACAAGGGATGAATTTCACAGCATAAACATGTTTTGTTTCTTTATTTTCTTGGATCTGAGTATGGCAAGTTTTTATTTTTCCAGAGTCTGCATCAAATACACAAGTTTGCACACAGCCAGAGGAACAATGTGCAAAAAAAGGCATATTTTCGCTTCAAACGGATTACCTCTGCAGTGGCTTTCACACTTATGGTAAAGAAAGAATATGGGAATTCTAAGTTTTTATGTATTGAGACGTAGTTAAAAAATCATCTGGTTCTTACCAGGTTTTAAAATAATTTAAATACAACCTCTGATGAACAACAAGACTCGACACATTTCACCACGTCATTATTTATTTAACAAAAGCTAAGTCAAAATGCTTAGCGGTGAATGAAGAGCTGCGTAGCTTGTACAATCATATTTAGCAGCAATAACTTGAAGTAATGATTCTCTGTATGACTTTCAGTCTCTCACATCACTGTGGAGGAATTTTGTCCCTCTATTCTTTACAGCGTTGCTTCAGTTCATTGAGTTTTGCAGGCATTTGTTTATACACAGCTCTTTTAAAAGTCCTGCTGCAGCATTTCCATTGCGTTGAGGTCTGGACTTTGACTGGGACATTGTAGCACCTTGATTGTTTTCTTTTTCAGCCATTCTGCTTGTAGATCTGAGGCTGTGTTTGGGATCATATTCCCAGTCACACTTGGACTTGATGTTCAGCTGGGAGTGAAGATGTCAGGAAACTTGATTGATGAGACTTCCCTCCCACTAAAACAGAATCAACTTTCTGGGATTTAAACTGTTAACTTAAATATGCAGCGCTACCTGCTGTTGCTACCCCTTCTGAATAAGGTAGAAACCAAAAGCAGCATAATGTTTGACCTTGGGGTCAATTTACTGGGATTTCTATTCCCGGGAACACTGGAAACAGTCTTGAATGTTTTGTACTTGTCAATAATATTTCCCATTGCAGAATTACTTCATATCATTTGGAAATGGCCTTATTAGACTTTGCAGGTTGATGGGCAGCAACAATTCTTCTTCTCTGAGATCACTGTGGATGTCTTTGCTCCTTGGCATTGTGATAACACACAGCTGAATGCTCCAGACCAACAAACTACCAAAACGTCTGCTTTTATAGAGGTTATCAGTGATTAGCAGGAATTAAATAGTAGCTCTGTTCTTTAGCGGACCCACTAAGGAACAGAAATTTTTTTGTTATATCCTGATATATAAAGACACAGACCTGAAAGATGGCATACTTTCTTTTTACTATGTCTTTATGTGCTTATTACTCTTGATCATACATGTTCATAATGGTTCAACAGGTGTCCACGTTTTTTGTAGTTGTTGTTGTTGTTGTTTGTTTTGCATGTCTAAAGCATAGCAGCACCCACCCTGAATGGAGCCAGAGAAACTGAAAGCACTTGTGTCAAGATGTTATTGGGTGTACAACATGATTTGTGCACATTATGACAACAGGCCACACAAATTGATAGTTGAGCTTTTTTTTTTTTTTTAAATAATGTTTTCTAACCTTTTAACTATTAAAACAAAAGTAATGAATATTTCTTTAAAACGAAGTGAAACTAATTATTGCCAAAGTGTTACAGCCTGCTCTATTGGCCAATCAGTGGGCTTAAAAAACCAAACAATCCCCAAACCACACTGGTTAGGACAAAGGGAAGCTGAGTTACAGTTTTCATCCCACTAGATTACAGATTATACATGGCACTTCTTGAAACACAGATGAATTGGTGAACAAAGTTCAACATTTAGCAAGTCTGAGATATTGATATCTGGCTTTCTGTCAAAATGTTAAGTCCAATGGTCACTGGTGTTTTAACCCCATGCCAACTTTTGAGGGGGAAAATGTGTGGGTCTCTTGGGCTTGAGTAAATGTTTGACTTTGTCTAGTAGTCACTCGTTTACACTTGTTTCCCCCCTTTTTAAGGCAGGTAGTGTAGAATCGGTTTGTTTGCGCCTTGTGCTTTAAGTGGCTGCCCACAGCTTTAGAGGAAGTGCCACTGTTTTGTTTTTGTTCTGGCTAACTGAAACGGTGTGCTGAAAGCTGGAAAGAGCTGCAGACTGGGGTGTTAATTCTCAGTTGAGCCAGTAATAAACGTTACTGTCTGTATCTGTCTGCTGATGTAATTCTCTTTTAGTTAGCAGACTTTATTGTAGATTTGCAAAGACAGCCTTGTAATGCATAATCACACATAATTACATGTTGCTACATAGGATAGAAATAAATGAGGAAATAAAAGGCTGCAATTAGGCAACATCAGTATTCCTTCATTAGGGTTTATTGTGTTTAATGGACATCTCAGAGGGTGTAAATACTGTTAATACATGGGCACTTTAAAATGAAGCAGTGGGACGTCGGGGCTCTTGCGGTTATCCCAATATAAGAGAATGAAAGAGGTATACCGCTGCCTTACATAGGGTAGGTAATCTCCTAGGCCCAATAAAGCACTGACTAATGTGACGCTCTGTGAAGAGGAGCCAGGCTGAGCTGGAATCATGGCTCCTCTGTTAGGTGACACAGGAGATGGGTGGAATGTAACGGCGGCATTACCTGAATACAAGGTCATAGAGCCGATGGCAGACAGCTATGCAGCCCACAACTATATGAATACACTGGCTATGATCATTTAAGTGTTAGTTTTGATTTCCTTTATGAAAATGATGCATCACATCAAAGTATTTGTGTTTATCACAAAGAACTACAGCCTGAAGGCTCGTAGCAGAAGAAGCCACAAATAAAACTCTGTGATGTTTCTATTTAGTTATGATTTATTTAATATGGGATAGGTTTATTCATGTATCTGAAAATGCAGTCTGTGCCACAGGGCTTCATTAACCAAAGTGATCTTGTTATGCTACAGGGCTTTCTGGAAGATGGCGTATAGTAAAATCATAATTTCATTCATAAAGTTGACGTTTCTCATTTCATTTTTTCAAATGTTAAAATGTGGAGTGTTGGAATTTGTCTGTCCATGTGCTTCAGTTTGTCTTGAGCCACTGTATTTGAACTACCTGCTGCAACACTATGTATTAAATCTGTATTTAGCTGTAGCTATAGCTTAGATGGCCTCTTTTTGGGCATGTCTTTATCCTTTTTTATGATATCTACTTGCATTTAATTTCCCTTCTACGAGGCTACTGTTTTCCAGGCATTCTGTATTTCTAGTTGTGTCAACGAGGCAAATCAGTTTTATTCTGTTTCTTCAGTGATATTTTAAGGTCTCTTTCTTTGTCTTTGTGCTTCTGAGCATGTGCAGTTTGTGTTTGATAGTGCCTTGTTGCCCACTTTATCATCTGTGGGACTGATGTTGACACAGAGGATCCTCCTTTGAGATAGGCTGTCATAAGTGAAATTAATTGTTCTAAACTTGCATCTTCCCTTTTTATTTCTTTAAATAGGCTGCCTGGGACCCTTATTACTTCCCAGTGCAGGAATAAATCCCGAAAAGTAGTTGTTCTGTGGAATTATTATGTGTCACGCTTTAAAACTGTGAAATTGAGTTTAGTAGCTTTATTCTTATCAGCAGATACAGGCTATTTTTGCCCTGACTAGAAACTAGCGATGGTTGCAATAAGATAATCCCCAAGATGGTAGACAAGTGTTAATATGAACACTTGAGTCTTTTTTTCTTTTTTTCTTTTTCATAATTCACTGCTTGTGTGCATATGTTGCCCACAAGCACACACACATTCTCCCTTCATTTGCAAGCAGTCTGGCACAAAAGCTGTAAGAGTGAGGGCGATGCTTGTGCTCTCTCCAGGCATGCTTTGCCCTCTCTGGCAGTAACAAAGAGCCCTTTAATCTGACACATGAATGAAATGCTATCTGCTTCTCTCAATTATCTGTCGCATCAGCCCAATTTCAGGGTCACACCTCTTTCTTCTTGCATCACTGTATCTGAAGGTAGTCCGAAGTGGTATAGGACTGTTGACTGTCAGCATGACTGTCTGTTTATTTTATTTTCAGAATAATATTCAGTGCTCATTGTTTCCGTAAATGGTCTTTTTGTTTCCCTAAACAAAAGAGGGCATTTGTGTTCGTTGCACCATTTTGGCAGTCATGTCTTTTTCATAGAAATAACAGTGAAATCACCACAGTGAGTTTTCTTGAGGGTAAACAGGATTAGCTGGTCTGGATGAGCTATAGGTGTAAGTGGGTTTAAAAAGCCACAACTGGAATGCCTGTTTTCTCCTTCTTTATGCAGTGTCTTTATTTAGCCCTGGAGCAGGTCAGATAATGCACCCATCATGCCTCATTGTCTGCTGTTTGTTGACAAATAGGCAGATGGCCTCAGGATTTAACAGGGTTTGAAAGAGATGCGTGTCATCGGAGAGATATAATGTCTTGCATAACAAGAATTTAGAGACCGTTAAAAGCTTGAGATATAGTATTTTGGGACACTGTAGTTACATGAAATATCTCTGAGAAGTGTGCTTTGTTTTTCCTGTTTTTGCTTTAAAAAGATTTAATGGGAGCGTTGATAAGCACTGGGTGGGAACAGTTGCCTGGTGTCACATCCTACTTCAGGAGTGTGGTTAGGGAAACTTGTTCCACATGACAGTTTAGTGGTAACTACCTCTGGAGTACAGTGGGGAAAATAATTACTTTGTTCCCTGCTGAATTTGTATGCTTGCTCACTTACAAAGAAAAGCCAGTCTCTATTTTTTCTGATAGTTTCCTTTTAATGCAGAGAGAGAAAATATCAAACAAAAGTCCAGGAAAAAAAGAAAACCTATTACAGAAAAGTTATAAATTCATTTAAATGTCATTGAGTGAAAAAAGTATTTGATCCTCAAGCAATACATGTACTTGAGTGACCCAGTCCATGACCTTGATGTCCTTCTTCTTTAGCCACTCCTTTGTTGCCTTAGTGGCATGTTTCAGGTTACTGCCATGTTGGATAACCAATCCATGAGTCATCTTCAGTGTTCTGGCTGAGGGCAGGAAGTCTAAGGTTTTACATTACATAGCCCTGCCCTTTATGTACCTTCAAGTTTTCATGTATCGTTAGAAGAAAAACAGCCCCAAAGCATAATGCTTCCACCTCCATGCTTGACTGTAGGGATGGTGTTCTTTGGGTCATACTCAGCATTTCTCTTCCGTCAAACACGACAGGTTGAGTTGATGCCAAATAGCTTGATTTTTATCTGGACACAGCACTTTCTCCCAAGCCTTCTCTGAATCATTTAGATGTTCACTGGGAAACTTAAGTTGGACCTGTACAAGTTCTTTCTTGAACGGTTGGACCTTATTGTATAGTGCGTTGCTAATGGTGTTGTTGGAGACTGCGTTTCTAAGTGCGTTATATTTCTTCCCTTTCCAAATATTCACACCAGCATTGTCACTTTCTCACCAAGCTTCTTGCAGATGGTCTTTTAGCACATGTAGCCTTGTGCAGGTCTATAATCTTGTTCCTGACATCCTTTGACAGCTCTTTGGTCTCACCTATGGTGGTGGAGAAGTTGTAATGGAAGAAATTGATTCTGTGGACGCGTGTGTTATATACACACAACTAGTTGAAGTTGGGAGTATCTGTAATTGATTCATTGTAATTTGTGTGCCCACAAACAATCTGTGGGAGTCAAAATTCTGGTTGGTAGGGTATCAAATACTCATTCTACTCAATGACACTAAAAGCAATATTTAATTTTAATGAAATGTGGGGTTTGTTTCTGGATTTTTGGTTGATATTCTCTCTGTGTATTAAAATGAAACTACCAAAAAATTAGAGACTGTTCATTTCTTTGTAAGTGAGAAAACTTAGATTTCAGGCGACCACCAAATGTAGACTTGTAACACACAGCAGTGAATAACCAATTAGCTTTATTGTTTATACAAGTTTTACTTCAGTGAGCACAATTCCAATTATTAGAATTACTACATTCTGCAAGTTTATTTGTAAACTAATCAGCTCGTATGCACAATTGGCAAAGTGTGGCTAGAATACATTTATCAAGCAGGCAACACATCCAACTTAAAGTCTTGTTGCACACACAGTAGTCTAGATGTAATCGCATATGTTTTTTAATTGAAAGTTAGTTTTAAAGTTTCCAATTATTGTCAGAGAACAAACATTCCAGGAAACCAAAAGAAAAACTTGCGTTATTAATTTGATTATTTTTGATTAATGGTTTTTGTCTTCCTGCAACTTCTGTTAAATTAATATTCTTTGAGTGTTGTTCTTTCACTCAAACCTGAGTCACTTGTACCATTCTCCAAACTGTTCTGGTTTAGGTTTGCTTTTAAATGTAGAATGCTGAACAAATAGTAAAAGATTAACTGCTCATAGATTTCTCGCCATTTGCGGTTGTTGCAGTGACTGCCTGCTTTTAAGAAACAGGGTCAGGGTAGTGTAGCCTACTACTTGGCCTACATCTCTACTTATTGTTTCGCCTGTAACTGTGCCAGCTCACAAAGGCATTTTGTCAAGATGCTAATGGTTATGATGGCGGAAACTGGGAACAGGCGCTGTTGAAGGCTCTCAAACACCAACAAGCTGATAATAAAACTGTGCCCAAGAGCCACAGGGGTAATTATGCCCGCTATCATTTGTATTTTCTTGCACACAGATTAATACTGTACCGTTAAGTAAATGGCTAGGGTCACTTCATTTAAGTTTCATTTAATCTTTATGCAATTTTTGCCCCGAAGAGAAGTTTTGGGCCGCTTGTTTAAAGTAGAGCAGGGTGTCTGTCCACAACACAGGATCCTGATAGCTTTGCCTGCCGTCCTAATTTGGATACTCTTGAAGTCTGCACTATACTACAAAGAGCTCTACTAGGATGATATTATGATAAGTCTTTAAAGCTGTTTTCATGCATTATAGTATTATAGAGATTACCCAGTGGAAAAACATGTCAGGATGTAAAACATCTGACATGGTTTGACTGGATGTTCAACAGTCTCTGACCGACAAACTTCCTAGTTCGTCTGTTGTCTTGTGTCCTTTCTCATGATCACGCTACCCAGCAGCACCCTCGCTTGAACCAAACAGAGTATTTCCAGTACTGAGGGCATGGCTGATGTGAACTATCTCCTGCTGTGTCCTACATCTGAGAGAGCTTTGGACAATTCCTCTGACAGTTTTCTCAGTTCATGTGTGGAATCAGCTTAAGATATTATCAAGCTTGTTCATTAAAGTCTATGTACATGAGGAAAAGGATTTTAAATGCTATTTGTGATTTTTTTTATTTTTTTTTATTTTTTTTAAACTGAGAGCCAGTGAAGAAACGCTGGTGATCAGAGATGCAGAGTACACCCAGATTCTTTTGACATTCTAGCTGGTAACTTGCAGAGGTTATTTGGAGACTTTACCCCACATGCTTCATGAGGCCTTTCACTCAGTTTGACAGGTACTCCTTATGTAACAAACATCTCAGTAGCTGTGAGGTATGATACGTTATGATACATGGACAGACAGAGTAGCATTTTATTGCATTTGTCTGAATAGTTCTTGCATAGTTTGAAGCTATGCCTTGGGTCATTGCTGGAGTAATCTCAGTTCCAATCAGGTATTGTCTGCAAGGTATGTCTTCAAGATTTGTCAAATCCATTTGGGGCCCGTTTATGGTCTAAATCAACTTATTGTTAATGCTAACTCACAGAGAAACAGTCTAAATCTGGTCTTATTCTAAAGCGGCTCCATTTGATGATACATCTGTGACAGTTTGGAAAGACTCAGTCCTGACAGCTAAATCAATGAAAGGCTGAACTGAGTTACTATGACTGTCTCGGCCTGTTAAAAAAATGTTGTTTTTTTTGTTTCCTTCCAATAACAGTGAGTAATGTGCACTTCTAGCTTATCTTCCCAGACTGGCTGAAATTCTTTATAAATGCTTTGATGCTTTAAAGTGTAAATTGAACCATGGGACTGGCCTCCTGAGTCATAGCTTTCTTTTTCAGAGGGGTAACAGTATTAAGTGTTTTATGCATTGAGACTGCAGGACTATCAACAATTGACTTCAGGAGATATAAAGATAAAATGGCTACTCATCATTTTTATTGGTTCCAGCATTTATGGTAACAATAGTGGAATCACTTGAAGGACAATTATGATAGTGGACTTAACAACAGCTCAGGTCAGCTGTTGTTAAAATAAAGTTGTACATTGACCAGCTAGGAGTTGCACCTACCTGAGATAATTAACTATTATATTAAGCATTGTTATGTGAAAAGCATGTGCTTTTTTGAATGCTGGCACCTTGAAGTTCTAGTTAAAATGACATGTTTGAACGCTATAGCTTCTGGCCAAGCAGTGTTAACCTTTCTTTTCACAGTGATGATATTGCAGTACTATTTGGCAGATAGTCAAGTTTCAGTGCTAGATGCTTAGATGGGTTGTGAATGTTAAAACATAATATGTGCTGGATACAACATAATATAGTGTGAGCAAAGATTTAAAGGGAAAGTAATGTAAATGTTAATGTCTAAATGTTCTTTCTTGCTTTTTCTCTTTCTAGTGTTTCATAGCATTGCTGTCTACCTTTTCCTTTGTTTTTGGGCAGGTTGATTAGCAATTTAGGTAAACCTTAGATAATGTGAAAATGAATTGCCCTTGGATATCTGTGATAGACTTAAGAATGTGGAAAATGTGGCAAACTGTTTTGTATGACACAGCATTGCATGAGAAGTTACTTTTTTTATTTCTATTGAAATTGCATCATACAGCAATAACTGTTTTTCAGGAAAAGTGTTATAAGAGATTAATACTAAACTTTTTTCCCTGACCTTTTGTAAACTGCTTTGCAAATTGCTCAAATTAATTTAGTTTTACTGCACTCTATGCAAATATTTAGAGACATTTATCAGAAGCTATCTGAGATCAAGTTGATAAAGTGCATGTCTTAATATTTTACATGAGTAAATGCAACAGACTAGGCTGAAAACTAAGAAAGGGGGGAGAAGTGTCCCAGTGTCAGCTGCTTGACTGTTGTATTCAGACCAAGTCAGCTGTCATTCTGATTCAGAAAGGTTTTCTACATTGAAACCTGAAGTCTGTTATGTGCAGTAGTTTTAGAAGCACAGTTTCTTGACACTCTTGACACTTTACCATAAAGCTATGAACACTGTAAAGTGTTAGTATAAATTAATGATATTCAGCTTCACTTCAGACAGACACACTGGTGATATATTCACTTCCTCTAGTTGAAGCCGCTCTGTAACTAGAGGCGTGTTCCTCTGCATTAGTAAAGGGCATGATTGAATGATTCTACCCTTCATAAGGGATCATCTGCTTTCCCTCAGACTTTACTTATCTGGTTATTTTACTGATCAAAGTATTAACGTGTAGAATACCCAGGTAATACTTGTGTATTCAAACCAGTGTGTTGAAATTGTGTTTTGAGTTAAAGCTCACTTTACCAGCAAAATTGCACCCTTGTGATTGCATACCTACATGCTAACCCACAATGCGTAGGTTGCTGGAGTCAAAGCGGCTGCACTAACTGAAAATTTGTATGAATCTGGTTATTGTACAACCCCATTTTCAAAAAGGCTTGAACATTGAGCAAAATGTGAATAATCAGTAATGATCTAGTCTGGTATTTACTTGGGCGTGACTTAGCCAATTAACCAATACCTACCTATTATATGTCAGCTGACCTATCTATGAAGTTTTGACTGGTTAATTTGAATCTTTTTCTGTTTCCTGTCTTGTATTTAAGCAATTTTTTTACAATGTTTTACTATGACCCTGATGAAGGCCACAAGCCGAAACGCGTTGGTCAATTATTTAAGTGTTGCTGGAGTTCCTACTTTGTGAATTCTTTCATCCTCTCCATGCACCTTGGAAGCAGGTGAAGTTGTGCCAGAAATTTTTTTCTTTTTTTTTGCTGCGATTTAGACTTCAAAAAGAAAAATATTAAAATTGTATAAATTTTTTATTTTTTTTCAATGTCCATCTTAAATGTGAAGCCAGCAGCATGTTTTAGAAAGATTCAACAGGGTGTTATTCACCACATCAATCAGCTCTTTGAAAACACTCTAGTTTTGAAAAGGTTTTGGACTCTTATTCGACACATCACAAGCTGCTAAATAGATCTGGGTCAACTTGGTCATAATTTTTATTTCACAATTCATCAAATATTTTCACAGGGTGATAAGTCTGATCTGGAGGACGTTCCTCAAACTTTTTTCCACAAATGTTTACTTTACCGTCATAATGAAACGATTTGATTTTGGAGGAGAAGATCAAGTTCTCTGTGACCTAACAAAACACATTTTGGCCATTCGAAAGTAGAAGAAAGAATTAAATTATACCCCAATAACAAAAGGTCAAGTACACAAACCTAAAACTGAAAAGGAAAGTATATCCCTTTTCAGTTTTAGGTTTTCTAAATACAACTTTTGAAGAAGAACAACACATGACATATTACGCCATGTCATAATTGATTTAAAACAAACTAAACCAAAATGCAGATGCAGCGTATGGGGGCAAAAACTAAGTACACCCCATGATTCAACAGCTTGTAGAAGCACATTTATCAGCATCTGATTAATAACTTCCTGTGTGACCTTCTGTGTGGAGGAACTTTCGCCCACTCTTCCTTACAGTGTTTCTTCAGTTCATTGAGGTTTGTGGGCATTTGTTGATGCACAGCTCTTTTAAGGTTCAGCATTTCAGGCTGGTTGAGATCTGGATTTTGGGGCATCGCAGCATTTTGTTTCTCTTTTTCTAGATGGATATAAAACCTTTATGAAGCTTTTGATCACTGCATGTTCTATGTTGGAAAATAAAGTCTAGATTTTTGATTAGTTTTCTTTATGTTCTAGGCTCTGTAGGCAGGGAGTAGTATTATAAACTGTTAGAAAAGGTGGAGTGCACATAGCTTCTATTGAACGACTTATTTAGGTGAAAGGCTGAGGGAGGACTCTCCCAGTAGTTCTGCCAGAATTAAAGAGTAAATAATTTTGCTTTTGCTTTTTTTCTCACTTTATTGCTGGAAAAGGAAGAGGGCAGCAATGAATATGAAGTTAGTCACCCTGCCTTTAATCCAAATCAAACAGTTTTCTCTGAGATGTCAGAAGAATGATGCAGTAACCCATAAACGATGACTGCTGAGACGTCGAGCGATGCCATCAAAGGTCTATAGGACGATCGGAAAGGCAGCACCTGCTCTCAAACCACTGAAATAAATGTTAAAAGGTCGAGGGTATTCATGCTGGTACCGCACTGGGGTTATCAGTTTGACATCTTACATCACTTTGTTTTATTGAGCTGCACTCAAGTCATCAAGGTTCAGCAGTTAGCTTTGGATTCCCAGAGGCAAATGTCTATACATTAAACATGGATAGACATTTTTTTTCATCTGTTGTTCTACTTTTTTAATGTAATTTTAATCTTTTTTTTTTGTTTTTGTTTTTTAAATGTGCTTCAAAATAAATAAATTTGAGTTGACTTGACACAAATGTAGCTCTCTTGCTTTTAAAGGCCATGCTGGCACTTAGGATTTTGAATGTTTATCCCCACAATTCACGTTTACTTTACTACTACTCAATCATAATACCACATATACAAATACAACGTACGGCTTTCAAAACAGTTGTTGAGTTCCTATACTAAAAGAGTGCTTCTACATCAGGATGGAGATACTAAATCACACTTGGGTAATGATTTACTTGCAGGTAAATGTGCATCGTGCCATTTTCTGTGGCCTTCATGCATGGTCTTTGTTGACTAGAATTTTATGATATGCAGAGGAAACTACAGGAAGTCCGTTAGAGTAGAGCAACTTTGTTGGGATATGCTGGAGGGTGCAGACGGTTTCCTGCCTCCCCATGTGGGATTTCCCAGATTTCAAACGGTGATAAAACCTTCCAGTAACTTTTTGAACAGAATTTGAATTCTGGATCTGTTTACATCTGTTGTGTGTTTTTTTTTTTGTTTGTTTGTTTGTTTGTTTGTTTGTTTGTTTGTTTGTTTGTTTGTTTTTTTTAAAGGTCAAACAGAAATGATATGGATCATATAGCCCATTCTTTGCATTTGGGATCAAGCGGCATTAATATTCTTTCACATAACAAAGCAAAATGCACAATACTAGAGCTGCTGTCATTATAACTTTGTACCAGAGTACAAATTTCTTAGGTTAGCAGGTTGGTGTCACATTCAGGAGCTTGCAATAAATAAAATCTAAATAAAAAAGCTGCTTCGGTGGTAATATATGCCTGTGGCTGCAATACAGTAACTGTACTACTATGACTATGAGCTCTTAGGCTTAAATTGACATGTTAACCTTCAATTTGCCACTTACAAAGGTACTCAAAAATCTAAAGTTTCCAAAGCTCCCCAATCTGTGTACAAAAGTGCTGGAAAATATAATTTTATTTTGATGGGACGTTCATAAAAAACAGATTTGAAGGTGTTTAAAAAAACCAAAAAACCTGTGATTGGAAAAGTGTGCTTTGTTATTCAAGCACAATAAAGTACAGTTATGTTTTTAGTCTGAAGTGTGGTACCTTTTGGTACCTCAGTGAATGAGGAAAAAATCAGTATTTTGTTTATAAGGAAACCTTTACAGCCCACCTTTTCCGTTAAAGAGATGTATTAATGGAGGCTTCTTTGTGTTTAAATTTTGATTTCACCCCATGTATCAAAACGGGCTGGAATTCCTCTGTAATGACTAATGTTTATCTCTTTCCTTCTTCAGCCCTGTAGCTGCTATTTTTAACTTATTGTACGGCTGCTATTCAAACTAAAACCACAAGCAAAGCTGCTACACTTTGACTTTCTTTGTTTGATCGAATCATTCTTTCCATGTCTGCTTTTATGGAAGTCACATCACAGTAGCAGAGAACACCTATCCCCCAGAATTAGCTCAATAACCCGCTCCAAACAGAAGCCATGTAAGGATTTTTCCCCCTAAAATGTGATGTACAAAGCAGGATTTTATTGTTGTGATGTTGAACATCTATTCCTGAAGCAAAAGGAGTTTAGTTGGTCAGAGCTGTCCATGAAAACTAAGAGATTGCTCCAAACCAAGAAGTCTGATTACTAATGAGGACTATTTCCTGACAAGCCTTTTCCTTTTGTTGACAATAGCAGCCACCCTGCAACTCGAACTCGATTGCCAGATAGTGCAAGCATTAAACAGGGGACTTGAATAGCTCACCAACTCATGTGATGTGTACGAGTATTTGCTTAATAGGAGAAAAGGTCAAAATCCAGCTTCTCACAGTATCACTGAAGTGCTTATATTTATCTTTCTATGCAAATGTGGAAAAGAGCTACTACAGATCATAGTCACGCCCCTCCATGTAGGCTATTTCGAGGCAGGTAGTATATTTTGATGAGAATTGATGGCAGTTTATCAGATCTTTTGTGGCATCTTTTAAAGGACGATGGCACAAAGTGTTTCATACAGGAATGTTGATTTGCTTTTTGTGGACCCACCTTTCACACACCTTACAATCTCGGCAGGTAAAATATGTAAAAGCAACATTTCATCTGCAGTCTATTAAATCAGATGTAATGGTCCTAATTAAGGCTTGGGTTCCCTTTTCTTGTCTTGGTTTCTGCTTCATTTATTCCTTCACAGTGTGCACATAGTTTTAGTAAAAATAAATGCTGTGTGATTGCATGAAATAATCCAAAAACTCTGCAGGTTCATGTGCGTTATACTCCATCTGCATGTTGTGTAAATCTGTTCTTAGATAAATAAATGATGCAACAAAAGAAATCATGTGTTAATCAAACTAAAGCCAAGACATCATCACTCCTATTGTAGTGTAAAAATGAATGCCAGCCGTTGTTAAAAACAAAAGCTTGGCAGACTGCACTTCTGAAGATATTCTTAGAAATCCAGCTATTAAAATATCTCCCTCCTCCCTCTCCACTCTGCCTCTCATCATGTTCGTCTCATATGGTATTGAAGGTAGCATTGTGGCTCGGGAAAACAATGTATTACATTTTGAAAAACAAATTGTCATACAAGATGAATGGAGTGAGCCACTTTAAAAGGTTATGTTGCACTGTGATCATTGGACCGCCGTTTTCATGGTCATTGCATGCATAATTTTCACCACTTTGCTCTCCACTTCTGCTTTAGAAAATGCAAAGTGGCAGGCTCATACACAAGGCAGAATATTGATTGGGTGGTATGTGAATAGCTTTTCCAATACTGAAGCTGTAATAACAAGCCTTATTACAGCATGGTGAAACTAGTACAATTCAGTGCATTTTTACTTGGATGTGCTGTAGTATAATTATGAGTGGAGATAAATGTAAACATCCATCCATACATCAATTTTCTTAACCATTTATCCAACTCAGGATTGTGGGGGTGGGAGGGTCTGATGTCTGACACCTGGATCATGAATGTTGAGCAGCAAAGTTTGATTTTATAGAAAACTGATTTTTGCTGGGTCTTATCAATAATGTGAAATGCCAAATGATAATATTCAGTGACTTTGTCAGCTGTCATCAAACTCTGGTTTTGCTTTCAAGATACACTCACAGGCCACTTTATTAGTTTGATTTAGCCATGTAGACACAGTCAAGATGAGCTGCTGAAGTTTAAAGCAAGCATCAGAATGACTTTGATTAGG
The DNA here is from genome assembly GCF_057382185.1 of Mchenga conophoros. Classification (NCBI taxonomy): domain Eukaryota; kingdom Metazoa; phylum Chordata; class Actinopteri; order Cichliformes; family Cichlidae; genus Mchenga; species Mchenga conophoros. Next base: position 17,252,591 of record NC_140531.1, read on the forward strand.
GCATGGTTGTTTGTGCCGGTGGTACTGATGGGATTTACTCAGATAACCTTCTCTAAGTTGTAAGACAACAGGTTGTCTAGAGAAAAATATTCAGTGACAGCAGTTCTCTTGATTTAAAATTGTTGGGCATGTTGTGTCAGAGGAGAATGGTCAAACCAGGTGTCACTTCTGTCAGCTGATAACTGAGGCTACGGTTTGCATGGTCTCGCCATAATTGGACAATAGAAGATTGGGAGGGAAAGCATTGCCTGCTCTGATGAGTCTTGATTTCAAATTGTAGGCTCAGAGTTTTGCATTAATGGTATCAATAACTAGATCATCCTGCCTTGTGTCAATGGTTTAGGCTGGTGGTGGTGGTATAACGGTGTGGTGGATGTTTTCTTGGCAACTTTAGGCCCTTATTACCAACTGTTACCAATTGTTTAAACACCACAGCCTACTTGAGTATTGTTGCTGTTCATCTATTCATCCCCAGGGTACTCATCTTCTGATGGCTGCTTCCACCAGGATAATACACCATGTCACAAAGCTCAGCTCATATTCAACTGCTTAATTGAACATGAAAGCAAGTTCACTGTACTCCACAGTCTGCAGACCTGTATTCAATAGAACACCTTTGGGATATGGTGGAACAAGAGATTGACACTATGGATGTCTAACTCACAAATCTACAGCAGTTGTGTGATGGTATCATGTCAGTATGGAGCAAAAGCACCTTGTTGAACCTATCATGAAGCTAAAAGTGCGTCCGATCCAGTACTTCTGCGGTGTACCTAATAAAGTGGCTGGGTTGTGTATTCCTTCATTTTCTATTTCTAGCTGACAAACAGCTGGTGAATTAATATGACCAAGATTTGCGTGATGAAGTGGTTACCAACAGTTGGTTTTGACTTGGTTTTTTTGTTTTTTTTTTAAGCAAGCTGGAAGATTTATAGGTCACAGGGCTTGATAACATTAATTAAAATTTGCTGTGTCCAAAATTTGTATCACAAGCCCCTTCAAAGACCTCGGCTCACTATTTCGCCTCATCTCCTCCATCAGAAGCCCATTCCACCGTATCACTGCTAGCGCTAGAGGGATTTGAGTGGGACAGATTATTTGGTTGACCTCCTTATCTGCTGGAGCTATTTCAACATCTCACATCAATATGTTTGAAATGTGAGTGTTTATCAGCAGTGAAGAGCGCCGGATTATAAGATGTTGTCATATCACAAATCATGTTTCGGGTCACTTTGATAGATGCTTTGTTTTGGGTCATGCAGTGGGGGGCTCTCATGGAAGAATAAGCTAAACTACATTTGGTTTGACAAGATAGCTTGTTAAAATAGATCCACTTAAGAGAGCTGTTGAAAAAGTAGGCCGTGTGTGTGTGTGTGTGTGTGTGTGTGTGTGTGTGTGGTGAAAGCATGGTTACTCTTGACAGCCCATTTGAGTATTTTATTTATTTATTTATTTGGACTTGATTTACATTAAAATGGATTGAAAACAATCTGGCATTTAGTGCTCTTGTAAAGGACAAATTGAACTTGGCCTTGAGTCATTTACATGTTTTTTTTTTTTTCTGGTAGTGAGGTATTGCAACACATGAGATTTAGGGATGTACTTAGACTGCTAGCTGCACAGTGGAATCGATCAAATGTCATACCGATCAGGTCTCACTCTCTCTAGGCTTGTCCTTAAGAGCTTATGCATCAAAACTGGCAGATAATAACAAGTGATAGATGGGGCGTGCGTGTTCTGACCGTTCAAAGCAATTCAAAGCTGGATGCAAGCCCTCTGACAATCTACAGAGATGCTAGATATGAGCATATAAATGTCTGGGAATTTTTTTTCTGTTTTCTCTGATCTTAGCCATGCAACTCTTTTTATATTCAAACATTTTCAGTCATAGAATTTAATTGAACTTTCACAAGAAATGAAGGATTAACATGAGCATGGATATAGTCCTGCACAGACACAATGGAGGGGCTCGTCACCCTGCAGCTATGACTTGGCAACATCACTGTTTGTGCCTATTACTTTTAGCCGGGTAATTTCCTCCCCTGTGGTACAAAATGGTCATCATTTGTTGCTTTTTCTCATCGTCAGCATCACATGGCTACCTGTAATGATTCACAAATTCGTTTTGTTTAGCTCAGACCTCAGGCTCAGTCTCAATTTCTTGCTAACTGAATTTAAAGGGATTGTGAAAAGATTGCGAAATCAAGAACCAGTAAATGTAATGCATTTTCTGACCCATACAGTGGGGCAAAAAAGTATTTAGTCAGCCACCGATTGTGCAAGTTCCCCCACTTAAAATGATGACAGAGGTCAGTAATTTGCACCAGAGGTACACTTCAACTGTGAGAGACAGAATGTGAAGAAAAAAAATCCATGAATCCACATGGTAGGATTTGTAAAGAATTTATTTGTAAATCAGGGTGGAAAATAAGTATTTGGTCAATAACAAAAATACAACTCAATACTTTGTAACATAACCTTTGTTGGCAATAACAGAGGTCAAACGTTTACTATAGGTCTTTACCAGGTTTGCACACACTGTAGCTGGTATTTTGGCCCGTTCCTCCATGCAGATCTTCTCGAGAGCAGTGATGTTTTGGGGCTGTCGCCGAGCAACACGGACTTTCAACTCCCGCCACAGATTTTCTATGGGGTTGAGGTCTGGAGACTGGCTAGGCCACTCCAGGACTTTCAAATGCTTCTTATGGAGCCACTCCTTTGTTGCCCGGGCGGTGTGTTTTGGATCATTGTCATGTTGGAAGACCCAGCCTCGTTTCATCTTCAAAGTTCTCACTGATGGAAGGAGGTTTTGGCTCAAAATCTCACGATACATGGCCCCATTCATTCTGTCCTTAACACGGATCAGTCGTCCTGTCCTCTTGGCAGAAAAACAGCCCCATAGCATGATGTTTCCACCCCCATGCTTCACAGTAGGTATGGTGTTCTTGGGATGCAACTCAGTATTCTTCTTCCTCCAAACACGACGAGTTGAGTTTATACCAAAAAGTTCTACTTTGGTTTCATCTGACCACATGACATTCTCCCAATCCTCTGCTGTATCATCCATGTGCTCTCTGGCAAACTTCAGACGGGCCTGGACATGCACTGGCTTCAGCAGCGGAACACGTCTGGCACTGCGGGATGTGATTCCCTGCCGTTGTAGTGTGTTACTGATGGTGACCTTTGTTACTTTGGTCCCAGCTCTCTGCAGGTCATTCACCAGGTCCCCCCGTGTGGTTCTGGGATCTTTGCTCACCGTTCTCATGATCATTTTGACCCCACGGGATGAGATCTTGCGTGGAGCCCCAGATCGAGGGAGATTATCAGTGGTCTTGTATGTCTTCCATTTTCTGCTGATTGCTCCCACAGTTGATTTTTTTCACACCAAGCTGCTTGCCTATTGTAGATTCACTCTTCCCAGTCTGGTGCAGGTCTACAATACTTTTCCTGGTGTCCTTCGAAAGCTCTTTGGTCTTGGCCATGGCGGAGTTTGGAGTCTGACTGTTTGAGGCTGTGACAGGTGTCTTTTATACACATGATGAGTTCAAACAGGTGCCATTCATACAGGTAACGAGTGGGGGACAGAAAAGCTTCTTACAGAAGACGTTACAGGTCTGTGAGAGCCAGAGATTTTCCTTGTTTGAGGTGACCAAATACTTATTTTCCACCCTAATTTACGAATAAATTCTTTACAAATCCTACCATGTGAATTCATAGATTTTTTTTTTCTTCACATTCTGTCTCTCACAGTTGAAGTGTACCTCTGGTGCAAATTACTGACCTCTGTCATCATTTTAAGTGGGGGAACTTGCACAATCGGTGGCTGACTAAATACTTTTTTGCCCCACTGTATGTATCGTCTTTATTTGCAGTAAGGGTCAGTAGGAGGTTGTGATGGGTCCCCCCCTTTGGAAGAGTCTTATATGACCACCTCTTCTTCCTTTTTTAATCTCAATATTTTGGTGATTTTTATTAGTTTAAGGTGATATTCTGGATTTTAAAAAAGTGGCATTTATGATAGAAAATGATTTTTCTACAATAGCAAAGGAATATTGATAGAGTTTGAAAATATATTAAACACATGAAATGAAACATTTACAAAACTATTAACTTTTAAACTATAACTTTTACAATTCTGATTCCTGCTAATCCTGATATCCTTTTTTTTTTGGCTGTCAGCCTTCAGTTTCATTAAAATTCATAATCCTCTTGGATCTGATGTACGAACACTGGTTCTGTGTAACATTTAGAACAGCTCTCCTCCGGTGTTGTTCTCCATGGAGACCAGAGCAGCCTGTTTGTGCTTTGTGTTACAGCCCAGTGGCTGCTTGGCTGCTCAGCCATGATTAATTCAGGCAGGCCTCAGGGGAGTACAGCCAGGCTAGGTTACCCATCCAGGGATCTGGTGTCTAGCTTCCAAAAGACACTGGCGATTATGGTAGCTTCTGACTAAAAAGGAAGTTCAGGCTATGCCAGCTTTTTACCTGTTCCCCAGAAAGAACAATGTAAATCATTGGTTTGAATGTTTTAGGGAGTTTAAATATTGTAAGCATCATAAACATTTCCTGGTAGACAAACAAGATGTTTGTTATCACAAAACAAAAGCAGAAAAATGCATTTTTGTAGTCAACATCAGCCCAGTAATTTTTATCTGTCTACAGAATCGTTTCACTTTAATTTTAGTATTAGGACCACAAGGGGATTCCTCTTTGTCGAGGAGATGGGGACACTTCCACACAACCACTTATTGTAATTGCTTAAGTCTTCTTGGACTTGGACACCTTTCTGATTATAGGAAGTGGAAAATCAGATTTAAAAGCAGCCCTGTTAGCTTCAAGAGTGTGCAACTGCAGTGTGGTCTCCATCCTTGTGCTTCCACTCTTGTCATCTGTTGGTCAGTTGACTCTAATGGATGGATGACTAGCTTACAATGTGATGCTCATAAATCAGTTGTTTATATGACATGATGGTACATATGGGCATCCACCAAGTTAGAAAAGGTGTGCACGATTTATGGTTTTTAAAAAGGAAACAGAAGAGATGCTGGTCATTTTGTCCACACTTTCTTCCATTTGTTTCAATAAGAGGTAGCTTGGTATTCATTTGAACAGATGCATAGAAAGTTTAGTTGTGCTGCATTCATACTTGCAGACTGATGATTTTTTTTTTTTTTTAATCTTTTAGCTGTTTGCCTGATGAAAGGTGTGAATAATCCATATGTGGTAAAAAATATGTTGTTACTTTTATTTTATGTCTGTCCATGGACATAGTGAGCTAAAACAATCTCGAGGCTTTGAGACATTTGAATGTAACTAATTAAAACTGAATAACAAAATTTGGTTTGTGGTGTTGATTTGTAAAAAAAAAGGATAAATGTGTGATCACTCAATGAGTCTTCAGCCAAAGCGAGCTTAAGTTTAAGGCCATGGTTGTCTTTTTTTTTTTTTTTGTGCAGCAACCAGTAAATGATGATGGATTGTGAGTCAGATGAGCGACTCCATCACTGATGTTCTGGTTTATGTTTTCTTTGTAAAATAATATTCATATAAATATGATATATAGTGATAAAATAACTATTTTCTACAGTTTATTTATGTGTTAAAAGTTACAAGTGTTTTTTTGACAAAAGCTAAATGCGGGCATTTCATATGTTTAGATATAAAGTTGTTTGCATTTGCAGTAGTTGTGAATTTTGGAACAATATGTTAGTACCAAAACATATTTTTTACATTATGTTTCATCTGAGGCTGTGTGCAAAGGGATGATAGGAAAAATGCATCGTGTATCTGATTCTGTCAAAAGGTAAAGGATATCTTCCCAGGCTTAATGGTGACATAAAGAATAAATGGATTATATGTGAGGGGAGGGCAAAAGGACGATGGGAGAGCTGCGTCTCAGCGCTATTATTTATTCCACATCTTTAAAGAGATTGCAGCAGCAGCAGGGGCAGCTGTGTTACCCCTCCTCCTCTATCTTCTGCTCAGATACACATTTGCAGAGTAAATCTCCCCTCTCTCATTTTAATAGTACAGTTTCTGATCCCTGCACCAAATCACACTGTTTTCACACTGAGCTGGTCTAATGGTGGTACGGCAATCTTTTTGTTTTTGTCTAGTCACACCTCCTTGATTCTAAACATGACAGCCTTCCTCGCATTATTAATTTGACATCCGTGTTGTTATTTTCTTTATCTTTTTCTATTAGGCAGGGTTCAATAATAAAAATGTCATCACAACTATTAAGGAGTGACAAATCATGACATTTATGGCTCGTAGATTTTTTCCCTGGACACAAAGAACATTATTTCTTTGCAATAAGACAAGCAATCTACCTCACCACCGCCTGAATAAGCGTTAGCTGGAGATCGCTGCTGAGGTTGACTAATACTGTAATTAGTTTCTTTCATGGAGAAAGGAATAGAGCTTGGGGTTGTGTGTTATGTTGTGTAGAAAGCTGTGCATATATGGCAGGATGTGGTTTATACAAATGCTATTGTTTCTCTTGAACTTGATCAGAACGGGAAATTAATCTCAGCCCGAGTTTGTGTCTGCCAGGCTCTGTCGGATGCTGTTAGTATTTCAGGACCTCCTACAGGAATAGAAGACCTCTAAACATGCTTTTCACTCTGAGGACATAATTTGCAGTTTGCAAAGTTAAACACAACTATTTCTGACATTTTTAAACCCTTTAAAATTAGCTTTTGTCCAAGTTGGTTTTTATGTTTTTTGTGCTGCAAAATGAGATGATCCGTGATGCCAAAACTGAGACTAAAACCTGCCATAAATGTTGCCGTAATACAGAGTACTCTGTTATTAATCTGCGATTGAATGGGGTCAAGTTGGCAATCCTATGCAATCTGTTTCTAATAAATCATCAAAAATCGCATATCTGTTGCTGTCTACATATATAAATCCTATTTTTACTCATGTGACTGAGCCCTTAGCTTGCTCTGAATTAGTAGGTAGTAATATCAAGCCAACTGTGTCACAGTGTTGAATAGTTTTTTGGGTTGAGTTGATTTAAAGTAAGTTAGCCCACCGAACATTAGCTCAGGATGGTAGTGCATGAGGTGAGCCTCCTGTTCGTAGTATTCACACACACACACACACACACACACACACACACACACACACACACACACACACACACACACACACACACACACACAGATCCCGTGTGTGTATTGATGCAGTATCACTATGATGCACACACACTCCACAATGCTCTTAGCATTTTGGCATTTACAGAACCGAAGTTCATTAACGAACTATTACTAGGTCAATAGTTTTTGCTCTTGAATAATTGCAGTGTCAGAAGGTTAGCTGTAGACACCACAGACTTACAGAGATTCTCTGTTGTCCTTTAATCCTCTGGCATCATCTCTAATGCCTGACTAATGATCTGTTTAGGAGTGTGGACCCACACTTAGGAATGTTTCTGTTGTCTGCTTATGAAAGAAAAGGAAGGAACTCTCTCCTCCTCATCCACCCTCACTTGTTTTTCTCTCTGTCTTCCAGCTGGTCGGCGGCCAGTTTGACCTGGAGATGAACTTCATCATCCAGGAACCGGAGAGCATTGTGTGCATGGTCGAGCTGTTGGACAAGTGTGAGCCCAACTGTCAGGCTGAGATCTGGAGCATTTTCACCGCCATCCTCAAGAAGAGTGTCCGCAACCTGCAGGCGTGCACTGAAGTGGGGCTCATTCAGCTTGTGCTCCAGCGTATATCCACCATTGACAGCATGATCGCAGGTGCTGAAAATAGTCCTTCATTGAAACAAGTCTTTGTCTTTCCATGAGTTTTTAAAGGTTAAAGGCAATTGGCTTGTGTAGCAGTTGCAGCATGCTATTCAGCTGCAAAGGCTGCAGATGTTTGCTTAACAAAACAATGAATCTTCCCCATCTGGAGAAGAGATGTTTTGTTGCTAAGCCTTTACTGTGACCTCTGTAAGGAAGGAGAGCTGGCTAAATGATAAATTCCAACTCCACATGTGAATTGATCACTACAGTTTTTTGTCCAAAATATCATAATTTCATCCTCACATATTATGCTGAGTGAGGATTCAGTTGTCCTGCACAGCCTCCTTAAGTCTAAGTCTAATTTGTCTGATGCCCATCTGGAAATTAGTATGAACTAGTCCTGCAGTGTATGGTTCAGTGAACCTTTGCCAGCTAGAACAGCTCTGGCCTGGAGCATGTATGCAGTCAAGCAAGGGTGATATAGCCCAGTAGTAACTAGGCAGCTAAAAGTAATGATTATAATAACATTTACTTTAGTGTGAATGCAGTATTAGTTAAGTTAAAGAGATCTGCAATCCCCTTTACTAAAAACCAAAATGAAACCATGTAGTACAGAATTGAACAGCAAGACTTTAATATTATGTAGAAAACATCCTCTCAGATGTTACTGCCGTTCATCTTTATGCTGGAAGAAGTGAATCATATTAAACGGTTAACTTCCATAAAATGCACACTAGTCTTATCTGTCACTAGGCTCATTATTAATAATGGCTAATAAGAGACTGCACAGAAGCTGGGACTCTCCCGGAGCATCCTGTCTATTTTAGGTCTCCGTTTTTAGTTATTTAGCTGCTCGAAGCGTTCGCTACACTGTAATTCTTACTGTAATACTTCCAAAACAGCTAGGATGCTGTGTAAAATGTACAGTAAAACGGAATGCAATGAACCTCAAATCTAAGAAAACCATATTTTATTTAGAAGAGAACATCGATTATTTAAACTCAGAAAATGTATCATGTTAAGACAAAAATGAGGTACTTTTGGATTTGATGGCAGCAATATGTCTCAAAAAAGTTGGAACAAGGTCATGTTTACCACTGTGTAGCATCCTCTTTTCTTTTAACAGTAGTTTGTAAACGTGTGGGAACTGAGGACACTAGCTGCAGGACGTTTGGAAGAGGAATCCCTTATTCTTGTCTGATATAGGATTTAGTTCAACATCTCAGTCCAAACACTTGATAAGGTTTCTATGTCCTATTGAGAATAACATGTGAGTGTGAGACTTGGAAATCACTGCATTTATTTATTTATTTATTACATTTTACACGTTTGCTGAACTGTTTTGGAAATAAGGTTGTATTATATCTTGTCAGCCTGTTTTTAACCTGCCATGTTTAACGCCTGTGTTTTTCTGTCCTCTTTGTGTACGTGTGTCCTTGCAGACCTGCTGGTGGACATGCTGGGTGTACTTGCCAGCTACAGCATCACAGTTAAAGAGCTGAAGCTTTTCTTCAGCAAGTTGCAAGGGGAGCGAGGCCAGTGGGTGAGTCAGAGGCTCGCCACGGTGATCTGTCTTGGTTGTCTGGGGCCCGCATGAGCAATGTTCTAGCAACACCTAAACTGCTGCCATCCCACAGGCAATGCCCTCATCACACAGAAAATATAGATCATGTGAAACCAGATGACTCCCGTTCACTGGTCTTTGCACCTCTAGATTATTGATATTAGCTGCTTCTTGAGAGTACACACACAGTCCAAATTTAGGTTGCTTTTTTTCACATCGTGACCGTGCGAGCCAACACACTTATTATTTACACAGTTGGGGAAGATTTTCTACAATAAATCCTGTCTGAGCAGCTGCACACAGGTATACCCACAATGAAATTAAGATTTATGATACATGTACAGAAGATAAGTTGCTTCATCCAGGGAGAATCAGTAGCACAGAAAGGATGACAGATGAAGCGAGGAAGAGAAGAAGAGTAACCCATTAATCACTGACACTAATCAAGTGAAGGAAATGGGCCAAGTTGATTTTATGCCTGTAAATTTCACCTCACACTTCCCCCTGTCAAGCAGCTTTTGCTACTGCTCCATTTTTTCCCTTTATGAATATCTGGAGCCGGATAGACCATGGGAGCTTGTGTTGTGCTAGTAAAACATGACTTTCTTTTCTTTTCCTTTTGTAAAAACACTCAGTCATATTTGTATTTATACAACACAGACTATATTGCCAAAAGTATTCACTTGTTTCATGCGCACATGAACTTGAGTGAGGCAACATTCTTAATCCATAGGATTTAATATGATGTCGGTCCACCCTTTGCAGCTATAACAGCTTCAACTCTTCTCCGAGGGTTTTCCATGAGGTTTAAGAGGATTTATGGGAAATTCTGACTGTTCTTTTAGAAGTGCATTTGTGATGTCAGACACTTACTTTGGACAGGAACACCAGCCTTGCAGTCTCAGCTCTTTTTTTTTTTTTGTCCCAAAGGTGTTCTATCAGGTTGAGATCAGGACTCTGTGCAAGTTCTTCCACACCAAACTCGCTCATCCATGTCTTTATGGGCCTTGCTTTGTGCACTGGTGCGTAGTCATCTTGGTACAGAAGGGGTCATCCCCAAACTGGGAGTATGAAATTGTCCAAAATATCTTGGTATCCTGAAGCATTAAGAGTTCCTTTCACTGGAACTAAGGGGCCGAGCCTAACTCCTGAAGAACACCCTCACACAATAATCCCCTCCACCAAACTTTACACTTTGCACAATATAGTCAGACAAGTACTGTTCTCCTTTCAACCACCAAACCCAGATTCATCCATTGGATTGCCAGACAGAGAAGGGTGATTTGTCACTCCTCTAGAGTCCAGTGGCACCCTACTTTACACTGCTGCATCCGACACCTGGCACTCTGCATTGCTCTTGATGATGTAAGGTTTGGATTCAGCTGCTCGCCCGTGAAAACCTATTCCATGAAGCTCTCTGCAGGCTGTTCTTGAGCTCATCTGAAGGCCACATGAAATTTGGAGGTCAGTAGTGATTGACTCTGCAAAAAGTTGTCATTTTCTGCACCTCAGCATCTGCTGACCCCACTCAGTGATTTTATGTGGCCTGCTACTTTGTGGCTGAGTTCCTGGGTTTGTAACACCTGAATTCAGTGATTTGGATGGGTGAGTGAATACTCTTGGCGATTCATTGTATTTTAAATAGGCGTACTGTGCCGTGCACAGGGTTGAGAAAATATGAGGAAATCTGTCAGGATGTCAGTCTTTGCAGTTTTTGAGTTAGATTTAGAACAAGCAGAAGGAGCCTGCATGTGTGAAGAGCAGGTTTAAAACCAGTGTGTGCATATTTGTGTGTGTATGCTTGTTTGAACATTGATAGTATATCAGCTGCCTTAAGTAACACCCATGTGTCTGTGTTTTCTCCTCAGCCTCGTCACGCAGTGAAGCTTTTGTCAGTGCTAAAGTACATGGCTCACAGGAGCGGTCCCAACTCCTTCTTCAGCTTTCCAGGAAAAAATGCAGCTGTGAGTATATAATGCCACAACTGTAAACACAATACAGTTTGTAGTTTTGTCCGTGTGCACTATCAGTGGCTTTTATATGAAACACTAAATTAATGATTAAAGATGTGAAATCATGAACCCAACTGAGGTAACCACAGATACAAGAGGAAAAAAAACAAGCAAAGCCTCCGAGGAGGAATATAATGCATGAGAAGTGTTCAAGTGGAATTTAGGAACAATGAGTGCACTCTAAAATTTGTGAAAAATCCTTTTTTCCCACCACCATTGAGAAATATTTTACACCAGTATTGGGATGAAATGAAGGACTTTGCTTTTTCACCTGTTTTCCATTAAGCCAACTGTTTAGTCTTGTGTGTAATTTTTCTCTTATTGACTGCATTACACATGCTTTTTATTTTTCATACTACTTATATTTTTTATATTATATATTTTCTGATCTGCTATTAAGCATCAGGCCCCTCCCAGGGCTCCAAAGCTAATTCATTCCTGCTAAATCTTGTGAAGTGTGTAGTAATGTTGGAGCATAATCTCATGCAGTTTGATGCTAATATCATGCTTTCTGATGTTTGCATGAAACGCATTAATAAAGCAAAGGTCATGCATAGTGAGCTTTGAAATATTCAAATACCGTTTGTAACTTGGCTGCACATTAGTTTAGTGGAAGCCTCCTCGTTTAGCAGTTGGTATCATGGAAAGGCAGGCTGCACAGTGCCTTATTTGTCTCTGCTTAACATCTTTTAGTAGGTTTTTATTTTAAAGATGACACATCATAACACACCCTTGGTGCATATTACAGGATTGTCGATTGTGACAGCTACAGAAAAATTAACAGACTTGGAAAAAGAAAAACCAAATCAACTGAATCTAGTCAGTTATCTGCCTAATTATTATAATCTACTTTGGCTGTGAGTGGCACGCTCCAGCTTTAGTTTCTATTACACTGAAACTTTACAAAAGCATTGTTTATAGAAGCATTGCTTTTTGCATCATTACCACATACATGAAAAATTGCATTGCTGTTTTTTCCCCCCTCTTCCTGCCACAAGATATTTTGTGGCACGTCAATGCAATCACCTTGGGAGTTTTTTCTCTCTCTCATATTTGAATATGTCACAGTTGTTCCTCGATTGATAATCGCTACTAAACTTTGGAGCTAAATGCGTCATAATCAGTGTTTTTAAATACATGGACGCAGGCTAAATTAAAACATGAAGCTAAACGAACCTTTCATTATGTCTAATGCACATAGATGTGTTTAAATCTGTTCCTCGGTACTTCATTAGTCTACTCACACCTTTAACATACTGCATGTTTGTGTGTGGTTTCCTGCTTGTGTGTGTGTAACCCTCTGCTGAGATGATGACACATGTACAGATGCAGCACGCCGCCTTGTGAGCTGTGGTTTCATTTTTTTCTTTTTCACCTAAATGCTGCTATTACGTGTCTGTGCTTTTCTACAGCGTGCTGTGTACAGTGCACATACCTCTGCTAATGAAACAGTAAGACAGGAATGTGATTTAGAGTAAATGTTTTCCAGCTGTTCTTCACTCTTGTTTTGTTTTTGTGGGGTTTCAGACTGACCTACTGCACTACTGAACAGTGTTAATTAATATTTGAAGGCTCATTTCATTCCACAGTTGGGATCCTACATCACAGTGTCTGATGCTTTTTGTTTTTTCTTCTGTTTGTTTTCCCATAACAGGCAATAGCTCTGCCCCCCATAGCAAAATGGCCATATCAGAATGGGTTTACATTCCACACGTGGATCCGCATGGATCCACTCAACAACATCAATGTAGACAAAGACAAGCCTTACCTGTACTGGTAGGTACACGAGAATTTTCGAAACATTAAGGAGTGAACATAAACCTTTGCTCTTTGCCATTTAAATGTTAATTTTGTTTGAACGTGGCACAAATGGAACGCAGGAGTGCCAACTTCGCCTTTAGGACATAGTTTAGACACAAAGAAAACTGCACAAAAGGTGAGCGTGTCAATTTTCCCACCAAGATGATTTATTTTGAAACCCACTCCCTCCAGCCTCAAAGGTTGTTTTTCCCCGTGTCATCATACTTTGTTTAATCTCTGAGGAACAAGTAAAACAAACCCTCTGAACATTTTATTTTCAACCAACATTCATTTCTGCCAAAATCTCATTTATTCAGCAGGGGTCTGCTTAAGCCGCTGTGAAAACGGTAAGCAAACCGGGCAGCCAACGAGCTGTTTGAGAGAATCCTTAATAAAAACTCCCCCCTTCAGTCTGGTGCCCTTTTAACAAGAGAGATATTCACTAAATCACATGAAGGGGCCCCATCTCTCTGGGACACTGAGAAGGATGGGAAGACTTAGTGAGGATCAGAAATGATTGTTTTTTTTTATGCTTTAAAAATTCCCTTGAAAATGTTTTTTTAAAACTGTAATTCACGCTGCCACTAAAAGGTACAGTAGTTGGTATGAAACTGTGCAGCATCATTTCCAAAGTAAAGTTACATGTTTGTATTTCCCCTTCGTTTTGTTTCAGTTTCCGTACCAGCAAAGGCATGGGTTACTCGGCACACTTTGTGGGCGGCTGTTTGATAGTGACCTCATTAAAATCGAAGGGGAAAGGATTCCAGCACTGTGTAAAGTATGACTTCAAACCGCAGAAGGTACGAAAGGAACGAAAACGAAGCTAAATACAGTGTTTTGTACCCAAATATTCAAACACATGAAAAGGCAAATCCTTGTAAATAGATCACAGAAATCATATGTCAGCGCACACATAATCAGTCACATCTATACACCCAAATACACATTTGCACACACGATAAATCTAGCCCTTCCTTTAAAAATGAGCTGCCACATCTTACCTGACTCTGGGGAGAAGCAAAACTAGAAGATGGAGGAAGGAGGGCAGTGGGAGAGAAGGATTATCCAGGGCTCTGTTCCTTCCACACAAAGCATGCATTGAAAACTGTTAGTTTCAGAAACCGCAGTCTGCGAGCAATTTGAAAGTTTCTGGTGTTTTTTGTTTTTTTCCCCCTGGAGCTTGAAGGAGTCATCTTACTTCACCAAACCCCAAGAGGACTCATTTTAGTTGATTTTTACATGGTTATAATGCTTGTTCTCTCACATAATGAACTATTTATTATTATTTCACTGGTTGCAAAGCTGAAGTAAAACTAGAAGCAAACATTAAGCAGAAGGTGGGATCATAGCTGAGGGCAGTGAGTCATGGAACGTGACTGAATTACAGTGATAGAGGACACCGACTTGCTGATAACATGTGTGTGCGTGTGTTGGTCTGATTGATGCACTTCCATTGTGTGAAAGTGTGCTTGTTCTGGTCGTTGCAGTGGTACATGGTGACTCTAGTTCATATCTACAACCGCTGGAAAAACAGTGAAATCGCCTGCTTTGTGAACGGTGAACTGGCTTCCTTTGGAGACATTGCCTGGTTTGTCAACACCAGTGACGTAAGTAGCAACAGTTTAATAGTATGTTTGTTTTTTCTCTTTTTCTCAAAAACAGGACAGGAGTTGGTGCTACTAACAGCTCCTGTAATATTTAATGTCTGCACAGATTCACAGAGAATTAAAGGAAGAGTGTGAGATTTGGGGAGAAATGTTTTGCTTTTCATGTAGTGCTATTTAGTTTTTTGCTAAAATGCATTTAAGTATTCACTTAAATAAGCCATTTCTGTGTTTGCAAATCATTATTACTTATTACATGAACCCTTTGGTAAAATGTAGGCATTGATTGTAGCATGTGGGGGTTAGACATATAGGCGCTCTAACAGGTTTTCTGTTTAAATATCAGTTTTGTCACTCAAAACCAAACAAATAACACCCCGACTATCTTGCCTGATTTTACGCACATCCATTCACAGTCCTTGCTTTCAGAGGGCTTTCCTTGCCCTCCATCTGTGAAGCATGGAAAATGCAGTGTAAAATGATTAAATGATGGCCGTGTTCACTTCACACTTCAGAACTCTGTCACAGTCCACAGGATTGCTTTCTGTCATGCTGAGATAAAAGATTGTAACATTACATTATGTTTGGAATTATTGTGCCATCACAGTGTAATGTAATCCTGTAGCTGTGGCAGAAAGCAAATTGGCTTCTTGAAGGAGACGTGATCTTATCATTCTTAATATTTCTGCTTTAAAGCTAGCGTTATCATCAGTGTGTCTTTCCCTGCTGTTCTCTCTTGATTTTTTTTTTCTTTCCCTTTTTGGTTTTGTTTACCCACCCCCATCTGTCATCACCCCTTATTTCCTTCCTCGCATCGTACCCCTTTTGTTTTTCTCCTTTTGTCTATTTTTGTTTTTTCCTTTTGGTGCTCTCGTAATTCCTTCCTCCCTTCCTGCTTCCTCCCTTTGCAGACATTTGACAAGTGTTTCCTGGGATCGTCTGAGACGGCAGATATCAACCGTGTGTTCTGCGGACAGATGGGGGCAGTGTACCTATTTGGAGAAGCTCTCAGCGCTGCTCAGATCCTTGCTATCTATCAGCTGGGTCCGGGCTACCAGGTTGGAAAGCATGAAACTGTATTTTATTTACAGCAGAACATAGAAAAGAATATCAAATGTTTAAACTGACACGTGTTACTATTTTTTTGAAAAATCTCAAAAAAGTTTGGACATGTGCAACTCTAGAGGAACATTTTTGCTACTAATTAGATTAATTGTAAAAAGTTCAGTAACATGATTGGTTATAATAATGAGCATCTTAGAGAGGAAAAAATATATACTGGCATGACTTCTCTGCTTTTGTCAACATTTTAAACATTCAGGAATTAAGAAGGGCAATTATAGTACCTTTGCAGGTTGTTTACTTTACTTTCTTGGATTCTATGACATCCCTGCGTCATGTTTTTCATTTCCTCGTGTGTAAAATGTTTTCAGTGGGTGGCAGCTCTGCACTGGAGGCAACACCTGAAATCTTATTTTTGGAGCTATGCTTGCTTTTTAACTGCATAATGATAACAAGCTGGGTGGCCACAACAGGGCGCAACATCCATGGTTTCCAAGAAGAATTTCACATTTAGAAAAATCATCCAAGTCCATATTAAATGAACAGCAGTGGTGTTTTTTGGATCATAGCCAGTAATCATAGATGCTTACAGAGATTTCAATATATTATCAAAGTCCTTTAATGTGTTGTAATCTAAAAATACTTTGGTATACAAGTTAAGAAACATTCATTTATATTGATGAGCTAGTTACCTCTGGGAGGTTATGCTTTTGGTAGGGGTTACATGCATGTGTCTGTAAACACGATAGCTCGAAAAGATTTAAATAATAGTCTGATAAAATTTTATCGGGGTGTAGAGTGAGGTCATGTTAATAATTCATTACAGTTTGGCTTACATTCACTAAGGTCTTCAAGGTCAATTAAATAATTTATTGGTTGAAAATGGACTAAAAGCCTTAAAACTTATAAACAATGGTTCTTACTATTATCCTCAGTGTGGTATGTCTTGCAGTATGCATGTATGTATAAAGATTTAAAATATCACGTCAAATGTACTACCTGGACATAAAGTATGTTTTAAAAAGAAGAAAGAAGGTAGCTGAATGAATACAAACTACAGTATTATTCCCTTAAAAGTAAGAGCTGACCAGTGAGTGAGCTGCTCATGGATGTTTGTGCTCTGAGTGCGTCTTGTTGTCCTTGCAATCTTTGAGCAGTGGATCTGTCTCAGTCTTTACTAATGAACCTAATTAGTTCATGCTCCAACAGGTCTGTTTTTAAGACTCCACAACTGGGATCAAATTAAAAATAGGCATATAGTCTTTCAAAAGCAAGATCTCTCTGTTTAAACATGCAATGTCTTGTGTTTGAAGTATTGTTTCATTTGCAGATGATTGCATTGACTCAGTATTTGTAACTGGCCTTTTTGTTTGGTTACCAGGGTTGCAGAAAGACACTTAAGAGAACGATGCAGAGACTGTCTAATGTAATTTTTTACTAAACACTTTTTGCCCTTTTCTTTGTCTTCTTGCTCAGGGCACATTCAAGTACAAGGCTGAGAGTGACTTGTTGTTCGCTGAGCATCATAAGACCTTACTGTATGACGGCAAGCTGTCTTCTAGTATTGCCTTCACTTACAATCCCCGAGCCACAGACGCCCAGCTCTGCCTCGAGTCCTCCCCAAAGGACAATGTCTCCATTTTCGTCCACTCACCCCATGCGCTCATGCTGCAGGTAATTACACCCTCACAGTTAACACTTAGTGCGTCTATCATATTAGAGCCATCCATTGGAGTTGGTATTTATAGCATTGCTTTAACCTTAAGCCACCATACAGCACCAACATTAAAGCAGTTTCACTGCCTAAATTCATTCAGCACCTGTACACCTGCTCCTTCCCTCCCACTGTTCCATATGTACCACTCTTTACTCTCTTTCTTCCCACACGGTAATGAAAGTGGCCCAGTTGGCATCTTTTCATTTTAATAGCCTCATTAGGGCAGAGGAGCGAATGTGTTGAGCCAGCCAGACAGACTGCTGCAGCTGCTCTAATTATAAAATTGGCTTTCTCTGGGAGATTTAGTTTGGAACTACATTTGAGTAGTTGTGCATTTTTCTTCTGTAGCTGTATATGGTGTTAGTGCATGGACATTTTCCAAATTCTGCCATAGTCATGTACGTACCCACAAATATGCTCAGAGAAATGTGCACCACACGTGTAAAACTGTTTCTTCAATCATGTTGAGTTTTCTCCTCTCGAGCGCTAATTGAGTTTTTCTCTCATGCCCTCTCATCAAAGAAAGTACTTTGTTTCCTCTGTGGGGGAGGCCTTTGCCGCCACATAAACATACGCTCCCTCCACCACACAAACACACTCGGTGTGAAATATGAACGAATGTGTGACCTATATTTGCAGCTTTGGTATTCCAGGCTCAAAAATTCCAATCCTATAGAAGAAGGCGGGAAAAATTCTCACTTTTTTCAGTTTGTTTTTCTCATCCATTAGTTGCGTCTACCCTCTCAAACACTGAGCAACATCCATATAAATTTTGGGGGAAATATTATAAAACATTACAGTAAATAAGAGGAAATATCAAAACTATGGTTTGAGGTTAGGAGGTAAGCAGGCAGCAACAGTCAAAGATTCAAATGAGGGCTCTTATGTTATGCTGTGGCAATAAAACCCCCAAAGTAGTTACATATCCCTGTAATTATCAGAAGAAAAGAACATCTGTGTGACCCTGTGCGATTCTGATTACATGTGTAACGTGGCTATATGTGTGTGTGTGTTTCTGTAGGATGTGAAAGCTGTGGTGACTCACTCAGTCCAGAGCGGCATACACTCTATCGGTGGTGTGCAGGTCCTCTTCCCACTGTTTGCACAGCTGGATTACTGCCAGCCTTCCAGCAATGAGCTGGACACCTCTGTCTGGTAACTCCACTTACGTGCACTACAGTAGTAAGCCGAGCAGTGAATAATCAGCAGGCTTTTGTTCATTTGTCATTAAGACCACTCAGGTTGTAACACATATGGTGTTTTATTAGGGCTGTTACGTGCAGAGTAACAGTGAATCAATTTGTACTATTATTTCTCAACGACTCTAGAATTGAATGGTCTAAATAGTGTACGCTGCTTGTTAAATTAAAAGTTTACTCTCAGATTATTTCATCCTTACTAAATGTTTAGTTCAATACATGCGTTGCTTTGTTTATTACTTCTAAATTGCATTGTGGATGTTTTTGCAGTCCTCAAGGTGATGCTAGGTTGAAACTGTTACCCCAGCACAAAGGAGACACACAACCTCATTCAATCACATTTCCTGTATGATGTGTTCTTGACAGTCTGGGCTTTGTCAGCAGCTTACATAGACTGTCACTGTCTGACTTGTAGTCTGTCCTTCTCTTTGTCACTGTTTGTCTTTCTGTCTGTGGCTCTTAGCTGCACTTTGCTGTCCTTTGTGATGGAGCTCTTGAAGAACTCAGTGGCTATGCAAGAGCAGGTCTTGGCCTGCAAAGGCTTCCTCGTCATTGGCTATACTTTGGAAAAGGTGAGTAAACTGGCTTAACTGACAAGAAGACAGTTTTCCTGTCCTGGTAATGATCCCAGCACAGCTGTAACCCTAATATTCATTCATCTCCAATGCTAATACACTAACACAGGCACACATTTACACTTACTATACTCTTCCTTTGGCTTTGCTTGGAAGTCACTCTTATGAGTCTGTTAGGCAGACTATTTCCCTTCATCACTTTGCCGTCTCTTTACTGTTGTACTTCTTATGGATTTTTTTTCCTCCCTCACCTCCATTTGTGTCACTTTGTGCCTTCTTGTCTCTCTCTCTGCGCCAGTCTTCCAAGGTGCATGTGACGAGGCCTGTCCTGGACATTGTACTGGCCTTTTCCAGATACCTTAGCAACTTGCAGAATGGGATCTTGCTGCTCAAGCAGCTGTGTGACCACATTCTGTTCAACCCTGCCATCTGGATCCATGCCCCTGCTAAGGTAACACACAGGGCTACATTATTTTTTGGTTATGTTTAAAAAGATGTAGAAATGAATTTGTACTGCACACAAATTTGCCCCTCTGTGCTTTTGCCCTAGTTCAAGGTTATCCCTCCACCTGTAACTGCCATTAAAACCAGAATGTCTCAGTTAAACCCTTAGTAGCTTTCCAAGCATCCAGCTGCCTCTCAAAGGAACAAAAAGCAAGGACACAGTAAAACAGGACTCAGCCCTGAGTCCATGCACATTTAAATTTCATTTGCTTTTATAACCTGTGCAGGTGCAGTTGACACTCTACACCTACCTGGCAACAGAGTTCATCAGCACAGTGACCATTTACAACGCTGTTCGCAGGGTGGGCACTGTGCTTCAGATCATGCATACACTAAAATTCTACTACTGGGTTGTCAACCCTCAGGACCGCAGTGGAATCGTACCCAAAGGCCTAGGTGAGCCTACACACAAAATGCAAAAATATGCAGCAATTACGACATAATCACACCCCTGATTAAACTTTCACATGCACATGTGCACAAAAACACAGATTCACACATACAAGCACACTCACACTGTATGCAAGTCCTTTCAAGTGATATAGAACTTTTACAAAATAAAATGGATCATCTTGTAGTTTCATGCCTTTCTTTTGTTAACCACGCTAAACAGCCATTGAACTCTTTGGGTTTTCAGAAGGTCCAAGGCCAAATCAGAAGGAGATACTCTCTTTGCGAGCCTTTCTGCTGCTGTTTGTCAAGCAGCTCATAATGAAGGTAAGCTCATGCCTCTTCCTCAGGCATGTGTTGTAACTCAGCATGCACTTCTCTTGTCCTTAGGATGATTAGAACCTTTAACCTTTGATCTGTCTGTTGGTAAATAAATGTATTATATTTGCTATATCGGACTTTTTTTTTTTCATTATATTGTAATGCATACATTACACTTGGCTTTGCAGGGTTCAAATATTTTATTACAGTATGTGGGATTTCGATATCATTAAAGGTTTCATCATTATAATCTGTGCTTTGCATTTTTAGGGTTTACGGGGTTAAAAATGTTGTTTCTTAGTCACCTCTTTTTCCAGTCTTGCGTTGTTAAAACAATCTGCGCATTTTGCATTTTAGGATCATGGAGTGAAGGAAGATGAGCTACAGAGTATCCTCAGCTACCTCCTAACCATGCATGAGGTAGGCATAGACCGGCAGAGAGAGAGACCTCACCACCAGATGGCAACACAGTACCGCTACACTGCATTTAGTGTGTCTCACCATGTGATGTGGAGAGCATGAGCAAACACTTCCTGCTTCTAAACGCTGCATTACTGGTTCTTGTTATTCTTCCAAGTCTGCCAGTTTGAGGTCCTGACAGAAGTGGGGTTGTTTACAGTGAAGTGATGCATAGCAAATGAATCATTCAGATCAGTCAGTAACGCAGTGAACCTAAGTGGTGTTTACAGCACTGTCTGGAAAAGCCACCATCATGCAGCAGCCATACATTGCACAGCCTGTATGTTGTAATTCTTTAGTTCAGACGCTTGTGATGTATTCCATGTATTATTGCTGCTACTGCCACTGCTGTACAAGGCAGAAATATAAATATCAATTAGTGACTAGACATATATTTGCTTTTAGCTTAGATTAAAATACACAGTTCACTGTAAGCCCCTCATAATTTAGATATCATTGATAAAGCTGGCTCGTTTCCCACTGTCCTTTTTTAATACTACAATAGCTTCAGTCTCCTTCCTTTATGTTCCTCAGGACGACAATCTCATGGATGTGCTGCAGCTGCTGGTCGCTCTCATGTCTGAGCATCCTGGATCCATGATTCAGGCCTTTGACCAGCGGAATGGGATTCGGTAAAGATCGACTTTTATATCCATATTCATGAGCTCCTTTACAAACGGTGTGAATGGTTCCAGTTGAATTTCTTAGTTTCAGCCCTAAGATATAAGAATTGAATATGCATGTATTCATTAAAAAAGCTTTTAATGTATAAATATGCGTTTCTTTTTGTTAACGCTTAACTGTTAACTGTTTTCTGTTTTTCGTCCCACAGTGTGATTTACAAGCTTTTGGCCGCCAAAAATGAGGGAATAAGAGTCCAAGCACTCAAAGTTTTGGGCTACTTTCTGAAACACTTGTCACCAAAGTAAGTACTTTATTAGAAGTCTTTGTTCATACAAGAACACATTTTTTACTTTTAAGTGACGAAACAACAGAAAGCCAACACTGGCAGATTTTTTTTTTTTTTTTTTTTTTAATAGAGTAGACTCTGCACTATCACTGCATACAAGCTGGATCTGCTGTCTCTAACCACGTGCTGTTTTTCTCTGCACTGCACTGTAAAATAAAAAGGGGGGAAAAGGGCTCTTCAAAAATTTTGCAAACGAGAGGAAAAAAGTCCTTAACTTTGTTAATTTAAGAGTTTTATTTAGATGCTTACTGGATATTTTCTTAACAGTTTTGTTAGTTCTTTATATTCTAAAAATTCAGTGCATTTTCTCATTATCCTGATTTTAACTGTATTATAGCTAAAACTCATTTTTAAAAGGATTCTTGTTAACATTTAATTTGTATTAGCCCACATGCTGACAGAACACACTAAAATAACTTAGTAAAATAAGAATTTAGCATGTCAGTATTGCCATTTTGGGTGATGATACTTAATATAAATTTACTTAATGAAATTCTAATGTTTTGGCTAATAATCACCATTGATACTGTGCAGCTTGTATTGATATAGGAGTTAGAGAAACAACTCTAACCATCGTCTTTGCAGCAGTTTTAAGCCTTGAAATCCACATGTGCACATCTGCAAGTAGTTCAGTTTTCGAGGCTATGATACAAAAGTAAAAGTGGGGCTGATGAATGATTAGAGATGAAAGCAACAAAGAAAGCAAAAACCCAGGCTTCGTCAGCGGGGATTCTCTTTTTCATTTCCTCCTTGTCAAATGTTAGCAAGAGCACAGCTGATTTGTACCACTGCAGATTTCAAACAGAGGCGTGTAAAGATTTTTTTTATCTTAACACGGCTCTGTTTTTTTTTTTTTTATTAACATTTGAGCTATCACACACTCCAGATTTGCTTTTGTTATTCCTTATAGTGTAAAGAGTTTTGTTCACCATTGATTTTAATATTGATTTTAAAATTGAGATTCTGCTTGTGTGTTTCTGCAAACAGATATAGGTTTGGTTTATCATGTTTTCCAAAATAACAATTGTTTAAGCAAATACTGACGACTGCTGACCGACCTTTGACCTCTTTATCATTTCAATCAGGAGGAAAGCAGAGGTCATGCTAAGTCATGGCCTGTTCTCCCTGCTCACCGAACGCCTGATGCTTCACTCCAGCCACTTCACCATGACAATGTACAATGTGCTTTTTGAGGTCTGTATGCTGCCCATTCACCCTCGAGGCTCGTGCTTGCAGAGTGAAAGCTTTCTATTAACAAAACACACACTAATAACCTCTGTGTTCAGCCACATGGCCCATTTTTTCCCCCCCAATATGCTGAATTTGTGCCTTATTATCTAATCTGTCTCAGTTGTTTGTACTTGAAAATGCAATAACACATTAGGTTGACCACAAACAGAAATTTGATTTGTGAAATAATTTAGAAGCATGCAGATATCCCTGTGCTTTGTTTCTCTGTTATCCTTAAGACTTATGTGGACATTTATGACTTGAATCCCCCGATAGATTCTTACGGAGCAGATCTGCACTCAAGTGATCCATAAACAGCATCCGGACCCCGACTCCACTGTGAAGATTCTCAACCCACGTAAGTGCCTCCTCCGCGCCGCACCGCTCCCTTAAATCATCTGCCGCAGCATACCCTCTACATACCTACGGCTCTGTGCCGCAGGAGGATATTCCCCGTGGAACCGTGCGATCGCTATATACCGTCAAACAAATGAACGACATAAATTTTGCAGCCGGAGCGTATTTTCAGACTCCTGAACCTCAGATGTAAACCTTACACGAGGATGGTGCAAACACTTTGTGACAAATATACACTCGTCTGCTGGTTTTATTGAGCCTCGGCGTTGTTTTTCACGGGGATTATTTCACATATAAAGGAAAGATAAATGTAGTGACATGATAATAATTTATTCAGGTTATAATTGTTTTTTTAATGCATTTAGGTTTAATTAATGGTGAGTTTGGATTTTTAATGTTTTTTTTTCTTAAATTAAATTTTTCTTGTTTTCTTTAATTGTACAATAATTAACTTTTATATAATTTTTGCTATTTTCAATGAATGTTAAAATGAAAAATATTTGCATAGCTGATAACTATTATTACTTGGCCATTTTCTGTTTGCTTCACATTTGTATATTTAATTATAGGTGGGATAAACACAGCCCAGGATGGTGGCTTTGGTCACTTTTATTATTATTTTCTTTAGGCTGTTACTTACCTCGAATTTTACGTCAACTCACCAAATCTTTCCCTCTGTTGAAATCTTAAGTGTTCATTTCAAGCAAGAAAAGAAAACATCCCACTCTCTTTCATACTGGTGCTTTCATAGATGCATATGCAGCTAAAAAAAAGAAGCTTTAATCAGTCTGAAGTCCAAACACAAGCAAGGTTTACATCCAGCCAGACTTAATCTGACAAGGTCTTTGTGTAGTCACACATTGATTATCCCAGGCCTTTATTGCGTTAAAATCTCTCCTGCCCAACCATCCCGGACAGGCGGTATATATCATAGGAACCTTGTATGGGTTTGCGAGCATATTGTATGGAACATAGACTGGTGGTCTGTTTCTCCTTTGCCGTGTATTCTCTTGATTTAATCTGTGACAAACTCCCAAAATGGCCCCCTGATTGCAGTCTTTAGTAACGTCAGAGCCAATCAAACAAACCGAGGAAGTACCGTTTCCCTCAAATTAACTCGAGGGAAAAGAACCAAGAGCAAATGGAAAAAAGAAGGGAAAAAAAAGAAAGAAAGGAACACGCCATCCCTCCATCCTCATTCCCGGTACATGCTGGGGTAATTTTCTGGCGGTAAAGGTTCAGCGACTCATAATTTGAGTGACTAAGGCGTAGAAACAACACAACTGTCTGCCGGGGCAAGGGGGCATCGGTTAGCGCCAAGGTCTGAAGAGACGAGTGAAATCCAAGCCCTACCGTCTCTCTACTCAGAGCAAATGGACACTGACATTGTCTAGATAATTCATCTAAACAGTCAGTCTCTTTGGTTTAACCGAAGCCAAGCATTTCAGAAGGGCCTGTGACTCTGGCGCTCTCATTTGAAACAATACCAAAGCCATTACAGTATGATAAAGATCAATGGCTCTGGGCTTTTTATTCTCCTCTGTTCTGTTTTTCTTACCACGGGCGCAGATTTTCAGGTGTGCACAGCTGCAAGTTCAGATAGTTTGTGACACAATGATTTGCACATGTTGAAACCAATGTATGATATAGCTGTTGATTTGCTCGGTTTCCCCTCCTGCGACCAATCCTTTTTGTATATCCAAACACGATGCTGGCTGTTTCCAAATTCAAATGTTATTTTATAAGCCTTGAAAATACTGCTTGGCTGTTATGTATTACATTACAAAATGCACAAAGCAGATGCAGTATTTTTGATATTTTCCAGCACTGGTGCCTTTTTTTTTTTCTTTAACTCCATAAAGCATTTTTATCTCAGACTGTAAACAGAGTGGGTTTTTTTCCCTCTTCCAGAGATTCTGAAGGTAATAGCTGCTCTGCTGAAGAACTCTCCCCCCTCTCAAGAGAGCATGGAGGTGCGCAGGGTCTTTCTGTCAGACATGATCAAACTGTTCAATAACAGCCGAGAGAACCGCAGGTAAGAATCGGACCGATTCAAAGGATAGAGAAGTACATCACACGTCAGTGCACGCTGCGTTTAGGCGCCCGTGGGATTCGCCACCTCCTCATTTGCTGCCGTTTGTTTTCAGGAGCCTGCTGCAGTGCTCGGTGTGGCAGGAGTGGATGCTCTCTCTGTGCTTCATCAACCCGCAAAACAACGAGGAGCAGAAAATCACAGAGATGGTGTACGCCATCTTCCGCATCCTGCTCTACCACGCCATCAAGTATGAGTGGGGCGGCTGGCGAGTCTGGGTGGACACCCTGTCCATCACGCACTCCAAGGTCAGCTCATTATATCCCCGCACAGAGAGCTCACACACAGCTTTGTTTATCCTTCTCTACAAACTTCTTCCATTTCCTCGTCTGTTTTTCTTTTTAACATCTTACCATTATCTTTCTGTAGCAAACACACTCACCGTCTTGCTGAAGTATCGTCAGCCTTGAACACTCACAACATGACTGTAACCACAAGCCTCTTCCTCCTTTTCAATTCCTGCCAAACAGAAAGCAATGATCATTCAAAGCAATCAGTTCTTCCACCCATGTCTTTACTTTCAAATGTGACACAACACAATTCATCAAATAAAAGAATCACGCAGCATTATCATCTCGCCCGGTTACTTTCAGCAGAGGCGAGTGGGGTAATTGAACCTTGCGTCCCGGTGCCCATCAGATAAAGCTATGGAAGCTATATAGTGATTGTAATTTAAAAGCTAGTTTCAGTATAAACCAATTGGAAAGAATCCCTTCAGCCTTCCCTCTCTGTGTTTATGTATAGCGTCTCTTTCTTTCACATCACACAGATAAAAATAAACTTCTGGCACGTTTTATTTCCAAAACCTGAATTCAAAATACTGCTTTAGAAATTCAGTGTTGATATCATATTGCGCTCCTCTGTTCCAGAGCAGTGAAGTAATTGAGGCTGGTGTCAGATTGTGGTCTGGGGGGTTTTTAAGCCTGGCAGATTGAAAGTTGAGTTAAAGAAGTGCTCGTGATATGAGACGCTTCACTGTAGCCTTGAGTGCCGTGACAGGTTTCATCCAACAGGGGGCACAGAAAGACTGCCAGGGAGATCAGCGGCATGTAGGCTGCTGTGTGTGTTGGATGTGGGGTGTTTTAAAACTCCCACACATCTGAACACTGAAGCACAATGATAAGGACTCAAGAAGAAGAAAATATTGGTCAGCATATTGCAGAAGAGTGTCAGTGAAATTCTGAAAAGGTAACACGCGTATGCACAACAGCAGATGCTGCTGCAAGCTTGAGTGTCTTGAGATATTTCAAAAAGAAATAGACTGCTGGGGAGCGTGAAAAATACTAATGCTATTATTTTAGCTGTTTTGTTTTTTTGTACAATAGGGATAAACTCTATTTTTTTTCTTCCCCCCACAATGTGGTGTAATTGCAGCAAGATTAATGCTGTTTCTTCTTGACTGAAGTTACAGTTGTTCCTGCTGAATTTCACCCTTACAGTGCGTGAATAAACCCATGCACTTGTACAATGTGACACACACACACACACAATGTGACACACACACACACAAATACACAGAGGGCCGGGGACT
This sequence comes from Mchenga conophoros, assembly GCF_057382185.1. NCBI lineage: Eukaryota > Metazoa > Chordata > Actinopteri > Cichliformes > Cichlidae > Mchenga > Mchenga conophoros. Next base: position 17,279,715 of record NC_140531.1, read on the forward strand.
GCCTCTGAATCGAACTTGCAGCAGGTCCCACCAAGATGCATGCATCTGCTATAAAAAAAGCTAAAGAAACTCAATTGCAATTTTATTGTCCCGTTTGATAGATTTCCTGCCACCTTTGTAGCACCAAAGCTGTTTGTCACTGTTGCTATCTCCTCCCACTGCTGCAGGGCTGTGTTTGCACGCGCGATTGTAGTGCGTTTGTGCGTGCGTCCGTGCACACGCGTGCGTCTGTTGTGAGTTACCAGGCACATTTTCTTTTTGCCCTCCTTCTCTCTCGAGTTCTAGCAAGCCCTTCTCTCTGATCACATTGAATATTCATGGGAGCTGCGCGTGAACAATCAGAGAAACAAGGCCTCATAAATACAACCAGCCCACCGGGAGCCTCTTGATAAGCGCATATATGCATTCACACATACTTGCACACCTCCTCTTTACAAAGACTTTTTATGATTGAGTTTGCCTTGTGTAAAACACGGTAAAATTATCAGTTTGATTTGTAGAGTGATGCTGTACTTGAAGCTGAGCACGGTCTGAAAAGTTGTCTGTGACTCGCACTGAAACTACTTTTTCTATTGATGCAGGATGGCTTTAAAAAATATTAGACATTACACACAGAGTTTTATTATCGTTTACAGGCTCTAATACACAGGAATTTCTGTCTAGCTATAAAAGTTTTGTTTTTAAAAATTATTTTTTTAATGTAAGTGTCGTATCTGTGATCTGAGTGTTGGCTGTTCAGATTTCTGGCTGATGGAGTGGGATGAGCAGCAGCATGTCTGCTTTTTACCTTTTTTGTTCTTGTGTTAAATTTGTGGGTTTTTCCTGGCTCAGAGTGGGTGTTTGGGTGAATGATCACTGTGTACAGTAAAAGCACAGAGTCTGTTGAATTTTTACACATATCTTGTCACTCTTTTGGCTGCACGATAAAATGATAAACATGAGGTTCCTTTGGGGCTGTCTAGAACCAGTTTGTAGGACACCAAAAATTCTTTTATGCAGTTAAAAAAAAATAAAAGGTGGTTTGTAGATAAAATAAATTGTCTTTTTTTGTGATATCATTCATTTACATGCTAGACACCTCATCACTAGGGACAGATATTGTTACTGTGCTATTTGTGCCAGTGCTGCTTATTAATATTCTTTTTCTTGATGGTTTCAATAGACATTTAATGACTTATGGCTACTTTTGACATATTGGCGAGTTTGCCGACAGCACAGCTGCTCCATAGGAAGTCAAAGAGATGACTTTGTGTTACCTTATTTAGCAGTAGTATATACATTCCCCTTTTATTTGCAGACATTAGAGATACAATGCTTACTAACAAAGGTAGCTACAAATATTGTATACCTGCTGATATTCTAATTTTCATATTTAGAGTTTGAGGAGACGATATAAGAAAAAACTATTTGCATTAAGTTGCTGTGTGTATAGTTTCCCCACACACACATGTGTGTTTGTGTGTTCATATGTGCATTTATTCACATCAATCATTAGTGTATCTGCACGAGTGTCTCTAAGTAGACAGATGTTTCTGCAGGTGGGCACGGTGACACAACAGCCCTCCCACTCTCTGCCCACATAACCCACCCAAGGTGCCCCTCGTCCGTCTCTGCACACAAATCAGTTTGAGAACGAGGAGTTCTCCGAAAGGGAGAGATCGGGGCGTGAAGGTCCCGATGCCCTTCACACTTCCACTGCTGGCTATCGTCATCACCTGCCAGACTTTTCACCACAAAGATGGCGATAAGCAGAGAGGAGCAAAGATATCTCTGACATAATTTAATACACATTAAGGTATTAAAATTCTTCGCTCAAACCCCAAGTGTAATAATTTAGTCTGTTTGAGTTTGTCATGGGGTGCTAAACATCACAGGAATAGTAGTTCAGCAAAACAGTCTTTGCCTTCTGGGATTATTAAGATTATTAAGACACACACACACTTGACTCAAGCTGTTGTTCTTGGCAAAGAGTTTAGAGAGCGATCCAGTGACGACTGGACAAAGGAAGAAAGTGAGGATCCAATGCTAGATAAAGAGCTGCGCATCAAGTGTTGTCGAGGTTATCATAGTTAACATTTTGCACATTTCCAGCATTCATATATTTAAAATATTACATATTACAAGATATATATTGTATGAAATTAATGATAACCAAATGGTGGAGATCCAAAGTGTTTTTCTGACTTTTAGTGCAAGTTAGTGCACGCTATGGAAGGATCTTTCTACAAGCTTGTCTTTTTATGGTTGTAATAAAAAATAAAAATGAAGCCTATCTGCATTAGCCTCGATCAGCAAGGCAGGACAAAACTAAGAAAAGTTTTAACAAGAAGTGAGAAAAGAAAGTACTGTGAATAGGAGAAAAACTGCATGGAGACTTGCAGTAGCAGATGACATTGATTTTGGAGAAGGAATTGCATTTAGCAAATCGGATTACAGCCACGCTGCCCTCTCCATTTCCCCCTTGTTTTGTGGTCACTATCTATCTATCGCCAATCTAAATGGGGACTCCCAAGCTCCTACCATGGGGGTCCTCTCAAGATCAGCGCTTTGCGCCGCTCTATTACTGTAACAGGTTGTCGTTTTTATTCAGAACTTGTGAAAACTCTGCAAAAATTTCCTTTCTTTTTTAGAAGTGCAGTTAAGAATATTTAAATAGTAATAATAAAGAAAATGTCCAAGTATTATTGTGTACAAAAAACACAAAGTTGTCCAAGTTGGGTTTTGTTTGTGTTCGAGTCTTGAGGCATTTCAGATCTTTTTCTAGGATCTGGCTGTGCTGCATCCACTTAATTCCATGTTACCTGTCACATTAGAAAAGCCCACCATGTTTTTGTACATTACCATAGCATTTTTCCATAACCCACTGAGGCCAGACCGAGTCTTGGAATAGAATGAAATTAGATTAGATCAGCGCTGATGTCCTAGCCACCCAAGGCAGTTTCTATATTTTGTAGCGAAGCTAAAGGCTCTTTCAAAAACCACAGAGACATATACTACCTCTGTCTAATGGTAACTGGATCTGTTACAGAGCCCCATTTAAGGCCGGCATACATCATCTTAATGTACAGACTGCATCCTGAATCTATGACGTTATGTGCTGAGCTGCTTGCCTACATAATTTCCATAGCGGTGCACTCTGAATGCAGCCTTTTAATTGCTAAAAATGCTAAATGTCAAATTAAGCTCAAACTAATGGGGTAGAAGGTCTTGCTGTGTGATCAGTGGGAAAGCGGGAGGAAGGAAGAAAGAAAGGCAGACTGCTGGTGCATTTAGAACAGGCTGTGCACTCAGAAAACAGCTATGGATTACCAATCACTGCTTCCCACTACAGAAGATTAATGAGCACCCATGTAGCAGGCTAATTTAGAACAATAACGCCTAATTAATTACAAATAATCAGCTTCTTTCTCCCCCTTCCCTTTCTTCCACTCTCAATGACTCTTTCTCCTTTTGCAATTTCTTATTTTTTTTCCTTCCTTTTCATCTCCAGCGTTCCCATTTTCTTTGTTTAGATCTCACTCTCTCTCTTTCTCTCTCCTCCTATCCAAATAGCCTCAGGTAAAAAAGCAGCAAAGTGGGTCTAGTTTCACTCACACAGCAGACCCCCCCCCCCCCCCCCCCCCCCCCACCTACAACCCATCTTTGACTTTCTGTCCTCCAATCCCAGTGATTAATGCAGGGTCTTAAATTAGGCGTGGGAGGATTTGCCGATGCTGGACACGCACTCAGCGCAGCTAGGAGACACACACTAATAGTGTCTACCGCTAATCTATGACTGCTTACATGGATGGGCTCTTCCTCAAATGCCACTGCAGACTATTGTCGTTATAGACTAGCAGTCTAGTATACCTATATCAGATGGTAAGAAGACTGATAGAGGTTAATAGGCCGTGGGCAGCTGCATGTAAGAGAGGGAGAGAGAAAGTTTTAAATATGCCACAGTTAGCCACAAATGGTCCCAGTTTTCAAATATTATAAGAAGCACACAACAAACAGGCAGTTTGAGGATATCGTGCTTCCATAATTTGGGGTTTGCTGTTTGTTGGGACACGAGGAAATAAGCAGAAAATGGATACAGTGGATAAGTGGCTGGATGGTTTTTATGTTAATTTACGTTTTTTTCCAGACTTACTGAGATGTTTAGATTTCCTATAGGACAGATGTTTCTAAATTCTTTTACAGAAGTATCCCCCCCTCCCTTTTTAAAAAAAAATAAAATAAAATGTTTAAATCCATGTAAAATGCCTGATTTGAAGTCTCCAAACACTTTGGCTGCAGCTGTGTTGGCGTTTTTGGGCTAAAAGCAACCAAATTTAGGTAACTAAAAGTGTGGCTGTGGCTCAGAAGCACATTATCGACTAATCGGAAGGCCGGTGATTTGATCTCTGGCTGCTACAGTCTATATGCCAGAGTATCCTTGGGCAAGATACAGAACCCCAGTTTGCTCCCAATGGCTTCATCTGAGTGTGAATGTTAAATGCACAAAAAGAGCTTGTGTGAATGAAACATGTTGTATAAAGTGCTCTGAGTGCTCAAGTAGAATAGAAAAGCAATATAATGAGGCCCAGTTCATTTAGCATATTTGGGTGAAAGGGAAGTGATATCAGGTTATCAGGTTAGCTGCTAATTAGTGAGAAGTACGATGCAAATAAAATACTGCGGTTTCAATCACCTGGACTGGAGCGCATTTCTTACATGGGGCTCATTTGTACAGTTAACTTTGGTGCAAGCCATGCTGTGTGTGAGATAACTATGAGGTGTAAAGTAAAGTAACTTTTTTTTTTTATTTGTCAAAAAAACTAAGTAGTTGTTCTCCAAAAGTTGATACTGTTCATCTGGACGTAGCGTTTTCTGTGGGAGAAATGTTTTGTTACTCATCAGTGACTTCTTCAGTCTCAGCTGACTCCAAAGGTTTCTCCATCTTTGGAGATTTACTTACCTGGATGATTGACCATGCATCAAGACAAACTAAGTAGTTGTTGTTTTAGCAGAGTGGGGATTGGCTCTCTTTGTGGCTAGCTAGACATGAATATCTGATGACCTGCAGTTTTTGGTTGCTTATTGAGGAACAGATCTCACTGGATAATTTCAGTGCTAAATAGGCTCATCATCATTCTTATTAGTAATGGCATCACTGACATGTGCATATTAATACATATTTTGCTTTAAACATTTTAGTGTGTGTTATATTGGCCTGCTTATTTCCTTATTCACACAGAATCATCAGTGGATGGACTGTAATAAGCCAATGAACCAGTTTTTATCATCGAACTAGGCAAACGGAGCAGACTGATAAAGTGTGTGAACAGTACGACATTAGTTTTTCTAACATCACATGTTTTGTGTTTGCAGGTCACCTTTGAGCAACACAAAGAGAATCTGTCCCGTATGTTCCGTCAGTACCAGCATCAAGAGTCCACCGGCACGATTCGCTCCATCTCTGGTGTCAGCCAAAGCTCTGAGACTATGGAATGTGTTAATGGGCCACCTGCAGAGGAAACCGCTCCCTCCACTGTCATTGAGCTGACTGTGGACAAGCTGTCCCAGAAATCCCCTGATTCAGCATCCAGTTCCACCATTACTTCCAGTCTGCTGGAGGTTGATGATGAAAGGGGACAGGCATCCATCACTGTGTCCAACATCCTGGCCGGGGCCAAAGACGAAGAACAAGAGCAACAGCAGCTGGTGGAGGAGTCTACCAGAGATAACTCGGGTGTCAGAGAGGAGACACAAAAAGGTGCTACAGAGCAGTCGAGTGAAGACGTCAACAAAGAGAAAGCACAGACTTCTACTGGAAAAACTGCACAACATGAAACGGCTGACACAAAAGCGGTGGACGAGGGTAAAGTCTCTGCACCATCTGGTAGCGATGATGCACAGGCACCTGTAACAGATGATGAAAAATCTGAAAGTGAACAGAACAAAGGTGACTCGTCAAAGTCAATGACAGAAGACTCTTTAAATGAAGCAGAGGCTGAACCGCCAGCAGCTTCAGAGCGAGAAAACAGCGTGCTCGGTGGAGCTTCGGTCCTCAATGATGACCTGGTTGACGTGTCATCTGTTAGCGACCAGGTCCATCCTAGCGATGCTGATGACAGCCAAGAGGAGTCCTCTTATGCTTCTGCTGCCACCGGAGAGGAAGGTGGGGAAGTGAAGAAGGACGAAGACGAACGAAGAGATGGGGGTGAAGAACAGGAGCTGAATAAGGAAGAAGAAAAAGTTGAGACACAGGAAAGTGAAGTGAAACAGACGCCTTGTGTGGAAAGCCAGACTCCTCCAGCTGAAATACCTGAGAAAAGTGTCACAGAAGCACCTAAAGAAAAAGCTGATGATGAACAGTCTTCCTCCATAGCTGAAACTACAAGCCAGCAGCCCTCAGACACCACACCGCCATCTACAGCCCAGGAGGTTACAGCGGCATCAGACTCCACTGCAGATGTCCAGCCATCAGAGACCAGCGGTGCCACTGGAGAAGAAACCCCATCTGGTGCCGCTGACAGTAGCACCACCACCACCTCTACCAGCTCCGACACTCAGAAGGGTGCAGAGTCTGTCAGCAAAACCAAAGAAATCAAAATTGCCAGACTGGACGTATCCAATGTGGCCTTAGACACCGAGAAACTTGAACTGAAGGAGACCTCTGCAACAGTATGCAATCCACCCCCTTTTTTTTAGCGCTTATGTGTTACTCAGTTGTTATAATAGTTTATTATAGTTTAGGTGTTACACAAAATTGAGCGTTTAAGTTTCAAAGTGTTTTCTCAAAGGTTCGTGTCACATTAAAACGTATGACGTTTGGCTTCCATATTTCTGTAGGAAACAAGCCAAGGTCAGTCAGCAGCTGCTGCATCAACAGCCACAGGAAGTTCTTCAGGCCAGCCAACAGACAGCAGCACCCCTGCACCTCGCTCCACCATGTTTCGCATCCCAGAATTCCGCTGGTCCCACATGCACCAGCGTCTCCTCGCTGACCTGCTCTTCTCGATTGAGACAGATGTCCAGATGTGGAGAAGGTAGGACGACAGTCCGCGGGCTCTGATTTTATTAATGCTTCAATAAACAGAAACACGGATTTATCAACTAAAGATTTTTTGAGGAACATGCAGAAGTTTTATGGGGTTTTTTTTGGTTTGGTTAGGTTGTGATTGACTCAATTTAGCATAAAGACTGGAAAGTGCAAAAAATGCTGGTTTACTGTCTTGTTCAGAAAATTACGAGTTAGCAGGCTTTTAAAAACAATGTAACTCTAAATCTGTAATTGTCAGAATGGTGTAATCTTATCAAATTGTTGAGCAAATAAGTGAGTTTTTCAGTCATTCTTTATCGAAATTGGTTTGTAACAGATCCTGAGCTAGAAAAGTGCATTAGAACTGTGCAATGGGACCAGATATTAAAGTAAGTGTCTAAATAAAAGAAGAAGAAGCCACATAGCTTTACGCTGTGTGAGTGTGGCTTGAGGTGAATTTAGAGGAGCCTTAACCTCCTAAGACCCGAACTCTTCCACGACATGCATTTTTAATTTCTCTTTGATATTTGGTCACATTGGGGCCCGATGAATGTAAAAACAAAGAATTACCAGATTTTATTTTTTTTTTTTTTACCTTTTTTTTGTTTTTAAGAAAAATGTGAGCAACATTTGTTTAAAACTTTGATAGAACAGTGGCAGTATAATGTCCTCGTAAGTGGATATCAGGCCCATGTAGAGCAAAATTGAGTATTTTGGTCTAAATAACCCAAAATGTGATGTCCACATATGTGGACGGCAGGTCCTAGGAGGTTAATACTTCATTGCAATAACTAAAACCATCTTCTTGTCTTTTGCCTTTTAGTCACTCCACAAAGACGATTCTGGACTTTGTAAACAGCAGCGAGAATGTGGTGTTTGTCCACAACAGCATACACCTCATATCCCAGGTGGTGGACAATCTCGTCATGGCTTGCGGAGGCATTTTACCTCTGCTCTCAGCTGCTACATCTTCCTCCGTGAGTCCTTTGCTGCACGTGTGATTTTACGTTTGTATTTGTGTGGCTGTGGCTCCGGTCACAGGAAGTTATCCATCCACATTGACCTTTCCCCAATCACATTAGACTACAGTTAGCTGCTTCCTAACAACGTTAGTTTGTTTTAGTCCTGTCTGACCTCAGTGACAGCCGCTCTCTTGCACCATTCTTTGCTTCTGCCAATGACCTGACCGGTCTAAGGAGCGGGTTCACTTCCATTATAATTGATTTACATTCAGTTGTGTGGGCTCTGTAACCAGATTTCAACCTGAATGTGAAAAATTGCATTTTCACATACCTTGATGTATTTTCAGTGCTGCACACGTTACGTATGTAACAACTTACTAACTGTGATAAATCACTGGTTATTCAACATAAGTCGAGGCTTCTGACCAGGGTAAAACCTGACTGTAATGTTACTTTTGAGAGAAAATGTTTAGAGAGGTTTCCTCATTATTACTTTTATTATTTATATATTTTTTCCTCTTTCTCTCTCGACTTTCAGCATGAGCTAGAAAACATCGAGCCCTCCCATGGCTTGTCAGTGGAGGCTTCGGTCACCTTCTTGCAGCGCCTCGTCAACCTTGTGGATGTTCTTATTTTTGCCAGCTCGCTCAACTTCACAGAGATAGAAGCTGAGAAAAACATGTCATCAGGAGGCATCCTCCGACAGTGCCTTCGCCTCGGTATGCACCTTGTCATTATTCCTGAGCTTCTAACTAGCTTTATTTCTCTTGTTTGGTCCTCTGCTTTTTTTCTGTCTTGCTGAGTTTTTACATGTGTAGCTGGCTTTCAAGTGAATTTCCCACTTCTGTTTCATCCTTTTACTAACCCCACCCCTCATCCCCCTCCCGCTCATTGATCCACCTTACATCAGCTGGCAGCAGCCTGCTGTATTAGCCCCAGTCATGGCTCCCTACAGTGTTTTTGACCCTCTCTTCTGTATTCTTCCTCTCAATCTTCAGCTCCAGCTCCCACTCGGATCCCCCTCGCCTCGTTCACCCCGCTCATATCAGCCCTCTCTTATCTTGTTATTATAACCCTCCTGCATGGCAACACTTTAAAATGGCTGCTCGCATGATATAGTGAGTTGTTCATAATGGCCTTGGCTGTACTGTACTGCTGCGTAGCCCGAGGCCTTTGTCTGCCTTCTGTTCCAGGCTATTAAAGTTTCCCCTGACAGCATCAAAAGCCCAGCCTCACAATCACTGAATAAAAGATATTGAAAATCTTACATTATTCATTTAATTTTTTTTTCTTTTGCAGCACACCTTATCAACGCAGCATGCACAGATTAAAAATGAAAGTAGTACAGTATACTTTGTACTTAAGCTATAAAAAAATTATTGAATTTTCTTTGGATATTTAATGCTGCACATTCAGGTATCTGTTTCTGCTTTTAAACACAGTCCAGCCCACAAACAAAACGGCTGTCAAGAGGCCGACTTGTTATCTAAAAACGCTTGTTCCCTCTGATGTCGCTGCTGCTGCTGTGTGTGTTTTACAGGAAAACGATGCCACCATAGCACAGGTTCAGTTTTAGAAAGCAGCCGCTATGAAATGAATATTTGATGAGGTATGCGATCCCCATTGCTGGCACCTAATCTGATTTTGGAAAACTGTAACAAGGTTTTAGCGTCTCCGCCCCTCCCTCTCCTCTCTTTTTTTCTTCCTTTTATAAATGGTCGTATGAAAGAGTGGTCCTAATGGAAAAAGCGAGCCCATTTCCAGACGGAATAATTCCCTCCTTCGTAATCTAAATGCCTCAGAGTTAACATTTGTCAGTTGTCACGCTCTGAGCAGTGGGGGTTGGGAGGGGTCCAAAGAGGAGCAATACATTAAATTACAAATGTTAAGTGTGCCAGTTCTCAACCCACCTAAAGTTGTCGGACAACGAGGTTTTCTTTCCTTTTTTTTCGTCTTTTTTTTTGTCCGTTGAAGGGTGTATCGCGCTGCCTACTCAGCATGTGCACACCCGGCAGTGTCATTTGTTATGGGAGCTGCACACAGTGGATGTGATTCAAGAGCACACCCTTGCACTATGACCTTGGGAGGAGAGGTGGAGCAGGGAAGAGTGAACGATGCTGCCAGAGTTGGCCAGAGCACTGACCTTGTCACGGCCCCGCTTTTTCTCTCCTGTTTTTGTCTCTGCTCGGTCCGCTCGCGGCTCAGTTTTACGTGCTCTTTTGTTGTGTTCGGAGGCTTGTAAATACAAAGACTTAAAATTTTGTGTTCACATCCCCCCGACAATGATTTTATTTGTATGATGTCACATAAGATCTCTTTCTCCGTCCCTCCCTAGTGTGTGCTATTGCAGTGAGAAACTGTCTGGAGTGTCAGCAAGCCCAGTTTAAGAACGGCGCAGACAGCTCAGCCCGCAGCTACACAGCCATGCAAGGCACTTTGCTTGGAACAGCCAAGTCTGCATCTGCGCAGGCAAGTACTTGAAATGATCACCTTAACTTACATTTTCTGCTGTTTTAAATTCCTCTACCATCAAACGCAAAATAACATCATACTTTTCAGTGACCGGTTCCCACATTTGTGCTGATTATCTTTTGTATAACGCACATTTTTGTCCTTCTCCTGTCCTCAGTAGGCAACCAGAAGGCGCTTTGCCCTTTGTCCTGTTCACAAGTGTTATTGCATTAGCTCATATCTTATTATGTTACCACACAGGTTGCTATTTGTTACACTAGACTAAGCCCTTTGTCATTGCCCCTTTGATTTGATACAGTGACTTCCAGTAAAAGTCATGTTGTTCTTCCCTGAACCGGGTGTTAAACCTCATTTATAATGCAGTGGCTCTATAGAAAAGCCATTATGTTAAGGACACGGTCTCAGGAGGGATAGCTTCCCTAAGCTGTTAAACCTTACCCTGCTCCTTGAAGGATTAATAAACACCCAGAACGGTGTAAACGTGCACGTGCGGTTTACACTTCCCTTGCAGATAATAATACATTTCACATGATAATTGCTTGATTTTTAATGCGTGCATGCAGAGTCCTGTTGATGCTGTGACAGGTGGCATGTCTCCAGTGAGAGATTTAGACCGGCTGCTTCAGGACATGGACATAAACCGCCTCAGGGCTGTCGTCTTCAGAGACATTGTGAGTTGTCCAGCAGACACGTTCGCATGCCTGTACACAGCACTCATAACGTGTATGAAATCACCTTTTCTAGCCTCCTCTAACCTCTGGTGCTTTTCAAAGAGGACGCACGTACAGATTGTTTAGTGTGTTGTTTGTTTCAGGAGGACGGTAAGCAGGCTCAGTTTCTGGCTCTTGCCGTCGTCTACTTCATCTCAGTCCTCATGGTGTCCAAGTACCGTGACATCCTGGAGCCCCACAATGACAAGAAACACCCTCAACGCTCCCAGTCTGCAAGGAGTACAGGTATACAGAACCTTCAAGAAAAAAAATCATCTGACGCATTTATGTGCATCAGAATGAAGCAAGTTGTTGTTTTCAACAACTTGAAAAGGATCTATGAATCCTGACTTTTTCCTTTTTTTCTTTTTTTTTAAATAAGTGGGTTCATGTACTGCATAGTGTTCGACTATAAAAAAAAAACAAACAAACAAACAGCTGCTAATCATCTTAAGAAAAATTGTTAAAGTTTGTGTATTTTTATTTGACCTGCAGATTGTTTTGGTGTGCGTTTCTCCTGATTGTGATTGTAACTTGCCATGTAAATAAATCACCTAATCTCACACACATTCACACTGATTCATCAGGAGGAACCTGAAGTTCAGTATCTTGCCCAAGCAGGGATTGAATCCCCAACCTTCTGATTTGTAGATGACGTGCTCTACCTCCTGAGCAGGGTGTATGCCACAAAGAAAAAAATAGTTCCATGATAATTCCTCTGTCCCCGCCCTCTGTTTTTGATACATTAAGCATTATTAGACAAGTGCCATGTAACTCAGTCAATTTTAAGAAAAGAGACATTTCTGCTGTGCAGCCAATATCTCAGTAACGGGTCAAATCTAGACGACAGTCCAGAAGAAAAATATGTAAATCAGGTTTCCCTGATGGAATTGGATACTCTTATTTGTTATTATTTATGTCCTCACAGATAGTGTTGCTGTTTCAGGTAGCACAGAAGGAGAGAACGGCTTCTCTCTGCGCCGCTATGATTCCGGCATCGGAGATGACCACACCTCAACTGCCGCAAGCGACGCAGATCTGTCATCCTCCGGTGGAACTCACGCTCCCGATGCCATTTCAGAGGCCTTGTCCACGCTGTCGTCTGAGGTCAGACCTGCTATGTCTGCTGACTCAAAGGGTAAAAATGTGAAGGACATTCTGCGCAGCCTGGTGAGCGCTCCAACTGATGATATCGTGGTGGATCCAAGCCTGTTGCCGCCAGCGTTCCTGGGAAGTGTGAGCGATGCGGCCAGAGAACCATCGCCACAGTTCCGCTCTTTTGATAGGTGAGGGTGTGAACATGGATTGACATACACTTAAAAAGCACATATGGTGTTTATAGTCTCAACGTTTGCATTTGACAGTTCCACGGGATTTTACTCCCAACATGACTGCGGGAGACCTTTGAAAGTTAAACCTTGAATGCATCTTTGTTTTATTTCCTTAGAGGGGGCTTTAGAGGATCTTGAAAAGCATTTAGTAACAAAAGCCCCTTTGGACTAGGAGTCTTTGTTGGTGACGACTTCTCTCTTTACTAAGGTCCTCACCTCATGCAGACTTCCTCCTTTCAAAGAACTGTTTTAAGACGGAGAAAAAGCTTTGAGGAAAGCTTTTGTCTGTCCCTGTTTAACAGTTATCAGGGGTTCCCTCCTTTCTTAAAGTAAAAAAAAAAAAATGTGTATAATTTGCGTTATCTCCAGCGGTATGGGGTGAACAGTCAGGAGTAAGGCTTCAAAAGCAGAGCAGGGTACTGAAGTCACAGACGGGCTCAGGTGAGGGAGGATGGTTACTGGTCTGGTTTGCATTTGGAGCGCTGTTTCGCACATAGACTTTTACAAACGGGTCGATTTTGGCGGGGGTGGGGAGGGTAAAGAGGGAGAGGCACAGAGATGGGAGAAGTGGGAGAAGGAAGCCGTCACGGGGAAGCGTGTCAAGTCAAAAGTTCTCACGCACCAAAGAAAACATTTCTACATTTTTCTCTTTGTCACTCACAAACACGCTCACACTCAGTCAGTCTGCCTGCCCCCCAACTGTGGGAATTCCACGGCATCTCTGTGATCGCGTGTCTTTATCTGAGGAATGCTTTGTCAGGTCTCAGGGCGCTCCTCATATCAGGGGGATTAGACTGGCTCCTGTCCGCTGAGCACACTCAGTAGGAAGAGAGGACGTCAGGAGAGCTGGAGAACGTAGACTAACAGCTCACTTGCTGGTTATGGGAGCCTCTGCATGCAGGGCACGCTGACAGTAGACTTTACCCCAGTTACCTTTTTATTAATCACTTGCACATCTGCACAAAAAAATTAATATCAAATCCAGGTGGAGGTTAACAAGTCCAGACTTTTATATTATTTTAAACTGAAAACCAGCATCTTATTCATATTATTCACACAATATTCAATCACCAGAATTATTCTTTAAGCAGAAAAAAATCAATGAACTCTTTGGTCTATATTGTATGATTATATATTAGATAGTATTATTATTATTAACAATAACAATTAATTGGGACTGAAGAGAATTTTAAAAAAGTGGATACCACCAAATGTTTGGCTTTATTGATTGATCAGTCACTTCAGCTTTTAGTGTGTCCTGCACACACTACTGTCTGTCAGTGTGCCAAGTTATTTTGATGCCTCCGAGTCAAAACTACCCCTCCCATTCATGTCATCCTCTGGTTTTAAGCCTATATTTATTCTCGGTTTACTGCTTTTTATCACCCCGCTGTCTCTCAACCCTTACCAATTACCTCTCGACACATGTAGATATGTTCCAATGGTGTTTATTATCTGTTGCAATGACTTTATCACTGCTCGGCATCTCCCGCTAACCACTAAGTCTTCCAGGGACACGAGTACAAGCCAGAGCTGACATTCTGCACTGACATCTCCTGCCAAAACATGGCAACTTTCTGCTTGCCCAGAGGGTTGGATTTATGAGACCAATGTATGAAAAAAGCCGGGATCTCCCAGATAAAAACTGGAGGCGGGTCAGAGGGTGAAGTATCCCTGCAGATTTATTTACTAGTGGAGACGTGCTGGATTTCTCCCATGCATTTCTCAGCCATGCCCCTGTTATGACAGCCAGTCTGCAAATATTTGCTGATACTAACCAGAACTAAACAGTGTCATTGTACGAGTCTGTGATTTAGACTTCATGGTTCGGCAGAATATGTGAGTGTTAGACAGTGGGATATACATGGTGCGGTTGTTTGCATTCCTGGCAGCAGGCTTTGCATGCATGTGAGAGCTGATGTACAGATGAGTTTTGTTGATGATTAAATGTTGTTAATGTACTGCTGGCGGTAAGCGTGTCAGACATGAGCGCAGCTCTCAGTCAAGGCCTACCTTTTTAGAAAAGTCAGTTAATAAAGACGTTGTCGCTTTGCATTGGAGTTCACCTGCAGTGATGTACCTTGAGGAAGCTTGAACCCACTTTAGCTGGTATAATAAAAATCACACATTTGTGTGCTAGTGTTAATTGCAAAGATCCATATTATATCCGAATCAGGACATAATGATAAATATCTGCCATTGTTTTTTAGTACATTGCTTTAACAAAATTGTCAAATATTGTTGTGATTACAAGACAGTAGAAATTAAACTGGGAAAAGATTTTTCATATATCATTTACTAAAGAATTGAGCCACCAATGAAAACTGCAAGTATATAACACCTTGAAATTGATAAAGCGAGGTCTAATATGCAGTCTGGTTACCACAACTGAGATTTGTTAATGTTTTATTTTAATATTTGTTTGACAAACATAAAGACTGAGCTCTTTTGCTCCTATTTAATACCGTAGTTTTAGATGGTTGCTCTCGATCATCTCCATTTTTAATAGATTATTTAACATCAAGTAACACAAGAGAAACTCAGTTGATAATATAAACAAAGGACAAGGGAGTTCCCCGGGTCTTCTGTCTTTAAACCCAGGATTACTTGAAGATGTTAAGATATGGGCTTTGTGAGCGGCGGTCCTATTACGGCTAATAACAGCTTTTTATGCTTCCTTGGTTACTGTGTGTAAACATGTGTCTTTCACTCTGTTTTGGATAATTAACAAAGAACGGTTTACCCCCTTTTAAACCAGTGTCTTCCATTGGTTTAATGAGGCAGTTGTTTTTGTGGGCACTTTAGTTGATGTTGTTCACACTTACAGATCACAGATAACATCAAGGTACCGACTCCCGCCAGCCGCAGCTCCATAGGGTGAAGATGTGTACAAATGTGTTTGTGTGCGTACGGTCAGTGTTGTTGTTACATAGTGAAAGCTATGATCAAAGCTTTGCTGGGGTGCACTCTTCTCTCCATCGTGTCAGTCTGAGGTAAAGTCTCCAGAGAAGAGTATTTTTATGTACATGCAACTTGAGACAATTTGTTATTCGGTCTCACACTTGTTTTACCTGAAATAGCAGAGTTTACTGGAGTCATAGCTGCACTTAGCCATAGTAGGTTAGACCTTCTAAATAATTCAGCCACACACACACACACACACACTTTCTGCCCTGGGCTCCTGTTTGCGGGTTGAGTGGGGCCGCTGACGGCTGATTAATCGACTGGGGCGGCCCACTCATGATAAGTGTGGCTAATGACCTGCTGAATAATTCACTGAGCCTTTGCTGAGGAACAGATGGAAGGCCAAACACATATGCAGACATGCTCACTGGCAGACTTCTTCACACTCGTGCACTCGAGCATTTATTTGGACACTCATGTGTGTGCATTAAAATATTTCTGAAAACATCCACGCACACTTTCAGCCTTCACTCAGCAGGGGTGTCTCTCCTTCTGTCTCTGCTGCTTTTGACACCCAGGGTGCTTCATGTCAGCGCCACCCTTGCTTCTTGATACCACCGTCCAGTCCACTCACTATCTGAACAGAAAAAAAATGACCAGATACTTTTATCTCCACTCTTCTTGCCTATCAATACTGATTTCATTCTCTTCTGTCACTACTTCGGGTTTTATGCAACACGTGGACCTTGAGTGGACCTTCCATCTGTCGAGCATTCCTGACACAGTTATTATTATTATTTTCCCTCAAAGCTGTTAAGATTTAACAGCTACAGTAACTTTTAGTAACAATAGATCTGATCAGCTGAGCGCATGCTTTGACACAGCAGCCAGGTATCTGTCTGCAGTACAGAGAGCCAACTATCCTCGTGGGTGTGTGTGCAGGAAAGAATGCACATACACACTCTGAAACTGGGGACGTGCAGGAATGTTTGCAAGCTCTTGTGTTTGGGCCTCTTCTTTTTATTGCATATTCAAATTTGACGTATTCTTGCATGTCTTGTTAAAACCTGCATTGGGTCGTGTTTCTGAGAGGGGAGCAGTAGCCAGGGATTAGACCCTGCTTCTCCTATGTCAGCACTGATAAGCAGGGCCAGGCTCTCTTTGATATGGCCGCTGGTCTGTCAGAGCCCTGGTCTAAACTGACAGCTTATCTACATGCTGCTCTCCTCGCATCTGCTGTTCGCCGGATGAGAATTGAACTCCACTTACTCGTACCACATCACTATGAGAAACATTTCCTGTTACTCCACAGGAGGGACCTCTCAACAGGCAGCATCATTGTTACAGAGAAACTCAATGTACATATTTAATCTAGCTGTCAGTGAGGTGTTTTTTGTGATGCTTGGCAGTTGTTTTTTATTAATGTCAGGATTTGTGTCTAAGGATACATTGATTGTTTTACATTTTTAGAACAAACAACTTAAAGTTGTCATTTTTAAAATCAAGTGTGGACGCAAACCTTATTTAAGGCAAAGCCAATGTAAGAGCCAAGTCTATCAGGACATTTTTCATTTCAAAATGTTTTTTTCTTTCCTTGAAATAACCTGAATTTGAGCAAAAAAAAAAAAAAAGATCACTTATTTGTATTTTTTTTTAGAAGGTTTTCTAGAATAACTGAGATATTATAGAAGTATATTATTATAAATGTACTGCTTTGGTAGACTAAATATCAGGCATCATAGTAGAAGTTGCATTAATATCAGATAACATGCAGCTGGTGTTATGTGATAAAGCAGAAGATGACATCTAATAAAACGGGTGGCTATGGCTTAGGGGGTAGAGATCATCTGCTAATTGGAGGGTCGATGGTTTGATTCCTGGCTGTTAGAGTCTGCAAAACTATTCAGTAGTATTCACATACTTAACCCCAGTGCATTCATCAGAGGGTGAACGTTAGATAGAAAGCACTTCGGCACACTTAAGGATGTTTTAGATGAAGCTTGATTTCAGTGTAGCCAAACTGTAGTTTCTTCAAGTTTTCTCAAAGTAGTATTGTTGACTAAAGAAAAATGTATTTAATTAAAAGTAGAAATGTCCAAATAAAACAGTTTTTTTAAATGGAGACATTACATCAGGTGTCCTGTTTTATGGTAAGATTCAGTGGGCTACTATTCTGCTTATTTAAATTGCTCATAATTACTCCTCTACTCTGTGTCAGTGAAGGTTGTGGTGTTGTTCTAGTCATGCTGTGTGCAAAAATCTTATGAAGGGTTCTGTGAATTGGCAGCATCAGCTTTTTCTTCCAGTTGATCTATGAGTCTTGATAATAAGCGCTTTTTCTTCTCTCTACAGAAGCGTCATCGTTGCACCAAAGAAAGCAGGAGTGATGCCATCTCCAGGCACTTCCACCCCCGTCCTGGCAACCGCCTCCGGCTCCGTGTCTGGTGGGACACCTATCGATAGCGTCTCTGTGGTATCTTCTAGCGACGCCTCCCAGAGCACCTCTGCAGACTCTGCAGCCTGTAAGCACACAAACACAAAACCGGACTGCAGTATTGGCAGAGCAGCGAGGGCAGCTAAGTCACAGGGTGGATGAGTGTGCTGAGGAGAAAGTCAATATTTATTTAGAGATCGTGCTTCTCTGTATGTCTGATGGAATAATGGTGTTTGCACAGTGTAATCCAGTTTCTTCAGGCTGGAGGACAGCATGAGTAACACTGATTCAATTATTTAAAAAGCTAAAGCAGTATCGAATGTGAAAAAAATAAAAACATTTGAGACAATTTTAGGGCGGTGCTCTGCCAGTGCCAGGGCCCATCGTGCAATTACACAGAAAATGATGTGAGTCTACACAAAAATGTAATGGGTTAGTCATCAGGATTACGCAGAAACAACCGAAAACAAACTGTACTAATCACACTGGAACATGCATAACTGTAACAGAGATGCAATAGAGTGCATTTGGAAAGGGTGGGTTTCATGTATCAAGGGACCATTCAAGTGGGGGGAATCAAACGTAGACATTAGTTATTTGGCATTTGTCTTAACTAACAGGCTACTGGGACATCCCAGTATTACAATAATTCCAGTAGGAGAAGGAATAAGGTGAATGGTGACTGAATAAAACAATATATTAAAGTCATACCTATCTTAGTTGATTCATAAGTGACATAAATCAGCAGTTTTTGTCCCCTTTCTGTGTAAAAGTGTAATGTTTTTTTTTTGTCTGTGTGTTTAAGAGAGGAGGGTTTGACATGAGTATGTGGATTATGTTTTAGGACTTTTGGGTGCGTGTGTGTGCTAGTAAATAATTATAGCTTAGCTGTATGCACAGACTGCTTGATGGCACTGAGAAGTGTTGAGTAAATATGCTGTGTGTGTGCGTGTGTGTGTGTGTTAGTGGGGCAGTGGGAGGACTAATGGAGACGTTCATTTACTCCTCTTTGTTTGAAGGAGCTACTTCAGCTTGAGAGGGATACTCTCACCAGATCCACATGGCGCTGTTTAACACCTTACACACACACACACACACACACACACACACACACACACATTCCAGTGCACATTACACTGTGTCATTCCTGAAGAGTTATCCCTGCACGGAGACTGTCCTGGCTGGAAAAACAAGCCCACTGAAACACCAGAGGAATCCCCCTCCTCCATATTCAGCTGGGCATTAGCTTATTTATGAGCCACAGGGAAGTGAATTTACTGCAAGATCAATCACACGCGGACTTTGTACCTCATGTGCCTCTGTCTCCAGAATGAAGTCGAAAAGCACCTTTTAGTTGTATAATGAAACGGTCAGAAAAGCAGCCCTGAGGGGTAAATTGGTATGTAATGACTTAATGAGGGGAAACAAGAAAACATGAAAATAGAATAATAACAATGAATGGAGTTACTTCTTTCATATTTAAGCCTTTGTCTAACATATATTGTTTCCATCTACGAATAATTCATCTTTAAAGTGTAACTGAAGCAGAAGATAAAGTGTTGTCATCCTTTCACATAGAAAGATTTTTCTCATCAAACCCAATGAATTATACACTGTTATGGGAGATGTATTGTGCTCAGAGTACATCATCCACTATCTAACTATAAAATGATACTTGTACCCCCACATACTCAACCATAAATCCACCTATTCTATACATTTGAATGGAGACCTCTGTATTATTTCATAAGAGGCATGTTTCTTCACAGGTTTATGGTGCGACCTTGGTCATATAATGTATTGCTGTGCGCGCGCGTGTGTGTGTGTGTGTGTGTGTCCCATTCTTGTCCAACATCCAGACTAATAACAGAGTTCTTTGGTTTCTCCCTGCAGCAGGCGGCCAGGTTCCAGCCAGCACTAGCCTGCCATCTGTCCCCCCACTCTCCCCTGTGACCCAGAACACAGCCCCCAATATGAGGTGATTCATCTTCTCTCTCTCTTTCTCTCGCTCTCTTTTTCTCACACACATGCACAATCAGCTGTTTATGCACATGCGCTTACACAATCAGTTATTTATGCATATGCTCTGATTATTGTTTTTGTCTTTATTCCATATTTTTTTTCATCATATTAAAAACACATTTTTGCTGACGGTGTATTTTTAAAAGCATCTTTTGTGAGTTTTCAAAGAGTTTGTTTAGCCTTTTGGCCAATTACTGTTAAATTACTCCGTCCGCTGTCTGTTTTGTTTTTTTTAGTATCTCGGAGCGTTTGGAGCATGCCCTTGAAAAGGCAGCTCCCCTACTGAGGGAGATCTTTGTGGACTTTGCCCCTTTCCTCTCTCGCACTCTGCTAGGCAGCCATGGACAAGAGCTCCTTATTGAGGGCACCAGTGAGTAGAAAATTATGGAAATTCCTTAGAAGTCACATCATCATTTTAGATCATCTCACAAACCTCAACCATGCAGGGATTCTTATTTAATTTCAACAATATGTCCAGGCTATTGTTAATCCAATATTGTGATGAGTCGCGCTGCGCCGGTAGCCGTGCTGAAGGTTTCCAGGGGGCCAGGTCAGAGGCCAGGCCACTAATAGCAGTGTTTGGGATGTCTGCTGCCACCAAACAAAATGGAAAGTTGATTGATAGCTGTAAGGGGGGGCTGGAAAAAATAGGGTGGGGCTGTATGTGCATGCATGTGTGTTTGCACGAATGTGATGTTACATGTGTCTCTGTGAAACACGGAGACACATGAAACATCCGCTGAAGCGCACTCTGGACACTCTAGCGGCCCCCTGCCCTCTAAAAGCCCAGGGCTTGCCATTAGGGATCAATGGGACATATGCTAGCCAGGCCTGTAATACAAGGCCCAAATATGTATTAGTTTACAGTAACATCATGTCGGCTCATTAGGCCCATCAATACTATCCGCTCCCTTGCAGATGGCACAAGGTTAGGTAATCCCTGATGGTTAGCGTGTGCTGTCACAGAAATCCAGAAAGCTGTTTAAAATCAAACACAAAACTTTTTCTTGTTTCATATGCCATTATGTCTGACTCCCTTTACTTTATATTTCTCCAGGTCTGGTGTGCATGAAGTCCAGCAGCTCAGTGGTGGAGCTTGTCATGCTTCTGTGTTCCCAGGCAAGTCTGGCATCTTTATCTTTCCTCAGGCCTGCGCTCTGCTTTTCCAGCAGGCTGATTTATCAGCCTCACCTTGAGTGCAGTAAATTCACAGAGCCTTATCTCTCCCCCACCCTACCTTGTCTACCTTTCCATATTCACCCTTCCCCTCGTGAGGGCAGAGCGAAGGTATATTTGGCCGCAAATATTGGTTGGAGGGTCAAGGGTGGGCGACCTGTCCGCATCACCTTTTGACCTGAGCGGGGCCCTTGTGGCCTGGGCCAAACTGATGAGGAGGGATAATGTAGATTTGATGGTGCTTTGCATTGATTATCCCTCTCTTCTCTGTTGTCTTGTGGGTGTTTTGTTGCCAAGTTTATTTAGCTGCTGCTGGATTCATGAATACTAATTTAGGGATCATAAGCAGGCGTGGGCAGATCAATGATCGGGGTTGTCAATACATCACTTCAGGACAGCTGATTAGTATTTAGAGACAGAAAGCTACTGAAGGGCTTTACCATGTGCAGACCATAAATGCAGCACACGGTGAGCTTTACATTTAGGGTGAATTTAGTCTGTGTATTTTGCTTGAAAAACACTTATGTTCATAGTACATCAGAAATAAATAAACAAGAAGTTGCCCTCACATGCACAGCCAGTGACAAGGACAGCAGATAATAACTCATCCCAGGCCGTGTTTGTGTGCATCTTTATCGTTTTTAAAGAACCTCATAAAAAAAAAAAACAAAAAAAAAAACGACACGCACACAAAAAACAAGGTTTCCAATAATACAAAAGCACATCTGATTAATGACACCCCTCTCACTGCTCCACTCGCCTGTATTTTTTTTTTTATCAGCTTCATTTCCTAAAGAAATAGCTCCTGTCGTTTCGTTCCTGCACCCTTTAACCTCCATACGTTTGTTTAGTTCCTATAGTTCACTTTACTTCTTCTCAAAAAAAAAAAAAAAAAAAGCTAATACAGTCAGATCACACATCTGTGTGGATGTCAGTGGCCATGCATAAATTGGGGCTAGTGGGACTCGGGGAGGGAATGTGAGCCCCGTAATGTCCAGGGACGATGGAATAGCGGGAATGAAAGCTAGATAGAAAACCAAAGAGAGAAGAATGACAGGCTCTAATGCACCTATTTGTCATATCTGTCAGGGTGTTGTTTAATGCTAATCTAATCAAAGGCAGAATCTTGGTGATTGTTCCACTGCACAGCTCATGCCACGCTTCCCCCTCTTTGGTCCCTAGCCCAGGCTATTTCTTCTTTTTCTCTGAGCTCCAAGCTATCCCACCCAATTTCCAAAACACACACACACACACACACACACACACACACACACACACACACACACACACTGTTTCAGTCGGAGGACCAGGGATTGGACAGCATAGTGTTGATTGCATCAATAAATCATCCAACCAAATTCTCTTACAGCTAATGCAAATGTAATTTTATTGTTGTGTAAAGGGGAAGAGGAGGGGGGCCTAGAAAGGTAGGGCCAATGCACTGCCTCTCACAAGGGAAAAGAGGAAAAGAGGGACAGACTTTCCTCTGGGCTAAATTACAGTGTATAATTATGTGTGTGTTGGTTCCCCTTGTGGGGCAGGGAGAGTGGGCCAGTGCCGTGATTGATGACGTTATTTAGCAAAGTTTGTTGGGCCCTCTGGCACAGGAAGCGCTCAATTGTCTTTACAGGAAGTGCCTCTGTGGCCATCTTGTGACCCCCCCCCCCCCCCCCCCCCGCCTTCGAGTCAACCAGTGGAGCGAGTAGATGGAGATGATTTTGATTGATTTTTTTTCTTTCTTTCTTTCCCCTCTCAACCCCCATGCCTTCATCAGAGATGTGACGCGATACCGTCTCTGTGAAATTTTAATTAATTTCCCAAGCTTTGAGATGGAGTGGAGCCAGGGTGAAGGGTCAGGAGGCTGGGGACTGCAGAGCAGTTTTTAATCAGGGATCCTATGAAAGTTGCATTGGCGGCCACATCAGCTTGGCATTGAGGAGGGGATTGTAAACCGCTGTTTGATGGTACCCCTTTTCGAGACGAGTACAACAGCGCTCCCAATTAAAGGACCATTTTGATAAGACATTAACTGTTGGGGTGGCATACTGCCCTTGTTCTCAGCTGTAATATTGATCTTCACACACTGCTGAATATACAAAGTGAGGATTAATGATCATAAACTCTGGCTTTAACCACTACTGAGGACTACTCAATATAGGGGAAAAAAAAAGCTGACTGTCAATTGTGTTCTTATTTATTCAGTATTTATTGTCTTTAAAGGCTTACAGCTGACACTTTCCCATTATTGTGTATTTGGGAGGATATGGGAGATTAATTTTTGACCTATAAAAAGTCGAATAGTGAGTCAGATTTTTTTTTTTTGTTTTACACTCTTAGTTTTTGTTTAACTAACTGTATATAAAAGATGTATATAACATTGTACCACAAACGATTGGCTTGTGGACTTCCATGTTGAAGCCTTTAGTTAAAATCATAATTGTGACTAAATATAGCCAGAAGTTATCAGCTGTTTGTGAGCTGCATCCAGAAACTTTATAGGTACAATTCACATATATTACCTATGAATCTTAACTGATACTAGACACTAAGCACGAGGTCTTGCACTTTTTCGTCTTCCCGTTTTTGTCGTACTCACAGTCAACGTTTCGCTTCCCCGGTGCAGTTTTTGAACTCGCTTCTACCAAAGATATCTGATTAATAAATAATGCACTGGGACGAGAGAGAGAGCTTTTCCTTGTGCTTGCTGCCATCCGTCGAGAGCTTTGAGAAATCATCTCATTGGATACTGGACAGTCTACGATGAGCAGGGGCTCATTAATCTTCTCAGTAGCTGCATTTGTGTCCTGTAGATCAGCCATTATTGTCCGGCACCTCTGTCAGACCATCCATCCTTCTGCCATTTATCAGAAATGCATCCTGTACATGGAGTGGAAAGAAGAGAGGGAGGGAGAGTGAGTGTGCTGTGGGCTCGTGGAGTGTCGTTTTCATGATGGTCAAGACTGGGTGCAGAAGAGGGAGAAAGAGGGGAAAACTGAATACTGAAACGAGGTCATCAGGTGGCTCTGCTATGCTGTCAGAGGTCTGGGCCTAATTTACAAAGCACTGAAAAAGCAGCTTTAACAGTGTCAGTGGGGAAAAAGAAAAAACACACTGAAAAATGTCCCGTATGATGGATTTTAGATTTTGTAAGTCCCATTTCCTGAATCCAAAATTCTTTCAAAAGCTATATATCTGTGATATATATGGTTAGCCATGCTAGCAGCCACCACCTCTATACTCTTGTTATTTGATCCACTACTTTGGTCCCGATTGACACTTCTCGGACGCCTGTCAATCTCTGATTTAAGTAAAGCGTTTCGTCGTGGCCGCTGATGCAGATAATCCTTAAATTGTAATTCAATAACATCGGTGTTAACCCGCTAATCCAATGACTGTGCATCATCATATGTTCCCAGTCCGTCTCACCAAAGTTAACCTGTTTAACAGATGGGCACCTCTCCTTCAGTCTGCAGGGAGAAAGACATTGACTTCCCCAAACACTTGGCTGCTCCTGACCTCTGACCCTCTGACCTCCAGGTTAGAAGTGGAGAGCTACTTGGGCGCAGAAGTTTAAACCCACGGAGTCGGGGAACAGTTCGGGAGTGTACGCTCATGAAAATCAATAGCATAATGTGAGAAACGAGGGAACGGGGAAGTTGAAGCCTTGACGGTTACTTTTGTCCACTTTATATTTTATGTAACAGGTTTGTTTTAAAAGTTACGCTTGTGAAAGCCGGTCCCATGTTTGAGTTGCTCAAATAGTCATTTATTTCTGTCAGTGAACATTGTTTCTTCTTCTCTCCCATAAGCGATGGATCAAACGCAGGCCGTGTTGAATGAACCACTTGGGGAGCTGAGAGAAAAGTGAGGAATGTGATGAAACCAAGGGACAAAAAAATACTTTCTCCATCGTTTTTCGGCACAGTCAGACCCGCACCCCATCGTGCTGTTAAAGAGGCACGCAAGGTTCAAGATCAGTGAAAATCAAAGTGTTATTTTTTTCCCTCCCTCTCTGCTGGCCCTCGCTCCACGCTTTGCTCCAGTGCCCCTTTACAGCTGTGCCACGAGGCTCACTGTCCCTGCCATTGCTCTCTAGTTCATAGGACAATATCATGCTGCATATTCTTTGAAAGTTTCACCGACCTTTGAGGCTTAGAGAAAACACAGTAACGCCAACTGGCACTTAATCCTGCAGACTCCCCATCGTTGCCAACTATGCAGCCGCAAAGGGGGCAGCGGGGTGCGTTGTGTTGGAGGAGCTTAGGGTCAAGGAGGGCTTCCTGACAGGAAGTGAAGTCTAGCTGAGAGGAGAAAATCAGACAGGAGACTCCTAAAAATATTGAGTGGCTTTTAATTTGGCTCCCAGGCGGATTTTACTGTGAACTGGGCTTCAAGTCGCACGAATGGCCGGTTATTTATACGCAACATAATTTTCTTTCATATAAATGAATTTCCCTCCCCTCCCGACAGGCACTCCTAATGCAGTGTTTTCTTACCTGTCAGGTCCCTTGTTATAAGACCTTGGAATGCGCTTCTGTTTTTCCCCTCGCTATCCTCTCTCAGCTAACCGGTTGTTAAAATCACGACCCGTCGTCTTCGCGCACATTTTCAGTAGGAATTCACTCGCCCTCGTTTATGATCTGGGACGGGAGAGGTTCAAATATTTGGCATGATTTAGCTTTAAAGTGGGAATCTTTACCTTGTGTTATTCCCAAATCCTTAACTTGGAGATCGCACAAATCGCCTTGTGCGTACAAAGTTCTTTTTATAGCTTTATTTACCATTTATTTTGTGCATTTAGCTTCCTGAATAATTAGTGGTGCAGAAACAAAGTTTGTTTGGGGAACAGTGTTTTGTTTATGTGTGTCTTTTTCGGTCCTTGGTTTGCCATTGCCAGTCCCGGTTGATCCTGCAGTCCTTGTGCAATGGGCCGTGAACTGCTACTGTACTATCCCACAAAACATTTCCTGCAACACCGCAGAGCTTCCTCAGAAGAAGTGGGCATATAAAAGGCCCAAGAATTGCCATTTTGTTCATTTTCTCCTAGATCATGCTGCAGTTAGAGAAGCTTGGAGCCAGCATTTTGGGGAATAAAAAACAACCCTTTTTCAGTCAGTGTAGTTAAGAATAAACCTGTAATGATTGCTCAAAATTGTCAGTTAGAAAAAAACTTTTTTAATGTTTTGTTTTCTGGAAAATTTATACAAATGTTGTGCGTTACTGCACTGAAATGTCATAAAAATTACATTTGGACGAGGTGATGATTTCATTTCAACATGTGTTTGATTTGGACCTGAAACGGCTGCATATGGTGTTTTTAAATATTCCTTTTCTCCTCACACCATTAAAATCCACCAGCTGAACTGCATATCATATTACAGAATAAGTTTAAAAGAAAAAAGAGGAAAAAGTCAGTTTTTAAATAACATACCACTGGCTTATAAAATGCTCTGTATATATTTATGTATTCCCCTTACATTTACTTTTCGTGCAGAGTTCAAGTGGTTGTAACATATGTTTTGATTTGTCTGTTTGG
Source organism: Mchenga conophoros (assembly GCF_057382185.1). Lineage (NCBI taxonomy): Eukaryota > Metazoa > Chordata > Actinopteri > Cichliformes > Cichlidae > Mchenga > Mchenga conophoros. The sequence continues at coordinate 17,306,268 of NC_140531.1, forward strand.
GGTATGGGGGCTTTAGGCTTAGCTTTCTCACTCTGTGTTAGTATAGCCATGACAGTGTGATCCCATGAAGCTCTCGGAGACCGAGCAGTATAAATATTTGGACATCAGTAAATATTCCTTGGGTTGTGAATTTGATCACGCAAACACCAACACGAGTGTCTGTTTTTCTTTAAGCAGATAGCATCTGAACATGCAGATGTGGATTGTTGAAAATGTACACCAGTGTTAAGTTATTCATACACACAAGCGCAGCAGACGCAGCATTAATAACAAACTACCGAGCTTCCGTATTAATCAGGTTAAAGAGCAGTATATTTTTAGAGCCTTTTTTTCTTTTTTCTTTTGCTTTGACTTCTGCATCCACAGGCTCTTTCTTTTGGTCATTGTTAACATCAGGTCACTTCTCATAAACATTTAGATCTCAGTTTGTTTCCTTGTCTCTCCCCCACCCCTCTTTTTTTTTTTTTTTTTTTCGCTCAAATGTCCAAATCAGAGTGACAAAGTTGGCTGCCGCCACCTGCAAGCGGCATGCCAGTGATCAAAACGTTTTTGGTTTTTTTTGGTTTTTTTTCTTTGAATGCGTGCATTTTATTTGCATCGGTTGACTTTTTTCTCTCACTGTTCAGTTAATGTGGCAAAAAAAGACATTAAACAGTGAGGCGTTTGAGTAAAAGGGGGGAGAGGAAAAATCAGTAGCTTTTAGCCTCTTTAATTTAGCTTCTGCTGCTCTGCCACTTATGACATGCAGATTTATGCTCTTGCCGTCTCATCTAAAGTTGTATTCCCCGAGCCTTTCAGATCAACAAATACTTGTGATTATGAGTGATGCCACCGAAAAGCACAACTGACTTATTTATTATTTCGACAGAGCCGAGACGGTTCTTTCTTCGGTGTTGGAAAATGTTTTCCTTGTGTTGTGGCGAGTCTGATGTTTGAAAGGCGATTTTGCTCAGGAGGTCTGTGTTTTCTCACCAGTGGTAGTGGTATATTTAGAAGTTGATTATGGATAATCAGCTGTAATGACGGAAGTGCATGGCATGTGTGTTTAGACTCAATGCCATCATCATGGAACGCAGAGCAAACAGAGCTGTCTTATTGACTTGAGATTTAGACATTAGGCATTTTCATGAACAGATTCATGCATAGCAAAACATAAATGCCGGTAAAGTGCATTAAACGTGTGCACGATCTCTCTCTTTCGATCGCTTTAAAGTCGGGATCAAAGATCGGCTGCCTCTCTCGCGCGTCCTATCATCTGTTAGGAGGTCAGGTTAAAGGTGAGAGGTCACAAATGGCTGCTTGTATCCTCTCATCAGGAGCGATGTGGTCACGGCCTCTATCGCAGCCATAAAAGCTGCGACACTGCTGACCAGGGCAGCCAATATCCAATATTCTATCACTGACCTGTCCCTGTTTCCTTTTTGTCACTGGGAGATGTCCCTCAGATCAGGGTCACTGCTTTTTTAATTCAACTAGAGGAGCCATTTCTTGCCCATAATGACACCATTAGTCTTGCTATCACCTTTGTCCATGTCCCCCAAAATGCCAATGGTCTCTACGCTTTTCATCGAGCCTAATTTAGACGCAGAGCTTATCCCGGCCACAGATTCAGATCCAATCTTTATTACTTCAGGATAATCTTTTACTTTCTAGAGTCTGGCATCAAAATCTTTAAGGCTTTAAAGGCATAAAGGAAATTTTATGTCACCGCTTTTCTGGTTCTCCAGAGCACGACTCTATTTACAGCCCTGCTTCCTGTGGTGTTTATTTGAAATCCAGCTCGCACAGTCTGGATCAGTTTAGAATATCCACACAGCCACAGGCTAACACTCATGGTTAATGTCCTTCAACTACAGTCAATGCTTCAGTTAGAAGGCCCCAAGGCTACTCTGACATGCTTCCTCCAAAGCAGTCCTCAGCCACAAAACCCTCTCCCAGAAACGCTGTTTCCACTCCCTCGCCCAGACTCGTATTCCCTCTGTGCCCTCTTGTATTTGGAATGTATTGTAAACACGGTCAATGCCAATATGGTCCTGCAGGACAAAAAGCAGTTATGAACTGAGGTTAAGTGTAAGGTTGTTTTGTATATGACGTGCACTTGGGCACAGAGTGATGGTGCACAGGCGTTTCAGAAGAACGGTACTCTTGACTGCCATGTGATTAGTTTTGATGGGCTTGTGCTTAAAAATTGCACAGGTGAGAAAATCTCGACGCACCCACAGATATGTGTGGATGTGTATTAGAAATTCTCGTAAACTGATCTTTCCTTCCTCCTCGCAGCGCTGATATTCACGTCCCTGCGGGCTCTCTATGGGGTTACTGAAAAGCTAGTCTCTGTGTAAACACACGATTTCCTCTATCAGCTCCAGAGATGATGACAGCCGAGTTTAGGCTTATACGCAAGTTTTTCACTTCATAGCTGTTCTGTGTCTCTGTGAAACGATTAAATGGAAATGATAAAAATTAGTGGTTTTGATTACTTTGGAATAAAAGTGTCTCCAAGTCTGAATAAATTGTGGATCACAGTTATTCTCACAGTAGTAACTGTTAAACATTTGTCAACTGATGGCAAGTTTTAATGTTGGTTAACAAAAATATTAAGAATGCAAAGAAAAAAAGAAGTCCAAGCTTTGAATAATGATTTTTGTAAGAGTAGTTTGGTGGTTTAGGTCTCCAACCTGAGAATTTTTTTGTGCATTTTTCTCCAGCTCCCCTGAGAGGAAGAAGGGGGGGAAACGCTGTGAGCTTCAGACAGCCCCCCGTGACCTTGTTGCTTTATTATTCTTTTGACGGTTGCGTTGAAGGTGTTGAAATGTGGAACAGAACATGAGAGACGATGACCGGCCGAGTTTCCCTTCTCTCGTTGTCCCTTCGAAGTTGAGGATATAAGGCGCACACGGCTGCGGTTGGATTGTTTAGACTGACACCTCGAACCATAACGCTAGTCAAAGAGAGGAAGAAATGTGTGTATTTACTTGTGATAAATGCACTCTCAACACGGCTCTTTCACTGCTGCGCAATGGTGGGCTCGCATATTATGCAGCCGGCGCTAATCCAAGCAATTCTTAATCCTTTTTGGATCATGTTTTATGTGATATTAGGGGCCTGTAAAGAAGTAGCTAAGTCAGAGGGATTAAAAGCTTTACATGGAGCTACTGTTTTTGTTCAAACTAAATTCACTTTGACCCAGACTAAGAAAAACTCACTTATCTTGTAAACGTATCATTTTTGCCTCTTGCTGCTGCTAATGTATAGCAACAGAGTTCTGTACTATTGTAAAAAGTTGCATCAGTAACATGTTGATGTTTGTGTTGCAGGAATGGCAGAACTCCATCCAGAAGAATGCCGGCTTAGCCTTTATCGAGCTGGTAAACGAAGGCAGGTAGGTAACTCCGACCTGCCTCTCTTTTTGCAGCAGCACTAAATTATCTCTCCAACCTCCATTCATCAGCCACTTTCCAATTTCACCTTCCTCGGATCGCATCGTACCCCTCCTCCACTCGGGCACCCGAGATCCTCAAGGCCCGTGCAATATGGTGGCTGTTCAAGACAACAATCAATGGTTGAAAAGCGCAGAGGGACTTAGGGGAGTGAGGATGGAGGACCGCTGCGTTCAAGGGTCCATTCAATACCTGCTTATCCCAGTGGGACTTGGGGAGAGAAAGAGGGTTTAGGTAGAAGGTGATAGGAGCTCTGAGTGCTGGTTCCTCTGCAACACTTGGGAAATCGCTCTTAATTTGCCACTCGGGCCTTTCTGCCTGAGCCTTTATCTGTCGGCTACCATCTCTGTTTTTCAATTATTCCCACATATGAAGCTTCATTTTGCTAATAAGAGGTCACCCTTCTTACTCTGGCTCCTTTGTAGTATTCACACTCAGTTTCAGGTTGGTAGAGCAACACTTTCTATTATTGATCCTCAGCTTTTAGAATTGGCAGAGGGTAATCCCAAGTAACACAAATGAGATAGCAATGTTATCATTTGACGTGTTTGTCTAAGAAAGTGTTAGAAAATTACTTTCCAGACTTTGCTGTTATGATACATGTAATATATAATATAATTTTTCAATCAATCTTTATTTATTACAGACTCATAGGAGGATAAACAAATAAGAAATACACTCAAATCGCAGTCAACCCAAAAAGTACTTCAGCTATTAACAACTTTGGCGTTTGTGACATATAATAATTTTAAGCTTAATATACTTGATATTCTTAATACGTTATCTATGTATCCATCCATCCAAGTTTTAAGTATGTGACACTTTTCTTTGGGAAAATAGATTCAGAAGTGGAAAACCATCCTACGTTGTGAGTATGCTGTACTTTTCAGGGATCGGGCTATATTATGATGTGGATTAATCTTTCCTTTTAACATCCTAATTTTTTTGCATAATTAATTAATATTCATTATGTCAATGTACATGATGGATTTTCTATTATTCAGCTGTCAATTACTTACAGTGTAGTTTGTATCTCCTTTCATGTAAAACACCCAGAAGTTGGACATGGTTAATATATAATACAGCTCACACCCTGAAAAGTACAGTTACTATATGAGATGGAGATGTATATTGTTTGGTTTTCACTACTTACAACAGTTAATGTAAGTAAATGTATCTTTTTTCTGTAAAAACCTGACTTGTTAGCCCCTAATTCTAGTTGCCTATAAGATTTACACCATTTTCTGTCAGTAAAGAAAATAATTTGGTGCAGCTCTGCTGGATTTTCTGGTATGCAGGTATGACCAGTCCATCCAAACTGCTTTTTTCCCGAATTTTCTTTCCAACAAGATTTTAAAAGTTCTTCTAAAGTGGCACGTGCTTAATATGATTGAATTTTACAACCCTATTTTAACAGGATTTGACCACATGTGCAATCATTAACTTGGTGCGGTATAAAGAAGGGCCAGTGGTTAGGTTATTGATAGTGGGGCCGGAATAAGGACTCGGAGGTTGCAGAGGCCCCAGTGCCTCCGCTCCCCTGCTGCACTGTGCTGAAACTGGAGGCTTAGGTTACAGCCATCCCGCTGCCAGTCCCAGCCTGCCCCCACCTCTCCTCTCTGTCCACCGGTCTGTTATTGTTCCACTTTGCACAGTCCTGACCTGTGGGGCTGCGGAGAGGTTTCTGTGACCCGCGCACACACATAACATGCATGTTTCATCAACACTGATAAGAAGAAGGAGGTAGACTACATATGTAGCAACACAAGCAGAGATCCTCCCTCTTGTCAGATGCATATCATTAACAGATCAATTAACACCTGCACCCCAGGTAGAAGACAAATGTGCTTTGGGTTGGTTTTCAAATTAGATTTTCTGCTTATTTCGCACGGTTCCTTTTCAATATTTCATGGATATTACATGGCGGGTTTATCTGTAGGTTTAAACAAGCTTTAAATACAGTGATGCTCTCGATTTTGTGAAATTTCGAAGCGTCTGAGGCTAAATGACTTATAAGCTGTTATGTTAATGAAGGAATAAATCTTACACAGTATTGCAGTGTACTGATGGCCACTCTCCCATCTGCCCTCAGGCTTCTGAGTCACACCATGAAGGACCACCTGGTTCGTGTGGCTAACGAAGCTGAATTCATCCTCAGCCGACAGAGGGCCGAAGACATTCATAAACATGCAGAATTTGAGGTAAGATGCTGCGCAGTTTAGGCAAACACACAAGCATGAACACAAAATGCCCATTGAAAATATTTTTATTACGGAAGAAAAAAAGTATAAAAAAAAAATACGAAAATGTATATAAACTGTGATTTTCACCAGCCTGGCGCAGGAAGTTTTCATAGACACTAAAATCGTTTGCCACAATTTATCTTAAAGATGCAAGGACAGCTTTTTCAGTGAATTGGAATCAAAAATATATCATTAATTATATTTTAATAAGGATGAAGGATGTTTGCAAAATCAGTCTGGCTTTCCCCCTGTGTGACCCATGGCAACTTTATCCATTTCAGCAGCTTTGACTGCTTTGATAAGAATTCTTGACTTGTTATTGGTATGCTCTGACTGTGTATATGTTGAATAAAAACAAACAAGCGGTAAAAGTGGTGGGAAAGGTGCCGATCCAGTGGCTACTTTAAACCATAAAGTTGTAGAATCTGTCACAGTAAATCTAGAAGACAAATGTTTACTTTTCAAACATAACCCTGGCTAATTGGGAACATAGAGACACATACAGATGTAGTTTCAGGCGCGTGTTAACTGCTTTGCACATACAGTTTGGCTAGCCCCAGCTTAGTGTTAATTTATCCCTGTACATCTCAGTGTAACGGTGGACTTGCCTCTGTGTCTTAACTTCTCCTATTCCTCCTTCTAGCTCTCAGGACAAACGTTGCCATTCACATGTAGCCGCCGGGCCAACTCTGTCCTGACCCGTAGGCACCTCTCGCTGCTCCTTCGCGAGTCCAACTCCACTTCACTCCCCCGACTCTTCTTTCTAGATCTCACCAAAATCATTTCCTGTCCTGCTGAGATCCTGTCCATTATACTCCCACTGGGGGTGTATTTTGCCAATGACAGGAATATGGCATCCTCCCCTCTCTTCCATCCCTCCCACCATCATTTCTCAGGAACCTGCCAGCACTAAAAGCTGCAGACAGACCTGAGAGGTGCTGGCCTGAAGGGCTCACTGTGTGTAAGCCTTGGCCCCCACTTGGCAGTAAAATGTGATGCTTTCTTTTTTTTTTTTTTTTTTAAGGTTCAAGGAAGGGTCTTTCTTACATTTGGGTAAAGTAGAATCCCTTAAGACTGCAGAAAGTCAATCACAGGGGCGGAGGCACAGCACGTGCACTTGAGCATTTATACAGTGAAGAGAGCAAAACATGGCAATCACAGGCTAGACTGCTTTCCTGTGTGATTGTCATGTTATTCGGCTGAACCCGTACTGCTCATACAGTGCCAAGTGTCAGTCATTTGCACAGTATTGTTTGACATGATTTGACCTTATCATCATCAGCACTGACTCTTAGAGTATGATTAAGTTCTACAAGGGTAATACCGGCAGTTTTTGTTTTTATTCCAGTCTATGCAGGTTTGGGCATTTGGCAAGTAAAAGCATCTTACAGTAGGTTGCTAGACTGGCCGATCGACAGACCAGGCAGTCAGTTTGCACACGATGGCCCCAAATGATCCTGCGCTGCCTCAGCCTTCTGCTGTGGCCGTGGGCCACGTACTCTTATTGTAACCATGTCCTATCCCTTCTACATTTCTCCAGCATACAGGTCCTGATTGCTAGCCTGGCATGTTGAGCAAAGAACAGACTTGCTGTCCTCGGGTCTGCAAATCTAATATCTTTCTTTTTTTTTTTTTCTTTTTTTTTTTTGCTGTGTTTTCTTGTTATTTTCTCTTTCTGTATTTCTACATCTCTTCCAGCTGAGGCTTCTGGGCTTTGAAAACCTTTAAAATGTGTACTGAAATAGGGAGTATTGCAAGAATAAACAGTTGAACTGAGTTCAAGCCTTAATAAATATAAAGTAATTTGTGTAGTTACCTACACAAACTAAATAGTCTATGATGGATTTTATGACAGAGTTTATCAAGACGCTTCTGTGAGGGGTAGCTACGTGTATGGAGACTGAATTCTTTCTGCATTTTAGGGCATTGTGGGTTTGTCAGCATTCACTTTCATAGATTTTGTTTCCATATTACGTGCAACAAAGAAAACGTAGGTCCCTCTGCAAAGCTAGCTGTGTTTTGGGGTTGTCATTTGTAACTTTACCTTCCCTTGCAACCTCCCAGCTGTCCTTAATCAGATACCCAGCAAAGCTTGTCCCAAACTATGCTTCACAATTGAATTCCCCACTTAAATGCAGTTGCTCCACGGTGACCTCTGAGAAGAAGCGAACCCTGATAAGTCTTGCTCTGATATTGCTGTATTGATTTTTGCCTCTATACAAGCTCTACTTGAGCCTGCTGGAGCCAATGGTTTCATTTTGCACTGCCACAATAAAAATAACAGGCCAATGAAAGGCCCTCCACCCCCACCCTTTTGGGGGGGGGGGTTGTGAAATAATTTTCAGTTATGTCCCAGATTTTTAAAGGGTTGTTTCTCTGCATTGTGTTGCGGTGACACTTCAGATTGGTTATTGTTTTGTGAGGAAATAAACCTCCAAATGGGCCCCCACAGCGCGTCATTTGAGGTATCAAAATAAGGTTTTCTGAAGGGGGAAAAAAAAGAGAGCAATTCCCTCCCCATCCTCTGCTACATCTGAGAAATTCTGTTTTAAACAGCAGCAGCAAATCTCAACCAAGGCACCAGCAATGAGATTAATTCGATCCATAAAAACACAAATTTATGTTTACTCCTTGTCAGATTGCATATCGTTGAGAAGGCAGTGATAGAGGAGCGTTTTGATTTAGATACCCGTTTGCCTCAGAGACGTAACATATGCTTTTTCTCTCTCACTGTCCCTCTCTTTCTTTCTCACTCACACTCTCTCTGGCTCTCTGTGGGACAGAATTGAGTTATCTTTGGCCCTGAGAGTAAGTTATTACAGCGGGCTTAGGGTGAAACAGAGATGAAGATAACTAGGGGGGAAATCCAATTACCTTTTAGGGTTCTCTATCTAATAGGATCCTTAATGTGAAGGAGATCTGCAGATCGGATGCTGCCGCCCAGCACAGCAAATGATAGACTCCGATATCTTCCACGGGAGCTGGGAGGAGAGGAAGCCCGAGAGATGGAAAGAAGGAGAGCGAGAAATCGAACTCCCTCTTTTTATGGGGCTGTTCATTAGGGATGAAATGTGGTGGGCTCAGGGGCAGAAGGGCAGATAAGAAGGCTCAGATAGGGAAGAGTGAGCAACACCCAAGTCATTTCTATTCTTACTCTTCCTTCTTGCTTCTTGCCTTTTCCCCACATATAGCCTCTTGATTCATCCTCTGCTGCTCTCTGGAGTAATTAGTGTGAATGCTTGAAAAGCATTCACAGTATTGTTATTCTAATCTTTATTATTAGTGTGAATGCTTGAAAAGCATTCACAGTATTGTTCTTCTAATCTTTATTATTCTATTTTATCTATTCCGTACGTTTTTTGTACTCCTACTCCTTCAAAACCGTTCAACTTAGAAAAACCATTCAAACACCATTAGATTCCTCTTCTTTTGGACATGACTGCTTCTACTTTTCTCATTTTTAACATTTATATTTTTAATTTTATTCAACTTTATTCAACAAAAATTTCCCATGTATTTCAATGGGGACACCCTTCAAATTCTCATTCAACTTACTCATTTTTAAACTCCTACTACTTCCACATACGTTGACATAGAGCCACCATTCAAACTTTAAAACGAAGACAAGACATTCAACTATTCAACTTGTATTTATCTTTTCAATATCTATTATACTTTTTCTTCAGTTCCAGTTTAAGTTTCATGATGTTTTTTCACCCGTTTCAGAGTTTATAATGGGTGTGTATGGGACGGAATGTTGGGGCTAGAGTGAGGCAGCTCAACTGCTAGAGTGAGAGGAGCAGAAAAATTAATCTTAAAATCTTTTTTAAAACTGCTGCTGTGTCCGCAGCGTTTGCTCTACAGGTATGATTTTACCCTCAAAACGTAGCCATGGCTGTCCTCTTTCATCCAATGTGTTTACTATTGTACTAGGTGTTATGGTTCTTTCATAAATGTCACCAATGCACAGCCTCCTCCCTCCAACTCTTCCATAGACTCTAATGTTAAAATGGCTCAGAAGGTTCGTTTGAAAATCAGAAGAGCATGGTGTCTTTCCACTGTCACCACGTCCATATAATAAGCTCCACAGGCATGAAAACTGAGAATTAGGTAGACTAGACATGGCTGTCGCTCACGGTGAAAGAATTTTGTCAATACGACTTTTACTTTTCATTTGGGAGCGATTTGTTTCGGCCTGACTTTTCTGTTCATTTTAAGCAGCAAAAGTGAGGCGCATGTCTGTGTACGTGTGTATGGAGCCATTGGGTGCGGTCACTATAGCAACCAGGCTCACACCTGCCTGCTTAACGAGCTCTCTCTGCCACTCTGCCAAAATTCATCTTAAGCACTTCTCTTTCAACTGCTGCTGTGTCCACAGTGTTACAGCCATCATTTTACCCTCAAATTGTCACCATTATTGTTCTCTTTCCAACACCGTATCTTTCAAAGCTCAGGCATTTAAACTTTTTAAACTGTGTGGATCAAAGTGGAGGGATCACATTTGAGTCATTCAGTGATTCAAAGAATATGACCTTTTAATATTCATTCAGATGTTTTCTGACTCTAAATGTTCTTTTCTCATTTCTTAGGGTTTTCTAATTTACATTTAAAACATTTTCAGTTTTTTTCCAACTCCTCCTTCTGTGTAACCTTCAGCTTTTAGCAGTTCAGCACCTTTGTTTTCAGGTTAAATTCGTTTTTTTTTTTTTTTGTTTTTTTTTTATCTCATTCAATATTTTTAACTCAAAATTCAGCAATTAATTCATTTCAGTGCATACATTCAGATTCAAGCATTCACACTGCAGTTTCTTCAGAAAATGCACTTTCTAGTTAGTGTGAATGCTTGAAAAGCATTCACAGTATTGTTATTCTAATCTTTATTATTGTGTGGATGCTTTAAGCATCCACACTATTGAGTTCCTGTTTCTCTTTATTCTTTATTATTATTATTCTAGTTGCTTCCGTACACTTTTCGCCGTTTAACTACTTCCACAATTTTCAGCCGATTTTCACCGTTCAAATTTTAAACTATTCTGCTATTTTTGCTAATTCCTGCTACGATTTTTGCTATTTTTAACTATTATACTTTTTAAAATATTAAGCTTTTTTCCTTTAATTTGTCCCATTGAAATGAATGGGAAACTTCTGCAATTCTGCTAAATTTTGCTTGTTTTTGAAACTTAACTACTTCCTCATACTTTCACCTAGAACAACCATTCAAATTTTAAAATGTTCACAAATTATTGGGCTATTCAGGTATGATTCAGCTTTTTCAAATGTTTTACTGTTTTACTTTTATGCCTCTTAAAGTTTTGAGTTGCAAAATTGTGATTTTTCACAAAATACATGTGTTGTTATGGTTGCTATGCTCTTGGCTTCCAGTGTGCCACTGAAGGTTTTGCAATTTTCACTTCATGTCCGAACAACTTCCTGCTACTTGCTCAATTTTCACTCAACTTCCACAAATTATACATCAAAACGTAGGTATTTTTGCTGGCTTTCAGAAAATGTCACCATCATTGTTGTGGGATTTATAGAATTTTGGCAAATCTCCTCAGACTAACACAAGGTCAGAAAACTCTCCATATAAAGTGAATGGAGAGCTTGTTCAAAATCATCGCTACATTTCTGTAATGAGAGGCATATTCGAATCGTCATATCTCCTTAACGAAGCAAAGTTAAGACATGAGGCTTGTCCCCGTATATCTTCAGACACTCCTGACGCTCACAATTCAAGAATTTCTTTCTCACCTATTACCGTTCTGAAATGAGTTGGACTTGTTTGAGGGTAGGAAATTTGTCCTTCGCTCAGATTTCTTCAGATTTCAAACTGTGGAAATGAACCACTTTTTTCTCTCGTCATAACTTTTTGTTGGATTTCCACAGAGACCTGAAAATTTCTATGACTGTTCACCAAAGCCTGCTGTCTCTTACGGTGAAAGAATGATATCGATACTCCAAATAGATTTAGAGTTAGAAAGCGTTGTTTGAGGGCAAGTCAAGGCAGTTTTTGCTTCGCTCTGCTCAGTTATGGTGCATTAGAAGTCTAATATCTTTAATAATTCATATTTTAATGATAAATTGTTAACACTGGAAGATTCCCCCATCTCTTCTGAACAAAACGGTGTAAGAATGACCGCTCTAGCCCCTACGGTTAGGAAATTATGGTCATTTGTTTGAGGGGAGTCCTCACTATGAGAAATAGGCTGCAATAATCCTGTGCCTCTCTGTCCTGCGTGTGTAAAAAGATGCACCTGTTTTGGCGGGAAAACGTAAACAGCCACTCTGATTGGTGGATTTAAATTCGGCAGCTCTCTCCCTCTGTGTCTGTCTGTGTGTGTGTGTGTGTGTGTGTGTGTTTAGTGGGAGAGAGAGGACCCTGCCCTTATTCGGCAGCATGTCATTGTAGGATTTAAATTGAATATAGTTAGACTGGTTGACTGGATTAGAGCCTGTGTTTGTGTGTCCCTCTGTGCATTTGTGTTCCAATATGCCTCCATATTTGTAATTTTGTAAGTTATTACTATTCTGCTAAATATAGTATTTCTGCTTTTTATAGGATTTGTGCCTAATATAGTATTTCTGCTTTTTATAGGATTTGTGCCTAATATAGTATTTCTGCTTTTTATAGGATTTGTGCCTAATATAGTATTTCTGCTTTTTATAGTATTTGTGCTAAAACATAGTATTTCTACTAAATGTAGTATTTCTGCTTTTTATACTATTTGTGCTAAATTATAATATTTCTGCTTTTTATACTATTTGTGCTAAATTATAATATTTCTGCTATTTTATAAGATTTGTGCCTAATATAGTATTTCTGCTAAATTACAATATTTCTGCTTTTTATACTATTTGTGCTAAAACATAGTATTTCTACTAAATGTAGTATTTATGCTTAATCATACTATTTCTGCTTTTTATGGGATTTGTGCCTAATATAGTATTTCTGCTTTTTATAGGATTTTTGCTCAAACATAGTAGTTCTACTAAATGTAGTGTTTATGCTTAATCATCCTATTTCTGCTTTTTATAGGATTTGTGCTTAATATAGTATTTCTGCTAAATTATAGTATTTCTGCTTTTTATAGTATTTGTGCTAAAACATAGTATTTCTACTAAATGTAGTATTTATGCTTAATCATAGTATTTCTATATATTTCTGCCAGGTCCCCAGGCAGCCAATCCTCTGTGAGGACTTAGACATTCAAATTTTCAAATCAGGGCCTGCACGGTTTCCCAGCCAATCATATATGTGTCCTGAGGCATTCAAATTTGCATATTGGGGCCTTCATGGCTTCTAAGCCAGCCAATCATATCTGAGGGCTGAGGAATTCAAATCCACAAATCAGGGCCTGCACGGCTTCCCAGCCAGCCAATCATATATGTGGCCTCAGGCATTCAAATTTGCATATTGGGGGAATTCGTGGCTTCTAAGTCAACAAGTCATCCATGTCGTATATCTCTAAAAATTCACATTTTAATGATAAATTGTTAACACTGGAAGATTCCCCCATCTCTTCTGAACAAAACGGTGTAAGAATGACCGCTCTAGCCCCTACGGTTTAGAAATTATGGTCATTTGTTTGAGGGGAGTCCTCACTATGAGAAATAGGCTGCAATAATCCTGTGCCTCTCTCTGCTGCGTGTGTAAAAAGATGCACCTGTTTTGGCGGGAAAAAGTACACAGGCTCTCTGATTGGTGGATTCAAATTCAGCAGCTCCCAGGCTGACCTAGAAACTTACTTCTCTCTCCCTGTGCATTTTTTTGCTGATTTTTTCATTTAACAAGTATATTTGAGGGACCCTCAGCATGTTCAGCATTTTTTCAGCTGTCCATTTTGCTTTTCCAATTTTTCTGTTTAACTTATTACTATTGTGCTAAATCATACTTTTTCTTCTATTTTATAAGATTTGTGCTTAATATAGTATTTCTGCTTTTTATAGAATTTGTGCTTAATATAGTATTTCTGCTTTTTATAGAATTTGTGCTTAATATAGTATTTCTGCTTTTTATAGAATTTGTGCTTAATATAGTATTTCTGCTTTTTATAGGATTTGTGCTTAATATAGTATTTCTGCTAAATTATAGTATTTCTGCTTTTTATAGTATTTGTGCTAAAACATAGTATTTCTACTAAATGTAGTATTTATGCTTAATCATAGTATTTCTATATATTTCTGCCAGGTCCCCAGGCAGCCAATCCTCTGTGAGGACTTAGACATTCAAATTTTCAAATCAGGGCCTGCACGGTTTCCCAGCCAATCATATATGTGTCCTGAGGCATTCAAATTTGCATATTGGGGCCTTCATGGCTTCTAAGCCAGCCAATCATATCTGAGGGCTGAGGAATTCAAATCCACAAATCAGGGCCTGCACGGCTTCCCAGGCAGCCAATCATATATGTGGCCTCAGGCATTCAAATTTGCATATTGGGGGAATTCGTGGCTTCTAAGTCAACAAGTCATCCATGTCATATATCTCTAAAAATTCACATTTTAATGATAAATTGTTAACACTGGAAGATTCCCCCATCTCTTCTGAACAAAACAGTGTAAGAATGACCGCTCTAGCCCCTACGGTTAGGAAATTATGGTCATTTGTTTGAGGGGAGTCCTCACTATGAGAAATAGACTGCAATAATCCTGTGCCTCTCTGTGCTGCGTGTGTAAAAAGGATGCACCTGTTTTGGCGGGAAAAAGTAAACAGCCACTCTGATTGGTGGCAGCTCTCTCCCTCTGTGTCTGTCTGTGTGTGTGTGTGTCTGTGTGTGTGTGTGTGTGTGAGAGAGAGGCTTTTAATGGGATGATCTCATTCTAAGATTCTAATTTAATATATTTAGACTGGGTGACTGAATCTCTCTGTGCATGTGTGTTTCCTTATGTGTACATATTTGTGATTTTGTGGCTGTTATAGATTTTTTTGCTGATTTTTTTCATTTAACAAGTATATTTGAGGGACCCTCAGCATGTTCAGCATTTTTTCAGCTGTCCATTTTGCTTTTCCAGTTTTTCTGTTTAAGTTATTACTATTGTGCTAAATCATACTGTTTCTGCTATTTCATAAGATTTGTGCAAAATATAGTATTTCTGCCAAATATAGTATTTCTGATTAATTATAGTTTTTCTACTAAATCATAGTACAGTATTTCTGCTTTTTATAGTATTTGTGCTAAAACATAGTATTTCTACTAAATGTAGTATTTATGCTTAATCATACTATTTTTGCTTTTTATAGGGTTTGTGCTTAATATAGTATTTCTGCTAAATTATAGTATTTCTGCTTTTTATAGTATTTGTGCTAAAACATAGTATTTCTACTAAATGTAGTATTTATGCTTAATCATACTATTTCTATATATTTCTGCCAAGTCCCCAGGCAGCCAATCCTCTGTGAGGACTTAGACATTCAAATTTTCAAATCAGGCCCTGCACGGTTTCCCAGCCAATCATATATGTGTCCTGAGGCATTCAAATTTGCATATTGGGGACTTCATGGCTTCTAAGCCAGCCAATCATATCTGAGGGCTGAGGAATTCAAATCCACAAATCAGGGCCTGCACAGCTTCCCAGCCAGCCAATCATGTATGTGGGCTCCAGGTATTCAAATTTGCATGTTGGGGAATTCGTGGCTTCTAAGTCAACAAGTCATCCGTGTCATATATCTCTAAAAATTCATATTTTAATGATAAATTGTCAACACTTGAAGATTCCCCCATCTCTTCTGAACAAAACGGTGTAAGAATGACCGTTCTAGCTCCTACGGTTAGGAAATTATGGTCATTTGTTTGAGGGGAGTCGTCATTATGAGAAATAGACTGCAATGATCCTGTGTCTCTCTGTGCTGCGTGTGTAAAAAGGATGCACCTGTTTTGGAGGGAAAGAGTGCACAGGCTCTCTGATTGGTGGATTCAAATTCAGCAGCTCCCAGGCTGACCTAGAAACTCACTTTTCTCTCCCTGTGTGTGTGTGTGTGTGTGTGTGTGTGTGTGTGTGTGTGTGTGTGTGTGTGTGTGTGTGTGTGTGTGTGTGTGTGACAGAGAGAGAGAGAAAGGCTTTTAATGGGATGATCTCATTCTAAGATTCAAATTCAATATATTTAGACTGGTTGACTGAATTGGATCTTGTGTGTGTGTCTCTCTGTGCATGTGTGTTTCCTCATGTGTACATATTTGTGATTGTGTGGCTGTTATAGATTTTTTTGCTGATTTTTTTCATTTAACAAGTATAGTTGAGGGACCTTCAGCTGTCCATTTTTGCTTTTCCAATTTTTCTGTTTAAGTTATTACTATTGTGCTAAATCATACTATTTCTGCTATTTTATAAGATTTGTGCCAAATACCGTATTTCTGCCAAATATAGTATTTCTGATTAATTATAGTTTTTTCTACCAAATCATAGTACAGTATTTCTGCTTTTTATAGGGTTTGTGCTAAATTATAGTATTTCTGCTTTTTATAGTATTTGTGCTAAATTATAGTATTTCTGCCAAATTATAATATTTGTGCTAAAACATAGTCTTAATTTAAAATTACAATATTCATAGTTCATCACAGTGTCTCTGGTAAATCACAATATTTCTGCTCTTTTGTACTATTTTTCTAAATCATAGTGTTTCTGTAATGTTTAAGTATTTTTGGCTAAATATATTCTTTCTGTTATCTTATACTATTTCTCCTAAATTCTTGTATTTTTGAGAAGTTATCATGTTTCTGGTAAGTTACAATATTTCTGCTAAATTCTGCTATGCTATTGTATTTCTGCCAAGTATTATGTTTCCTCTAAGATATTGCAGTTCTGCTAAGTTATTCCATTTTAGCAAACTTCTTTTGCTTCTGCAAAGTTTTTACAATTTCTGCAACTTTTCAGCTTTTTCAGCTAGTTTTTGCATACAGCTTCAGCTTTAAGCATCCACACTGCATTTTCGCAGGAAATGCAAATTTTTCTAGTTATTATTATATTTTATTATTTTTCCGTACGTTTTTTGAAAGCCTACTCCTTCAAAACCGTTCAACTTAGAAAAACCATTCAAACATCGTTAGATTCCTATTCTTTTGGACAACACTGCTTCTATTTTTCATATTTTTAACATTTATATTTTTAATTTTATTCAACTTTATTCAACAAAAATTCAACAAAAATTTCCCATGTATTTCAATGGGGAGACCCTTCAAATCCTCATTCAACTTACTCATTTTTAAACTCTTACTACTTCCACATACATTGACATAGAGCCACCATTCAAACTTTAAAACGAAGACAAGACATTCAACTATTCAACTTGTATTTATCTTTTCAATATCTATTATACTTTTTCTTCAGTTCCAGTTTAAGTTTCATGATGTTTTTTCACCCGTTTCAGAGTTTATAATGGGTGTGTATGGGACGGAATGTTGGGGCTAGAGTGAGGCAGCTCAACTGCTAGAGTGAGAGGAGCAAAAAAATTAATCTTAAAATCTTTTTTAAAACTGCTGCTGTGTCCACAGCGTTTGCTCTACAGGTATGATTTTACCCTCAAAACGTAGCCATGGCTGTCCTCTTTCATCCAATGTGTTTACTATTGTACTAGGTGTTATGGTTCTTTCATAAATGTCACCAATGCACAGCCTCCTCCCTCCAACTCTTCCATAGACTCTAATGTTAAAATGGCTCAGAAGGTTCGTTTGAAAATCAGAAGAGCATGGTGTCTTTCCACTGTCACCACGTCCATATAATAAACTCCACAGACATGAAAACTGAGAATTTGGTAGACTAGAAGCTGCTGTCGCTCACGGTGAAAGAATTTCGTCAATACGACTTTTACTTTTCATTTGGGAACGATTTGTTTCGGCCTGACTTTTCTGTTCATTTTAAGGAGCAAAAGTGAGGTGCATGTCTGTGTCGTGTGTATGGAGCCATTGGGTGCAGTCACTATAGCAACCAGGCTCACACCTGCCTGCTTAACGAGCTCTGCCTGCCACTGTGCCAAGATTCATCTTAAGCACTTCTCTTTCAACTGCTGCTGTGTCCACAGTGTTACAGCCATCATTTTACCCTCAAATTGTCGCCATTATTGTTCTCTTTCCAACACCGTGTCTTTCAAAGCTCAGGCATTTAAACTTTTTAAACTGTGTGGATCAAAGTGGAGGGATCACATTTGAGTCATTCAGTGATTCAAAGAATATGACCTTTTAATATTCATTCAGATGTTTTCTGACTCTAAATGTTCTTTTCTCATTTCTTAGGGTTTTCTAATTTACATTTAAAACATTTTCAGTTTTTTTCCAACTCCTTCTTCTGTGTAACCTTCAGCTTTTAGCAGTTCAGCACCTTTGTTTTCAGGTTAAATTCGTTTTTTTTTTTTGTTTTTTTTTAATCTCATTCAATATTTTTAACTCAAAATTCAGCAATTAATTCATTTCAGTGCATACATTCAGATTCAAGCATTCACACTGCAGTTTCTTCAGAAAATGCACTTTCTAGTTATTAGTGTGAATGCTTGAAAAGCATTCACAGTATTGTTATTCTAATCTTTATTATTATTATTATTATTATATTTTATTTTTCCGTACGTTTTTTGTAATCCTATAACTTCAAAACCGTTCAACTTAGAAAAACCATTCAAACACCGTTAGATTCCTATTCTTTTGAACAACACTGCTTCTATTTTTCATATTTTTAACATTTATATTTTTAATTTTATTCAACTTTTTTCAACAAAAATTTATAATGTATTTCAATGGGGAGACCCTTCAAATCCTCATTCAACTTACTCATTTTTAAACTCTTACTACTTCCACATACATTGACATAGAGCCACCATTCAAACTTTAAAACGAAGACAAGACATTCAACTATTCAACTTGTATTTATCTTTTCAATATCTATTATACTTTTTCTTCAGTTCCAGTTTAAGTTTCATGATGTTTTTTCACCCGTTTCAGAGTTTATAATGGGTGTGTATGGGACGGAATGTTGGGGCTAGAGTGAGGCAGCTCAACTGCTAGAGTGAGAGGAGCAAAAAAATTAATCTTAAAATCTTTTTTAAAACTGCTGCTGTGTCCACAGCGTTTGCTCTACAGGTATGATTTTACCCTCAAAACGTAGCCATGGCTGTCCTCTTTCATCCAATGTGTTTACTATTGTCCTAGGTGTTATGGTTCTTTCATAAATGTCAC
Source organism: Mchenga conophoros (assembly GCF_057382185.1). Lineage (NCBI taxonomy): Eukaryota > Metazoa > Chordata > Actinopteri > Cichliformes > Cichlidae > Mchenga > Mchenga conophoros. Next base: position 17,325,108 of record NC_140531.1, read on the forward strand.
CAATGCACAGCCTCCTCCCTCCAACTCTTCCATAGACTCTAATGTTAAAATGGCTCAGAAGGTTCGTTTGAAAATCAGAAGAGCATGGTGTCTTTCCACTGTCACCACGTCCATATAATAAGCTCCACAGGCATGAAAACTGAGAATTAGGTAGACTAGACATTGCTGTCGCTCACAGTGAAAGAATTTTGTCAATACGACTTTTACTTTTCATTTGGGAGCGATTTGTTTCGGCCTGACTTTTCTGTTCATTTTAAGCAGCAAAAGTGAGGTGCATGTCTGTGTGCGTGTGTATGGAGCCATTGGGTGCGGTCACTATAGCAACCAGGCTCACACCTGCCTGCTTAACGAGCTCTCTCTCTCACTCTGCCAAGATTCATCTTAAACACTTCTCTTTCAACTGCTGCTGTGTCCACAGTGTTAAAGCCATCATTTTACCCTCAAAACGTCGCCATCGTTGTTCTCTTTCCAACATTTTGTCTTTCAAAGCTCAGAGATGTAAACTTTTTAAACTGTGTGGGTCCAAGTGGAGGGATCACATTTTAGTCATTCAGTGATTCAAAGAATATGACCTTTTAAAGATGTTTTCTGACTCTAAATGTTCTTTTCTCATTTCTTAGGTTTTTCTAATTTACAATTAAAACATTTTCAGCTTTTTTCCAACTTCTTCTTCTGTGTAACCTTCAGCTTTTAGCAGTTCAGCACTTTTGTTTTCAGGTTCAATTCGGGTTTTTTTTTTTTTTATCTCATTCAAGATTTTTAACTTAAATTCAGTAATTAATTCATTTCAGTGCATACATTCAGATTCAAGCATTCACACTGCAGTTTCTTCAGAAAATGCACTTTCTAGTTATTATTATATTTTATTATTTTTCCGTACGTTTTTTGAAAGCCTACTCCTTCAAAACCGTTCAACTTAGAAAAACCATTCAAACATCGTTAGATTCCTATTCTTTTGGACAACACTGCTTCTATTTTTCATATTTTTAACATTTATATTTTTAATTTTATTCAACTTTATTCAACAAAAATTCAACAAAAATTTCCCATGTATTTCAATGGGGAGACCCTTCAAATCCTCATTCAACTTACTCATTTTTAAACTCTTACTACTTCCACATACATTGACATAGAGCCACCATTCAAATTTTAAAACGAAGACAAGACATTCAACTATTCAACTTGTATTTATCTTTTCAATATCTATTATACTTTTTCTTCAGTTCCAGTTTAAGTTTCATGATGTTTTTTCACCCGTTTCAGAGTTTATAATGGGTGTGTATGGGACGGAATGTTGGGGCTAGAGTGAGACAGCTCAACTGCTAGAGTGAGAGGAGCAAAAAAATTAATCTTAAAATCTTTTTTAAAACTGCTGCTGTGTCCACAGCGTTTGCTCTACAGGTATGATTTTACCCTCAAAACGTAGCCATGGCTGTCCTCTTTCATCCAATGTGTTTACTATTGTACTAGGTGTTATGGTTCTTTCATAAATGTCACCAATGCACAGCCTCCTCCCTCCAACTCTTCCATAGACTCTAATGTTAAAATGGCTCAGAAGGTTCGTTTGAAAATCAGAAGAGCATGGTGTCTTTACACTGTCACCACGTCCATATAATAAACTCCACAGGCATGAAAACTGAGAATTAGGTAGACTAGACATGGCTGTCGCTCACGGTGAAAGAATTTTGTCAATACGACATGTACTTTTCATTTGGGAAGAATTTGTTTGGGCCTGACTTTTCTGTTCATTTTAAGCAGCAAAAGTGAGGTGCATGTCTGTGTACGTGTGTATGGAGCCATTGGGTGCAGTCACTATAGCAACCAGGCTCACACCTGCCTGCTTAACGAGCTCTGCCTGCCACTGTGCCAAGATTCATCTTAAGCACTTCTCTTTCAACTGCTGCTGTGTCCACAGTGTTACAGCCATCATTTTACCCTCAAATTGTCGCCATTATTGTTCTCTTTCCAACACCGTGTCTTTCAAAGCTCAGGCATTTAAACTTTTTAAACTGTGTGGATCAAAGTGGAGGGATCACATTTGAGTCATTCAGTGATTCAAAGAATATGACCTTTTGATATTCATTCAGATGTTTTCTGACTCTAAATGTTCTTTTCTCATTTCTTAGGGTTTTCTAATTTACATTTAAAACATTTTCAGTTTTTTTCCAACTGATTCTTCTGTGTAACCTTCAGCTTTTAGCAGTTCAGCACCTTTGTTTTCAGGTTAAATTCGGTTTTTTTTTTGTTTTCTTTTTAATCTCATTCAATATTTTTAACTCAAAATTCAGCAATTAATTCATTTCAGTGCATACATTCAGATTCAAGCATTCACACTGCAGTTTCTTCAGAAAATGCACTTTCTAGTTATATTTTATTCTGTATTCCGTACGTTTTTTGTAATCCTACTCCTTCAAAACCGTTCAACTTAGAAAAATCATTCAAACACCGTTAGATTCCTATTCTTTTGGACAACACTGCTTCTATTTTTCATATTTTTAACATTTATATTTTTAATTTTATTCAACTTTATTCAACAAAAATTTATAATGTATTTCAATGGGGAGACCCTTCAAATCCTCATTCAACTTACTCATTTTTAAACTCTTACTACTTCCACATACATTGACATAGAGCCACCATTCAAACTTTAAAACGAAGACAAGACATTCAACTATTCAACTTGTATTTATCTTTTCAATATCTATTATACTTTTTCTTCAGTTCCAGTTTAAGTTTCATGATGTTTTTTCACCCGTTTCAGAGTTTATAATGGGTGTGTATGGGACGGAATGTTGGGGCTAGAGTGAGGCAGCTCAACTGCTAGAGTGAGAGGAGCAAAAAAATTAATCTTAAAATCTTTTTTAAAACTGCTGCTGTGTCCGCAGCGTTTGCTCTACAGGTATGATTTTACCCTCAAAACGTAGCCATGGCTGTCCTCTTTCATCCAATGTGTTTACTATTGTACTAGGTGTTATGGTTCTTTCATAAATGTCACCAATGCACAGCCTCCTCCCTCCAACTCTTCCATAGACTCTAATGTTAAAATGGCTCAGAAGGTTCGTTTGAAAATCAGAAGAGCATGGTGTCTTTCCACTGTCACCACGTCCATATAATAAACTCCACAGACATGAAAACTGAGAATTTGGTAGACTAGACATTGCTGTCGCTCACAGTGAAAGAATTTTGTCAATACGACTTTTACTTTTCATTTGGGAACGATTTGTTTCGGCCTGACTTTTCTGTTCATTTTAAGCAGCAAAAGTGAGGCGCATGTCTGTGTACGTGTGTATGGAGCCATTGGGTGCGGTCACTATAGCAACCAGGCTCACACCTGCCTGCTTAACGAGCTCTGCCTGCCACTGTGCCAAGATTCATCTTAAGCACTTCTCTTTCAACTGCTGCTGTGTCCACAGTGTTACAGCCATCATTTTACCCTCAAATTGTCGCCATTATTGTTCTCTTTCCAACATCTTGTCTTTCAAAGCTCAGGCATTTAAACTTTTTAAACTGTGTGGATCAAAGTGGAGGGATCACATTTTAGTCATTCAGTGATTCAAAGAATATGACCTTTTAATATTCTTTCAGATGTTTTCTGACTCTAAATGTTCTTTTCTCATTTCTTAGGTTTTTCTAATTTACATTTAAAACATTTTCAGCTTTTTTCCAACTTCTTCTTCTGTGTAACCTTCAGCTTTTAGCAGTTCAGCACTGTTGTTTTCAGGTTAAATTCAGTTTTTTTTTTTTTTTTTTTATCTCATTCAAAATTTTTAACTCAAAATTCAGCAATTAATTCATTTCAGTCCATACATTCAGATTCAAGCATTCACACTGCAGTTTCTTCAGAAAATGCACTTTCTAGTTGATTTTACTGTTTGAGAGATCCAGTGAAAGCCAGACGATAGCGCCTAATTAGTGCTTGGTGTCACTGTCTTCCCTCTGCTGAGCTTGTAAAACGATCTGGCCCTTCTCTCCATGTTAATGACATTAACATTGAACTGATGCTCATTATGTTCTGTTATCATAAACCTGTAGTCTGTGGATGAGCGTTTACCACAAACTGTCAGACTGTGCTGAGCATCTCAGAGAAACTCTGGCTAAGGATGCATTTTACAGATAACATCTGTTAAAATAGTCTGAATCACCGAGGTTAATTTTTTTAATGTAGTATACACCGATCAGGCATAACATTAATATAACTAACATGTGAAGTAAATGACACTGGTTATCTGGTGGGTAAGATATATATTAGGAAGCAAGTGAACATTTGTCTTCAGTGCTGATATGTTAAAAACAGGCAATATGCACAAAATTGTGGGTTTGACCATCACAAGGGTCAAACTGTGATAGCTAAAACTCCAGCTCTTGTCGGGTGTTCCCAGTCTGCACCAGTCATTATCTGTCAAAAGTGGTCCAAGGAAGAAATGGTGAGGAACCACTGACAGGGTCATGGGCAGCCAAGGCTGATTGATCCATGTGGGGAGCGAAGGATGCCTGTGTGGTTTGATCTAGCATACGAGCTACTGTGTCTCAAATTGAAGAGGAAGTTGATGCTGGTTCTGACAGACAGATGTCAGAAATCACAGTGCATCAGGTTCTTGTTTATGGGGCTGCATAGCAGGAGACCAGTCAGTGCTCGTGCTGACCCCTGTCCAACACAGAAAGCCCCACATTGGGAACGTTAGCATCAGAACTGGACCACATAGCAATGGAAGAATGTGACTTGGTCTGATGAATTATGTTTTCTTTTACACTCCAGTGATTTAATATCTGTGACCGGAATAATATTTTACAGTGAAATGATATCTCTGCTTTCTCTAAATTTTATTGACTGCCAATATAATTTTCTTGCAAGGCTATTGCAATGCTTTAGCAGAAGTCTTTCTCCCACTCTATAGTGCATGAGAATTATAACTTCTTTATTTAGAGACAACCTTGTTGAGGGAGTCATGTCAGCATGGCTGGTTTTCTCCATCAATGGAGAATAAACTTGACCCTGACTTTCCAACCAAGCACCTGCAAAGTTTCAAGACTGTATCTTAAACGATGTCTCTTGACGTTAGCTGTCAACAGATTTACTGTTCAGACAATCTTAGCTGTCATAACTGGTGATTTTGTGTCATTCTTTACTTTTAATTTGAGGTTACTTGATGAACTAATGAACAAACTTGTCTGCAATACCTGTCTGGTGCTAGTTATCTGAAAAGATAGAAGAAATAAATCAAGCCAAACCTAGATTATTACTACCTCTGCTGAGGTGGTTATATTTTTGGTAGTTTTCGCATGTGAGACATTCTGTCTGTAAACAGAAAGGTTTTGAATGAATTCTGATAAAAACTTTGTAGAGATGTAGACTGGAGTCAGCGGACTTAACAATCCATTAAAATTTGGCTCACGTTCACCAAGGTCTGTAATGTTCATTTAACAATTCTTTGGTTGAAAATGGACAAAAAAGCCTTAAAATGTAGAAACTATTATTCTTACTATAGTGGTGTTTATTGCCAACTTATAGAAAGTAACACATAAAGATATAAAGTATGTCATATTTGACCTTTGACCTCCCTTTCAAGGCCAATAGATTGATCTGAATGTCTAAGAGATAATAATGAGCTATATATAATGTGAGGTTATATATAACAGGTTATATATTAATTAAATGGCATAACAATTTGAATACATGTGCCATCTTCATGAATAAGTATGTATTTTGTTTGAGAAGCAAAACCAACCTGTGATCAAAAACTTTCCCCCCTTGATATTTTTCATTACTCATTTAAAATAATTTTACTAAATAATTACTTATGTTCCGTTTCCACATGAATAAAAAGTAATAAAATAATTATACACACAATTATGTCAAGTCTATTAAAATGGGCTTCAACAGGAGAAATAACAAAAGCCACTTTGCTCTAGTTTTTACTGAAATGCAAATTTCTAGAAGTAAATTTAAGAAGTACAAACAAAACAAAATGAGCAAAATACTTTACTGTTTTCTTATGAGTGATACAAGTAATGCCCGGCGAGAGTGAGTGCTAATGCAGTTTCCTTATTTTTCTATTTCTCATATACCTAATAAATCGTCACTGTGGGGAGTGGGGGATACTCCACCACACACGCAGGGGAAAAAGTCAGAAACCGTAACTCCCAAAGGCTGTTTTCACCACCACATTTGCAGCACTCAAACTGATAGCTGCCACCAACTGTAGCCTGCTGTCATGTAGTTGTCACTGCTGTAATGTAGTATGTCAGCAGGGCTGGTTTACCGAGCGTCTCATTACAGGCAAATCTGTTATAAAGAGAATGAGGGGGGGGACCCAATAAAACAAAACAAGTGTCTTTGTGCGATAGTATCGCACCACCATGAGAACAGGGGCACATTTTTAAAAAGAAAAGTGAGAAACTGCACCTAGTTCTCCAGCCTGGACAGCAGGCTCCTAACATATAATCACGTTATTGTCAAAACACGCAACACCTTGACAAACTTTAGTGTTTCTTCTGGTCCTACACACACACACACACACACACACACACACACACACACACACACACACACACACACACACACACACACACACACACACACACACACACACAACACAGCACAGCATTGACTGTTTCACTTAAGACGCCAAGAAATGGAAAAGGAGAAGTGGGTTACAGAGAGGAGAACAGTAGTCTCAGTCCTGCTGTCTTGTCAACATAATGAAGTCCCCAGGTACCTCCTCCGCAGCTCCCATCATTATTACTGACCACCTCACCCCGAAATATGACTTTACTCCACATTTTCCTTTGTTTCACTCCGACACCATCCCTTTAGTCACTGGAGGAATGTTCTCCTGATATTTATATATATATTTTTGTTCCTATTAATGGCTGAAGGTGAGCTTGTAATGCTGGATAAAAGCACATCGCTGTCACTGCTGTATGCTTTTTAGATGTTTTTATTCACAATGAGTCTGTTTGCTGCTTTAATTCTTTTTTATTTTTATTTTTATTTTTATTTGTTTTTTTGGTGGAGATTTGCTTTTACATGCAGCTTGAGCACCGTGCCACTAAAACCTTGCCTTCCTGACTTCTGGGCAACAGCAAATTCAGGAGAGGTGCAACCAAATTTTTCATCCGGTTGCGTCCTGCCTTCATTTGACTATTTTTCATCTCCAGATGACATTTTAACACGAATGATTTTTCACGTGGCACGACCTTGAAGCTGTGCCGGAGTTATCGCGCAAGGAGATGGCAGCCGTGCAGACTGATGTGGCAAAAGGAGGGCGAGGTTTTTGCAGAGACAAGTGGTTTCTGGGTAAGAAAAGATGAAGAGGCTGCCAGCCAAGCATGGTGACCAGTCCATTAAAGATCAGTGTGAGGGGAGGAGCCGGGGGAGGAGAAAGGAGGAGAGAGATACTTTGATAAGTGTTGTGCCTGCGTTAACCTTGATGGTGGCTATAGCAGTGGGCTGATGCCAGTAGCAGGGATCTGTTTCGACTGGATTAGATTATTTTTTTTTCTCTCCCTCTGGCGCTCCAAGAGAAGAAGCAAAAAAATCAATACTTGGGAGCACAGCATGACAGGAGCATCATTTCAGAATTGAAGTGGCTGTCAGGCATTGTCATTTGGTGACTTTTGTTCGCCATTGTACTTTTAAGCCCTCATTTTTCTCCCCCTCCTCGTCCTTTCACTCGTTTCTTCCCCTGCCTATTGTCTGAATTCCCCTGGTGACATTTTATGTTGCAATTTGAAAACTCGAGGGCAAGAGATCAAGTGCAAGAGAATCTCTCTGCAACCAATTGGTGGTGGTGGTGGACCGATTCGCCATCTACTTTTGTTTAGCAACCGCCCCCCTCCCTCCCTCCCTCCTTTCTCATTTCATCCCCTTGTCTCACTAGACCTCCATTGTGTTCCAGGAGGAATTTATTTGTAGTATATTTGCATTCTCTGATGCCAGACAAGGACAAGCCTGATGTCTCGCCTTCCTCTGGACAGTTTCTCTGCCCGTTCGTAAATGAAACCCTCTGGGAGTGCTTGTCGACGGATGTGAGAAATTGGAGAATCTCGTAGAGCAATAGGCCCAGCCTTGGCGCACTTGTATCCCTGACGTGCCACCAATGTCAAGAGATTGCAAATCAAGCGCTTTAATAATATCTCTGCTGGTTTTGTTCCTTCCTCCTGTTCTCCGTCAGAACCTCGAGACCCTGGCTTTGTCAGACGGCGTGTTGAAGGCTTGCCGTGGCACGGCAACACCACTAGACCTTTCTCTGTCACTCTAATTGATAAACATAGGGCTGATATCTTGTAATGAGCCTCCATTCTCCGGCCTATTATACTGGTTAACCCTCTCAACCCACAGAGGGAGAAAAGGAGGGGAGCCAAGGCATCATCTAACAACTACAGCATTTAGATAAAGCTGACACTAGTACAACGCTGCGTGTAGATGTGAAAGTCTACTCCTCGTTTTCTAACACCCCCCCACCTCCGCTTATTATTTGTAGTCAACACGGCACAAACACAATCTGTTGGCAGCCTCGGTAACATTTAGCAGCCACAGAAAGCTTGCGTGTTTGTTTTTCTCTCGTTATAAACTCGGCTTCAGCTGTGATTAAAATTCATGTGATTTTGTTTTGTTTTTTCTTTCTCACGCTTCATCTCTGCAGGTGCGTCTTGCTTATTTTCCACCATTGTGTGATTTTTAGAGATGATTGTTGTTCTTTTCACCCTCCAGTCACGTCTGGCTAGGCCATTTCCTTCCCCAAAACTCCAACACACATCCCTAGTTATTTATTTGAACTGTAGATGAATTGCGGGAGACACGACTCAGCGTAATTGACTCGATTAATGCCAGCCATTATCATTTCGTCTTCAACCAAGCTGTCTCCCTCCGGCAGAGCCAGCACCCACGTTGGCCCGACCCTGTCAGCCAGGCCGTGTAATGGAAGGTGCTGCCCATGATTACAATGTCGCAAGTCATAACGCTCTCACTGGCAGCAAGTTGTGCCCTGGTGGCTGTCTGAGTAGCAGGCAAACGGAGAAGAGTCTCCCATATTTCAACCCCAGCTGAGCATTTTTAACTCGGATGTCCTCGTCTCCCTCTCTCTTTTTTTTAAAGTGTGTTTTCTTATCAAAAATAATCACACTGACTGCTTTAGTGGCTCACAAAGAGGCATGATATGAACTAAAGTGGAAACAGAAGGTTTTAATTTATTTCTTGTTTCTTTGGCATTCCTTGAAAGGAATGAAAGAACAGTCTGTTTTTAAAATGCCTCTGAATGCCTCTCTTCAGTTTCTGTCCTCTATCCTGTCAGTGCGACCTGTATGCGAGGGAAAGCAAGGTGGTGCCAGCAGGGAGATTTACTTATTCGCTCCAACCTTCATAATAGCATAACATAATAAGTCCTTCATAATACCCCGGCATATTCTCTGACTTTACATCAACGGTATGACCCCTGGAATTAACTGTGACTTGTCTTTTCCACTTAGAAGCAAACCAAAGTTTGGGTTTTAATGGCGCTACTTACATGCTGAGCTTTTTAAAAAAAAAAATTTTGGTTGTTATTTTAAGGTCGAGTCTGTGAACTTGGCCTGTTCTCCCACAGACTTTGGCTTCGGATAGAAGCAAAGCCCATTACAGCATGGAGGGTTTGGGTGTTTGGGCAGGCTCAACACACAGGTGATGAAGTGTTTGTTTATGGTTATGAGTTTGAACCCAGCACCGCTGATTAGTACTGCAGACTTTACATGTCTCACACAGGAGCAGATAGAAGTAGACTCGTTGCAGGCCTGCTACTTGCTATCTGTATAAATGATGGAAACCTGCAAGGAGCTTAATGCATATAACTAAGTAGAAAATTTGGGGACTCACAGATTGTCCCAGATTTAAGGCACCCTTTTCTGTATGAAGTATAGTGACTAGGTCATCGTTCTAGGAAGGTCAGGGCCCCCTTTAATTCCACATAAAGAGACTTAGATTGATAATTAAGCAGCCCACAGAAAAGCCCCTCTGTGATTTATACCTATAGATTTTCTGTCAGATATGAAATGTTGTGCTTGAAATTGAAGAGGAGGGCCCATTATAAAGCGCTTTACCCTTAACTTTGAGAGGGCTTGTTGTATTTGTTCAGCCATGCTTTTGAGTTTAATAGTTACTGTATGACTGCTGCACTAGTCAGTCAGTTTAACGCTAATCTAAAGGTGGTCGATAATAAACAGTCCTATATCATACCCAGACTATGCGATTAATCATGCAATACAAAGCCCATGTTCTTCTTCTTCTTTGTTTTTTGACTTCTCATCATCAATATGCATGCCACAGTAAGTCACGATTGCAGCCTGAATACGCTGTAAAAATTGGTTACGAAAGCTCCAAACACTGTTTCAAATTATAGCCCCTATTGTCAGAAGGTGTTTTAGTTTCAGCATCGCTGCCGAGTTCAAAGGCCCGTTCTGATAACAAATTCAGACAGAGAAAAATGTCCTCCCTGTGCATTGTAGGTATCGTGTGATTTGGTGTGCTGGAGGGCATTAGAAAATACATGTCCACTGTTATTAATCAACATGACACGAGGGCAGAAATGACCCCCTGTGCTTTTCATTTGGTTCTAGTCAGAGTAGAGTTTCTGTATGTGAAAACACCATTGTGCTCATATCTGTGTGGTTTTTGTTTGTGTTATTTACACACAAGAGCACGGTGTAATGTGTGGCACACGCATGTGTGATTTTTGTTTTGTTTTGGGGTTTTTTGGCGATGTGCACTTTATAGATTATGCTAGGGCATCGTTATTAATGTATGTGTGTTTGTTTTCCCTCTCTTTTCCAGTCTAGCTGTGCTCAGTACGCAGCAGACAAACGTGATGAGGAGAAACTGTGCGACCACTTAATCCGTGCGGCCAAGTACCGCGACCATGTGACAGCCACGCAGCTCATCCAGAAGATAGTCAACATCCTGACTGACAAACATGGAGCCTGGGGCGGCTCTTCCATAAGGTAAAACAAAAACTGTGGTTGTGTAAAGTGTCAAACAGAGCTGTGCTCCGCTTTCAAATAAGATCAGATTAGACGTATTATAAAATTTTTTTATTTATTTCCCCCCTCCCTCACGCTTATATTCACACAGTATGCTTTAGCTAGTCCATTATTAATCCATTATTTTATTTAGTGTGTGTGTGTGCGTGAACATGTTTTTTGTCTCATCATTATGTTTTCTTTTTGATAAGCCCGTATAATCGTAAGAATCAAGAAGCAACATTATTACTTTAATTTCATAGAAATGCCTTCAATTGCATCCAGTTGTCGGGCTTGAAAATTATTCAAATCGCCATTATGGTTTTAATCTCATTATCTTTAATCTCAGCCACCAGTACTCATGACTTTGATTAAATTAGATTTGCAAAGGTGAAAATGTCAGCCGCGGGTTGAATGATGCATTGATTCGGGGGGAGAGATGAAAGCCATTTGAACAGCTCAGTTCCCATTAAGAACAGAGGGAACCTTATCCTCTGTGTTTGTTTCGCCAAATAGGCAGCACAGTCCAATGCAGCTATTCCCTAATGATGGCTGTTTGTGCAGGTAGTGTGTAATGGCGAGCTCCAGAGACGGCTGCTGGCTCACGCTTGTTAGGCTGCACTAAGTCTCCAGGGACTCGTCTGGCGAGGGTTAGTTTGCCGTTGGATCAGGAGTCTATCTCTCGCTGCCTTTGTTTTCCTTTTCTATTTGTTTCTGTTTCATATCGGCATCAGGTTATGGTGTATTATTTGTCATATTTTTCCTGCCTTGATCCAATCTCCCTCTCTCCCCTCCTTCCATCGCGCTCTCTCTCTCTTTCTCTCTGTTTGTCTCTATGTGTACTCACACAAGGCTGCGCCATTTAATATGGATATTGTGTTCTACGAGCTCTGGCTAGAAAAGTCCCCCATTACCGCTGCTTTATGCCGCTGTACTATTGATGGTTTTCCTAATGGCTGCCGATGGGCGCAGGGAGCCATTGGCACTGAGCCTTGGAGTGCAGCGCTCTTTTAATAAATCACAATCAGTCTTGTGCCATTACATCAATATTTTTGGTCAATTACTGTGAAGGTCAGGTGGTGCAGCTTCGCACCAGAGCCGATGGTATGTGGGCATAGGAGAAACATCTGGTGCTGCAAATCTCTGAAAAAAAGAAAAAAGGAAACGATGAATGTGGGGAAAACAAACAAAAAACCCCTTCTGCACACCTGTATACCTGCAGGCTTCCTAATAAAAGATTTTCTTCTTCTTTATTTTTAATTTCATATATACACACAAAGCATGTGGTGCAGCATCATTCCTGATGGTAAATAAGGAAGGGGGGAGGATGGATTCACCCAGTGAAACCCGCAACCTCTTTTCCAGCTGTGAAAATGAAATCCAGGAACACAAAGACAATACGCAGCTATGATTGCGTCCTTTTTGTTGCATGGGTGTTAAAAACTGTAGGCTGCCTGCTCACATGCCATAAAACCGTATTCCCCAAAGTTTCCATTCAATAAAGGGTCTGAAAATGAAAATATTATTTTCTCACAAGCTGATGGGAATTGTTGTTTCCTCACGGCAGGCATCTAATATCTTGTGACACAGTGTGACCTGCCTGAATGCAATTTGTGTCTTAATATCCAGCTTACAGCCGCCCTGGCCTCTGGAGAAAAGAGGTGTTAGGTGATTTTCCTTTTTCCATTCCCCTCTGCTTCTTCTCTGTCTGCAGTTCTGTCTTTCTGTCAGTCTTTCACCACATGTAGTTCCTTGTCCCCTTTTCCCTCACTCTTTGTCCTTTTGCTCTTTCTAGTTTCACACCCACTTCAGTTGTATCACTGAGTGTCCGAGGAGGAATCCTTTCACCAGACAAAGGGTGTCTATCTTTTTTTTATGCCCTTGTCTGTCATCTAGTTTCAAGACACAGACAGATCCACGGTCAGACAGATAGGTTGACTACCTGTTCATCCATGCATTTGTGTCCCAGCACCTTGAGACTCAGGTGTACAACATGTCAGCCTGCTGTCTTTTTAAGAGAGGAAAAAGTAAATGAATAGCTAGCAAGATGATCACAAATGAAACAACTGTCAGATATCCTTCTTTTTTTTTCTTTTTTTTGCTCACTCCACTTTTCCCCTCCTTTTTGGAGCTTGGGTCCACAGAGCATCAAGCCTGCTGTGGTGTTTATTTGGGTCAGGAATCATCTTTCATGTATATGACACCTAGACAAAGTCGACAGACAGAGGGGAGATGAGGGCAGATGATGGAGAACGCCAACTCGCGGTCTCTGGGGACAGACACTACTCTCCTCTTTTTCCCCTCTCATACCTTCTCTTTATTGCATTCTAATAGGCTGACTAATGTACCATGGAAATTCACTCTGGATGCTGGAAGCAGGGAAAGTAAAAGGAAGGTGGCTGCAGCTGGAAAAAGATTGTGTGATGTAGAAGAAGTGTGCATACTTTTTTTTTTAACCAGAGCAGTTGTTTATTGATGTCACCAGTCTCTCTGAGACAAATGCAAACATTATTCAAGTTGCACGTGCAAGCTTGCAATGGTATCCTTTTATTTCCACTTTACTTCAAAAATCCTCACCTACAGCGAGCCCCTCCAGACACACACACACACACACACACACCTTGAGCACCGACTCCTCTCCCTCTGCTCCTCCTTCCTCATATAAGCAGCTCATTTTCTGCAGCACCGCTGCTCTAATGGACGCCCTTAGGCTAGAGGCTTCCCAGCCAAGGGACATCCATCTTTTGGCATGTCACACTCCCGCCCGGCAAAAAATCTTTGTGATGTGCACTCCAATTTTTCTTCAGTAAATCAAATCTTCCTTCCTTCAGAAAGATGAATGCTTTAGGGTTGGAGTGTTATAGAGAAAATCAATGCCGGCAAAATTGAAACAGTATGCCCCCGTATTGATCGGCCTTGTGAGATCGAAAACCAACAGCTTTGTAACTGTTCCAGTGGACAGTTAGCTGACCTGTAATGGACAAACTATTGATATTAGCATTACTATTTTATCTTGTGCTACGTCATTTCACCAGTGCACTGTTGAGGGGAAAGAGGCCGGAGCTTAACATTCCCAGAAAAGCTTTTTTCCCTCCTTTTTAGGCAGTGATACATCATGACATGAGACGCACAAAATGCCGTGGAGACACTGGCATGCCACTTCAGTTGTTAAATGATTGGATTTATTCCAGTTTTGCTTTGCTTCAGCTGTTATGGTATGGGCAGTAGTATTGTGTCTTATGTTAATGCTGTTTGAGCACAGGCACAGTATTTAGTCGTCCTCCTTCATTCACGACCACAAACCTCTGCTGCTTGTTTTTTAAATTTAATGAGATCGAACTAGTTTTAGATTGAATTAACTAACTTTCTGAGCACAGATGATGGTCAAAATTTCCTGTAGCCCAATCAAAAATCACCACATGTGATGAATGCTTTTTGTCACGTTGTCAGAATGGAAAACTGAGAAATCAGAATAACCAGTGTTTTTTGTTTGTTTGTTTGTTTTGGCAGTGTGTACTTGAGAAGCACTGAAATAAGATGCCGAATACAAATCTCTGAATTACAATAAATTCTTATGACACATAGTTACTGTTACTACGGTGAGAACGTTCACGTTCACATTTTATTTATTTGTTTATTTCAGTAAACGACCGCATGAGAAGCTGCGACAGCCAGATTAATCTCCACTCGTACGCTTTCATTCCAGACTTAAATCACAATTATGATACATAATACTGAATGTAATGCATGTGTTAAAGCTGAGGTCTGCACAGTGTCTGCACTGCGTTGCGTGCTCGCTTTATGGACACACTGTACATTAAGGCTGCACTGGTACTGTGGATGCAGGGCTGAAAAAGGAAATGGGACTCTGGCATGTCATTGGAGATTATAACCATAGGAAACAAGAGCATAACAGTTTAGAATACACTGACTCTCGGAAATGCGTGACACGAGAGGGGCAGGAAGACGGGGAGAGAGAGCGAGATGAGGAGAAGGATGAAACAAAGCACTGGAGAGAGAGAGAGAGATCTGTTACAGGAGGATCAAAAGTTTAGATGGAGACAAAGACAAGATGGTGGCATTTCTCTACACCATCCTTCCATCCTTTCACAGAGCCATTTAGATGATCGATTTTGCAAATCTGAATGTTAAATGTTGAGCGAGTACATAGCTGTGTATCTATCAGACACCCCGATTTGCTTTGTGTTTGGATAAAGAATAAACAGATCATTCTTTATTGAGTGATTTTTAAAAACTATTTCCAGTTGGATTACGTTTTGCAATCCAAATTTATTATTAAATCCAAAGCCAAAACGGGTTGGCTTTAACATTTCATTTAAAATGGGATAAGCCCTAAAATACGACTGCGTTGATTTATATAGGGAAAAACCGTTTCCTTGTGTAGAATTAGCTACTAATTTTTAACTGCTAATGGCCTTTTGGTTTGCTTATAAATACTCGGGAGTCTAAACACAAACATGACCCAATGTACTGAGCTTTGGCAGCTGTAGCGGTGCGTAGCTTCCATGTCGTCTGAGGCAGAGACAGTTGTTTCCTTTAGTCCAGGTCCTGACTCCTTCAAAACCAATTAGTTGGGGCTCGAGTTGTGATCATCCATCTGCCTTCATACAGCCATAAACATATAGCATAAACATACTACGCGAAGCAATACAAGGCTGCCTTCAGCTATGTTCATCTCTGTAAACGAGACGCTCTGTAGCGCACAGACGGTCTCCAGCACCCAAGTCCTTAAACGGGTTTAACATAAAAACCTCCAATTCATTAATCACTGACTGCGACGTGCGTCTGGCACTTGGACAAAAAGGATGTTCCTTAAATCTCTGGGGAAGCTGTTCAAGTTTGACAGACATGCGTTCCATCAGTTACATAAAATAACGTGCCACGAAGGCCCTACCATGCAGTCTGGCTCATAGATATGAATTAGAATATAGCCTTAATGATAACATTTACCTCTACTGTATATACACTACAGTGGCTGGGCCTGTAAGGAATAGTAACAACATGTCATGGTGAAACATATTAACAGCTGATGATGTCCATATGTTACCATGGTTAAGTGAGGCGGTATAGACCGAGGCTCAAAAAACTACACTTAGATCACTTAAAATGACAACAATAGGATATTGGTTAGGTCGGAATGGGTATTTTTAATCATTATCATTTAAATTATTTTTATTATTATTGTTTTATTTATTTTTTTAAAAATGTAGTGTAGCGGTTACACATCATGTCTGAGCTGGCCGCATACTGTATATGCACCTATGACACAGCTTTCCTTAGCATGTCATTTAATGTGCAGGTGAGAGAGAATAAGAGGTACACCTGTACACACCAATTGACTTTGCACCTCACTTGAAGTTGTGTGTGGGTAATACAATCGCAGTGCAGCCCATGAATGCTAAAAAAAAAAAAGCAATAAACATGTCCTTCATGTACTTCATGTCCTTCATGTCCTATCACAAATGGCTAACTTAGAAAAAAAATATTAACACTGTTTCTATCCAGTTGGCTACATAATAAAAGGCAGGCTGCAAGTTCAAACTTCAAGGCATTTCCAGCGGTGGGACGCATCACCAGAGGCATTTCTGCTACAGGCTGTATGTAAAAGATGGAAGTAGCCATTGTGGTGTCACGTGTTGGTTTGCAAAGCCTGAATCGGAGCCTTTTCACAGTTTTCTTCCTTTTATTTTGAAACTAATGTGAAGAATTTGGGGGAAGATCTTGCTCGCCACATCCAGGATCCATATAGGATATCAGCTTTTCAGTCACACAGTAAAGCATGCTTTATCTGTGGTTCAACTCAAATGGGGATCAGGTATTTATTTAAACAATGAACATCACTTTTTTTCCAGTGACGCTTTAAAGCTAAGTAATATTTACTGCTTGAATCTAGCTTTTGAACTCTCCCCTTGCTAGCCATGAAAAAGTATTCACGTTTAAGGCACTTCCATATTTATTTCACTTTTCAGACCCATCTTTTATATACAGTTTATCAGCGCAGCATTGCTGCTTCTCTGCCTGCTACAGTCACCCACTCTGGTCGCATCATAAGATCAGACTGCTCGAGGCAAGGTAATTAGCATGCTAACTTTAGTAGCTATTTCTGCAATAAAATACACAGACATCAGACACAATGTCACGCTCTAATTTCATCACTTTATCACTTTATCTTCAAGTCCTTGCTTTTCTCTAACTTCCCGGTATCTTAGAAATGTTCGGGACTGCCAGTTGGAAGTATGACAGAAGGTCACGATACCAGAAAGAACAATTACACCACCCCTAGCTTCCTGCCTCGCTGCTCACAGCCAGGCAGGATTCAGTAGCAACTATCAGATTTATGAGTTTCATATACCTTAAGAAAGTATATGGCCTTGGTGGAGCAAGGTCACGATAAAAGGGTGCTGATCAATATCTGAATGAAAAGCCATTTGGGAAGTTTTTAGGGCTTTTCCCCTCCTTTCTCCCTGGATGCAATATCTGCAGAGTATCGATTGTTCCGGGGCCAGTAGTTAGTCAAAGGCTATCTCCTTTGACTAACCCCTTTGCAGCGTGTCAGCCCCCCTTCTTCCTCTTGATAGATTGGTATGCTTCCAGCCACTGTAATTACACCATGGGACCAGCAGGTCATTTATTTTGCTACTTTCAACATTCCCCCCCCCCATCCAAAAAAAATTGCCTTTATCTTTAGAATCCAGCACTTTGTCGTGCAGCTATAGGAGAAGAAAACGACACATAAAACAACAAGGTTCCCTCCTATAGAAAGGGTAGTATTGTGAAGACGAAGGATTGCCTTTACTTGTAGATTTACTTCACAGCCCCTGTGTCTGAGTTCAAGTTCAATCCGGATAAGTTTGACGGGTAAGCTCGGCGACGTTTAGAGTTAATTCTAGTTATTAATGCTGATACTAATATTAATGGGCTGAATTTTTAAAACAGTGGTTAAAAAATAAAAACAAGACTCTAACCGTATCTTCAGTGACTTCTTATTACTGAAGCATATTCAGGCTCAAACACTTCAGTCCACTTTGATAAACCTTTATAATCTAATTTAAAACTGAAATTCTTCCATAAATTGTTATTTTGCAATATGATAAAAATGATAAAATATGTATTTGTAAAGGGTAAATTTATGTGTGCACGTGCTGATGTTAATTGCATTTTTTTCCCTTCTCCAAATCGAGATAACTAACAGGGTCATTATAGTTACTGCTGCACTTGACACACACATGCACACACTCTGGATTATCAGTGGTGTAATGCACGCAGCCATATGATGGAGAGAGGGGAGGAGGTGCTCGTGAATAGGCGACAGCACTACATGAGGTTGTCGAGTGTTGTAGTGGTTCTTTGGGGCACTGAAGGAAAAAGCATAATAGACCTACTGTCTACATAGAGTGGAAAAGAGAGGAGAACATTTGCTACTAAGTTTCCCAAAAGATTGTTTGTAATTTGGTGTAATTTAAACGTAATAAACTGATGTATTATTTTAGAATTTTCCTTTTTTGTCCCGTAGAATTTGAAATCACCTGCCTTGTTTTGTTGCTTTAAAAGGAAAAGTTTTAAAACTGATATTTCACAAATGTCCTCTGCTTTTTATTTTAATGTCAGGCTCCTGAGTTAGTTTTGTCGTTCAAGGTGCGAGGTTAAACATGACCCCAAGTTTGTGTTATGAATGGGGACCTTCAGACTCCTTTGGGGGGGGAAAGCCCTTTTCCTCAGACTTCCTATCTCAGCTGACCTTGAGCTTCTCCCCTATGTTTTTCTTTGGGGGAGCGGGTGTTAGAAATGTGGGTACGTGTTCAGATTTGTCACAGCATTCAAGATCAGCTCTGAAAGCTAGAGGTCAGAAGATTATTACAATGGGACAGTAATGGCAGAATTATGCAACTCCGGTCCAGTGGATGCCCTCATTACCTAGCAGTACTGATGATAAATGGCCTTAAATGCATGTTGTCAAAATGGCAGGAAAAATGTGACTCTTCATCAAAAATACAGATGGTACCACTTCATTGCTGTCACAGTGGAAGTCTGCGGATGCTATTTAGTATGTATTTGATATTTAGATGATACTTATCAGCAAAAAAAAAAAAGGAGCTGAAGCTGGGAGCAGAAGCTGGACGGGTTTCCTTTAAATGTTTTCACAGCACGGTAAACGATCCTGTCTTTGGTCAATATTTACCGCTTTACTAATCCAGCACTTTTCCTTTTACGTCCCATGAAATCTGATATAATTAGTGTGTAATCATCTAGCCTTTGTTGGTGAATTTACTCTGAGTGTAATTGCTGCTAATTGGAAGCCTCACAGTAAGCTGATGGTAATTAGGGCTTGATTTGCATTATTTCATTTGGCTGCACTGCATTGTGGGGAGTCTGCAGCCTTTTGCCATCCACCCATGGGAGTGCTTTGATCCTCACAAGCTGGTGATGTTGCAGAGATGCAATATCATGCTCTCTTTTATCAGATCACTTTTTGAAAGCTCTTGGATGAATTGGAGTTAATTGGAAGGAGTGGTAGCGGCTTACGTTGTGCCAGTAATGAGAGCTTGAGCGCTCTGGTGTGCTAGGGAGTGAACCCTAGGGTGATAAAAGCAAAGCAAGTGAACATACAGGGACTTTTCATAGATGTTAGGTAAGGAATTCACCCACATTGAAGGCTTTTACCTCTTTTTTTCCCTCTCTAAACATATTAATATTCTTTAATTAGATACGTTTTAATAATTTTCTCATTACGGCCCTCGTGTAATGTTGGGTTAAGCTTATATTAAAAAAAGACAAATTAAATGACTTTATACTGTGATTAATAGTAAGGATAGGCAAGATTACATGTGCACTGTCATTTAAGGGGATGAGATGGAAATGTCGTCGTGTCTGTGACCCTGGTATCACCTCTGGTGAATCTGGTAAACAACATTAGCAGAGGTAAATTAACATCCACATATGTAGATGGTGTCCTGTACACCTCATTGTAGCGGGAAGGATAGACATTGATGCACATGTAGAAAATCACTCCAGCAAGACTTAATCATGCCAAACAATTTCAGCGGGAAGGTATTTGGCCCCGTTTCATTTTAATTTGAGTCTGGAGAGCCAGTCGAGGCGATCGCTGCCACCGTTTGACAAAGAGCCAGTCCTCCAGCAACCAGTCCTCAACATGACAAATCCTCAATCTTCTTCGCTCTCTCCCGTTTCTTCTAAACACATGGTTTATGCAAATCAAAGCAAAATGATCTTGGGGATAGCAGCAATGTTTGAGCAATTTGAGGGCTGCCAATAGGAACTGGCATTAATATAAAATAAGCAAGGGAGGAAAATCTCCGGTGCATATGCAGGTCTCATTGACTGTATCCAAATGAATTTAGCAGAAAGGTTATGAATGACTGTTTGTGGCAAAGTGCAGTCGCTTGTGGTGATATATGAAAGTAGATTCACTCTGCGTGTCACGCACGCTGTGGTAAAGGTCATTTTATCATTTACATACCGTTTTTAATAGAAACCTGTGCGAACCTAGATTTCTCCTGCCTCTTTATTCATGTTCACCCCTAAAATGTAGAAAATGCTAAAATCAAGCAAAACATAATAGCGTCAGGAAGGCAGTTGGATGATTATTATTTATTTTTTTTGTATTTTCATATTTTAAAATAAAAAACAACAACAAAAACTGAAAATAGCAGCCCAAAAAAGCCCCAAAATAGTCCTCATTTCTCCTTGTCTTTAAATCCTGAATGCTGGCACAGAGCTAACTGTACTATCAGACTTTAAGGACTCGCAGACAGAATCTATTAACATGTTTAAATGCCACATTTATTAATAGTAAATAGGTACTTAGAAACCCAGAAATATCAGTAGTTTATGATTATTAATAGAGAGGGCATTATTCAAAATCTAAATCTTTATTTTGATTTTGGTACAATAAAATCAAAAGGACCATAAAGTCATATGCAGTCCTATTCAGAAAGTGTCAGCACATCTTATTAAACTTTTTTTCCATGGGCAAAATTTTTAAGAAGAGAATTTCTAATAAATAAACAGTATAAAAATATAAATATATATGTGTGTGTGTGTTACTGTATGTTGCCTAATTAAACTCTGCCTACTCACTAAGGGGATTATGGGTTAGTGAAGCATGCATGTGTAATAGTCAATAAAACAAAGTAAACAAAAGATATCCAGACTTAAAGGGTTAAGTTATGTATAAAAAGGGAAAAAAACACTTTGTATTTGGTTGAAATCACAATATTTGAGCTGGGAATAAGTGTTATAGACCTTTTATGGACAAATTCTTTCAAAACATGTTTAAATATTGTAATTTCACTCAACAGCCATCATATCGAGATCCTTAAATAACTTTGATTCTTGATTTTTATTTGGGTAGACGCCACTTGTGTGTGTATACATGGGAACAGTTAATAGTAGAAGAGGTAATATAATTCACTTAGCCCTCCACTTTTCTAAACTTCCCCCCCACAAATAAGCATTTCATTAATCCTGATGCAACCTCTTCATACTGACTGAATACGTCTCACAATTAAAGCATTTATTTATTATGTCACCTAACCGTGCCAGATCTACTTGGACTCGTCCTTTGTTTTGATGTAAATGGAGAATTTAGTAGCACAACTGAAATCTTAAAGAGCCCAACTAGTAAAATATTTCCTCGCAGTGGCGTTGATGGTTTGTGTTGAGTTGATTAAATTGGAGGGGTAGCTGTTCTGTTACAGATTAGAGAGAAAAATCGGGGCTACACAAAAGGAGAAACTTGCACTCCATTTGTTCTGTGTGTTGGTAAACTTCCATCCAAAGATGTTTTTAAAAAAAGGAAAAAAGAAAGAAAAGAAGGTAAATAGAATTTACAGCCTCGCATAAAATTCTTGTGCAGTAGCCAATGTGGTCCACATTAGAAAAGCTTAGCATGGCTCAACGTTTCCTCCATAACGCACAAACACACAGCCCCATGTACGGCTTGAAAGCACTGGTGTATACAGCATGAAAGTACTGCTCATACTTGAAATCATGCACGCAGACGGCCTCTGATTCTCCCCCACTTTGATCAGCTGCTGGTGCTCACTTCCGGCTTAACGAGCGGGCCTTCCAGACACCTTTTTATGACCGAACTAATTACTAATTACACAAGTGGTTGGCGCGAGCCACAGCACAACGTGGGCCCTTTTGTTATTTTAATTGTTGTTATTTTGAAGAATGGTGCTTCAGTAAATTCTGCCAAGGATACCAGAGGAGGATGGATGAGCCCTGAATAATTTATTATCTTTGTGGAAACACACTCAGCTTGTGTTGGGGGGGGGGGATTGCATAGTGCTGTACATCTCCATTCTTGTTATAGCGGCGCTCGTATTGGGGATTGATGACGAGGTATCTTTCATCGTACGTCCACCTCTTCTAGCAGCCTATCATTAGGGCTTCCACTGTCGCCTCTGCCCTGGATGAATATGAGTGGCAAACGCAGTCCACTCCATGCCGTAACTAATTACTCCAGGCAATGGTTCCCCCTCCTGATGGATTAATGTGTATTGTGTGAACTGGACAGATCCCCACCTTCCATGAGATGAGAGACGAGCCCATCCCGATTCAGAGGCGCTTGCACAACCTTGATAATTATTTCCATAGATGAATGAAATTGCAGGCGGGATGATGAAGTGGCCATTTGCGTGCGGGGGCTATCACATGCAAACATAGAGCACAGGCTTTGTCACCACTGAGAAATCTGGTCCTGCACAGATCTCTGTCCCCAGCGTCGGTCTAGCTTGCATTCAGCACACACACGCTCGCTTTCAATTCACAGCTCTGAATATACAACATCAATATTCATTTTCTCCAGTTTTTGGTTTCATGGCTAAACATTTTCATGCATTATTTCTATCTACTCTACTATAAATATATGCCGAACAGCTGCCACTGTCCACTTGTCAGCCGTTTGAGACTGATTTTTTTCCTCCCCTTTTTAAAAAAAATCTAGATAAATCAAATAATCAGTGGTTTTCATTAGCTAGGGCGTGCAGGGTTTTAAAGGACCTGCTTGGAAATTGTATTTATTTTCTTGCGTATAGCTCTTTTCCCTTTTAGAGGCCCCTGTGTGATCATTGGTGTTGGACTGAAGATTTGTGAGGAGCTCCCGGCCGGAGCGGCGTTCAGTAGTAGATCGCATAAAGCATGCTGGGGTTCTCCCGTCGTAGCCAATGCCACTGAAACCATAAACCGTGTCTTCCTACAACTTTAACCTTCGCACAATTCACTTCAGCCTCTTATGAGCAAAAGGTTTTTATAAATTTTTACTTCGTAATGTTTAAGGATTGCTTTTTGTCATCACTGATGACTTAAAGTAGACTTGGTTTTACTGGCTTCTAGGATCAACATAGTCAAAGATGTAACATGTAAATGTAATGAGAGCAGATGGATTCTGCTGATTAATAAGACGTATTTTTCACACACCAGAGAAAACATTTACATTACCTCACTAACGGCGAAGCAGCTCTCTAAACTCAGTTCAGTGACATCAGCGTAATGCCAGATGAGAATTTCTATACTTCCTAATTTTTCCCCTTTGAAACATTTAGTTCAAGAAAAAGGACTATTTGACTTGAGTCAGTTAGGATTTAGTTTCACTAAATAGCCAACAACATGTTATTTTTTCCTCCAGTCTGAGTTTTTCATCATTACATTTAAACAGTTACAGTTTTTCTTGCTGCCTAGTTACCAAAGGAACTGATTTCCTAATAAAAAGAAGAGAAATAAAAGCACCTAAACAGAACAAAACGACTGCTGCGACGCTTTGTTGTGCCTTCAGTCTCTTGATTTTACTAATATTTTAAATAATAAAAATAGAAGTTCTTATATAGCCTGCGTCACAGTCCTCATTAAAAGTTAACACTTTCCTTTCCTTGAGAGCAGAATAATTACTGATCAGTTCTGGTAAAGGATGATGTACTTCGGGGACAAATATTGAACTCATAGACATTGATTAATATTGGTAATGCTAACCATCCTAGTTTTTGTAATGGCCTTTCCGTATCATGCTAGCTATAACTCTGACAAGAGGTGTCCTGCTGGGCTTGGGATGAGCCTGGAATGAAAGTGCTTGCCACAACAGTGTGTGCAAAATGATCGCACTGTCGTTTACTCTTTGAACTGTGATGGCGCACACTTACTCAGCTCCTCTTCCCAAAGAGCGAATCAAAAGAGGGGGATAAAACTAAAAAAAGAGAGCACCTTTGCTTCTGGGATGGAGAGCCTCATTGTCAGGGGCAGGGATACAATAATGTGGGATTTCAGCTTGTGTGTAAGTGAATGTTTTTAAAGACAAATTCTAAGAGTTTGGTGGGGGGGAGCCCTCCAAACACAATGCTGGCTTTATGTATGCTTGCTCGGACCAAGTGCTAATGCTGGGTTGCTATACCATGCTGGCTGGTAATTGCTAACACATGTGCTACCTCTGTCTCGTTGCAGCAGGCCGAGGGACTTCTGGCGCCTAGACTACTGGGAGGACGATTTAAGACGGCGACGTCGTTGCGTCAGGAACCCCTTTGGATCCAGTCACTCAGAAGCTACGCTCAAAGCTGTGGCTGAACATGGTCAGTCTCATCCACCAGGTTTTTGTGCCCCCCCCACTCCCCCGCCTGTTCATAGCACAGCCTTTCTTACTCATTTGGTGGTAGCACCAGCTACAAGGCAATAAAAATTAGTCCTCACACTGCAATAAACGATTTATTGTACCACAAAACGGAGGAGAAGAAAAACACCCACATTTGAATTTCACACACAGGTAATTTCATACACAGCCACCCATTATGCAAAACCGAACTACCGCCTTCGTATTGGCTTGCTTTATTCAGAACATGTTTAACTGAGATGTTGTGGATAACATGACGTATTGAATTTTATTTATTCTTTTTTTTTTCTTGGCTGCATAACAGTGGCTGATATAAGTGGTAAGTAACATTCACTCAGCCTCATATTTTCTTTTTTTCACCTTTCGAATGAAGGATCACTGTCGGATTTGAACTTTTCATTTCAGGAAGATTTTTAGAGTTGAAATTAAATGTATATAATTTTTCATATTAATCAAACCATCCATTAGGTCCTTGTTTGTTTTGGTGTTTGTTTTTTTTGCTAGCCTTAAAAGAAGCCACACCCATTAAGATAGAAGTGTTTGATCACAGGATGAAGGTAATCGGTCAGAACAACTTTGTGTCCAATCACTCAACCCACTAAAGGAGAACACAGACCCCAGCAATGCCAGCAAACCCCCCCCAAACATAATAGAACCTCCTGTGCTAAGACTTTGGCTTTTGCTATTAATTTGTCACTAATATGTGTAAGTCATGTCTAATATTATTTAACAGTAAACATTGTGCCGGTCCTTCAAGTTTATTAGAATGCTAGCAAAAACGCAAATTGGAGTTGAAGAAAGGCCTCAGTTACTGATAATTTTACATGGTCTGGGATAATCAGTTCTGACAGTGAACACCAACAACACTGACTTCTTTTTTCCTTTACCACTATAATGTAGACACCCCCCCCCCCCCCCCCCCCCCCCCCATCTTTGTCTGATTACAAGATTAGTTATCAGCTAACAGCAGAGTCTAAGTCACACATTCCTGCAGGAAAAAGTGCATATAATCCTTCATTTTTTGCAAGTATCCAGCTCATCCCTGGCGTTTACATCAAGATTAACCAGCACAATCAATTGCCTTCTCCTAAAAAAAATAAAATAAAAAAATAGAAAGATGGACATTTCCGAGCCAAAAATGTCCTCGGTGTGTCACCTGCAAAACTACCCTTTAAATGCGTTATCATTCTTAAAGACAAATGGCAGGTGTGACAGGATTCAATAAGAATACGATCTAAAAGCAATAAATGTTTGGGAACCCCGGATCCTGGGAGACCTCTGCTCTGCAGTAATGGCTGCAGTGTGGAGGCAGCTGGGGAACGAGGCCAGAGTCCAGCTGGTTGCTGTTCCTCTGCAGCAATGCTCCAAATTTTTACTTTCTGTTTGAATTCCTCAGTGTTTTCCCTTCAGCTAAGTAACGGCAGAGAACAGACATACTCATGCTCTATCGTTGCCTTTTTAAAAAACATTTTTTAGTAGAGGAAAAGACATTCACATGGAAGGAGTTCCTTATGTTTTGGTTATTCAGGTATTCGGTCTGGTATTCTGCTATATCTAAAATAATTTCAGCTCATGTGCTCTATACATCCATCACTGGTGGAAGAAGACAAATTCCTGCAAACAATATTTAGTTTCAAAGTCAAGCCTGTGTAAAAATAGCCAGCGGCCAGTTTTGGAAAGACTGCGCTGCCTCCTGAGAGTATACTACCTGGATAAACTATGGGAATATATCATTAAAATAACTCTTTGACAGTGAAGCCTGACGGCATACATTTTCTGATGTAACCTTTTGTCTTGTTTTAGTCGACCCGACATTTGTTACGGAAGTGCAGCTCGGGATGAGAACGCAGGGCTGAGTTTTCAAACAGAGCACAAAGGTCATATCTGGCTGTAATTATATTCATCAGATGCAGAAGGGAAAATGCAGTCTCGCTCCCTAAGAAAATATTTAGCATAAGATCAAGCCTGAATTTACCCTCATTTGCTAGCTACCTGTGGCAGTGCTTTTCACATCTCTTACATAATCAGAAAATTGGAAGCAACGAGGGGGAAAAATGCAGTTTTTACTTGTTGATATATTCTAAAAGCATTTTATTTTCCATTAATCATGCTTTGCTCTTAAGATTGGGGAAATATGTGCAAAAAAAAAAGCATTTCTGTGTTAAAGATATAGACAACTGTTATCATTCATACAGTGCCAAGATGATTTCCACAGGAGAGTGTGTGGCTGCCAGTAGGGCTTGAGTAGGCTGTTATGTATTTACAGCTGGAAAGAACCATCTTTTCTAGGGATTGATTTGGTCTGGTCCCGGGCCCGTGTACCAGAGGTGGCAGAGTAAATACCTGAAGACTAATGTCTCTGTTCTGGTAATCAATACTCGCCTCATGACCACACTCCTGGCTACGCTCCCGTTAAAAACAAATTTGTTAATTCTGACAATTTAATTGCCGCGACCATGCATGCCTTGTGTTGTATAAGCAGGTAGTTGAACCTCTCAGCGAGGGAAAAGGGGTCCTGGAAAGAGTGTAACCAGTTGGGATTTATGTACATTTCTGCTCCCTGCGTGATGAGTGATGAGGTTGAAGTGCCGTGGATTTTTTTCTTAATGTGGCACTCCCGCTCCACGCATAGCTTGTAATCACGGCATAATTTAAAAGCATTACAGTGATTAACAAGATGGTAAAAGCCGTGATGTTAAAGCTAAAGTTGTGTTATTTTAATTCCTTTTCTTTTCCTTTTTTTTTTTTTTTTAATTCCCTTTTCTTTTTTTTCTTTTTCTTAAAGTTCTTAAAAAAAGAAAGTGTGTGTGTGTGTGGGGGGGGGGGGGGTGGAGAAGTTGTTTCATAAGTATTAGAACAGTTGTAGTTCATTTTAGTTAATTTCATATTGTTGTCACACTCTCTCACACACACACACACACACACACACACACACACACACACACACACACACACACACACGTCATATTCAAAAAAGAGAAAAAGTTACCTACTTTAAGAACAGGAAGGCTGGGAGGCTGGCACACAGCTTGTCACTTATGTCCACTTTTATGTATCTGGTGATAAGTGATGTAACTTTAGCCAAAATAGCTCCTAATGGACTCACACACACCCACAATATGCTGAGTTGTCATTATTTGTGTTGCATGTACTTCAGCGAATAGACTAAAGAGCTATTTATAAGCTGTTTGAGGTTTTCATGGCTTGATACTGTGCGCTAGTGCCGTCTTAATATGAGGGGGAGGATAATTGCTGAGCATGCAATGCATAGAAGTTCAAATACATTTCTGTTTTTAAGCTCCTCTGACAAGTCCCCTGTCCACTTGCTTGGTGCGAATACAATGGCATGTGGTACGTATTAGGGGAGCTGGTAGTAATTTCAGTGCTGCTAACTAAAGAATCCTCCAGGGAGGCTTAATTACAGGAAGGCCATTCTAAATATCAGTGAGCTGCATATTTTCCATGACAAGAGATTTTTTAGCCGCGCTCGTCTAGCGGTTTCAAAGTGTACGGCTACACGGCACGGCTGTGCATTTTTAGGAAGTGCAATTGATCTCCACCGCAATCCCAGGTGGTGATGACAAAAAATCCCCTGGATATGCGTTCAGCGACTCGCCGGACTGAACGTGGTTACTTGCAGCTGAGTGCTGGATTAGAACACAAAGTCGTGCACAGAAGCAGTGAAAGCACTCTCTGTATTGCCAGCTATGTTTACAAATGTAGAAGACTTGCCAGCCAGTCTTTGTGTTGTGAACTTGCGTCTGTGGATCTTTACCATGCACCGCTGGGGAAGTACGGGGCTCTGTAAATGTTTGCAGATTTGCAGATTTTTTTGTCTTTTTAAATAATGTATTTGGAATCTCAAGTTGTGTCGGCTAAAATCAAAACGGGAAGTGTGTGACCATCATTTTGTTTAAATGTGTCTGAAAAGCCTGAGTGTGAAGTTGTGTTTGTTATGCTTCATGGTAAATGGGGGAAAAATCCAGTTAGGGTTGTGTTTGCATTTGGGTTTTGTCTCGTGTTGTTCGTAGCTGTGACTGTCTGAAAATGCAGTGCACGTGAGCGCTGCACTGAACCGCTGCATCGAGGTAAAGACTCAAATGCAAATAGTTGCATTAGGGTAAACACACCATATGCTCACTTCAGTGAAAAAAAGCAAAAAACATAACATCCAGATCATATTAAAAAACTTGCCTTATCTTACTAAAAGGCCTCAGATTGTTCTTCATTTTGTAAAACATAAATTAATTATGTTCTGAAAATGAAATATAAGATTTTACTTGGAGTTGAATCTTGAAGAAGACTGTTGACAATTGATTTTAATTGATTTTAACAAAGAAACAAACACTTTTATTTTCACTGTGTGATAATGGATACAAATAACTAGTCCACTGTTATTTTTACTGTGTGTAAGGGGATTGCTTATAAGAGCTGTTTTTTCTTTTCTTTTCTTTTTTAAAAATGTGCATCAATTTCTTTTTTTTCTTTCTTTTTTTTTTTTTTTTAAATCGACTTGATGTGAAAGCTTTTGTGTCCTTAAACTCTCATAAAATAAAGTCGGATGCATTCGTGTCGTGTCAATCTACAGTATGAAATACAACCTTGACTTTTATGCTGTAATTACTTCAAATGCAAAATAAGATGGCTCTTTCCCCCTCCTGCTTCCCACTCTAGCATCCGAGGACGATATTCTCAAAGGCAAGCAGTCCATCAGGAGCCAGGCTCTGGGAAATCAAAACTCAGAGAGCGAGGCATCCCTCGACGGAGATGATGACACTCTGTCGTCACTAGAGGACAAGGACCTGGAGAACGTCACAGGTAAAGAAGCAGCTCGTGTTCGCCACCTCCCATACCTGCTCCTCGGTCATTCCCCCACCTCCCTGCTTGTGTTTGTGTCTGTGTTGTAATTTTCCCCCCTGCAGTTCAGACCAAATAAAGAAATGGCGGCACTGTAGTTTGAGTTTTTGCTACATGTGCAACTCTGATTTACTGCATTGAATACGAGGAATCTATACACGAAACAAATCCAAACAGTGTCTTCCTTATCTTCCAAAGCAGGCTGTGATTTTCCAATATGACCTTGGTGTTTTATTATATTGCTGTGCTTCTTTTTACATTCATACTTGAGTAATTTGTGTGTACAGCTCCTTTATAAACAAAGGAAAACCAGCTTTTTAATGAGCATACATCACTTTCTCATAGCACACTGGAGTGCTAGTGCCACCATGGCATCTTAACTTTCCTGCCTCTGCCAATGGAGGTCTGCTTTACAAACATACTGTACACACACAGGCACACACACCGGCCCAAGCAGCAACTCTAAACATTTTTTTATCTGGCAGTAGCAGCTTACCCCAGGATAGCTCTTTTCAAATGAGGTATTATCTGATTGAAGGAGGGTAGTTTTTCCTTTTGATAAAACTTCAAATTCCCTCCATGTGAGCCTGGTCAGCTATTGCAGCTGCAGAATGAGAATGAGATTCCAGTTCACGATGTTGCCCCACCTCCTTTTTTTTAATGTCTGTTATTTAAATAATCTTCATTTAATAGGCCTATTGCCGTGTAATCCGCATATTATGCGCAGCGACAGCGCTCAGCAGACTAAACTGCAGTAATTGGGCTTAGAGTGCTATAAAAATAATGCATCTGGATGACAATGGGATTAAACACTGAATCCTGTCTAATCGTGTGATTTATCCCGCGAGAAGTGCGTAGAAGTTGTCGGGAGAGGTTTAGCTGTGCTCTTAAGCAGCTGTCTGCTCCAGGTGTAATTGAATGTCTTTGAGTGAACGGAACAAAAAATGTTATTTCAACCCACGGATAACATGTCAGTACTCACGGGGTTCACGACAGGCAAAGGGATGACTATATACATATCTGTTTATTCCATCCGTGTGCGAGAGCGCGAGGGTGCTCGGGGAAATCAAGCCCGCAGCTCCGCGGCGCACATCTGCAAATACAATGGCTCATATGCGCAGAGCCGGGCAGAGCTTCCACCCACAGCTCCCCTGAGCCAGGCTCTCATTGTCATACTGGCATAAATTAAGATTGATGAGAGATGAAATACAGCTTCTCCCAGAAGCCACCGATCAATGGATCCTGATGAACAGTCAGTTTTGACAGTTGTGACGCAAAGTAGTATTTTAATCAGTCATTTTTTTGAGTGTTTTCGGCTTTTTTTTTTTTGCCCCACACCGTTTTATTACATAAAGTAAAAACACGTGTTGGTGAACTTCTATTGTTTCGTGTGTGTTGGTTTTGTCTTAAATTTGCCAATAAAACGCTGATTATTTTAAACAACCGAAGCATTTTGTTTTTTAAAAACATGGCAGCTTTATTGTAAAAGTAATACCGTGGAAGTTGGTTACTGCGCGATTGTGCGTCAGCTTTAAAAGTGGTCAGACGTTAACGTTATCTTTACCGTTTACCATGATTAACTTTCACGAATTAACCAGATCCCTGGTTTGTTTTTAACTTTTCCATCAGGTTGGATTCTTTTGATTTTCCTTTTTACAGCTTCGCATTAGCGCTCAGTGGTCCCCCAGTTTGACGTTCTCGTTTTGTGACCGGCCTGTGTCTCTGTCCGTCCTCCAGGCCCAGTAAACATGAGCACCAGCGCTCAGCTCGTGGCTCCGGCTGTGGTGGTAAAAGGCACCCTGTCCATCACCGCCTCCGAGCTCTACTTCGAGGTGGATGAAGAGGAGCCCAGCTTCAAGAGCATCGATCCAAAGGTAAGGGACTCAAGCTCCATTGACCATGTTTCTCACGGTCACTTACAGAAGATATGCTTGGATTTCCGATAGGCCCTGCTGGCATCTAAATGTCACACAGAAGCTTGTGTGTTTTTATGTCCGCTTTGTTTTAAAATTAATAAAATATATTTTTTAGTTCATTTGTAAGCTTTTCTAAACATTTGCTAAAGAGGAGACGCGGTTGAAGTTACCATAAGGTTGGATTCCAACTGCGTCTGTGTTTTATTTTCTCTTTACAGTGGTTTCTGGATTCTATGAAACTCATTTTATTTTCCCATGAAAGTTTTTTAAGTTTAATTTAAAAAATAATCTTTATTGGTAGAACATTGTTATAACAGCTAATTTAGCAATTGTATCATGTAAGTGTGCAGCATTTGTTTCATCACTATAAGAAAAACACAAGTTGAAATTGCATTAAATTATGCTCTGAGTTGAAAATAAAAATGATTTAAATTTGTTTTAGTAATATTGGTCAGTAAGAGGAGTGCTGACCTACAGGTGGCTGTTTGTTGTCAGTGTATGGTGGGTGTTGGCTAAGACTCTGTAAAATTATCATATTTATTTAAGTGTTATTTTAATAAAATCCACATTTAGTTGGGTGTTGTTTTATATCAGAAATATGTGGATGAAAACATGGAGAATGCCATAAATATGGCAATAAAGGTTTCAAATAGTAAAATCAGTTCATTACTAGATTTTTTTTTCTCACTCTGCTGTAGGCCCTGTGCTTGTACCACTGTCCAAACAGAGCACAGATGCTCCCAGACCTACACATTAACACCAGAGCCTGGATTTACATTCATTTAAAAAACAACAATCCAAAAAAATCCAATCCCGTCGAGCTTGGCACTCTTACAATAACTTATGGCCTAAAATGGGCCTTTTAAAAATAAAAACGTAAAAAAAATAAATAAATTGCTAAATCATATTAATCTTTTTTCTGCCTGTGTTTCATCAACTTAAATTTTGTCCTGTGATTTTTTTTTTTTTTTTTTTTAAAGCTAAAGTGAAACAGATTTGCAAAGTTGCCATCTCAGCTGTCCAAAGACGTCCAAACATGAGGCCAAGTTGTAATTTAATTTGCAACATTTTATTAACATTTCTTCTTTAAGTCACATAATGGAAAAAAAATGAACTTGGCACGCTACATTTTCTTCTTTCACTTAACGAGTTTTGTGCATATATTTAAATAAAAGTTTCTTCACTTTGTGAAAACATTTAAAGAAGACAACTAAAATTTATTACATTTATTTGAAACTGTACCTTCACTTTCTCTCGGCAGGGGCCCAATTGCTCCATTTATTATTCAACAAAAGTGGGGGTTTTGTTTGTTCGCTTCATTATTTTCTTGCTGATTTTCTTTTCACATTTCTTGGAGACTCGGTTGAAGAATAGTCTTTGAATTTTATCCCAAAAATGTCCTTCGCTGCAGTCTTGACAACCAGTTTATAATTTGTCCAAACTTTTAGCGTTGGTGAGGATTTCCCTCGCTAGTCTCCATGTCTGCTTAGCAGCAACCTCCAGGGCTGAGTGAGGCTTTCCCTGAAACAAGTCCAAGTTTGGCAAGAAGTAGTGGGGACATCTGCGGCATTGCAGACAGGATATGAGTTGCAGCAGGATACCATTGAGTCGGTCTCCGAGGCAAGACTCGTCCCAGTCGGTCTCTCTCGGGTGTTTCTCGCACTCGTACAGCAGCAGGGTCTTCATGTGGTAGTTGTTGAGGGGCTGTCCCGGCAGCTCCAGGTGACGGTCCCTCAGAGTCTTGAGGATGGACAGACACTTCTTCCTGCAGCCTCCCATTAGCAGCCTGTTCTCGGCCTCGCTGAACTGGAGGACCCAGGCGTCGCTCTCTGCGGAGCTCTGCTTCCCCGTTAACGAGTAGCACTCTTTGGAGAGCAGGTTAAAGCCCTCGGCTTTCACTTCTGCTACCCTGTTAGGGCCGGGCCAGGGGATGTGGGGCATGGGCCACTGAGCTGCACTTCTAGGCCAAATCCCAGTGCACTTGAATGCGGGGGTGATTTGCACCACGTACCTCTCCCTGATCCGTAGTTTGACCTCGCTGGTGTCGGCGACCATCTTTACCACGTCACGGTAGCTGCATTTATCCACGGCCTGTGCCACCAGAGTCTGAAATCTTGAGCGGATCTTTCTGGCTGATAGGTAGCCCGAGGCTGTGATGAACTCGACCCACAGCGACATGCTCCTTTTGCGGCCATCGCTCAGCTTCAGCACCGCGCAGCCGGGCAAGGAGCCGTCATCCACAAAGTTGAACACCCCCATCTGGTTAAGGTAAAGCACCACCTCAAACTCATTGGGGGAGATGACCTCCATCCCCTCGTAGCGCGCATCTATCTCACTGAGGGAGCTGATGAAGCGGGGTTCCTGCACTTCCACCTCTTTCAGGACATCGGACACCACTTTACAAACCTCCCTTATAGTCTTCGCAATGGCCGCTTTGCGAGCTTGGCATCTGTCGTTGTAATATTTGTTAAGCTGGTAAACCAGCTTTGCCTGCGTCGCAATCATGTTCGGGCAGAGGTCCGGGCTGTACACCGGAGAGTCGCAGTAATTTGACGGATCCAATGCTTACCGGTAAAGCCAGAGGCAAACGCTCACCGTGCAGGAAAAATGTGTAATCAAAGTTTTTTTTTTCTCCTTGCTTTTGCAGCGGATGGACGTCAGTGTGAGGAGGAGGAAACGGATAGGGATGCAACGTAATAGCTTACTAAATATCAGTCCAAGACATGAGCACTTCCAGCACAGCTAAGAAGATTCATATTCAGGTTGTAGGTCACCATCCGTTTCCCGGACTGTAGACGCTAAAGGCTAAAACGCCGCGTATGACCACTCATCTCTTCTTGCTCTTATTCTCTCCTCTGTGCCCCCGCTCACTTTTCGTCCACACTCAGCTTTGAGCTGGATTTGTGTACTTTATGAATGGTTCCTTTAGAAGAGTGAAGGGGGTCGGGCTTCTCCTCCTGCAATCATGTGCAGAGCTGTCAGTGCAGGCAGCCAATCAGAGCTGCCAGAGGCAGACGGTCCTGCAGGAGAGCTCCAGTTCGCTTCGACAGCATCTGGGCACACGGTGCATGCAGTCCAGCGCTCCCCAAGTCGACACAGGAAAACACAAACCTTTAGGTTTTATACTTCATATGCCGGTGTAAACTCTCCGCGCCGACAGTAAAACATTTTTTTTCCACGACAAGTGCTGCTCCTTTACGCGCAGCTTCTCCTGCATTTTGAGGATTGAGATTTTGAATCTTTAACTTAACAGCTGCTTGCATTCTGCAGATAAGTGCCTCGCTATTTCTCCTAGTTTTTAATTTAACAAGTTTCTTTCTCTATCTTAAAAAAATAAAAATGCCACTCCGACTTCCAAGGCTCAGTAATCGCAACGTCTATAGGCTTTTGCGCCACTTTCTTCATAAAAAACTCTTGATCATCGCTGACTTAATTTTTTTTTATACTCGGGGTTTTGCGGATTTTGGGCGTATTCTCCATGTTTTGAATTAGACACCTAACACCAGGTATGATCTGCTGGTATTATTTTGTGAAATAAAAGTGAAAATTCTTTTATTCCCTCTTCATCTGAAATCAATCCCAATTCTCCTTACTTTGTGAAAATCGATTTTTTTAATATCACATCCATGGGTCATTTTCTTTTAATTAATTATTATGTGTGTTTTTCTTCTTGCTGATTAATCTCCGATCGACACAGTTTTGTCGGTGTATTGTTTGCTGGGATAAATGTGTCCAATGCACCTGCAGCTTCCCCTCTGAAGCTCTTTAGTGACGCGAACGAAACCAAAACGGCCCCAACGACTTTTCCTAAACCTGATGAGCTGTTTAACTAATCAAGTGATGTATTTTTGGGATTGGTTTAGCATCTTTTACACAGCCAGTACACAACATTGTGTCTAGTTAAATAACTTATTCAGCGTGTGTGTGTGTGTGTGTGTGTGTGTGCGCGCGCGCGTCTTCCCTAACACACTTCCCTCACACACTTCCCTCACACACCGCCCGTGGCTTGATCGCCGTGAACCCTGACCATATACTGAATAATTTAACTAGAGGTCTTTGCGTAGACATCCCTTTGTCACCGCGTGTTGGAGAACTAAAGAAGCCATTACATCCTCTCACAGACGAGAGGCTGGGGTGTGAGGGCATGTTTAAGCAACATGTAATATTTAGTCCTTTTCTATCCCGTCACGCGTCCAGAGAACGACATTGCGATAATAGTGCGTCTTAAATTAGATTTTAATGAAACATTTGATGAGACTTTCAGGTCTTTTAAAAAATGAGTTTAAATATTTGGATTAATTTTATGCAAACATATATTTTGATCAAAGCATCTCAGATTAGGCCTAGAATTTTGAAAGACTGCTGTCGATTATTGTAACCTCATTTTCTTGAAATAAAATCAATAATAAGCGGCGATCAGGCATCGTTTTTGAAGCTTCGTGTGGAAGGTGTTTCTCAGAGTGAATGTTGGTAGGAGGCAAATAGGCCTTCTGCTGTGGCTGCCACCGATTAATAGAGAATCTGTCGTGCGTTTCATCTGCAACCTGAAGGCTGCAGAGAAAACAAGGTTGCTGTATTTTTGTTCAAAGAGTCAAATATGGAGTTTGCTCCAAGCTTCCTGCAAATGAAATGTAAAAAACAAAAATAAGAAAAATAAAGGAAACTTTTGACACTTGTTACTAAATTATAGATAAGGCAGAATATTGCTTCATTAATGATTCCCAGGAGCCATCCGCTGATATGAAGTGGCCAAACTATGCAAATGATACTGAAATAAGACATAAACATTTCAGAAAAGCCTCAGATTAATGAGCCAGCCTTCACAGTTGCCACATTTTCTGGACTTTATCATGTTGTGTTTTCCACAAGTGGTGATAATTTTGAGAAGTGTGAAGTTAGTCATGATGTGTAATTTTTTTTTTTTAGCTATTGTAAAAGACGTTTGAGACCTTTTTTAGTATTTGAGCTCAAACTAGATATGTTTAAAACACACACACACACACACACACACACACACACACACACACACACACACACACACACACACACACACACACACACGATATACTGCTTTTGCCTCCTGTGCAAACAGCACATTTTGCTTCATGTAGGTGTAGCAATAAGTGCTAAAACCCCCCTACATTTAATTTCATTAAATTCTATGAGTGAGTTTTTATCTTTATTAATAATAACCTAGCAGGACCCACCCCCCCACCCCGACCCCCATAGATAATAGCACAGAGTTTTAGTGTCGGATTAACTTTCCTCACCAAGAAAACATTCAAGGGGAAGTGTTGCTGGTGCGTCGTGACATTTTATTTTGGCTTCCAAACATAGATTTATTGTGAAATACTGCTGATAAAAATACTAAACTGATATTCGCCAGGTCTTCCCTCAAGCAGCCGTTATCCTAATGTGGCTTTGGAATTTAGTAAAAGATGAAATAAGTGAGAAAAAATGTCTGGCTGTGTGATTTCAGGATGACTGTTTATTATCAAGCTCGCAGCTCCGGAGAGATTAATCGGCTCTACTTGGAGAGCAAGTGTCCAAATATTATGAAGGAGATGCTAAGCCTAGTTTAATGAAATATACGGTGACACAAACGTACAGTTTTATATAGACGCTAGGGATCTTTTCGGGCCCACTTATCACACCACGCGTTCCTGAGCCACTGTGTTCATTTTTATTATAGAATGGATACCTCGTGTCGGATTAATAAAATCGTTTTTTCAGCCAAAGTGCAAAGGTCAGCCATATGTCAGAATAGGGGCGTCATTATATTTCAGCTTACTACATGTCCATCGAAGTTTGGAAAACAGAAACGCAGTCAGCACACGTTGGAGCAGAGATTTTAGAATTTTCTTTGCTTTTTTTAACACTCCTCATAGTTTCTTTCATATATACTGTTATATATATGAACGGCAAATGCCGACTGTTTGTACCTCATTTACCCCACTCAGTCACTCATACGTTTTTCTGTACATCTCTGGAAAACATTCAGTGTTCCTTGAAGGTTTTCTCATTTCTGAGTGTAGAGAAGATCCTGTCAAAGAGCTCTTTGATCCAAGCCTGCGCGACTCCACAGCCATCCCCTCGTAAGCGCAAAACTGACTGCACAAATATCTGCCAGCTGATGAGTAACTAGACAAAAACACGCATCCCCCCCCTCTCTGTTCTTGCTTTGAGTTTGCCATTTTCACACAATTATCGGCTCTTTCCAGATAGCATAAACTACAATATTTGTATACCTTAGTTTAAAATTGGTATCAAAGCCTCAAAGATACATTTGGTTCCTTATCAGG
This sequence comes from Mchenga conophoros, assembly GCF_057382185.1. NCBI lineage: Eukaryota > Metazoa > Chordata > Actinopteri > Cichliformes > Cichlidae > Mchenga > Mchenga conophoros. The sequence continues at coordinate 17,362,814 of NC_140531.1, forward strand.
TGAGAGTTGGGTTATTTGGTTCATCTACTTGTTTAATAGTTAGTCTCAATAATCAGTACTAAAGTAAACTGAGAGTCGAGTTGCACTCATTAACACTGATCTCCTTTCTTGCTTTGTACTTTGAAGTGAGGGGTGTAGTAGCACTGCTGCCAGTTTTAGGTAATTCCTTTTTTTCTGCTCTCTTTATTTCTCTGGAAACATGATAGGTCCAGGGAAAGTGACTCATTGCCTCCCAACACACACACACACACACACACACACACACACACACACACACTGCACATGAGTAACATCCGCACACGTGTGAACCGAGAGAGTAAATTTTGATGTTCTTGTTCACACGTTTTGTTGCCGTCTCCCGTACCCGTATGGAGCCAGCTGCTAGCTCCATAGAGAGCTCAAAGAAAATCATCGCAGGCATCTAATTGCCTGGCAGGCCTCTGCATCTGCTCGGCAGATAGCAGAACTGATGAAGTCACGGAGCAGAGCAGATGTGCGTTTGCCTGTGTATGTGTGTGTTTAACAGCACCCTCTCTGCGTTTAGACACCAGCCATCAATATTGCATGCAGAGTTATTGTTGCAGAGCCTCTCCTGGAGACTGCTAATATCGCATGTATGAGGAAGTGAAATCCGCTCTGCCCCCCAGCTGATTGGTTAAAGGGAATATCTGCAAAAGCTTGATTGGATGGCGTTTGTAACCCTTCCTAGTGCAGTTTGAGCGTGCTCCATGCTATCGTACTGTGTTTGGAGTTTGCAGTGTTAACAGCTGAATAAAGTAAAGGGTGAAAATACTGAAGGGGGCGTTGCAGGAGCTGCAAACATTGAAATATGTTTATGCTTTCCATTGATCATTAAAGTGCTTGAAGATGAGATTTTGTTTTTATTTTAATTTAAATTTTTTCCAGATTGAGGATTGTTATCAACTTGTGTACTGTGACTTGGTATATTTACGAAATCAGAACTGTGACACAGCATTTGTAAAGAAATTGATGGCAGAGATGTAAACGATTAATCCCTCGCTGGACCAGACAGATTTACAAAGTATTGCACATTATTAAACGTCAAAATACCTTCACTCGAATTCATTTGGTTTATATGCCTCATATGAAGTCATCAGTTTATCTGTACGCAAACTGCTACAAAAATACCCCTAAAATTTTCACACAAAGTCTCCAAAATATTTCTTCCAAAAGAAAAACAAAAACAGAGATGGGAAAACATTTGAAAGATTGTCAATAGTTTTGTCAGTGTCCAGCCTTGCGCTACGCAATAATAAAATCCCCACTGAGAAGACATTGGTAACTCTAATTAGTGGGGTGGTGACGGCTACCCAGGGTTGGTTCAAGCAGTTGAATGAAGGACCATTCAGTCAAGGAAAACCACCCTGGTGTGTTATGTAGCAACCAGTCCCATATCGTTAAGCTCTCCCAAAGTGTCAGACTGCAGGGATCACCCCCCCTCCACCCCCTCGGCTGCTTGCTCCACCAAACCCTCGTGGTCGCCAGGGACGACCTTTGGCTGGAGCTGCCAATCACAAAGAGCCATGGCAGCCAGAGGTCTCTGAGAGAGGAGCCTATTGATTTTCCAGTTAGAGCCTAAGTAGTGTGTGCTATAGGACTAACGGACAGCCCAAGCAGGTATGTCATTATCAATGAGTCCAAGGAAAGAGATCCTTTCACTCATTCATATTGGCCTCTCACTGTCTCTCCTTCATACTGTTCCACTCTATTGGTTGGAGCACATCCTGAGATTGTCAATAAATCGCTCAGCCACACTATGGCAACGACTAGTAGAGCGAAGGGTTAGGCTGACCTTTCTCTTTCTAGTCCTTCACTTTCCTTCACTCTTTTGCATTCTGCCCGGTTCTCAGGTGCAGTAATTACAGTAGGTGGAAGGCATGAAGTGTTTCCTTAACAAAGACAGATTTCACAAGCGTGAAATGATTTTCTCTGTCTTTAAATTCCCAACATCCACGGCCAGTTTACTGTCAAGAATCAGGCTCCTTCTTCCCAGCCCACTTTGGATCATCCAATCATTGGGGAATCCAATAATCTAAATGCTCAATTTAAGTCAAGTTACCGCACAGATTTGGGAACTTGTCAACAAAAATACATATGTGGGAAATCTGGAATTATTTAAGCCAACTATAGGAGATAACACCAAATTAAGGTTTCTGAACTGTATTTCTATTTGCCCAGTAGGAGGTGAAGCACCCTTTCATGCTGATACTGGGTCTCCAACCACATGGACTGTTGTGTACAGTCCCTCACATCCAGCTGAATAAGGCTATGTCACTGATGATTAATGAACTTGAAGTCTTCAGTAGACATATCGAGACATCGACCCTTCATTCAGAATCTGACCCTTTGCATATATTAAACCTGCAATTATTATTAGACATCTTTGAGATTTTGGCCATTATCTGATTATTGTTTCTTTTGTTAGATGTATTGATTTTACTGTTGGCCCAACACTGGTCCAGACTGAAATATCTCATCAGGTTTTTGTGTTGTTTATTTTACAAACATTCATATCAGGTTTAAACCTCATGACTCTGGTGATGCTTCGACTTTCCTTTAGTGTCACCAACCTGTTCCTTTGATTTATTTTTCATGTTATAAAGCGCTTTGGGGTTCTTAGGGACTAGTAAAGCGCTATATAAATACAGGCCATTTACCATTTACCATTTATATTTATAACTTAAAGTTTTAAGTTTTAACCTCCTAACACCCGAACTCTTCCACGACATGCATTTTTAAGAAAAATAAGAGCCACATATGAGGATATTTGTTTAAAATTTTGATAGAACAGTAGCAGTATAATGTCCTCGTAAGTGGATATCAGGCCCAGGTAGAGCAAAATTGAGTATTTTAGTCTACATAACCCAAAATGTGATGTCCACATATGTGGACGCCAGGTCCTAGGAGGTTAAACTATTTTTCTTTCATTGTTTTATTCAGCTTCTGCTGTGTTTTCTGTGCTCTTGCAGTGTTTTTCTATTTGCTGGTGGTTTCTGAGGTTGACAGGTAAAATGCACTTGAAACTGCACTTGAAATCTCAGAGCCACAATCAGAATGTGTGCTTCCCTTTCTCTCCAAAATCTGTCCAAAACGTCGGTTTGAGAGTAGTGAGAGTAGCATTCATTGCTAAATTACGCTCATTATATGCTCATCATACTAAAATGATAGTTTTTAGCATGTTTACATTAGAATTAAACACTGCTTTGCTAAAAAACCTTTTCAGAGCAGCTTGTGTGGCTCCTAGATTTGTAGTCTTGTTTTCAGCGTTTTTCTACCAGTGTTATAATCCAATTAAAACATCCAGGTATATTGCACATAATAATTATTTATCATTCAGCTTGCTTTTTGAATTTTTTTAGTACAGTCAAAGCATTTTTGTGTTGTTTTTGTTGTAACCCTTGCAATGCGATGTAAAGCGTGACTCCTGTGAAAAACAGGCCGACGATGCATCTGTGCTGCAAATGGTAACCAGGTAGGACAGATCAGGGAAAGACAATTGCCACATAGGTAATCACGTAAAGAACCATTAGACAGTCTCATCTCACCACATAATGATGACTAATGCCTCCTTGCGCTTACACGCACACACGTACACACACACACACACAGGCAGGCGCTCTAAACAACCTCCTTCACAAACACGCTCAGCCTCTCTCTGTTTGTGACCTGACTTTGGACCTTAACACATCCACAGACCACTGTGGCCATTTTGACCTGGCTCACACTTAACCAAGCATCTCCAGACAAAGAGCTACCCCCTCCTTTTTTTTGCACCTGAGCCTAGCCCCTCCATCATGCTCCATCTCTGGGCTTGACTGGACCAGTCAGGGGGCAGGTGCCTCCCCCTCCCCTCCTTTGATTGATCCCCTCTCTCCATCATTTATTCCCTTCGTCTGCCTCTGACACACACGTCAAAGGCAACGCACCAGCCTGATGGATAGGCCTGTTTATGGATGCCAGTCTGCCTGGTAGGCTACTGATATTACAATCAGCACCTGTGTACCTGCTGTTCTCACGAGCCTCTGCTATTCAGTTGAGGTCAGAGAGGCACGCGGCTTTGATTGAAAGATCGATGTCCAGCCATGCTGATTGGAAATTGGCATTGTAAATGTGCTCTCGGTTTGTCAGAAAGCTCTCTGCTGCATATCAAAAGTTAAAACGAGATCCATGGATCATAGAAGCAAGTAGCTATTTATGTTAAGTCTCCATTTTTTTTGGTTACCTTACAAATGCAAAGGTAAAATTGCTTGACATCAACATAACGCATGTTTTTAATTTTCGAAAAAGTCAAGAACAGGTTGCTTTATATGTGCGACCTCATAACACTGATGCACAATCTGTGTAAAGACATCTTGCGTGCCAGAGAGCAGAATGTTAAATTCTTGTACTTCTATTCTCATCATGGTTAATGACCTATTCAGTGTGGTTTAAACGGCACAACCAGAGGGATGCTCTGGAGATTACTCACTCATCCAAGACTCCATTTCTAGTGGAAGAGTAAAGTGGATTTGTGGAATATAATATAGCAACAATACAAAACAATTCAAACACAGTGTTGAATAAAATCAAACCCTAATCGTGAATCAGATTTGGTTTTAACTTGACATCTTCATCAATAAACATGTTTGTTTTACACCACAGATCTTTGATTTTTTTCAGTGGTTCATGTTAGATCAGCAATCCCCGTCGTTTTTCAGCCTCCATGGTAGAATAAAAAGCTGAAGCTAACTTAAAATTGAACTTGTACGTATGAAACTTCAAGGACCATGACTTAATATTTGTAGATTAAGTGGGTCAGTTTGTTTGTGCAACGCTTATACTTTTTTTTTGGGGGGGGGTTCTCCTCTTTGTTGCTATTTTGCTGGTCACCCCTTTGTTTGATGCTACTGCTCATATGTGCATTATTTGCAGATGAAGCTAACTTGCATTTTCAGCAGTTCTCTTGCAGACCTAGCTCTACTCTACCTGCCCATTAACACGCTGCATGCAGATCAGATCAGAAACTGCTTTTTATGCTTATCAGGTGCTTGGAGTATTATTCGTAATTGAAGCTTGTGATACCCTGTGAGCTCGTTATGCAAAGAAGAAACCTTAGCTTAAGCGTTGGCTTAGAACAGTCAAGTTTCAGTATTTAAACTAGCGTCTAATGCCCTGTGTTCTGAGTCAGCAATGGGATAACACCCCGTGTGCACACGTAATTGAAGACGGTTGTTGATTCAATTTCTGTCATTCCAAGTGTAGCTGAAAGTGCTTGTCACTGATAAATTTGGAGCACCAATTGAGTCACGTACAAATATTTTAACTCTCCACAACATTTTTCTTTCTCCACTAAAAAGGCCTTTTCTCTTCTTCATCTATCCTTTCGGAGAACCCACCCAAAATTCCCCAAGAGGGGTGTACTTTTCACCCTACACCCACTTAAGCTGCTGACAATAGCTGGATTAGAGAAGAATTTATTTAGCAAAGCCTCACACATACCCCCAAAAAAGCCTATCCTTCATTAAATGGCAAAATGGGAGACTGAAGGAAAGCGGGGAGAATGCGATGGGAGCCGGTCGGTGATCTTAACCTGTCTGATGTTTGCTATGGCAGCTTATAGGAGAGCAGAGGTCCAGCAGCATTTAGTCCTAAAGAGCTCCTGTGCTTTAGCGGAGGCTCCGGGCTGTCTCCCTGATTTTTCCAAGTGTCAGTGAAAAGCGTATACATTCTTTTCCAGCTTTCCCTGATGTGCTAGCATTTACTGATGCGCTTGACAAATCCAGGAGTGTATAGAAGCTCTTTCATGTCCCGTCCATGTCAACAGGTGCTCAGCAATATCAGAAAGGCCTTACATTTAGCCATAGTGCAGGTGTGCATTCTATATGAACTTCTTTGTTACACAATTCTAGTAAATTATCTTAATTTTCTTTGACTTTTTTCATAACATGCTCTAGAGATTCTGTATTTGTTGCACCCAGTTTCACAGCCCTTTTCTCTTCACTTATCCATCCTTTGTTACCCATCACCTTTGAGCCCTTTGTGGCCTCAGTCCAGCCTGCGATGGAGTGAAAAGGAAGCACTGATGTTCAATATATCAGCATAAAATTTCCATTTTATGTTCTTTGCCATTCTTAAAGGAAAACTGTAATTTACTAAAATCCTGGTGTTAAAGGCTTTATATGTCATTTACTAAGGCTTTGACTTATAGTTTCTGTTGGGGCTTGTGTTATGTATATACCTGCTACTGCCAGTAAGTGATAATTAATACCACTTTGGTATCTTATTATATGTTGGGGCACTTCTAAGGCTTTTGTCCTCATAGCTTATGCCCAAGGTAGAATTTTTAATGATTTAATGCACTGAAGTCTTTAATTCACCACCAATTAACCCCAAGACCACTGCAGCATTTCCCTAAATCTACACAAGACTTTTTTTTTTTTTTTTTTTTTGTCTCCCACTTCAAAAAGGCCAAGCAGGCGAAGATAGAAAAAAGGCTAACCTGTTAGCAAACAGTGAAAAGGGCAGAAAAAAGGGGGGAGTTAATCCTTATTAGGCTAAATTCAGACTAAGTGGCCCCAAAGATCCTTTCAAAGGGGACTTTCTTTCAGGGAGCACAAACTCTTGCTGGGTGACGTTTGGAGTTGAATACTTTGAGTCTTTAGGCTTCATAACCCTACACATGCTGCAAGCTGGGCCTGTTTATTTTGCTTCAGTTCTCACTTTCCAGCACAGCTTCTTAGCTGTGTTTATTTTTTTTCTGACCTTGTAGTTTGTTTTACTCCCCTCAAGGCAAATAGAACGTTATGTGTGACCAGTGATTACACATTACACTAGTTACACAGCTGTAGAACAGCTGGGATTATCAGTTCGTTTTGGGCTAGCTGTTCCTGCAGCATGATGACAGGATGTCTAATATTCAACACTGACTTTCATATCACTCTTTCTTTTAGATGCTCTCTAGTTTTAATGGATAATATATTTGCTCCTTTTTAAATATACCTATTAAGTTTGTGGAAAAAATGTGGATTCTCTTAACTTGCTTAGATGGGAAGATTGATACCACTCTGTCCTCTGTGGTAAATACGAAGAATAGAAATCAGTCAAATAATACTATTAATTTAACCCAAAGAAACATTAGTTTCGTTAAACTGACTCTTGATTACTTCAGTAGCTAAGTGTTCTATATTATTTGCATATTCAGATGCACTTTCTCTTAAATTCTGTGGAGAACATGGATAAGTTGAGGTAGAGTCATGTTTTTTGCATTTTGTTAAGGCACTTGCTTTCAAAGCCACAAAGGCTTGAGGACAACTGCTGGAGTGTGAAAGAGGAGTCATGTGGCTGCTCTTAAGGTCACATGATCGAGCGTTCCTGTGTTGAGCATTGCTTTCCTCTTAAAAGCTTTGCCTACTTTATTCCAAATGCAACCTGCAAACACCTACTCGCCAAAAACAAAGCAAAACACAGTTTTAACCTGCAGTGAGTCACGACTAAAGCTTGTGCATGTTTTCGTGAAGCCTTACACTCAAACTGTGCGGATCTGTGTGGCTCTTTCTTTTTCCATTGTGGTACTCTCGGTCCATCAGTCTCCCTTCCTCTATTTTTTTTTTTTTTTTTTTTTTTTTTGCTATCACTCAATCTCAAAAGCAAAATCTGTCTTAATTGGCTCCAGAGGGCTCGGGGAGGCTTTGTGTCAATGCTGATGAGGGTCCTGATTGGTCCAGAGGCACATGCAGCCAACAGACCCTTGTTAGTGTGTCGGGGCCCTTTGCTTGCTCGTTAGTCCGATGAACTCATTTACTGATGGGGGGTGACACGGCCTCGTTTACCAGTGTGGAACAGAGAAAGGTGTGTGTGTGTTGGTCGGAGGGGGCGGGGGTTAAAGCGAACAGGGAGGGTAAAGAACCGAGTAGAGGGGAATATAACTGAACTTACAAGGTGCATACGCAGAAACACTAAGAGTATGGAAAAGCCATCAAATGCCGATTTATGTTTCTCTTCATTTTCTTTCTTATTTGATGCAGCAGTGAAAAAATAAATAAAAACTCGCTGCAAGTGACTCGGTTCACTGAAACTGTTTATTGCAGATTGCTTGATTCTGTGGTCAGTCGAGTGGAAACAGTCACAAACAGCATGGGACTTGGAAGTCTTTTTAAGACATCTAAGGAATCTGTAGCCTCCCTTGTTTGCATGCACATTTTTTTCTTCATTTTTTATGAATTCTATTCAAGTTCTTGCAGTATTGCTTGTCCCTCGTCTGCGTTTTGATGTTGATGGATCACCTCTCTTCCTCCCGCTCATTAATTTCATCACCTTATCTCCCACACCACTTCATTTGACCAAAAGGTAATAATAAATCCCTCATCCATTATCCTTTAACTGAGGCACCCATGTGGAAATACTTAATAAGAGGCAACAAATTGAACTTCAATCACCTCTTTTTTCCCCTTTGAGGATGTATAGTAGATTAAACTGAACATGCAAATATGCTTCCGCCATTCATCAAACACTGTTTATGTGCAATTCTGAAACCTTTATTTCCTAAAACACCACAATTGATATTCAAATGATATTTTATTTGTATTTTTTCACATGTTATGACAAATAAGGATCATTGGTTGCTGGCAGTGGCTTCTCTCCTCTTCAACTCTAGGGTCTTATCAGCCCAAAAACACACACCCACTCAGCCGGCCTGACTGCAAAGGCAGCTGAGAGCCTCATCTATCTTGAACCACGTTGCTGATAGTTGCTCCTCTGCTCTCTTAACTCTTCTTTAATCCAGTACAGTTTCAATTTAACCCATTAGCATCCCTGTGTTTGGCTTTACCTCTGTTTCTAAAGATGCTCTGGTTGGTAAGAGGGGTGGATGCGAGGGGTGATGAAGAGGATTCACTGGCACAGACTGTCTGTGAGATTCAGTGGTGACAGCTTTTTTGTGTGTGTGTGTGTGTGTGTGTGTGTGTGTGTGTGTGTGTGTGTGTGTGTGTGTGTGTGTGTGTGTGTGTGGTTACACACCATAGCCACAGTCACCCGACCCCTCTTCATGTGTCCCTCTTCATTCCGCAGTCTTTTGGGCATCTGACAAAGACAAACGACAGTGCTTCAGAAATGAGCCGCAGCCCGCTGCACAAACAGGTTGAACAAGGAAGATGGAGAGAAGGCAATGCAATCAAGACCGGTTCTTTTGTTTTCTGTTTGGCTGTGTCCTCTCGCGTGACGCTGTGAAATTGATCTCGGAGTGCTCCAAACCTGTGCCCGTGGATATCGTTCCACTTGAAATGAAACCTCAAAGAAACAGCTTCTGTCAACGATCAGCTCCCGATCAATTTGCTGCTGCCGCAATAATAATATATTGTTTCATTATTAATATTATCACTTTAAAACCAGACATTCAATAGATGGTAAACCAGAGATGGTGTAATTAAATTGCGATTCAAGACTGCAATAGTCTGAAATCTCTATTATTTTCCCTTGTGCTGTAACTGTAGCATTCCCGTCTCTTTAAAGCTTCCACTACTATATATTACAGATGAAGCTGATGCACCCATAACTCCAGCATGGACAATAACCTCCACACCAATGTAATTTGTCCAGATGTGGCCAGAACAGCTCGAGCATTACGACACAGATAGTTCGTCATACTCATTGTCACACACTCTGCTTTTTCATCTGCAAGGGAGAGGGCGCTGCCGATCGGGATGATGATCTTGGAGAGCAGCACGCTGTTTACAGCTGAGTTCCAGGAGATCCATAAGTCTAGTGAAATATATCTGGGTGCTTTCACTTGTGTCATATCTTTCTATCAGCTGAGAGTTGGCAGCTTCATTAGTTTATCACTGGGCATCTATGTAAAACCACTCTTTAGTTGTGAATAGTTATACTTCAAGCTTTCACTTATTAAACACCTGAAGACTGGATTCTCTTTTCCGATCTGATGGAAGAACAGAAAAAAATGTCTTTCCTTCTGTAGTGTTTCGACATGATCAGCTTATTGTCACGTTTGTAAATAGAGGAAACGATGAAAACCAGTAGATTTTGTTTGTCATCAAAATTCAAACATCTCAGCTAGCAAAAGTGATCACAACTTATGTCCCCATTTTGCTGATGAATTAGTAGCCAACAAATCTGAAAGTGCAATTGTTGACCTGGATTTAATATGAGCATGCCTCAGAGAATACTGCACGCATAGTATATCCACTGTTTTAAATGCATTAAAGATTCCGTTGAGCTTATCTTTGTGCTAATTTGATAATAAAATAAATGTTTAGGTTTTTTTCTTTGGGGATTGAACCTTGGTGCTACCCTTTTCTTTGTCTGCTCCTGCTTATTTTTAAAACCATGCCATTCCTTCTTTGGTTCGTTGTACCTGGTGCACAATAAACTTAATGTTGGTGGAAGTAATGAAATCTGTGCCCAACATCTCTAGAGCTGACTGAATACAATGGTTTGTCTTTATAATAATAATAAATATCAAAGCCAAAGTGTAAGGACAGCTCATTTTGTAAGGCTGGTTAGTTTACAAATAGGGAAAAAAGCATTTTTTTTTTCCCCAATGCCAAAAAATTATTTTTTGAATTAAATATGTTGAAGATTTAAAAAAAAATTCTTTATAAAATTTATCATCAAGATGTTATTGAACTTAAGAGCTAATATTGTGTTACACTGTATTTACAACAAACAAACAAAGTCTTGGAAATGGGTTTGGCTTTAGGCTGGCTGTGACTGGTTAAATCATCTGAAGCTGCCTTGAGAGAGATGGGAGGCAGGAGGATGCGGTGCTGGCTAGCTTCTCCAGGCCACTAATCCACATTTAATTGAACTCCAGAGACTTTGAAGTGAGTCTGTGATGCAGGCAGGTCTTATTCCTCAGAGAGACAGCGAGGGAAGCGCTCCTTAGCTGAAGGCCTCAGCTGGTCCTCTTCTCTGTCCCCTTGCCTTTAATGAGCTCCTTCAGCTTAACACTAAGCCCAGCGTGCCGGCTCAAATTTGAATACCTTTGATTAATAAGATGCTGCAAAATCATATCTTAACAACATGAAGTGCTCATTTTACCTTTCTGCCTTATAACAGCGGGCACCTTTGAAACCAAAAGCAGAGGTTGAAATAAAAACCTAGTTAACAAAGCAGTGCTAAGTAGGTTAGTAGCCAACCTAAGTGCTGGATTAGTATGAGGACAAATCACAGGGGCAGGGCTAAGCATGCGGGTCTGTCAGGAGCTGTGACAGCCGTCAGAACAAGTCACTCTGACAGCCACCGCGGTCTCCATGGGGACAGATTAAGCTCAGTTCATCGAAGCATTTTTAAATGTGGAGCTTAGTAACATAATATCGTCTGACCTCCGTGTCAGTTACCTCCTAGGAAATGCAGAGACCAGTTGTAATCAGATGTTTTGCATAAAATAGCTTCTTGTCACAGCAAACTGTCGCTTAATAGATGATCTTTTAGTGAACAGAACATTTCCCTCACAGCGTCCGGCTGAATAGCGCCCATTCTCTCGCTAAAGGAATCTCTTTTTCATTGAGGCTGATCAATATAAGACATTAATCGTGCTCTTCGAGCCGTCACGCCATCACTGTGAAAAATGAACTAACCCGGCCCTCTGGTCTGTTCGCCTTCCTTCTTCCCTTCTCTTCTTCTTTTTTCCTTTTCTTTTAATTTTTAATTTTAATTTCCATTGCACGCTCTGTTTTCATTATTTAACTGGAATCCACATCTCTCTGGTTTCTCTTTCGTGTTTTCCAGATTCTAGCCTACACAGAAGGTCTTCATGGAAAATGGCTGTTCTCGGAGATTCGTGCAGTCTTTTCCAGACGCTACCTCCTGCAGAATACTGCTTTGGAAGTCTTCATGGCCAACAGGAGTAAGGCATCCCCCATAATTGTCTATGCCTAACCATTTCACCTTCTTATTGAGTACACACACACCTTTTTTTTTTTTTTTTAATGAATAATTGTGGAGAAATGGCAATCAAAAGTTGTCATTATTGTGATTTCTAATCTTTAAGAAATAATCCTTGATAACTGTTTGTTGCTTTGTGCCTCTCTGCAGCGGCAGTCATGTTCAACTTCCCAGATGCAGCCACGGTAAAGAAGGTGGTTCACAGTCTTCCTCGTGTTGGCGTGGGCACGAACTTTGGCCTTCCACAGACCAGGTTAGACGTGCGCGATTGCTTTGTTGTGTTTGTTGCTGTTGCAGTACAATCTCATGGGGTTAAAAATGGTAACTGGGGAGCAGAAGAGGATTATGGAACATCTATGGTGGTGTTATGCAAATATTTTAAAATTTCAAATAGTTTTTATTCTTGTTTCTCTCAAAAATGTACACATGGGGTTGGCCACTAATCTCCCTCCCACTCCTTACCCCGCTCCCCCCAGATATAATTGGCTTCACACAAACATAGTCCAGTTCATTTATTTATTTCCACCAATAAATAAATACTTGCTTGTAAGCCTGCAGGGCACACACCTTCCCCCAGCCCTCTCTCACATCATGCCCACTCTGTGTGCACGCATTGCTGGAGCCGATGGTGTTGGTTTTGCACAAATCTTGCACAAAATTCACAGCAAGACAGAGTTTTCAAGACGCTTTGGTGAAGGTAAAAATTCAATCTGAGGGGAAAAAATGTGGATAAGATTAAAGATTTGTGATTGGCTCTTTTAATCTGAGGTGTGCCAGAGCCCGTCTGATGGGATTTTTGAGTTGTATTTTGAGAAGATGATATTTTTAATTTTTTTGTAACTTTTTGGTATTAAGCATCACAGAATTTGACATGTGGCAACATAACAGTGAGGGCTGTGTGATAAGTAGAGTGAGGAAGTGCATCCAGTAATGAGTTAGTGTGGGTGTAGGAGAGTTTGTGTGTATAACACACAGGGTTAGGGCAGGTGAATGTGTGTGCTCGGCTCATTAATCATACTAGTTTGCCGGCCACCTTGCCTCTACGACCTGAGGACGGCTGCTCAGGGCAACCCGGTGCACGTCAGCTCATACAGCCAGCACAGCACAATTTAGCTTCATGTCCAGAGTTATGCACACACACAGATGCACAAATTAAAGCAAAAGTCCAATATATGTTCATAATTTAATCTAATCCCTCTGTTTTCAACCATTTTTCCAGTTTTGCATTCCTTCTTTTCTCTCCTTTACTTCTCCATATCTATTTATAATGTCATTTAAAGCAGTTCAAAGGATGTACAGAATTGCTTGGTGACAATATAAAAAATGTGTCAAAGTACACTTGTGTTTGGGAAGTCATGTTTTCACATTCTTTTTCTTTTCTTTTCTTTGGCAAGGCCTAATGACCATAATCTCACACATTGACATTGATTAATTTCATCATTTTCTTTTGTTTTAATTGGATTGGAGGTCATTCGTTTTTGTCCTGCAGCATACATCATTCTTTGGGGCCTCCTGTGTGTGTGTACACATGCACGTAAATATGTGTATTCAACCCAATTTATTGCGCATTTGTCTTCTTAATTAGCAAGACTGTAAGTTCGGTAGATTTTTCATAAAATGACATTTGGATTGCAAAAGTCTAATAAAGCCTGGGGCTTTTTATTCTTGCAGTCTGCTGTTCTTGTGATTTGAACGGCTACAAAAGATTTTAATATCGAGCTTTCCATTTCTTTTTATAGACGCATCTCTCTGGCCACACCTAAGCAGCTGTTCAAGGCATCCAACATGACTCAGCGCTGGCAGCGCCGTGAAATATCCAACTTTGAGTACCTGATGTTTCTGAACACCATCTCTGGTGAGGACACCGCTCAGCACCTGTGTGATGTTATTGCAGGGTGTAACACAGAGGTGCTGTGCACATTTTAACAGTCTATGATGCTAACTTTTTTTTTTAACAATATTTGTCGCCCCTCTCCCCCGTGCTGTCTCCCCTCCAGGCCGTACCTATAATGACCTAAACCAGTACCCAGTCTTTCCATGGGTCATCACCAACTATGAATCAGAGGAGCTTGACCTCACTCTGCCCAGCAACTTTAGAGATCTGTCTAAGGTAAGAGCGTGGAGACGACTCCTCTCCCCTGTTTTCACTATAATGGATCTTTTTTCTTCTTAATTCCCTGAAAAAGTAGGGGGGGCATTAACACACAGATAACTGTGTGTGCATTCTTCCTAAAGTCAATTTTGTTGCTTTGTAATTGCCATTGATCATAGTTTAGTGAACCTGCTCTTTAATCACCGGTGGCTGATTGCTAGGATTCCACACGTGCAGAGCATTTTTCCCATGTAACGACCCAAGTATTTCAGATGTCTGAGAAGAATTGATAGAATAGTGCAGTTTGAAACTTTTTATGTTACTAGCGTCATGCTATCTATGTTGATGAAGTGATTCTATATGCAGTGATTTGCACAGTTTTCATCAGCTCACAGATATATGAAATTTGAGTAACAATGTGACAAATTTCCCAAAACTGCAAGTGGTATTCATTACATCTAATCTGTATGATTAGTTGTTGACTTTTGCTAGTTCAGGCAATCTTGACCTGCTGCATTTAAAACATATGTAAGCCCCTCATCTTCTCAGTCTGCAGCTCCTAATTTGTGGTTTAGCTATCATTTTCTGGCCATAAATCAAAGTTTCCTAATTGAATTCTTTCAAGTTTGACCTTCCACAACACAGCAGGAAGTGAAGTAATACTCCCTGGTAGCTCCAGGCATCGAGTGATTGGGCTTAAAACAATGAAACCTGCCCTGAAATGCTCCCTGGCACATAAATACACACACTCGCATCGCTAAAGGATTCTCCCCCATAATTGTAGGTAGTCACGCAATTATTTACTCCCATTAACTCCCTCGCTTTTACACGTACATACTCAGATGGAAAAAGGCAAAAAAATAAAAGAGCACACCCCTTAGCTTGTCAGCTAACGTCGGTGGATGAACAGTCCAGCGGTGGGAGGACTCAGGATTAGTTTTAGAGTGGGAAGATTGAGCGAGTGTCAAGCTCCTGGTAGGAAAATGACTGAATAAATCAGCCATGGAAGCAAAAGAAAGCATGTTTTAATGGACAGGGGATCTGTTGGCGCAAATGCTTTTTAGAGGTATGCTGGAGGTCATTTGTTCAGGTGCAGACGTGGAGGTAGTCCTTTAATGAGACAAAGTGGAACATATTGGTCTTCTTTCAAAGATATCGCTCTTTGAATAAAATGATAAGTAAGTAAATTAGAGTCTGCATTGGTTCGGGTGAGATTAGACGATCTAGGAAGTCCAGTTTCCCTAATAATGTGTTTTAGCATTTCTTGGAGACTCTCCAAAAACTCTTCATAATTTTCGCTCAGTCCTGTTCAAACATGACGGTATACATGTTATACCGTCATGTTATATGTTACTAATACACAGATGGATCCATGGGTGGAAATTAGGGTTCACTGTGTTGGCTGGGTACAGAAAGGAAGAGCCAGTGACCTTCTGGCTCTACTTTTTGAGCCACCATCAACTTGACTTGCTGGCATTTTGCATGTTATGTTCAAAAGGACAATGCAGATTTAGTTTAGTTTTGCAAGAAAATTCTGTAATGGCAGCAATTTTAAATTTATTTATTTATTTAGGGGACAGCAAGCCTAGTATTGCTGTTTCTTTATGCAAGCATTCATTAAAGTCCATCAACTGCCATCAACCATTGGAAATGAAAGGAAGACCAAATATCTGCAGAATATAATCCAGATGCAACGCTATTGTCCTGCACAAATACCACAGTTATGAAACACAAGTGAACCATCTCCTCACACTTTCATTCCTTCACACTTCCCTGTCACATAGATTCAAACATCTTGTCCCTTAGGTTCTCTCCAGTCCTACTTTCACTTTCAATCTGCTCCTCTGTGTCTCCGTCCTCGGCTTTTATCCCTCCCAGTGTAGTTTTTATCCACTGTAAGCAGCTGCATAATTCTTATGTTTATCCTGCTTGATGTTGCCCAACAGGGTGAAATGTGACAGTTGTATTTGCCCCACCAATACACACACAGGCACAAAAACCACGCAGCCTTCCCGCGTGGTTTCTTAGCTCATTTCTGCTTCCTTCTCTTCTCCTTTGCACTGCCATGGAGTTTGGACAGCTCAGCCTCTGTGCTCAGTCAAGCCTCGCCACCCCGGGGACTTGAATGAATGGGAGAGTTCGGTAAAAGGAGGAGAAACAGAAAGACGATCAGAAAGCAAAAGAAAGAGGAGGAGAGAGTGTGAGAAAGGGAGAACAACATTATTTCCCATCCCTTTAACCCTTTTTCTTTTTAAAGAACAGAATGGAAGCAGAGAGAGCAAGAAGGAGGGGAGGGAGCAGAGCCAATCTTTATTACATCTGTTTTATTCATGTTGTTGACACGCGTGTGATATTAATGTATGACTACTGGACCGTGCCAGACTGCGGTGTCTGGAAAAGGGCAAAGCAGCTCTGTGCAGCCCTTCAAATCAAACCCCCACCACACGATGTTGCACCTACAATCATTTGTGCTCCCCGTTTCTTTTCTTTGCAACCTAATATTTGGTGACCTTCAGCTAGTTCTGCACTGTGTGTGTGTGTGTGTGTGTGTGTGTGTGTGTGTGTGTGTGTGTGTCTGCACCATTCAAAACTGTGCTTACTTTCCCATTTTCCCCTCTTTTGTTTGCGCTCTATTGTTTTTCTTTCTTGTCTCCTTCTGTTTTCCTCTCGTGCTCTCTTTCTTCCTCACCCTTCAAATCTCTCTTGTCCCCCTCTAATGTCACGTTGGTGGTTGTCTCTTGTAGAAACAGGTCATCTGCGAAGCCTCCAGTGACATTGAGAAGCCAAATTGCTATGAACGTGTGTGTGTGTGTGTGTGTGTGTTTGTCACACACTGTCATCATTCCCAGCACAACAGAGGCCACACAGAATTTATGTTCCTTGCTACCAGAGCCATTCTGACCCCAGGGACTTTCTTATCATAAACTCTAACCTCAACCTGACATCAAACGCCGACCCCCGAGATAACATTGTAGTCACGATAAGCTCTCGCTTGATCTGACTGCAAGTGTTTTAACACCTCTTTTTTTTTTTATTCCTCCACCCCTTTTTGCACCCCAGCTCTGCATACTGTCGCACATCTCCCCACAAAAATCCACTTGTTCTTCATAAAGATGCTTTATATAACAAAACCAAACCTAAATTTGACATTTTAACAGATAAAATTCATCTTTGGGGCGATTTTTACAAAAGAAAATTGTTATTTGATCTGTTTGAACTTCTTGAGTGTTCGTACAAGGTGTCCTTACAGCAAAGGCACGCCTTCATCTATTCATAAAAGGCAAAAATATGTAAATAAATAAATCCACTCTTACTGTGCTTTTAATGAAACAAATAATTCAAACAATTGTTAATCTAATATGTACTCTGCATTTACATAGCAAGAAAATAGGACTTACTGAGCATCTTGTGTACCTTTGTGCTATAACGTGCTGCTCACAGACACATGAGCTAATGGTGTATTGATCTCATCGTACTCGCCCCATATGTTTATCCCCCCAGGCCCTCCACACCATTTTCACTGTTTAAATAGGACATTATACATAAACACTCTCTTCAAAAGGCTCTTGTGATTTATGACTCAAAGCCCTACTGATGCTCAAATCGTCGGTGAGCCATTATACTTCATCACCGGTGACCCATTAGTGTTTTAAAAGCAACGTAGCACTAGGTAATGTTCTTATAATAGTTTCTCAGGAAGGTGCTTATTGTTCCTTGAGGGAGTGTTTTTCGCTTGGTATGCCTACATATAAAAAATTACTTTTTAAATATTTGAGTTCCCAAACCTCTGATTATTTGGGTAAGGAGGAGAGTTTAGGCAGGATAACATACATAAAATATATATATATATATATATATATATATATATATATATATTTTTTTTTTTTTTTTAAATACATCTCACCATAGCAGTTTTAAAATGTCACTGTTACACCATCTGCAGCTGCCTTCTTGATTTAGAACAGATTAAGACTAATTCAGCATTATTTTCCCCATCTTTACTGAAAACTCTGGCTCAGTTTTCTTCTGTAGTGTACCCTTTAGTTAAAAGTATGTGATCGGTTCATTTGTCTGAGAGCTCATCAGAGTGCTATTCTTTGCCACGACGTATTGGGTCAATCTGTGATGGGGCAGCAGCAGGCGCTCCATCAGCGCACCGCCGGCCGCTCTGCTCTGATGTACGGCACCGTCGCTGCCGCTTTGTTGTAGCTACTGTAAGCTGAGAGCGCTAGCCCCACAGTAATTTACAGCAGTAAACAATGTCGGGCTCGAGCAAACCAACAGCCCCCACGTGCCCTCACACACAATTCTCCCTCTCTCCCTGTCACTGTGGCACTTTCAGTCTTTTCTTTTTTTTTTTTTTTATATGCCTCCTCTCCCTTTTCTTTTTTTAATGAGCCGACTGTTATTAGGGCTATAAATCAGGCCAATGGGTGTGATGTATAATTCACTGTGTGTACTCACCCACCCCAGTGGCCCTGAGGAAGCCCACAGTGTATCACTGTCAACATAGATCTGCACAGTGTTGTGGCACAAGGCAATTCGCTGTGTAAATGCACATACGCACAGGAGCACTATTTACAAAATAACCAAAAAAATGCATGCATTGAACAAAAAAAAAAAAGCAGCAATAACTGCAGGACCGTGTGCATCACTCCCAGTACACACACACACAGGTACACAAGCATGCACCATTACACCCACATAAAACAGTAGCCATTGCACAGATCAATATCATAGACCTGCCCTGTATGTGTCTTGCTGTGACATGCACCCTATGATATGAAAGAGATCCAATTGATCCACACCCTACTAGGCCCCCATTCTCAAAAGGGCATCATTCCATTACCATTGATCTGCTGTGTGTGTGTGTGTGTGTGTGTGTGTGTGTGTGTGTGTGTGTGGGGGGGGAGCAAGATGATGGAGCGGTTCGAGGGAATGAGGCACAGCCTGCAGAAGACTAATAAAAATTGAACCAGCCTGAAAGTGATTTCTATAAATGAGTATTTAAATAATAGGCGAGCTGCACAGGGTTATTGGCTTTTTTTTTTTTTTTTTTTAAGAGCAATGGAAAATTAATGCAATTTAACCATTTTTTTCTGGACTATAAATAGGGCTGGTGACCAGTGTATTAGTTACAGATTAATAAAAGTAAAAATTAAAGGAACCCACAGCCTTGCTATTGATATTCTGAGTAGGCACTCTTTCATTGGAGCACATTAGTTTTCTCTGACAGACTACAGCTGCAGGGGCTCGGTTTCACAGCCTCTAAAAAGCACTCTGTGGGAAAGGATTGATCTGTCTGAAGGAAAACATCATCTAATATTCATTTGAGATAGCACAATGGTTATTAGCTTCATTCGCCTTGCAACTATTATGCAGCAGTGAGTGGTCCCTGTATTCACAGTAAAATTCAGTACTGCCTCCCTGCTTTTGGTTTGTGTTTTTTTTACTTTCACGCATCTATCGTGTCCTAATATCTGTTTTGTCGTATTTATTTATTTTTCAGTTTAGCTGTTTAACATGTTTGACCTATTTTTTGTTTGTTTATATTTATAGCCCATCGGTGCTCTTAACCCCAAGAGGGCAGCGTTCTTTTCAGAACGATATGAGACCTGGGAGGATGATCAGGTGCCGAAGTTCCATTATGGCACCCACTACTCCACCTCGAGCTTCACCCTGATGTGGCTGCTACGTATTGTAAGTGCAGTGCACGTTTGGAGTGTTTAGGAGCATTCGTGACTTTTAATATAAATTCTGGAAAATAATGAAATAATTATGCTTGTGCAAGAATTTCACCTTGCTCTTTAAAAGTGTAGTTAAGCGCAGTATTTAAATTGGATTCTTCTTTTTAATGAACAGTACATTCATGATGTAGAGGTCATGAATGTATTCTTAATTAGACCTAGGATTTTATCAAATTAAGAGTATATGCATGCTAAATATTGCATAGCATGCATGCATGGGGTGATAATAAATGAAAAGCAAAAGCAGTGCACCTAAAGGTCTGACCTTCACCTTGATGCAAATTCTCAAGGTTTTTCTTTTTAATAACAGGTACTGAAATGTGATTTTGTTTGTTTTTGAAGCACATTAGTGGTGTATATTTTGCACTAGAGTGCTCTCTTGTAGTACCTTTGTTGAATGGATGCCATCAATCTTTCCATACTACACTCTGGGGAGAGGGAGGTTACTAAGTTTCTCCAACGTGCAGTTTTCTGCTGTTATTGTCCCAGTAGCTCACTGTCTCTGTAACTCCCAGTAGAGTTACCTCATTGATCTCTGCACATCATTAGCCAGCTTACTCTAAAGCCACTTTACCAGAAGCACTCATTTATAACTCTCGCTTAAAGATCAAACTTAACCTTAAATATGAAATGAAAATGGGTTTGTGTAGTAACTGTGTATTTTGTAAGATTTTACACTGATGTATAAACTACAAGATCAATTTGCTCACTGTCCCACCGTTTAAAAAGATTAAATAAATGAGGCTTGCGTCATTTCAGGCTGGACTTAATTATCTATTTACAGTATTAGTTTATAGCTGTGGTACAGCACAGTGTGCCCGTGCATCAGAGAGATGGCTATTGATCTGCCCTAACAAGATTATACGTGATTAGAAATGCATCAGCAGCACATGTGCATTGATTTTAGTAGCACACTGGGAATATTGTTGTTTTACTTGTTCATTTTTGGCTTTAAGTTTGTTACAGGGTGTGCAGAAAGGGTCAATTCTAGGTCAAATATATTGACAGAGTGTATTCAAACTGTAGACATGTTGACAACCATGTTTTCATTGCAGAAAAAGCAATTGGGTGGTTTCAGTTATAGGAGTAGACTCCCCAGTTTATATTCTTAACCATAACCTTTATAATTTCCAGGAACCCTTCACCACGTTCTTCCTTAACTTCCAAGGAGGAAAGTTTGACCATGCTGACCGCACCTTCTCCTCAGTATCCAGGGCTTGGAGGAACTGCCAGAGAGACACATCTGATGTTAAGGTACCATTCATACTTATGCATGCTCACAATGGATCTGGGGACAAAAATAATAGAAGTTGGACGATAAAGTCCCGAGCGCTGCAGGAGAATAAATCCAAGTCCAACACACATAAAAAAGAGAGGGTTTCAAAAGAGTAATGTCCAGTCACTACCAATCATTGTCCCTACACAATGATAGCTTCCTGCTCTTCTGATCAAAGCGTTGGTTTAATCCTCATCTGTCCCAGCCGTCTGTCTCAGATTCAGTCAGCTATAACATGGACTTGAATCCCTGCCCACTGGGCCCCCAAACTCTGCTGCGCCGACGGATCTACCCTGAAACGGCACAGGTCATTCTCATACCGAGCGCCTTCGAACCCCCAGCGCACACTTTAACTGCTCTCCTAAAACATTTACAACTACACTCAGACATTCTCTGTCAAAGCTGAGTTTTGCTTGCTCTCCCGGCACTGGGTCACTGGATGGGGGAACAGCAGTGGTGTTGGGGGTTTTGACGCTTGATTGCGTTTACCCCCCTCCCGCATCCCTCTGATAAAACATGTGGATTGTGTTACTGTGTAGCTGGCCAATGCTTGATTGCAAAAGCCCAACAACAGCCTTAGTTTGCTCTCTTAGTCTCAACCTGTCAATGTGGATCAAACTGTGAGAGCTCAACTTCAGATCAAAACAAAGAGGAAATCTGGACGTCGTCAGTTTGTTTCCATGTTCAGCTTGAATTTTTAGCATATTTTGAATGAAAATCTGTCGACTTTATCCAGTTGGATGCACACATTCATGCTCCTTTTTCTGTTTTTGCTCAAAATTTGAATGTGTGCAACCAACTGGATGCAGTCCAGTCGCATCCATATTGCTTAATTCCTCTTTTAAGCAGTAGAGGAATTAGGAGTGAGATGTATCAATTCAGTAGGGTAAGTACACCATTTAGCTTTAGTATTGGGACCATTGATGGCAACCCTCTGTCTCTGCCAGAGGGCAAAAAGCCCCTGTGTTTTCATACGCCACTGTTAAAGAAGGGGTGATAATGGGATACAACACCTAGATTCAATGTGTCTCTAGCCTGGGTGACGCTAGAATGACCTGCCACCCCCAATCCCCTGACCCCTAGCCTCAGCCCACAGGCATCAGAAGGGGGAGACACAAGAGAAGAGGGGTTAGAAGTAGCAACAGTGGAAGTGTAGCTGGAGAGCCCAGAGGCCAAAGCCCCTTCCAGTGACCCATGACAGGACAGGATTGGGGATCAGAGGGGCTGGCCTCTGACCAGGCTGGAGCAAAAGGGCCACTGCACATAATGGTCCATGTAAGGCAGGCTTGAGTGTTGGGGAGCGAAGCCCTCAAGGTTTCGTTGGGGTATGTGCATGCGTGCGTGCACGGGTGCCGCTCTCTCCTGCTCAAATTTACAGCAGGCTGTAGCCGGTGAACCCGGGTGAGCAGGAGGCCTCGTTAAGAAGGTGACCTTTAGTTTTAGGTCAGCTTTTGTGGAGTGAAGAGATTTCAGAAGTGAGGAAGTGCCGTGTTGTTTTAAAGCTGTGTGTTTGCTTGCTCATTTGATTGGATCTTTTCACCCCATTAATGAGAGGGGGAGATATTGTGCAGCTAATTTGATAAGAGGAATGTTATTATTTGCTTGTATTTGTAAAGATCATGTTACATATGCTAAGAATTGAATCTTTTCAAAATGCTTCTTGACTTCCGAGTTTAGTTTTTTGGGTTTTTTTGCTTTGAGTGTTAGCTGTCAGCCAATCGCCACTTAGTTTTGAAGGTAGGCCATTCATTTCTAATGCTAGGTTATTAACATGTTTGTCACCAAATTCCCTTAGAAATGCCCATAATTGATTCTTTATAGTGTTTTCTGTATATGCAGGTGAATGTAGTTATAGATAGTTATAGTTCATATAATTATGTATTTTGTTACACAAAACCTGTCAAGTCTTCATAGAGCACATGGAATGTATATTAAAAATTTGAATTAGGACCAAGTCATCACCCACTGGTTTGTGAAGTCCTGTCTTATTGGCTTGAGATCAGAATTTGCCCATCATCACACTCATCTTACAGGATCTTTTTGGACTCTAATGAGGACTGTAATATGGAAATGATCATCCTGTTTTATTCACTAAGAATATAAATTAGTGATTGAAAGTATAAATGCATGTGTCAACTGTTTACTGCTTTCCCCAGTCAAATAGGATGAAGGGTAATTTTTCCATAGATGCTTTATAATCTGACTTTTTTTGCAACTGCCCCCTGCTGACCATAAGACAGAATGCACTTTAAGGCACTTTGCTTTCCCTTCATTTTTTTCAGTCTATTGGGGAAAAATGCAAAATACCATATATTTCACGCTCCACTTTCCTTTCCTTATTTGCATGACACAGCCAAGAACTGAACCTTCCCGTGTCCTGATTGTGTCGAAGTTTGTGAGACGTACCCACAACAATAACACAACAGCTAAAGCCTGGGAAGCGTTGTTGATTTATCTACATGTTTTTAAGCTCAAACACAATCTTAATGTTTATACTCACTGTGGCAAGTTCTGCTTTGTTTAGAATGACAAATGGCTAAACATATAGGGTTGCATCTCCTGTCATACTTGCATTTCTCTTCACTCTCGTGCAGATTGAAAACATGCTGTGTTGTTTGTGACAGCCAAATAAAATCATCATAGTAAGACGAGAATTTAGCTGACTTTTCTTTGTTGTTGTGGAAGAGAGGGGAAAATCAGAAGTGAACCTTTTTTTTTTTTTTTTTCTTAGACACAAAGAATATGATAATTGCATCAGAATAGGGAGAAACCACAGCCGAGTGCACTCAGAGGCTTTTTACAACAGACCAGTGTCATGTAATTTCCACAAATAATTCTGCCATTCAGAAAACAATACAGCAATACTATCTATATACAAAAACAGTGCTGCTTCGTTGTGTTTATTTTCCCTGCTCTTGTTCTTCTTAAAGAGTTACTCAACACTTCAAAAGGGCTTTTTGAGTTGTAACATAATGTGCTTTAATTTGGGGAGGCCGTCCACCTCCCTTAGCCCACAGTTTGACTTGGAGTCTGCAAAACCACACTCATCAAATTTATGCTGATCAAGACTCACAGGACTATACACTCTTTTTTTGGGGGGGGGAGGTAAAGCTTCTACTTATTTACTCCCTGACATCTGTAGAAGCACCAGCCCAGTTGCTTTCTTTCCTTTCACACCCACACAGCACTGTTTCACATGTGAGGGCGGTACCTTGATTATTTGAACTGGTTCAGGGCCACCTTTTGTGAGGCACAGACCCAGGGGTGAACATACCCTTTATCTTCTTGGACATCATGTTCAGATCTAGCATTGCCGTTATTCTAAATTTCCATTGGTGATTATGCAGAGCTTTCTACAGCTGCAGCATCATGTCCGATAACTGTTGCAGATTCTCAAACTGCTTTTTTTTCCCCTTTTCTCCCGATAACCAGTGTGTGTTCATTTATGTGTCTGTGCTTTACCCTTTCAGGAGCTGATCCCAGAGTTCTACTATCTGCCTGAGATGTTTGTTAACGCCAGCAATTACAGCCTGGGAGTGATGGAGGATGGCACTGTAGTCTCTGATGTTGATCTGCCACCTTGGGCCAAAACCCCAGAAGAGTTTGTGCGCATTAATCGACTGGTAAGAAAAGTACACCTGAATGCTGTGTCCCATGTATGATCCAGGTTAAAGCAAGTGTGCATTAAAAATATACTGAAGCCATCATAGAGTCTAGGCAAGAAAAAAAAGTTTTTGTGTCGTCATTCATGTATAGCCTTGTTTTCTTTCTTCCTCATATGGCACATGGCGCAGGCCATCTGAGTCCCAAGCTTAGCTGGAAATGCTAATTTAAAGAGACAGTGTTATTTCCTGACCTTCACACAGTTCTTCCTGTTACCTGAGCCTCCCCTCCTCTCACGTGTCCCAACTTTCAGATTGCTTTGCCGGCAAATTGATCCAGCTCTGCCCCATCTAATATCCCCATGCAGCCTCACGGTCCCTCTCTCTGCTCTGTTCATACACATCTGGAACATGCCGGTGTGTGCAACTGCAACTGTGTTTTTGTGCAGAATAATTATGCAGTATCCACTTTCTGATCTCCCTTTCCGGTCCGCCTGGCCAAAGGCAGAAATATTCTGTGTGTATATTCACGTCAGATGTTGTCAGAGTGGCTGCCGTGTTTTCATTATACTCTACATGTTCTCTTCTGTGCTTTACACAACATGCACACACACTGTTGGGAGACTAAGGTAACACTTTGGATCAGATTTCTCAGCGCTAGAAGATCTAGGAGCCTCAGATGGGGGGTTAACATTTTCTCTTCTGCTTTGCTGAAATTGCTTATCATTTATGCTTTTAGCCCTTTTATCTTTAAAACATTTTAACTTCATACTGACAGTGAAAGGACAGCTGTCCCCTTACAAATAAAGCTTATTCATAATTTTGTCTGTCTGTCTGCATAAACACAATTACAGAAGAAAACTAAACTGTGGGTTATAACGCGATGTAATCTGGAGCCTAGCGCAGGCCACTTTTCGCTCTCAGTTACATATTTGGGGTAAAAGCAGTGGCAGCTCCATGTGTGATGTGTGCCCACAGTAGTAATGGGTGCTGATGATGCTGGGTGTGCTCTGTGACCTGTGCAGTCTTATGGTGGGGGTCTGTTAGCTAGCCTGCTGATATGACCATGCTGCTATCATTAATCACACACTTCCCTCTTTTTGGCTGTCAGCATGCAGCCCGCTGTGGATGTATTAGAGGGACGCTTGTTGTGGCGGCAGCGTTGCAGGCTGTTGTGCAGTGTTTTATACTCACGGGGAGGAAAAGTTGAGTTTTCATTTGTGCTAAATGAGGATTATATTTGACAGATATTTGGGAAATTGTTATGCATTAAAAAAACAAACAAACAAACAAAAAACAGAACCACTAGTCCAACTGTTTTTTTTTTTTTTTTTTTAATGGCGTGAAGTTTAAAAAGTTTTGGATTGTTTTTATTTAGTTTCTTAAATTAAAAGGTTCTGTCAGACGTTACTTCCTGTTAAAAGGGAGTTTTTCCTCACCACTGTTGCCTAATGCTTGTTCACAGTGCTGTAGTAGCGCCTTACAAGATACATGCCTTACAACAGCGGTCCCCAACCTTTTTTGCGCCACAGTTGGCAAAGTTTTATGTCCGACAGTATTTTCATGGAGTCGCAGATAAATAAAATAAAGCAAGTACTGGTACGAGGAAAAAAAAAAAGATTTATTCGTAACACATGGGAAAAGATCTAGGGAAACAGAGATAACGATAAAAATGATAAAAAAAATAATGCTAAAAACCAATGAAAACCCTGAAAATCATGAACTTCACACCCTCTCTCACTCGCACGGCCTGGTACCAAATGACTCATGGACCGGTGCCAGTCTGGTCTCCTCTACTTCTTCATTTTTCCCCCTTGCTTCTGTCCTTTGTGCTCCATTTGGCACTGCAGATGCAATTTGGACTCTATTTTGTCTGCAGCCATACTAGTAATGCTGCTTTCAAACTGGTAAAAATTCGCTCTGCTTTTTCTCTCTCTCCTTCTCCAAACTGAGATATTGATCCAACGTACAACCAGCAGGCAGGTGTAGGTGCACAGAAACATAACAAGCTTAGGAAAATAGGTTTCATCCCAGAGGGACTGTGAATAAAAGCTTTGCTATCAAATGTCAGTTTAAGTATAATTTTCTAATTTATTTGGACTGAATCACTTCCTGGAATCTGTTGGTTTCGCTTAAAATAATAAAAAAAGCTGGGATTGTGAGTGTGGGAGTGCAGTTTGTCTTTGTAGTTTTACCATTTTAAGAGGCCCAGTCGTATGCTACAGATCACATAGAAACAGCACCAAGGTTCAGGGAGGGATGTGTGGGTGGACAGGTCTCTGGTCATGACAGATAGCTGGCATTAGAGGGTGTCAGCTGGCAACTGTGGTACTGTTGGGAAAGAGATGAGCGTGGTAGAGAGGAGAGAGGAAGAGTGAAGGAGTTAATGGGCTGTTTGGCTCTCTTTAGCTTGTCTGCTGCTAATGGCTTTGCAACACAGGGATAGACAGCAGGAGAGAACACGCAAACACACGCAAATGCACACTCGCTTACAAACACACACAGGCCTGCTGTCTCCACTCTGGTTATGAGCCTTAGATGATTAACAGCTAATTAGGGCCCAATCTGGAAAGGCCATTAAAAGCCTCTCTCAGTAAAGGATTGTGCTGCTCCGCAAATCGGCAGCTTGTTTTTGTTGTTCAGAGTTTCATGGTTGGTTGGGGGGGTAAAAAAAAAAAAAGATGATATAAGCCTACCATCAAACTGTAGCCGGGTTCATAATGCTTTCCTTTAGAAGTGTCATAAGTTATCGCTAATGTTTAGCAGGAAGTGTGTTGCATGGCAACAGATTAACTGCAAGTTTATGCCTAGACAGTTTATTGTTCAACAAATGTCTTACACAACACTGAAGGCTCCACTTGAAAACCACAGGTCTGAAGAATAGTTGGATTTTTGGGGGAGGAGGCGGAGCAGCACCTCCGCGGCTTAAGGGAAGTGCCTACACAGTATACTTAAATGCTTTCTTGTAAAGGCACACTCCCTTTTTCGTGGTCCATCACACATCCACACATGCATCCCTGTGGAGACACAGGGGTCTTGAGGCAGCATGCCACGGAGATCAGGGGCTGCTTGTTGTTTTTACCAGGGGGTCGAAGGAGAGGTTAAGAACTTGATCCCTCCTCCACCAGATAACTACATTTCTCTGGGCACTGTCAGCCGCTCTGACATTCCACTATGTACGACCATACCTCGCTTTTCAGGCCTGCTAACCATTAGAGCGATAGCAGGTGATCTTGTGTGCATGCTCGTGTAAATTTGACTGTTATTTGTCTCCATATCAGTGTTTACCTTTGCTGTCATGGCTCCAAGTTTCACTGGAGCTACTGAGATGGGGCGGGCTAAACCACAGTCTGTTAGAGCAGCCATCTGCTGTGGGTATATCGTGATGCTAGACTGAGCTAAACACTGCTGTTTTTTTATTTTATTGTGCATAGATCAATGTTAAACTAATATACGAATGCAGACAGACATTGGTGTTGGATGAAATCTTTATAATCACCAATCAGCTTGTGCCTAAAATGTAATATGGTTACAATCACAATAATAGTTTCATTATTTAAAAAAAAAGTGAAGCTGTCTAATCAGACATATTTAACTCCATGGTTGCCATTACATGCACTTGCCGAGGCTTCTTGTTACTTTTTTCTCGTGTTGCCATTTAACCAAACTCTCCAGTGCTTATTTGCTGCTCCCTGCTTCAGCTGTTTGGCTTCTTTCACTCATCTGTGCTCTTGCTGCGCTGCTGACAGACCTGCAAACCTCACACATGGGAGAGACGGGCATGCTTTACTTTTGGCCTTTTCCGTCTTATAAAGTGTCAACTCGCTCAAAGGAGTGACAGAGGCATCAGCTATACTGGCCTCACAGAAAGAGGGAGCCTTTCGTCTTTGTGAATGGGAAAAGGCAGCTGAGTGATTGGTCAGAAGCAATGCCACAGAGAATGCTGGCCACAAGAAGACACTGTGGGTGTTGGATGCCAAAGAACCTTGTGTAACTCATCAAAGACGACCATTATGCCTCCCATTGATTTACTTACTCTATGCAGAAACTCTGAAACTGTCATGTTGTTGAATTTCTGTGCACGGTTTATTCCTGTGCTATAATATAAGAAACTACTCGGATTTTCAGTGTGACTGTGATGTCACTACAACGCATTATGTACTATATGCTGCTTTAGATCTCAAGGAACACTTTGCAAGCTTTGCTAAAGAGTAGCTTCTATAGCCACAAGTTGTAATTATATGACCCTAGCACATTAGAGTGCTCAGGGCACTGAAACACATGCTATCAATCATTCATGCAAAACACATAATCATCATTTCAGTGCAAACTTGCTAAACTGAAAACATCTGAAGTCAAGAGGCTTCTCTCTGCATTGCCAGGCAGAATAGTGCATTATTCCTGTAATGTTGGATTATTATGACCTAAGTCATCCTCACATGCCGCACACATTAGTCTGCGGCTGCTAGTATACATCTTAGCTCTCTTGAATTATAAATGTTTGCTGATGTCTGAGAGTAACGTCTGGAGCTTAGCTCTGTTGCTAACCAGTTGCACATATAGTGTGTGTATATGGTCCAGTCAGATTGTGCTAACAAGCTTTGAGTGACTCTGTTATCCATTACTGAAGAGTTTATCAGTGATGTCTTTGCTTTTATTTTAAGACCTTTGTTCCCATGTCAGTGCATTTAAAAGCTCCAGCATTTAGACTCAGGTAGATGAACCTCTACAAGCACTGGATAACTCTAGCTTTGCTTCTGTTGCAGTTAAAATGAAAATATTGATATAATCATAATTATGATGTTTGCAGTGGACAGTGATGTGAGTGTGTTTCATACTTTGTCATTCGGCCATACAGCTGTTATTGTGATGTCATCACAGTAATCCTGCCCGCAGAGGTACATCTACATGGCTGCTAAAAGACAAATGTCATATTTATTTGAGACATATCACCTTTACCCCCCAAGCCTTGCACTCTCAACTTGTTTGAAATCTGAAGTTTGTCAGCTTTATGTGCTGACAGCCATTAACACTTTGCAAAAAACTATGCAATCAAGAAACCCGTTATTCAGCAGGCATGTTATTACATTAAGACATGAAAATCTTATACATAAGATTTTTTTTTTAAGTTGACAACATAGTTTGAAAGACTTGGATAAAGATTTTAGGAAGTTTACTGTAAAGCGTGATTTGTGTAGGAACTATCCGAAATGTAAGCGAGTAGACTCAGAAGACAAAAATGTGTCTTGCATTTTTTCCCACAAGTCACACAGCCAGACATGATCGCTCCCCAGCTCAGACCACCAGCTACACAAAGTCAAAGATCACGACTGTTTACATTCACCTCTCATCCGTACTGCACTCTCTGATCAGACACCCGCTGGGACTCGCATAATGCCGTTCCCACCAGCCTCCACATCTTATTCTCACAGTAACCCCACAGGAACCCATGCATGAGCTGAGGTAAACCACTGCAGCGACCAGCCACTAACCACTAAGAAATACTTGTGCACTTGTGAATGACTGAGTGAGTGAAAACCTTAACGTCGTCTATCCCAGAGTGGCCCCCGGTAATAGAAGACAGTTTGCCATGTTAGCCTAGTGCTAATCTATTCCCCTGGCGTCTCCACTGAAAGCCTTGTTGCTGGATGGGAACTAGCACGTGGGGTAGAGGGAGGTTATCTGGCTAATATCAGGCAGCGCTCACTGAAGGGGTATTGTCATGCATAAGGGCAGACATGTTTACTGTGTGCTCGGTGTTTTACGAGCTGTCCCCCCTTCTTCTTCGCCTCCCTCTCTTGCCTGCTCATCTCCCCCTCCCCTCGTTTATCCTCCCTTTCGATGACGTAATGGCGGACCCGATGAGAGCCTGAGAAATGGGATGATCTACTCCTGCTGACATACTCGCTCACTAATGTTGTCTTTCTCCCTTTCCTGCACTCCTCCATGCTTTCATTTTACTTCTGCCAAAGTGTACTGAGGCACTTTTTTTGCAGCATTATTCTGTGCTGCATCTCAGACTCCTGAATGTCCGTGTTTGTAATCCTGGCTTTATTTAAAGAAACACTTGTACTTATTCGTTTGAGTTGGGGCAAAGGGTGTTTCTCTTGGAGCATGAACGCAGATAAATTCTTTAAGACGTTTTTGTCATACTTATATTATCCATACGAGAAGGAAATAGCCATACAGCTGTTGTATAGGTTCCCAGGAAATGCCGTGTAAACATTCAAAGACCCCAGAAGATGACTGACATATTCAAAAACAAAGGCTTGCATGAATAAAATTGTGTGATGGAAATTGGATGCAATCTTATTTTAGGGTGTTTTTTTAGGACACTTTGTTAGAATTTAGCGCAAAGCAGGGATGCTTTGCTGTATACTCTTGTTCTTGTGGTATTTTCTGAGTGTTTATTTAGTTTTGTAACGGTATATTTCTGAAAATGAAGCAAAATGTGTCACATTGAATTCATGCATATTCCTTCTACATTTCATGAGCATAGTCCATGGGTTTCCTTGAGGATGTATTTATGGTTTGGAGCTGCTAGTCACGTACATACGCAGACAGTCTCGCACTAACAAGCTGCAGCTCCACATAACCCCACACCCTAATAACCTCTGCTTGAAGGCTAACTACACTCAAGCTGATCAGTTGAGCCATTCATCCTAATCATCTCCAATCTGTGCTGAGAAGCCTCCACACCTCCACACAGTCCTGCAGCCAACTCTGTAATCATCTGAGACAATAATGCCTCTCTCAACAGCTATCCAAATATTCTTTCATCCAGAAGCAGAAGCCCTCTTCAGCGTTTCTGTGTGTAATCAGCTCTTACTGTTGACTTAGCTTTTGCTCACTTGATCCCATTGCGTTGTGGCACCGGTGAAGTATTTGCTAGCTTGTTAGGCTTTTGGAGTGGAGGTGGACAGATGTCCTTCGCAGGTGCTTGTGAACAGTGTTTAAGATTTAGCTTCTCTTGGTTCTTGCCAGTTGTAGTAGTAATAATAATAATAATAATGCTAATAATGTTAGCAGTTGTTTTAATAACAATTGTAATAATAATGTATTTTTTTAAGGCATCATTGTTTAGTTTGCATTTTTACAGTCATGCATGAACTTAAATCTAAATGGATGCAGACACCACAGTTTTATTGTTATCTAACTTGGATTCAGTGCCACCCAATCAGTAGTGTTTACTCCATTGTCTGGGCTGTAAGTTGGATCAAATCCACCATGATGTGTTTGTTTTGTGGCGACTTTCCCAATCACTACTCATTCTGCTTCTTTTCACCCCTTAACATGATATTCTTGCTTTTTAAGTGGTCGGGAGATAATGAGAAGGATGGGAGGAGAGAGCAGCCGAGAATTAGGGTTAGAGTTTCAGGTTCCACTTGCCGACGAGTGCCTCCTCCACTGAACCATATCCAGAACTCTCACAGTTGCGACCTGTCTAATTAGCTGAGCCGGAAAGGAGGTGGGGTTTTGGACTGAAGTAACACACGCGGCCCATCTGGGTTTTTCTTGGTGTGTGTGAATATGAGAATAAAGGAAATGGTTCGTTAGCTGCATGGCTGCTTTAAGGATCTCATTCCTTACGTCATACGCCCCCCTTGCCTTTCTATGTTGGGGGCCCCCTCTCTTCTAGCTGTTTACAGGCTTCCTCTGCGTGCTTCACAATGACAATTAGCTTCTCATTTTCTGCAAGCTAATAAGCCCTTTAATCAGAGTGCTTGTCAACCTCAGGGCAAGGAAACTCCAGAGGAGTTGATCCTTAGGATCAAATGACTGGTAGAGGAAAAGAAAGGGGTAAGTGGGAGAACAAATAGAAGGGAGGGAGAAGGAAATCAGGCTGCTGAACTTGGAGAAGGAAAAGAGAATCAAAAAGTGAGATAATAAAGCTGTACTAAGGTAAAACTACTAGGCCAGTTTCCATTAGAGATGTCGTCTAAAATATAAATTTGATGGGCGGATTTATGATTTGATTTAATAAAATGCCCAAAAAGAATATGACTAAACAAAACTTGGTCCCGACTACCGATTCAGTGTCCTTGGATCATCATTTTTAAACGTGAAAACACGATGTTTGACTGTCAAGCGTACTGAATGTGGTTTTCAGGATGTTTTTAATCAGCTTGTTCTGAAACAGTCATTTTAATGTATCCAAATCTGACAAGTGTTTGTTTTATACATCCGTAATCAATACGAACGAAAACAGTCTGCCGCTGACAACGGCTCTGCACACAACATGTGCCTTTAATTACACACCCACACCATCGGCGACACACGCACGTGCAACATACACTTGCATCACCGTTGGCATGCAAATGAGCGCATTGATTTGTTAAGTGATGTTTTAACATCCTTACGGACAGCTCTCCATAAGTCCTTAAAAGGGTTTTTAAGGACCAGTGAGGCAAGGAGGAAAGCGTTCACTGTCACCTCGTTAAGACTGAAGTGAAATCCAGCTCAATCCAGACCATAAAGCTAACCGCAAACCACTGCGAGGCACAGAACCTTCACAGATAGGCCCAGCGTAAACCTGTAGTATGGACACGCAGTTTTCCTTTTAAGCAGAGCAAAGATAATCACTACAAGAGGTCCCACATGAGGTTAAAATAAAGATAATAAATTTCCCACCTGCGAGCAGAAAAAGCTTTTCAAGATGAGGCTGTGGGCCGGTTACTGACTCGAGATCAGACGCTCTCAGTTTTGCTTCTCAGGACTCAAAGCAACCCCAGTTTAATGTCCACCAGCTGGTTAATTGCAATCACTTGGTGTTTCTTGTCTGATGTCTTAAATTAGGATTGTATGTCTTTAAATCCTCAGTCTAGAGTACAGGTCCCTCTAAAGAGTAACATATTGACAGACATGTAGTCAAACTGTCATTCTTTTTGAGCGTTTTGGGTTTTCTTTCTAAACTTAAAGTCTACACTCCAGCTACAGATGTTTCACAAAGGAAGGGATTAAAGTAACCCGAGCCTTGCACGCAGACGAGACTTGTTCATTATGATACATTTTCATTGGAATCCACATCACAGCGCGGCATGCTGGAACACAAGCAAAATAAGCATGCAGTTCACAAAGACTATATAATTATATGCATTTGAATACATGGCGGCTTTGATGGGGAAAAATGATTTGGGTAAATGTATCATTCTTCTCCTTAGGAGAATATTCCAAATTATTGTTGCTGTTGGAAACAAATCAGAGCACACAACAAAAGGGGACCCCCTTGCCCCCACCCCACCCTCCCCTGTGCTTCGAAGGTGTACTTTGTCAAATCTGTAACAATAGGAATGTGGGATTCCAGTTACTTCTACCCCCTTCTAGCATTTACATAAAGGCATGCTAAATTATTCATTAATTATCAGAGAGTCCCTTGTGGATGGGGATGACACACACACTGGCTGCTAATTGGCCCATCAATAATCCTGCCTGGTTCTCCTAAAGTGGCACCAGATCCCACCTCAGGAATCTACTATCTGCCTCAACCTTCTGCTCAACTGTTTCCACAGTGTGGCACCACATGTGGAAACGTCTCCACAGCTGCTCACATGACACATTGTTAATGAGTTATCAGAACATGCCTAATTTCTGTACTTCACTTAGGTTTCTTTGATGGATTATAAATATGTTCCTTAGGTGTAATCTTCTTGTTATAAATCGAAATTAGGTTTATTGAGTACCTGCATAGTATTGTGTGGTATTTTCTGAGTATATAATTTTATTATTGTGAAAAGGCAAATGGGAAAAAATTGTATTTACTCTGTTGCTTCCCCTCCTCCCATCCGAAAATGTGAATAAATGAGTCACCAATATGACATTTTGAAAAAGGTTAACTGAAGTAGCTGGCAGTAGTTGTCATTGTTAAATGTGACACAGTTAAGCAATGTCAGTGATGGGGACTTCTCGATCTCAGAGTGTAAGTTTTTATAGGAAGAGCAAGAAAACCAAAACAAAATAAAGCACTGGGCTCATGTCAATCATAGTGTCGCCTAATGCAGTGGTGTGCCTCGCAGATTGAATGTTAAGGATGATGTCACTGACTGGTTTCTAGAGTTTAAAGGTTTAGCATTTGTGTTTTTGGCAGATGTGAATCTGATCTGAATTTGTGAATTTGATTTGTTGCAACTGAATTCAATATGACTCAATATTTTAGGCTTTATTGGTGCTGAGGTTTAGAAATTTTGATTGCTTTTGTATTTAGATCTTTGTGTAATTATCATGTGTTTTTCGTGTGTGTGTGTGTGTGTGTGTGTGGCTCCCTGTACTATAGCTGTACTATTAAGTGTTGGATGAGTTTGTTGTTGGTTTCATTCTGTTCAGTGGAGTCTGATCAATGGCACCTTTCCCTAAGCTTCTTCTATTAAGATGTTTTCTCTGACGTCGGCTCATGATGTAAAATCCCGAGTTTAGATAAAGGGGCAGATTAAAGTAGTTGAATCCTAATCTGCCTGATACCACTGCTATTGCGTACAATTTACACACCCGACACCTTTGACGTGATACGATCGTGGCTTTTCTACTGCAGGCAGATACTCTTTGAATCTCTAAGCTTGATCTGCTGAGGTTAAGTTCCTACATCCAGACTTGAGTCAGGGAGACATTGACAAACCAAACAAATACAAAAACAGATACACACTTCCAATTCCAGCAGAGCGCACACAAATTCTCACTTACTCTGTTTCACCCTCTCCAAATGGATCATGCAAATGATTTCCATAAAGGTGGGCCTCAGGAGAGGGAGCTGCAATAACACGGCTGCTCTTTGTTTCCCTTTGCTGAATGACAGTTGATTGCGGTGCACATTAAATGCCCATCAGCCCCAGCTTTAGTTTTAGAAACAGGGGAGCAGGGCCTGTCAAAGGTCAATCCTAGTGCATAATGAACTGATCTCTCCCTCACACACACGCACACAAACACACACACGATACACGCACGACTCAACCTCTGCTATTAAAGGGAGTTTGAATAAAGAGGATTTTTCTGGCTTATCATGTAACATTAATAAAAAGGGCTGCCCTATGACATAATGTGACTATGGCGATGCCAGAGAGGCAGACAGACATGGAGTCTAGACCAGGGGTGTTCTGTTTTATCTTAAGACTAACGGTTAGATTTGTTTTTTGAGTGTGATCATAGACAGTAGGGAATACACAGATCCCTCTGCCTGCTAGTTCTGTTGAATCTGCAGCTTTCAGAACAGTTCTCACATGTGAAAATAATAAATAAATAATAAAAAAATACATAATGCTACAGAACATGCTGCTTAATGCTACATCAGTGACAAGCTGTGCACGAGACGGCACTTTTTAAAGTAGGGTCGGGTATTGTTTGAAACATTTTGAGCCTCAAAGACCAACTTAGCAGGAATTTGAATTTCATCAGATATCCTGTGCCAGATCAGCTTTTTCTAACTTTTGCTCTCATTGCTGTAGCTGGATACACCTTAGCTATAAACCAGAGATTTATTTATAAGGACAAAATCAGTCAAACTCCCATTAAGCTCTTTGTTGCATCGAAGGATTCGTACAAATTTATTGTATTTGAGTTGTGATTGATTGCCTCCGTGGTTATCCATCTTACTCACAGGGTAATAAACATTTTAAAACTGTTATGTGTTCATAAGTTACTGTATATACAGGGACATTTTAAATAAAACATACATAATGCATCTGGGGAATACAGGGGCAGTAATGTGTCGCTTACAAATGTATACAGTCACACAATCTGTGCGCAATGCTAAATCAAATGAAAACACACGATGATCAGACTTTGCTTACGTTTGATTATTGCAGCATTAAGCCATAAAAACATTTTATATCTTTGTTTATTGATCTTTTTTTTTTTTTTTTTTTTTCTTTTCATCTCCGGGAACCGAAATGCAGTTTCACTGTTAAGGTTCTCATCAGCTGGGATGATGAGATTCGTGACAGCATCACAAATTTAGTCAGTCAAGCTGCAGCGTTAAAAACCAGCATCACACCTAAAGCGCACACTCTCCTCTTCAGACGTGTGCTCGGCTCCCTGATTGAAAGTCGTAATTAACAGAGTGGGGAGGAATTAGATGCAGAATGAGCTGTCAGAAAGTCACATTTAAGTGAGGGATGCACTGGTCTCCGCAGTAAAAATTTAAATGATATAAATTGCCATTTAAGTGTAGCGCAGGCTAATGTTTTGTCACAAATTAATGTGACACAAGGCAGCAATGACAATCAAGGGCTGCCTCATTCTAATTTGGTTGTGTTTAGAGGGCTTTTGTGAGCCAGCAGCTTTACACAAATTAACACAATTGTCGGTTTTTATGAGGAAACCATAAATGCTTTTTCCCTCCTTTGCCCGCTAATGAGGAGAGAAAATGGCTTGTATGTGTGGCGTTATGACGACGTCTGCAGGAGAGCAACACGGTGCTCTTATCCGCTCACGACCAGCAGAGAAAAGAACAAAGACAGAAGCTGAAATGGCTCCCTAATGAACTACAAGAGTCCTCTAATGTCTTGATGCTCTCTTATGATCAGATATGGATTTACTGTGCTTTTTGCTCGTTATAGAAATCATTGGCAGATTCCGTCAGAGGAACAATTAGAAGAATATTCCGCTTTCTCTGAGAAATTCACCTTTGAGGGGTATTAGTAATAACTGCTGTTCAGTAATGGGATGTTAGGGGAGTTGCCTTTTGTTGCATCTGTTGACATCCTAGATAAACCTAACTCTCCGGCTTCACCTCTTTTTAAAGGCACTGGAGAGCGAGTTTGTGTCCTGCCAGCTTCACCAGTGGATCGATTTGATCTTCGGCTACAAGCAGCAGGGACCCGAAGCCGCCAGAGCCCTCAATGTTTTCTATTATCTGACCTATGAAGGCGCAGTCAACCTCAGCTCGATCAACGACCCCATGCTCAGAGAGGTGATACAGTGCGTGCATCAACACACACACATTTTAATACACGTAGCTGATTTAACTGCCTTCGCAGACCATGCTGAGTAAGGAGAAAAATTCCATATTAGAGGTAAGTACTCCTGAGCAGCAGTGCTCTCAGATGGACGCTTAATCTGGCTATATTATAAAAGCACATGTCCACCCTCTGCATCTGTATGTCAGGAAGGTTTTGATGCCATTAGCCATGTTAAAGTGCTTGTAGAGTGGCATGGGAGAGCTAAGCTAACAATCTGCCACACAGTATTGCTGAGCGAAGCCTTTTCCTTTGTGTGATACCTTTTGAAAGCACTCCACCAAGTGTTCCACTTTAACGCCTTTAAGCCGCCTCCTTGGCTTTCATTCATTATTCAGTTCACTCACTTTGTACTGCTGCACACACAAGCAACACTGTCCTGCCCGAAAGCAACCAGACAAAACACAGTGTTGAAAAGAAAAACACAGCTAGCTTGCCCACAGCCAAACAAGCCTGACAACTTCACCAATCTGCTGTAAAAGGCAGCTAGCCAGCAGCGGGTCAATTGACCCTGCTCCCATCAGCCTTTTTGACATCTGCATTTTAGTGCCAAGAGGGGTGCATATTCTATTTCTTTTCTCTCCAGAGTAAAGTAACCAGGCGTTGGCTTTCTTTTAAGTGATTATTCGTGTTTATTACTGGTTGTTGTGGCTGTTTGTAGGCAACTTCTGAGATCTGGAAACATCCATACAGAAAACTCCAATACAAGGGCAAACAAAATGAGCAGGCGGATCTCAGTTAAAGTTCAAACAGATCATCTTCACAGTTTTGTCGTTGTTTGTTTGTTTGGTGCCCCACCTAAATACAAGAACAGAACAGTCAAGAAAAGGCCACGTTTTCACTTTTAAGAGAGACTCACCATGGTGCTAACGTATAAATGGTGATAAGTTCAGAACACACTAAGCAGGCAAACACCCTTTGCCTCCACTGTACTGCTGCCCTTCATGCTCAGTGACTGGAGCATCGCAGGCACCAGGGGTAGATCCTTGATTTATCACCTCATTCACCCCAATTCCCATCCAGATGTGCTTTGGCCTTTATTCACTCTCTCTCTCACACACATACACATACACAGACATGCAGATTCATTATCTGGGTTCACCGGTCATTTCCACTCTCAGCCCATTACCCATTCTTCTGTTTAACACACACACACACAGAGCAGAAAATTGGATCACTGGTGCCTCCACTATTTCTGCCAAGCTGTTCCAGTGACAATGGGATTGATAATCTACCAACATACACACACACAGGCCTCAGAGGGAGGTGCTTGTGATTTGAGTGGCATTGAAAAAGCATCTTCGACTGCTGACTTTAAGGATGCATACTTAGGATTTGTATGCTTCTGAATGAGGTTTTTATTTGTCTGTGGCTTTGGTACCACATTTAGCATCTTACTATAAACAAATTAGTGTAACTGTCTCTAGCTTGAAGTGTTCTGTATTGGTGCACTGGGTCAAACTTTTGTGTGAAATGTCTGGAAAATACAGGGTGTAGTCATGAATATTGGTGTAGTTTAATTAAAATTATTAATTGATGTTTTGAAAGACTACAGTGGCAGCGTAGTACAGAAGCTCATGTTAAAAGTCAGTAGTCATCATATCTGTAATGCTGTAAAGTTAGCCTGCCTCGAGGAGGGGGAAAAAAAAGTTTCTTGTTGTTTCGTCCTCGCGGGCTCTCTCGCTGATGCTTTGATTGCAGTTTGCTGGGAGAAAACTCCCTGAGCACTTTAATTAGTTAAATAAACCAAACAAGCATTACCCCAGTGAGCTAATCCAAGGCTCTCCTTCAACTGTGTTTGTGCGGAAGGAAACGTGCCCTGTCTATGCAGAAGGTGGAAACACAGTTCCAGGCCTGGGGCTCGTCATGGCTGGGCGCTGGGGGTGGCTGAGGGCTGCAGGAGCTTTGGGACTGAGGGTTTGGGGTCTGAAAGTGTCCCTAGAGTATGCCATTACTGAGTGACAACTGTTTCAGTCTGAGCTGTGGTCTCGGCCAGACAAGCCCGCATTAGGACAGGCCCCGGGGCTGCTCAGTGTCAGGGGGGCGGTTCACAGATGTGTGTGCATGTACGTTTTTGTGTGTGTATATTTAGGTGGGAAAATGCAGTAGACCGGGCTGGAGGGTTCTGTATTTTTGCTGAGCTGATTTCTGTATTCCTGCCATGCTGCTTCACAGAGGCTAACTCTCCCTGTAGCCCACACACAAATACACGCGTACAAGATTTGTGTGGCTCATACCTTGATGTGTTTCTACATATGCATGCATATGTATACATTCATTCATTGGTATGTGTATACCTTTGTATATTTATGTGTGCTCATCAGCATAAATGCACACGGTTGTGTGTTTATGTGTGCTTTTCTGTTCCGGGAGAAAGTTTGGAATATCTCAGCACAGATTAGTGAGTGCTGTGGAGACCAGTGCTGTGTTTTTCAAAACCATGATTACTTCCTGCACTACCTCCTGCTTCCCCTCTCCCACCCCAAATTTCATCTGTGTGTGCGCGTGTGCACATAGATGGCTTGCATGCACATCTGTGTTGCCTCTCGGTGTATAAAGAGAAACGCGCCCTGTGTAGCCTTCTCATCGTTGTACAGGGCTTCCCCTCTTTCGCATGTGATTATGGAAAATCCCACCACCTCTCACACGAGCGACAAAACACAGAGCCCCGCTTGAGTTGTTTGCCGTTTGCGTAATTCGGCAGAAATATATGCCCACGTGAGTCAACCTGCTTCGACAGTAAGCTAAAGTCACTCACTAAGCATAAAACCTGCTGGTTTATTTTCACTGGACAATGTGACCTCCTCTGCATAGAGTTGTCTCAGTATTTTAAGGTGGACGTTTAAAACCAATGATACAATCTGTCCAGTTTCCTGCTTGTGAGAAATACAAAACTATTGGTCTTTTTTTTCTTTCCCTTGGAGGAGGGGGTTGATTTGCATAAAGCAGCATGTTTTACATGGAGATCTATCGTGTCAAGCGACTGAGTAAATCAAAGGACAGGCTGAGACATCTGAGCCGAGGGCGTCTCGGCCATTTAAATGTATAGAATACAGAAAACCTTCATCAGACATGGGCCAATGCTCCCAAAAGAGATTGGCCTTGTGGAAGGCCCCTCATATAATCACCTGAGCATTGCATTGGCATACAGGATAGGACATGCTGACCTAGACTCAGCCACTTTCCAGCCTTCCACAGCCTCATAAATGTCAAATACGCACTTAATGAAGATAGGTTGAGTGGCTTTGAGCTTACGCAAAATGCTTTCCTGTGTAGTCAAAGAGATGGGCAGCATTTTGACCTTGAATAATGCAGTTATGTCACATGTCCTCCCACCAAGAGGCTAACTGTGGATGAGGTGGGAAATGTCATGATAGTGTTACACAGTGTTGATCAGTTTACTGTGACGGACCTTTAAATCCAGTCTTACAGACCAGTGCTAATAAATGCACATCACACATCACTGCATAACAGGAGCATCGCCTTTTACATCTGGCATGCTTGCACACATGTAGAAAATGCACTTGTGGCCTGAACACAAAACCGCAGACACTTGTTCTAACACGGACACTGTCCCTTCCAGTCTCATGAACAAGCACAACCATTGTTGTGCAATTTATGAATAAAACCATGAATTCTTTTCTATTTTAATTAGCCTCCCATAAGAAGTACTGCTCATGCGTTTGTGCCGAAGGATTTTATGAGCTAGCGCTGGATTATTACCATCTTATTCAGAGGCTTTGGAGTAAATTTCTTCTTATTCAGATGTAAATGTATAAAAGTAGACTAAAAAAGAAGGAAACCTGAGATTTTATTGCTTCTTAAAAGTGCACAAAAGTATAAAGACCAGTGTTCACATAAAAATAACATGATGTAGAGCTTTTGTTGCTGGATTCTTGGTCTTAAAGAGGCTGATGAAACCTTGTAATAGACAGTTACAATCACTACTTGCCTCTCTGGTTTCTGGTTAGTTTCAGACAATGGGTATGAGCAGACTCATTTCCCAACTTTTTTTTGGTTTTTTTTTCTCATGGAAATACCATACGCAGGCCTCAACCATGAGCTCATTCTCAGGCTGCGCCAAGTCGACTCAAACGTCTCAGCCTACACACACAAGCTGTCACTCCTACACAGCCAGTCACAGAGCACACCAACATACTGACGGGTCTGTCACAATTTTGTGTTGGTCATTTTCCCTCTTCCTGTCCCTGTTACAAACTATCCATCACACCGAGTTTGTCTCACAGGACTGCTTTTGCTTACTATTGTCTGCTTCTTATTGTTATATACATTTCTGCTGAGACTGAATTGCATCATTTTCTGTTTTTTTAAGAGGATTTTGTGCACATGCAAATTTTGAATGCTTGCGTGTGTTATCTGGCTGTGATTGCTTTTCAAAATGTTTCCTAAATGAGGCACTTGCGACCCTTAATAAGATTAATTAACACAAATGCGCCATCTACAGTTTTAACCATCTTCCTATAGTCGTGCATGAAGCAGCATTTGCTGGTTTCATTTTCTGAAATTTCCCCAGGTTTTCTCCTTGTTGTTCAGTAAACGTCTGTGGCGATAACTCTTGGGGAGGGGACATTATTATACATTTAAGCAATAATTTGGTTAATAACAAGGCTAATAAATGTAACAATAATTAAAATGTTTGGCTTTTTTCAACCTACAGAACGGTATCGTGGGCAAATGTGTTGCAGCACTTTAGCGTAGCCTCATCTGTCCATACCGTGCTGTGGGCGTGTTCCCACTTCGTGCTAGCTGGCCTGACAGTGAGCTGTGTGATGATGTCCAGAGGCTGCTCAGCCGGCGTCTGCTGTGACATTTATGGTCCTATACCTCTTCATTAACACCACCTAACCAAGCCTACAAGCCCGCCTGCCCAGCCCTCCTCTGATTCTGTGTGGTTGCGGAGGAGAAATTGGTGTTTGTGTGTAAATGTGTGTGCGAGAGAGAGTGAGTGTCAGACTGTGAAAAAGTGTGTTTATATGTAGACCGTGTCCATGTGTGCTTGAGCACAAGTGCACGCATTTTTCCCTAGCTCTATGGGCTTTTGTGTTCCTCTTTGTTTTGTTTTCTTTTAGACATTAATCTTAGATTGTTGTAGCATTTATCAGATAATAATATGACCTTCACACACAGCGGAGTGGAATATAACCATTTTTCACTTAGAAACTGAGCCGTTATTGTTTCATTGAAATAGATCGCAGGACACAATTATCAAAGAATAGTTTGAGTGAGAGGAAAACCTCTAACATCTCTCTTTATTTCTGTGTTTTTATTCCTCCCCACAGGCTGTGGAGTCTCAGATTAGGAGTTTCGGACAAACCCCCTGCCAGTTGC
Organism: Mchenga conophoros; assembly: GCF_057382185.1. Taxonomy (NCBI): domain Eukaryota; kingdom Metazoa; phylum Chordata; class Actinopteri; order Cichliformes; family Cichlidae; genus Mchenga; species Mchenga conophoros. Next base: position 17,405,722 of record NC_140531.1, read on the forward strand.
TAATCGAGCCACACCCGCCCCGAAGCTCGGCCATGCAAGTGGTGAGTAGACACTGACAATCATCTCAAAAATGAATGCATATACTCCAGTATCTTTTAATTCTCCAGGTTAAGCTCTGGTGGGTCAGAAAACAGCTGATCATCAGTTCTTCTACCTGTCCAGTTCTTGTCTTTGATTTCTGGTCAGCACTCGGCAAAAACCTTTCTGCCCCCCGAACTGTTCTGTTTAATTTTCCTCTTTTCATGTTTCCTTTACCTTGTGTCCGCTTTCTCCATCTACCACTGTGGGAAAATAGCCTTGGTTTTGAAAGCATCCCCTCACTCATCATTAGTGAGGTGTGTGTGAAAGGGAGAGATCACAAATATTTGTGTGCATGTGCGTTTAGAAAGAGATTTCTGGAGAAAAGCACAGCTTCGTGCTGGAAACCTGGGTCTGAGCCAGATTTTCCACCTGAGCTGGAAAAAAAAAAGAAAAAAAAGATGATCAACAACAAATGGAAGTTTTGATGTGACGGCCCTTTAAGGGCCAAGGAGTTTAGTCAGCATGCCTGCCTGTGATGGACCGAGGCCCCACGAGTCCCTATTAGCGCGGTGTCCCTGTGGTGCTGACAGCTGGCTGTAGACCACCACCCAGCGTGCGCGTGCACACAGACACGAACGCAGACGATTGCTTTGAATCCAGCGCCCGACTGTACGGGTGAATTCCTGTGTAATGTTTTTATTTTTACACCGCCGCACCATAGTTTTCAAACATAATATTCAGGCACCATTTTTCAAACACTTTAATTCCCTCCCCGCAGCTCCATATTGCTCCAGAACACGCTGTTCTCTTTGCTTTTTACGGATCTTGCTCTCTACTTTCTCTCCATCCTCTTTCGTGCGAGCGTGTTGTCAGAGTGTCGGCATCTGCCCATGCTGGTGGTAATGATACTGTCAGTGCTTCTGGTTAGCTGTCAGACACACCGGATTTACTCAGGTCTGTTCTTGATGTTAAACACTGATGTTCCTCTTCTTTACACACAAGGAGGAAAATAGCTTTCTGTTAGAGCTGCTTAGTACAAACACTCTATAAATGGCTGTAGAGCCTGTCTAAGCAGAGGAAACAGTCTGATAGGTCAATGAAATTACTTTTTTGTTATGACTGTTTTAGAGATGGTCTCTCCTGCCGTTTGCTCAGCTTTTACAAGAATAAATCTAGTGCAACCTAGCAAGTTGCTGTCATTTTCTGTCTTTGTATAGTCTGTTAGTCAGCTGATAGTACAAGTTTTTAAAATTAGTTACTTGTTTGCAAGGATATTCTTTTTATTATTACTGTAAATTCAACATATTTTGGGGGCTTTTAATGAAGCCAAACAAACAAAAAAAACAACAACCTGAACTCAGAGAAATTTGGTGTTTCTTTATTAGACATATATATTTTAAAGTCTATGTAATGACTTATGTTCATCAGATTGGTTGATAAGCATGCAGATCAGTTGCAATCTTAAAAAAAAAAAAAGTAAAACATTTACACAGATGCTGTATAGACATGCAGTGCGTGCATATATACACACACTGCATGTACAGTATAGCAGTTTACTTAAGAATCCTTCTCTACCCTGCCGACATGCACAAGGATCTTTTCTTTTTTTAATAATCTGGTGTTTTCTTACAATAATTCTTCTTTTACATCTGCTCAGTCTTCCTCATTTAAAAGAAAAGTTTAGAACACAAATACAAACTGGACATCACACTGTAGTCAGCCTGTGAAATCTATGGCGTCTTTGCCTTCTTCTATAAAATGTCTAATATATGATGTATAATATCATTACTGTGCACACTGAAGGGGAAATATTAATCAACAGACATTTGTTTCGGCTGCTTCAGTTTCTCTGTTAAAACTTAAATGTTGTTCTGAGATTCTCTCCTCATTTACTGTAGCGTTGTTTCAAATGCAGACTCTTGCCTTCTTCTGAACTCTTTGCTAGCTTTTTTGTGCTGCTTAGCTGCTGCTTACCACTATCCTCCTCAAGCCTCCTAACGTTCTCTCTGGCCTTCTCTTTCCTCCGTCTCCCTGTGTTTTTGTTTTCCTCCCCGTTTTCACCAACTGCTTCCTTCATCTTTGCGTTTCGCTCTTCGTCCGTCGCGCCACACCTCTGCTATTTCCCCGTCTCTCCCCTTCATCGCGTCGTCTGTCCCGGGGCCCTGAACAGTATCTTCTCCTGCAGACGCCTCTGATGTTTACGGAGCAGATGCAGCAGGATGTTATCATGGTACTGAAGTTCCCATCCAACTCTCCTGTGACACACGTAGCGGCCAACACCCAGGCAGGTCTGACGTCACCTGCCATCATCACTGTCACCGCCAACCGCCTCTTTGCGGTCAACAAGTGGCAGGGCCTGACAGGTGAGAGACTTGAAGCCACGAACATGTGCATTGAAACGAATGAGCTGAAGCGATGACTAAAAATAAAATCTCAGGCAGACAGAAACGATCCTTGTTATTGAACTGAGTTTGCTTTCACATAATTATTTTCATGCTGCTTCTGTTCATTTCTCCTCCATACGTTAGCTTCTAATTTATCAGAAGATCAACCTGCCTCGTCTCTGTAGGATGGACGTTGATTTGGGAGACCGTTGACTGTGTCTACTAGATAGCAGTATCAAATGTGACACATGTAGCAGCCAGCATTAGGTCCCACGTCCACCTCCATACATCAGCCGCTTACTACACAAAACCTTATTTACTCAACGTCCATCCTGCCCTAGAAGAAATATTAAATTTGATATCTAAGTTTACGAGGATGAACACTGATCAGATTTCACTGGAATTAGACATCATCCATGCATACCACAGGCTGGCCATATTGGGCAATTTTTCCTGCTTGGAAATAGTGGATTAATTGTAGGGACCCACTGGAGTCTGTTTAATAAATGATGTGCAGAGCAAAGTTGCCAAAACTGCTTTTAAAATCTCAGAATAAACGCATGAAATAAAATGACAAATTATGAGTGTGTTGAAAGCAGTGCACACTTTCGTATCACATTTCATTTTTTACTTTTATTTTTTAATTTCAGAGCCGATGTGACACAAGTGTACAATACTCATACTGATAATTACATGTGAATCTTAAAAAAAAAATCAAAATCAGGTTATTGGTGAATAAATTAGCTAAACTATTACAATTAATTAATGGATAGAGTGAACCTGAAAAGGTTTAACTAAATGTAAAGGATAAACTGCCCAAAAAATACACAGGTTAAAAGTAAATGAATGATTATATCAGCTAAACATAATTGAAATCACTAAAACAATACATAAAAAGCTCTATCGTGAGAGATTACTTGCTAAACTTGTGGTAAAAGGGTAAAATTGTTACCTCACTCTACAATCTAAGTTTTCTAAACATAATGGGTATATGCATGACGACTTAATCCAGTTTAAAATGAGTTAATTAGACTAAATATCACTTGCTGTGAATATGTTATAGTTGACTTTGTCAGGATAATTAATTAGTTTTGTAATACTTTGTGCTCCGAATGGCCTCGATAGCTTTTTGACAGCACTGATGTCTAATTTGTGGAGCGACTCTTGAGCCTCTGACTTTATGGTTATAGTTTTCAGCGTGTTATAATGACCTCAAACCCAGCACCTACTCCGCAAGGCCAGACAATTGCAATATTAATCCACTCTGTCTTCTTCTTCTGTCAGGTCATCAGGGCTCAACGGTGCAGGACCAGCAGTACCAACTTCCTGTGGAAATTGACCCTCTAATAGGTACGCTGTCCTTTACGACCGGTAGAGAATCCACACACGGGAGTTGGCTTCGTGTGGGCATGAAATGGGGTTTTGTGTGGATTTGTGCCTAAATCGCGCTGCTTGGTGACTCATGGCAGTCTGTTGGGCTGTGTCCCTGGACAGTAGATTAGAGTTGTTTCTCAGCCTCTGCCCTAGTTCACTCGTGATGATATAGGCCCTGCTCTCACACTAAACCATTTGCATGCAAATTGGAATGCAATGAGCTGTGGCCTAGGCCGGCATTTCATCATCAACTCCCCCTCTTTCTCCCTCTCCATCGTCCCCTTTCCTCCCTCCCTTTCTGCATCCTCTTTGGTTTAATTTGAGCGGAGGGAAAGGACGCGTGTCAATGGAAATGAATATGAATGTGGTAATAATGTGTGATTGAGAATGCACGGCGGACGGCTGTCAGGACAATATGGGCGCCTCTCATCCTTCACGACTTGTTGATGAGCAGGAGAAGAGTGCCGAGCTGCAGTGATGTATGGGATGCGCTGGCAGAGAGCAGGGAGAGACGAGCCACCTCTATCTGCTCCCAGCTCTGTTACTTTCCTGCAGCCTCCTGCAATCTCATACACATCTGCGAGGGGGGCTGTTTTTTCTCTCTGGGTGTTGTGGTCTCTCTGAGTCTCATCAGACCATATTCACACTCTTTTTTTTTTTTTTTTTTTTCCCCTTCCAAAGACTACTGAAAATAACCAGGGTTGAACCCCAGATATTCATCTTTATCTGCACGCACTGTGCTGTATTTCTCTGCTTCAATGCTCCCTCTGTAGAGGCAGAATAAAAGAAATCTTATCTGTGCATCAGTATTTACACATTCAGTGCGTGTTGCTGTTCTGTGCTTCAGCAGATGTGTGATTTGTCACTGAATGCACAGGTTTTGGAGTATATTTATCCTCCAAAGTGTTTACTGTATATCTCATTTCTAACACTAAAGAATAAATAATGTGCTAAATAATGAATTTTGGTGTTGCTGGGAGTGTGCGTGTGTGTTTTAGGGGAGGTAGCTGGGATTTTTCATGTCAGTAATATATTTACACTGTTTGCATTCCAGGAGGAGCCTGAGCTAAACACAGTAAATTGAGGATGAGCGTGGAGCCATCTGTGGCTTTGGGGAATGTTAAAAATCGGTTGAAATATTATTCATAGCAGATATACTGGACTTTCTCAATTTCCACTCTAGACAGTCTTCTCTGACACCTGTTCTCCATTGCTTTTGACCCCATCAAATAAGAAACCCTTCACACCGAACATATTTCTAGAGAAGAAAAAAGACGCCTCTCGTGGAAATGAGAATGTCGGTAAATTTGCTTCTAACCAACTTGGCTTAATTACACAGCCAAGATGAATTTTCTGGGTCTGTTCGTACTTGAGTGGGGTACATATTTTGTGAAGACTGCACGCTCTATATTACTCAGCCTCTTAGACTCTCATAGAAAATGTGAAGTCCCTATAAACTTAACCCCTAGGATGTTTTATGTTTTCCCTCACAAATCTTCTTTGCACCCCAGCGCTGAAACCTTAGTGGAGGTGCGCTGAAGTGTGAGCTCTTTGAAAGTAGTTGATATAAAACAGTAAAGGGTTTCTCGGATCACGCTCCAGGTTTCATACTTCTCTGGACATCTGTGCATTTTCAACATGTAAACATCTTTATTTTGCTCCGTTTATTTTGATCTCCTCTCATCTCCTTCCAGCCAGTAACGTGGGTCTTCACCGTCGGCAGATCACAGATCTGCTAGATCAGAGCATTCAGATCAGCTCGCAGTGTTTTGTTATCACGGCTGAGAACCGCTTCATCCTTCTATGTGGTTTCTGGGACAAGAGCTTCCGGGTCTACTCCACTGACACAGGTATCGTTTCACCACAATAGACCAAATATCCAACTGGCCTAATGTGAATGTATCTAAACTAAAATACCTGTAATCTCTCCAAGACTTTCACACATTTGCTGTTTTTTGACATCAGATCCTCACTGTAATGTTTTTGCTTTAACTAAGCTTCTTGTGTATATATATTTTTGGCAGTATGGAAGCTCACAGCATATTTAGATACAAATTAAGCCATATGAAATTGAAATTTAAAATGAATAACACTCCTTTGGCTTTCCTCTAGCACCATCATCAGGTTGGGCATACTAGTGGTCCGGAAAAGACCAATGAATTCAATACTAGTGGTTTTCCTCAAAACTATTAGGTTATGTAACACAATAGAAATACTACTATTAGTTGTTAGAATTCAAGTATTACCTAATAAATAAAACGGCATGCATGTATTTTGCCACTGACCCAGTGATCTGCTTTCATGTGGTTTTGGCAAGTGTCCTACGTTTGGTTGCTATACATTTAGACTCCTTCTTGCCACAGTGGGGCTCTTTTCATTTCCTTTTTAATTCTTTTGCACAAGTTCAAACTTTGTGTGTCGTCAGCAGTGTCAAAGCCTTTTTTACCACTAAAATGCATTATACAGCACAAAAATGGCTTTTTTTTTAAGGTTTCTTTGATTCAGTGTGATTTTGATTGTTTTTTGTTTTTTGCTTCTGCTTTGCTGGTTAACTTACTGTTTTTCCACCTAAAGCCTGAGTGCTACTTGCATACACACATCCAATACACTCGCTCTCGTGCACACACAAATGCCATCAGGTCAGGGGTCCTAAATGAAACTGTCTGAAGCTTCATCTCTGTACCCCGCTCCTCAATGCTCCCCCCCCACACCCTCAGCCTCATTCAGTACTCTACACACATCTATACAACGGGCATGCGATTCAATTTCTACAGGCCAGGCCCTCTGTGTCTTTTGATGGAGGAGGGAGGGAAGGAGGGATGGGAGCACAGAGATAGCTCTATTGTGCGACTGCCACCGGGGTGTGCGACTGGAACGTGAACACAGTTTAATCGCACACGCTCAACAGCTGCCACCGAGGTCCCTAAATCCCCCAGGTTAAAGAACTGAGGGATTTTATCAATTACAAGAATTGATTGGTACACATCCACAAAACCCGTAGCCTCAAACAGTGACACACACACACACCGAGTTTAATTTGTCGGTGTGCACACATGCGTGTGAGCATGAGAGTGAGAGTTTAATACGAGGTGCGTGGTAGCCATTATTGCAGCACCCGTCATTACTTATTTTCAGCGTTTATAAAAATGTCAAACATTTTACATCTTTGATGTCTCTGTTCTTCTTTGAAAGTTTCATAATAATCCTCGTCGTTTTCAGCAAGATACAACTTAATTATCCCGCGGGTAGCGATTCTGACACCCAGACAGAAATGTCATGTGCTGCAAACTACCCACTGTTTGACTGCAGAGGTCACACTATGAGGAGCGTAATGAGTATTAGACAGCTAGACAGTGGGGCTGTGGTCTGGGAATCTGACAGCAATTAGCCTCTTTATATATACACACAGAGCACCCTGGATGTGCACAGGCGCACACACAAAGCTGAAGCAAATATTTATTCTTGTCTGGGAATTAGTAGAAGTCTGATCTTGTGTGGATCAACTAACTGAGCAGACAGATGATCAACAAACGCATGGTGGGAAGTTCAAAAGGACTACTGCAATGCAAAAAAACCCTATCTCCCTTATTGTTGAGATGTTTTAATCTATTTTTAAGTAGTTCATTCCTTTGATGTTTACAGAAGAATGAATTTTGATTTACTAAGAACATCCCTGAAAATTTGTGCGCTTTTTGCAGGCAAACTGACCCAGATAGTGTTTGGACATCGGGATGTGGTGACGTGTCTGGCACGCTCAGAGTCGTACATCGGAGGCGACTGCTACGTCCTGTCGGGCTCGCGAGATGCCACCCTGCTGCTGTGGTACTGGAACGGAAAGCATAGCAGCATTGGAGAGAGCCCAGGCAGTAAGTGCACCTTCTGAGAGCGTGCACACACACACACGCACACAGCTCTTCACCGAGCTCTCTCTCTCGCAGACAGATGTGACTGTGTGATTTACGGCCTCCCTCTGTAAAGTAACAACTAGTTTCGTCTGACCAAGCTAGGCCTCCTGCATACAGATTGGATTTCGCAGCCCTGTCGCACCAGGAACAGCTTTCGGTAATGTGTCTGAGATTGCGTGCGTGCGTGTGTATTTCTGTGAAGCCAGATATGGTGTGTAGTGTGTGTGAGAATCTGTCTTTAATGTGAGTGAAAGTGAGGGCCACTTAGAGACGTTAAATGTGATGTTGGGGGTCGTCGGGCAGCGCATGAAAGTTCACCACCATCCGAGGGCCACGGGGTCACGTTAGTCGATAAAAGTGAAAAATGTCATGGGCCTCCCTTACGTTACCATAACATATGGCATTAGCCATGATCAAAGCACGGCGCACACATTGCTCGGTCCTTAGCCCCCTCGGTGCTAATTTGGTCAGCTTAGATTGGCGGACATGTTGATAAGTGATCCATTACAAGTGGGATGAAATTTATGACAAATTGCGATTTGGTTAATAAGCCATATTGGTTTATGATCGTGCAGATGATGGTCATCTAACACATCCATACACGGGATTTTAGAGCAGAAATACACAAGATTTTTTTTTTTTAAACATATTTAGTGGATAACCAGTGGTTTAAAATACTGCTTTAGCTGCACATTTTCTACAAATAACAAATATATGAATATGTTTCCATGCATGTGCTGTACATGTCCTTGCAAGTGCTTGTGTGTCAGTCTAAACTCCTGGTTACCAAGCTGAAGCTAGAGGAACAGACAAAGCAGTCGTCATCTCATCCCATCACCACCACAATGTGATGCTCCATTGCCCCAGACCGCAGAAAGCTCTCCCAGACATGAACTTCTGCTGCACACACACGCACGCATACACACATACATGTACTAACAAAATGCATACAGACAGCAGACCTTTCTTTATTCCTCTCCCACAGACACACGTTAAAGCTAAAGCCTGCACACACACACACACATTCCTTTGCATGCATAATGTTCTGTGGGCATCCCACTCACTTCATAAGCTTGACACAAATACATCTGAATGGCTGATATGCACATGCACACAATGACCTATCCCCACTTTGTTCCTGCTGCAGCCACATGTTGTGCACAGCAAAGATTTTACAGACGCTATCGCCATCTGCTGGGCACCTAACAGCAATCATCTGAGTGTGGTATTTACTCAGTAACTACAGTATTTCTGTTTTTTCCTCTTGTTTTGAACGCACCATATGAGAGAATAAATGTACGTAGGTTCACTTCTGCCACTCCTAAGGCCCAAAAATTAATTTCTTTTTAAACACTGAACACAAAGAAACAAAGAAGCTGCCAGTGTAATAATTACATCATAAATTATTTTTAATTAGACTTCATGAACTGGCATTTTATCCACCTCATTTTAAACAAACATATGAAAAGAGATATTAAATCTTATTGAAGTGAGGGATCATGAGACTGTGATCACCGCGGTAGATAGCTTTTGCTCCTCCAAGTATTGAGGTGCATAATCTGAGGGGACGACAAGCTAAGGGGGTGCGTCCACCCTTAAAACCTCTACAGTGCCATGATTGATATAGAAGGAGGAAGAATACTCATCCCTTTATTCCATCTTTCCGAGGAATCTAATGAGACAAACACAGACTGCTTGAAGACGCATAACATTTCAACATTTCATATTCTGGGCGTGAACTGTTACTCCGTAAGAGATGCTATAGAGCCAATAAATGCAAAACCAGCTGTCCCTACTTCTAAAAAACTCTTAGCTGTTGATCACGTGGCTCATGTGTAAATCCGACTAGCATCCAAATGCAGTGTGGTTTAATTTGGTTTATATATTTGTATTATGTAATTTGTGCCAAATCTGGCTTTCACCTTTTCATTTTAAGTGCTTTAAATACTTCCCCAGTTATTTTTCCTGGTCTACATTCATTTATACACACAACACACTAACTTAATCAATCAAACACAGTGTCGGCATGCAGCTGAACTTTCTTTACTAATGGGTTTAGTTTTCTGCTTTTATAATTGGTCTTTATTTTATTTCATTGTGAATCAAATGAATAAATACAATAAAATAAAACCAAGTTATACAAAAATTAAAATATAGTTCATGACAATACAAAACCAAGTTAAAATAAGGAACAAAATAGAATAAAATGGAGTCAAAAACAGTTATTATCTCAACAGAAACAGAGTTGTTTTTTTTTAGAATAATTGTTTATTTTAATTTATTTGTAATCTCTTAATAGTTTGAATATAGGGTTGTTACTCAGGGGCACAATCAAGAAGTTCAGATTTGGTATTACAATACAAGCACTTGGCCCACAGCATATGTAGATGTCTCAAACACACACACTAACACCTTCTCGTGTTTAATGTACTGACACATTTGGCCTGTGTTTTTTTTATTTACTTGTATTTTTGTCAGTTTTTAAAGTGAAAAGTTTCATTTCAGTTACTTTTACATTTCAGTTTGTGTTTTTGTGTCAGTTTGCTAAAATGTTTTTTTCCTAATTTTCGTTTTTAGCTTAGAAAACAATTTAATTATTTTTGTCAAATATGAAGACAAATCTTCTGGGATAACAAAGAATATTTTGTCTTAAGCTACAGCCTCCAAAGTGACCTTGTAGTTGGATCAAAATATCATTTTAACATTAACTCCTATATTCATTCAGTTTTAGTTGTAGTTGTTTCCAATTAATTTCTTACAGTGTGAAACAACTTTTCAAAGGAAAGGTCTTAAATGACATTGCATTTGATAACTAAAAGTAAAAGTGAATAATAGGCATGTTCAGTATAATTTACTACATGGGTATGTTGTCTTACACTTTTCTGTGTTGCTAAATTGATACTCGATTGCTTTGGCGCGCACAGTTTTGGAAAAGTTTTATTAGGAATTCAAGCGTGTGTGAGTGTCCTTGTCTTTTTGAGCTGAGGTTGCGGAAGACCACCTCTCGATATTTAAAAATGCAGTCCAAAGATGCAACTGTGCGTATGAGCGTATTTATGCCAATGCGTGTGCTTACAGACAGAAGACAGATGGAGAAGTAACAGCCGATTTTGTTTTGTCGCTCACCCTGACAGCTCAAACCAAAACAAAATCACACAAACTTCATAACGCACTCTTTTTTTCCTTCTGGCTCTCATTCTCTCTGTCAAATGCAGAAACATCTGGATCGAGTGAAGGCAGCGAGGGGGAGAAGGTTTTAAACATAAGAGGAGGCCCTTGGTGACAAGTGCTTGAAAGGGAGAGTGAATGAGGGGAGAAGCAGGCTTAAAGACTGTGCAACAAGTCCCAGCGCATCCGTATAAAATAACATGTAAAACACCCTCCAGGATGATGAAATTAGCAATTTTATTTTTGGTTATTTTTGAAAGCCCGCCTCTTTTTTAAAAAAGACATTTTTTAATAGTTTGGAGTGAAAATTTTTGTAGCTTCAGCTGTGACTGCAGTTAGAAGACTAAACCAATCAAGGAGAATTTAAATTTTTTCTTTACCTCCTTCTAGTGGCCATAAAGCAGTACTGCATATGGTAATACCAGGATTGTCTTCGCTTTGTTTGTGTTTTGCCAGCAGACTTTACCACACCGAGGGCCATCCTTACAGGCCACGACTGCGAGGTGACTTGTGCAAGTGTGTGTGCTGAGTTGGGTCTCGTCATCAGCGGCTGCAAAGGTGAGACTGTTTGTCCCTGTAAAAATGTAAGGCTACACTTGTGCTGCTTGCTATTTAAAACTAACAATGCACAGGAGCAGACAAAGGACAAATCTCAGTGGCCACTATATTAGGAACACCTGCAGAGTATGTGAGCTGTGTATGAGCAGATGTTTTTTCAGAGATGATGCACAGACATGTGTGGGAATAACAGCAATTATATAAACAAGATATGAAGGTCATTTTTTTCTAAATAACTGACGGAAAAGAGAAGATATAAGTATTTCTACTATAGGTGTACAGCTGCACCGAAGATTAAAAGAATAAGCTAAAAACAAACTTTAAAAAGTCATTTATGCTTAAATCAAGCTACGGATTAATTTGTTCTAACCTCTCGTCTCATCTGTGTATAGAGGGTCCTTGTCTGATCCATTCCATGAATGGGGACCTGCTGCGGACCCTGGAGGGACCAGAGCGCTGTCTCCGGCCTCGCCTCATCCAGTCCTCCGCCGAGGGACACTGCGTTATCTATTATGACAAGGGACAGTTTTGCCTCTTCAGTGTCAACGGCAAACTGCTGAGGCACATGGAAGTGGAAGACGGCGTCAAGGTGAGGACACGATCACACACATGCGCCTGCACGTGTGCGTCTGCACTGCATCAGTATAGAAAGTCCTCTCCCTGATTAAAAGCTCGGTCTTGGTTTTAGATGCGAGCGAGGTAAAGGTCGCTGTGCCTCGGGACAAACTTACAGCCTCACATCTGTTCTTTCCTTTTCACCCGCATTACACCAGAGGAAAGGCCTCTTTTGATCCGGAGCTCTGTTGTCAGGTCAAATTGCGTTGGCGACGCTGGCGGAAAACATTCCAGAGGAGTGGTCAGCTCTGGACACCAACACCATTAACTACCCTGCAGCGCGGGACGACACATTCCCCATTTCCCACATTTCCTCCCTCGTGGCTCGGGTGACATAAGATAGCGACTACTGCCTTTGGTTTCCCGACCCGATGTGTCCGGTTTGGCCTGGGAAATGTAAGCTAGCTCTGACAGGCAGCCGCGTGCCTGTTTCCTATTAAGAAAGCTCTTGTGCCCAGGCTCCTAACCTGCCAACCAGCCCCGCTCCCACACAAAGCCACAAATATACTCAAATACTGACGGAGTGCATTACAATCCCTGTGAAACTAATGCTGGATCTTTGTGTCTTTAAGAGAAACTAACAGCGTCCTTCAGACAGTTTTTGAGCTTCAGTTTTTTGGTTTCTTTCTGAAGATGAAACTTGGGAACAGTTCAAGCTACTGGCGTTCTTGTCGGCTCTCCTCTGCTGCTGTAAATTCCAGTCGTGTCAGATGGCATTAGGAGAATCCTAATATCTTGGAGTGAGGCTGTAAGAGTCTCAACTCCCTCCCTTCCGCCTGCCTCACCCTCTCTGCTTCACCCTCCTGGTCTGAGACTCCAACAGTATTTTGTACACTCTGGTACATACCAGAATCAATCTTCTCAGCCCTTGGAGCGTCTGCACAGTAGGGCTCCAGTATAAATAAGTGTTTGTCCTGGCCTGCAGTACACACTCAGAAACGGAGAGGAAGACTGTGAGAGAGAGTGTATGCACTGTGAATTTATAGGGGTCTGGAGTCAGAGGTTAGATGACAGGCTAACAGTCGGCATCCTAGTCTAATAGCAGAATCGGGTGACAGGAGCCATACTGAATGGATTACATTCTTTTAAGTACTAGTATAACTCAGGCAGTGTAACCATTCCAGCAGTTCTTTCGCTGCCTGCGTCCGTGTAACAGGAGGATTAACGGCACCATAAATTAAACTTTTTACCTTCTCCAGCCCCAGAATCCACCCACTGTTCCTTGAAAGAAGTAGGAAATATGGGCATTAAAAGTGCATGTGTTTCTGCTGGAGTCATTTTTTAGTCATCCGAGCCCGGGTAGCCATCTTAGCCCCCACAGAGCCATCGGCCATCTTGTTTGGCCGCCCAGTGGCAAAGGACTGATTTATAATGTCTGTCTGCAGCCTCCTACCTGGCCAGGCTGACATGTCTGCCAGCTCCCCTGCCTCCTGCTGGGCTCCAGTAAGGTCATGGACTCCATTAGTAGATACACAAGTGCATTAATACAGCATAAGAACTGATAAATAGTTTTACTTTTACTGCTGCTCTGTTGAACGTTATTATGTTGCTTGTGGTCACAAACTTTTAGGCAACTTGGCTAAACTGCGCCGAGCACTTTGCTCTCTTTCATCTCACTGTACCTGTTATTGTGTTGGTGGTGGTTTGGTTGATGGCTCAGACTGAAATGAGCGCTTGTCTTTATCGCCGCTGTCAGATTAACTCCGAATGTTGACACACAAGACAATTGCTGTGGACACAAAGCAGACCCACAGCACACAAATCAACCCGGAGCTGCGCTCGCTCGTGCGCCACGATGACGATGATCTAACGTGACAATTAGTTTGGATTGATTCTCAAGGCCAGCTGAGAATCCAGGGCATCACTGCGCAACGCTTTGTGTAGCTGTGTGTGGGAGCGCCTTCACATCCAAGTTTGTGCCTGAATGAGAAATAAGCTTTCCCCCCCCCCCCCTCTCTTTACATACAAAACATTTTTGCTTAATTAGGCTGCAGGTCTTGAAGGGTTATTTATGTTTTCCTTACCGAATCAAGTTCCTGAAAATGACTTGTTCCAACTTCAAGTTTAGGTTTCAGTTTTCCGTTTAATGCGAGCCCAATTCAACACACATGCGGCTGCTGATTGAAGCGTCTCCCGCTGAATCGCCGCAAAGCATGTCACAAAAACCGCAGAGGACAAAAAGCTCTAAATTAGTGTCATTTGCTGCTTTTAGAACTTAACATTCTGCCTCGTCATTTCATCGGCTACGGTTACTTGCTGATTGATGCTCCCGACTCGTTCAGTTTCAGCTTCCACTATGCGCTGCGCTCTTAATAGACTCCAGCACACGACTTGATTTGTGTACATGTGAATCCCGCGGGACCCGTTCGGCCGCTACAGTTTGCAGGAAAAGCAGATGAGACGAGTAAATCTCCGGGCCTCGCTGTGGGGAGCCATCTTTGTTGCGGGTCGGGGTCTGTGTGCAGAAAAACCCCTCAGGATGGCGGCGCTGACCTGAGATTTTTTTTTTTGTCGGATCGCTCGACCTCGCGGTACGAGCTTTGCTTTGACGGTAGAGACAAACTGCCCCCAGATCAGCGGCTTATTCAGAGGCAATTTATGCACACGCTACCAAGTTGAAAACCTTTGAGTTTGACCTTTGTGGGACACTTAACAGATGACGCTGGTAAATAATTGATTTTGCATGATGGAAGCGAAGAGTTAAGAAGGAAGTTCTCTGATCATCTTTCACAGGCTGTGCTCCTCAGCCGTGATGGCCAATACCTGCTGACAGGCGGCGATGGAGGTGTAGTATCTGTTTGGCAGGTCCACAACCTCAAACAGCTGTTCACCTATCCGGGCTGTGACGCAGGAATCCGCTCCATGGCCATGTCACATGACCAAAGGTAACGCGCTCAAACAAAAGATCATGCATATGTACAACAGTGGCTATATTTATTTGAAGTTTGCTCACTTGGACAATAACGAACAGTCTCTAGTTTTAATGGAGAGAGACAGAATACTAACCAAAACTTTAGAAAAGACACATCGCATAAGAGTTATAAATTGATTTGCATGTCATTGAGTAAAATAACTATTTGATCTCCAAGCAAAACATGACTCAGTACTTAGTGGAGAACCTCTTGGTGGCAATCGCAGCAGTCGGATGTTTCTTGTGGTTGGTCACACGTCTCTTGGGGGTTTCTTTGTTGTTGCTTAGCAGCTCAAAGTTTCAAATCCTTCCAGAGATTTTCTAAAGGACTGAAGTCTGAAAATCAGCTGACTACTCCATGACCCTGATGTGTTTCTTCTTTAGCCACTCCTTGGTTGTCTTAGCGATATGTTTAGCATTGTCATGCTGGACGACCCATTCACAACCCATCATGAAGTGTTCTGGCTGAGGGAAGGAGATTAAAACATTTTATGGTACATGGCCCCATCCAGTCGTCCCTTAGTACAGTGAAGTAGTTGTTAAGCCCCAAAGCATTATGGGTCCACCTCTGTGCTGAACTGTGAGGATGGTGTTCTTTGGGCTGTACTCCACATGAGTTTTCATATTTCTTCTGTTTTCAAGTAGTTGTCCCCTACTCACCAAGCGTCTTGTAGCCCACGTAGCCTTGTGCAGGTCTACAATCTTGCCCCTGACGTCCTTTGACAGCTCTTTGGTCTCACCCACAGTGGTGGAGAGGTTTTAATGGAAGAAATTGATTCTGTGGACAGGTGTGCTTCATACACATAACTAGTTAAAGTCAGGAGTATGTGTAATTGATGGCTTGATTGTAATTTGTAGGAACCAGAGTTCTGGTTAGTTTGTAGAGGATCAAATACTTATTTCACTCAATATGATGTATAACTTTTGTGTAACGTCTCTTTCTAGATTTTTGGTTGATTTTCTGTTCCTCTCCATTAACATTAAAAAAGTTAGAAAGTGTGTTTTTGGAAGTGAGCAAACTTACAAAATTAAAATTTCCTCCACTTCAAGAGAGCAGGCAAACCATTAAGCTCACCTTCACGGCCTCATGATGTTCCCCCCTAACATTCCTCAGGTGCATCATAACCGGCATGGCGTCGGGAAGCATCGTCCTCTTCTACAACGACTTCAACAGGTGGCATCACGAGTACCAGACCAGATACTGAGGGTGAAATCAGCAGCGACTTGACTGACAAGAGTTGAGGGGAGGGCGGGGGAAATCCAAACTGTTGCAAGTGTGAACTCTTATCAAAAGCACTATTCTGTCTATATCCTGATATCCTGAATGTAACGAAAGAAGGAAAAAACCCAACATGTCCTGTTATTGCAAAAGAATCAAACTATTTTTAAAAAGGGCATTGCTATATTTTGTAGATCAGATAGAAAATTTTCATACCAGTCTTAGGGTGGGGGTTACGTTACTTTACGGTTAAAAACAAATCTATTTTTAGCTGTAAGAGTCTATTTTCTTCTCAAAATAAGAAACGAGGGATTTGTGGGAAGTTGGTGAGAATCATTTCTCTGTGACGTAAAAATCCAAATATTTGTGTACTTTAGGGTGAATGATTTTTTTTTTCTGTAGGCGTGTATGTGGTGAATAAATATGAAGCTGTCATTCATTTTAACATGCTTTTCCTGTTTTGGCAACACAGCACATAGATATAAAGTGTTTGAGTAGATGAAGCACAGGAAGATATTGAAGAGGGAATATACATTTATATAAATAACTATATATAAAATGTTTAAATGTAGTCCTCCATATTTAAAATTTTTACTCCCTCTGTACCTCCGTACTTGCTAAGAGATTACGTTTGTGTGCATGGCTCACTACTCATAAAACATCAGTGCAACCTCTTTGCGTTATTTAATACTTTGAACATCAAAAACATAAAACTTACTCTGTAATGTTAAAATCTGCTTTCAGCTCCTTTTAAGATTTATATCCTTTATGACTGAGTAAGCAGTGAATCTTGTTTTATTTTCCCCCCCTGCTAAAATCAAGAGCTGAGGATTCAGCTCATACCACCTCAGCACAGTCCACTTTGAGTCTAGTCTCCAAAGCAGTGAGATGAGCAGTGAAAGCTGGAGCAGCGAGGGGGAGGGACTTACCATTTCCATTTTTTTTCCTCTCTTTTCATCACAGAATGATTGATCAATGTGATTCAATACTTAAATGCTAATCACACACATTCTTTTGATCTTTAGACAGTCGTCCTCTTATATCTTTGATTTTCAGGAAGCATTCCTTTCTTTAAAGTTGCATTTCTAAAATGGTTTGAATCTCCAGCAACACGGGAGCTACTTTTATCTTTTTCTTCCAATCAGTTTGGAGTGTTTTTGTGTGATGAGTTCTGACAATAAAATGGAATTTTATAACCTGAATTGTCCTTTGGTGTATCTTTTATAAGGTGTGACTCAGCCCCCCCTAGTGGTAACCCACACATCCAACACAAAAACAAATACTAATTTCAAGTCTTTATTGCTGAACCACTCTAAAATAGTGGGACATTAAAAGCAACCACTCAGCGCCTCATAAAAACCACTGATACATTTGCTCTTCTCATACAGTTTTTGCTTTACAAACTGTTAAAGCATGAAAATCTACTTTGACTACATATACAGTACATAGGAGAAAAATTAGGCCATGTAGCAACTTGAATTTGTGAACAGAAGGTATTCATGCAGTGAAAAAACTGCTAAACCAGCGGAGGATTTGGCTCTGCTGACAACAGCTGTGGAGTTAGGAACGAGGACAAAACAGGTCACTTTATTTGTTTTTACGCTGCAGAGAGTGAGATCTGGTTTTGATGAAGGTAATCTGTAAGCTGTTGGCCTGTGATCGAGTCCAAACTCAATAATCATAACAGGATAATCATTCCTGTGGTTTTACTCTCACTGGACACTTTTTTAGGTACACCTTACTAGTTGGACATTCACACCTGCAGGCACCAATTTAAGAATCATTAACCTAACACCACTAACTGCATGTCTTTGGACTGTGGGAGGAAGCCAGAGGACTGGGAGAGATCCCCCACAGACACAGAAAGGCCCGGGCCCTTTGGAATCAAACTTGGGACCTTCTTGCTGTGAGGCAACAGTGCTAACCACTGCGCCACCTTCAGTTTAGCTTTTATCGTTTGAAAATGTTTCATTTTACTTTAGTTTTGATGAGTTTCAGTGTTAGTTTTAGTTTTTTAAATTATTATTGTTCAGTATGGAGGGCATATTTTTCTCGTCATTTAAAAAAAATAATAATAATTTTTAAGCTGCTGACTCGCATCCAGAGTCTCAAATATGTCCATTAATACCACATCAGGCAAGATGTAATAACATTTTTTTTTAACCAGACTAACAAATACTAAATCTAAAGATCCCTTCTATATAATTTTGTTTGAATTAATTTTCAAAATTTTAGTTTAGTTTAGTTAACTATAATAAAACTATAAAGCCCCACACCATTACGCCACCACACGGGGCAGGATGGATCCATGCCATGTTGTTTACATTGGAAAATCAAGACTCAAACCTGACAAAGTGTCAATTGCAGCAGTTTAACAGGTGTACCTAACAAAGTGGCCATTGAGTGTGCATAGCTCATGACATAGTGGTGACCGGAGAGAATATACCAGCAAGTATGTTTTTCCTGTACAGTACCAGTCACGTCTGTATTGAGAGTTTCGGTTAAATAAAAGTTACCGTGCAGTTCGGTTTAACATCTGTTGGATCTTTCTTCTCTTTACATGTGCTCACAGCTGTAGTTCAGCACAATACATACAAATAAAGCGTATGAGTGAAAGTTGCAGTCGGCTACTCAAACAAAGAGACTTTAATGACTCAAATACACGTACGGAGTACATTACTTTCCTTCAGTAGTGCCTGGACATGCAATGACCTTTAGCTAGTTGTTTTTAGATGTCCATCACACGTCTGTCTCCAGTCCATCATGAAGGGTAGAATTATACTTTGTGCTCACAAAAAAAAAACCCAAATTAGATTTTATGCTTCTTTTTCCAAACAGTTCCAGTTCCAGGGTGCTGCTGTGAGTAGAAACATTGTAACCAGCACTCTGTTTATAACTAACATTGGCTAATAAATCTAAGGAGTTGAAAAATGATAAAGAGGATAGATGAGCAGAAGAGGAAACTTTTGATCTTAAAACAGCAATTTTCCTAAGACTATTTTTGCAGCATTTCTCACTTTTGGAAGAATTGCAGAACACAATATTTGGGGAACTGCTGCACTAGAGGTCATTTGGATGTTACTGTAGACGTAGCTTCAAAATTGCGTGTGAACAGCCATTTCTTTCAAATTTAACAGATCTGATGATTCCCAATTTTACACTCAAACACATACGTGGAGCTAAAGCTGTTTGAAACACTCTCTGACTCCTTAGCCATGGGCTACTTTGGCAGATGCCACCTTTACTTTGTCGACACAATGCATGAAATTGTCAATTGGCCACTATCATCAGGATGACTTTACTACAGGTAGACAGTCTAGCAAATTTGGGACTTCGATATGGTGAAGTGATTGAAAAACACATACAGAATCACACACAGTAGCCTCTCTAGGAGTTTGCTATGCGTTTGTACTGAATAACCCTTTAAAAAGGGGCCCCGGGGATTCCAAATGGGAAGCTAAAACAAGAAATCTGACTAAGCAGTGTATGAATTCAAAAGACAAACCACTCAGAAGAACGATATTCAGTTCATTCCCTTTCAACATCCTCAATTAATAAATAAAAACATATATACAATCAACAGAGTACAGAAAATGCCTCATATCCTTTGTCTAATAAAATGAGCGGGAAAAGAATATGAGGGGAAAAGGCATGGTCACAGCGGTCACTGGCTCAGTTTACATCTACCAGGAAATGCTAATTGAGATGTTTCATCCTATGGTTTCTGTTTCTGTTTGTGGGGATAAGAGTGTTTAGAGCTTCTCCATAAGTTCTTCGGCTGTTAAAGGGATAGGAGAAGGAGGGCAAAAAGGAGAGGGCGGGGTGGTGGATCTCAGAGGTGTGGAAGGAGGAGAGGGAAACAGGGTTGGATGGATAGGTGAGGGGGAGGAAGGCTCACATTTTGTTGGGGATGAGAGAGGGAATAACACAACGGGCTGGATCGGGGAGACAGTGGGTGAGGAAGGCTGAGATGCTGCTTGTTTGGTAGGACAAGCAGAGGGAGCATTTGTGGTCAGCTCGATCAGAGATGCCGGGGAAGGACGGGAGATGGGTGCAGAGGGAGCTATGCATGTGAGAACAGCAGGAGGACACGAGGGTGAGGTAGACTCTAAAGACGAACAGGGGGCAGCAGTTGGGGAGGTTTCTATTTGTGGTGGAGAAGAAATGAGCAAAGAGTTGATGGGACAAGTTTCAACAGAGGGTGAAGGAGAAAACTGAAGTGAACTTAAAAGATTAGAGGTGGGCAGGTCAAGCTTAGCAGCTAATGTGTGGCTGTCATTCGGAGAATCGGAGTGGGGAGGTGCAGATTTGGACGTAGTATCAGGCCTAGCGGTTTCTGTTGAAGCCAGCTCGTTAGATTCAGGTACTTTGGCAAATGGTGACGCCGACTGGTCCGGAAGAGCAGATGGGACTTCAGTGCCATGCAACAGGGGCGAACATGGCACCGCTTGTGGCCCTGGACAACAACGGGCCGTGAGCTGAAGGGTCTCCTTATCTAGCGCTGTGTTCTGGAGGAACAAAACAAACCATCAGCTTGATGCGCGTGCATCCAGCAACATCAGTCAGAACAGAAAGAGATACTGCGGGTTGATCTCAGGAAATCATATTCATTTAGCGTAAATAATCCTTCTGTGTTTGTTTTTCTTTTTTTCAGAACTACTGACCCAGCTTTTAGTGAGTAAACAAAATGAATGAATAAAGAAGCTAATGGAAATAAATGGACACAAAAAAACTGAAAGATGTTCACCAAAAGAAAGTACGCTTTGCACAGAAGACTGACCCAAACGGGAAGAAAACCACATCAAAGTGCTACTCTATGTACAGACGAAGGGCAAATGAGAAAGGGAACTTTTACTTTGTACGGATGCCTAATGGTTCACTTTTACATAAATCAACCAAAATAACACATACTTGAGAATACTTTGAAGACAAAAACTAGTAAATGTAACGTTCCTCACTTGCCCTTTTGCTGAATCTCAGCAGCAGAACAGACGAGGCGTAGCATCGTGTTAGTACATACCATTGCCTTGGAGCTAAATCAGAGGGACGAAAAGCAGGAAGGTGGCGGGGGAGGTGGGGAAGAAGCAAAAAAGGGACAGAGACTAGTCTTACTCACAGCTTCACAAAGAAAAGTCAACACAACAAGCATGACAGCCGGTGGACAGTTGTTCCAGCTCAGTGCTGCTGCGCCGTTTCAAGTCAAACTACTCCAAACCAAAAGGCTCCTTCAGAGGACTGACGTGGAACAAACTGTGAAACCTTCTGTAAAAGGGTTAGTGTCAGCGAGTGCTGCATAACAATCAGAGGACTGAGTGGATTAAATGTGGATTTAGTTTTAAAAGAAAAGCCTGTAATCACTCCAGACTTTTTTTTTTAAATTATTATCACTGTCAACAAATCCCAGTGAAATAACTCAATCAATAAACTGTTGTTTAAGGTCTGTTGGTGGGTGAGAGATCACTGACTCCCATACCTCACATACCTCAGAGTGAAATGTGGAAGTTAAAGAACTGAGCACAGTTTTCTGAGCAGGAAGTTATAATAGATAAATTGTGACAGAAGAGTTAATAATTGATGATTATTAAATAGCTTGATTTTTAGTGAATAATCTGGACAAACAAGTGAAACTGTACAAAATAGAAAACTAAATCCTTTGGAGAAAATAAACGGTCAATCGTTTGGCCAAAGGCATTGCTGGAAGTTAAGTGTTCGGATTAATAAAAACACTATTAGGCAGTTTAATAAGAGTACATACAGAGACTGTATATAAACGATGGATATAGTTTGCAGGTGAGTTTTGTTATTGTTTGTTTTTTAATGGCGGATACAGTGGATTATTTCAAAAAGATATCTGCTTGCATAAAACGCCCCTTCACATACAACGTGACGACGGCTCCACGCCGCTCTACAACTTTGGCTTAGTGTTGAACTTTGACCGTGGCGTGCTGTGACGTACGTTCCAGATCAAACTAGGAAAAAGACTTGCAGGGAACAGCGCATATTGTATGACCCCAATTCCTCAAAAGTTGGGTTGGTATGTAAAACATAAATTATAATGTAATCCTACAAATCTCATAAGAGAACACAAAAATGTTTAAACTGAGACACTTTGCTCGTTCCGTGAATTTTACTCCAGCAACTAGGGCTGGGCCATATTATACCGTTCTCGGTAATACCGGTATAATGTTAGGCAACGATAGGAAAATGACATATCGCGATAGAATGGGAGTAAAACGCGCATGCGCAGTGCCTTTGTTTTCATACGCACATGGCCGATTGTTGAGTGAAACAGATGAACCAGAATTGGTTTGTAAAAATGGTGCAACTTCCGTGATGTGGAACTGGTTTGGTGTTTGTCCGTCAGATACACAACAAAGCACATTTTTTTGCAGAACATGCAAGCGGCCGTTGTTATTGTCATATTTGTCGGACTAAGATGCTCTTAAATCTGGGAGTAATCTGGGTCCTAAACTCCGTATGCTTCAGGTCAAACAACACTACAGCATCACTTAGAGTTAAAAACTGTCTAAATTCTTTCATCTTTAATAAAACGATCAGCATTGCTGCTTTACCAGGTGTAACTATAAAGTTTAACTTCCAGGCATCCATGAAAACAAAAGTTATTACATTTAACGGAGTTAGAAGTTAGCAGGAAGCTAGCGGAAGTTAGCTCGCTAGTTTCGCTAGTTACCTAAGCATGATATTGCATGTTCTGACTGAGAGATTTCTGAAAAAAAATCAAACGTACAGCTCTGCTATCACTTCCAACATAAATGAAGACAGGAAACTAAACAGCAGTGACGTTTGTAGGGTTACTGAAGTTGGGCTAGCTGGTATATAATGATGTGCTACGTGATTGCTAGCGACACAGCTATGTTAGCATAACATAAACAGTGAAGCTGGAGGACGAACACTAACACTTTTCCACTTATAAAAGTTAACGTGAAGGTTCCTCATGGTTAGAGACAAATGCAATCGCATGGCAGGATGCTGTAAACGGACCAAACTTCAGTCAGGAGAACAACTGAGATAATCCATCCACAATACAAGGTTAGTCATTAATATACTGCAGCAACATGGGAATAGAGCAGCTGCCAGAGAATTCAACATTAATGAATCAATGGTACAGAAGTGGAGGAAGCAAGAAGAATGAGTTTAATAAAGTTTGATTTATCTGACTGCTTTGTTTCGCTTAATGTGCCTTATAATCCCGTGCACCTTATGGTCCGAAAAATGCGTACTGCACACTGCAGTTTAATGTTGCAAAGCACCTCTTTTTAACTTCAGTGGATATTATACATGGTTATGCTCAGGATATGTCAGCCCATTTCTACTGGAAATGCCTTTTGGTTAAACTTTCAGCAAGGAATTTGCATTTGCACTGTTACATTTTTATAAAGCTTTAATGTACATAAAAACCAGCTTCTTGTTTAAGTGAAAATAAATGGAAGGTTGTCTTTTTGCGCTAGTAATGTTGTGGAGTTGTATTTTGTCTCGCATCAATTATATCGTCGGTTATATCGTTATCGCAAATTTTCAAATATATATCGTGATAAATATTTTTGGCCATATCGCCCTGCTCTACCAGCAACGTGTCTGAAAACAGTTGAGATTGTAGTAACAAAATCCTGTAGAAGTAAGTGCTACTAAACAGAAACAGCTAGAGGAGCCTTTTAGAACTAACTAGGTTCATTTGCATGAGGTCAGTAATGTGACTGGGACCAGATGATTATGATATACACAACTGTATAACTAATGACGACTTATTCAAGTGGGCCAAACGTATTCTACACTTGTGTTATTCTAAACATGGATGCTATAATTAGTTACCATGCTATAGCAAAATGTTAATATTCCCTTTTTCTTTTAAACAAATGCATCATTGTCCCTCTCTGCGGCAGCTTTGCTAAAAGAAGTGCTCGTCCATTTAATAAGACATCACTGGGTGTTTTTAAAAAGTTGGATTTGTAGACAACAAAGACATCACAGAACAATCTGGCCCTATTTCTTTAAAATGCGCAAATGGAGTCTTACATCCAAGCCATAAAGACACTTTGAATCCTTCTCTGCAACTACAACTTTGTGCCGGCACTTCCAAAGCTTTTCCTCAAGGTGGCGCCAGACTATCAAAAATGGGAATGACTGCTAAGCAGCCAATCATTGATTTATTAGATCAGCAGTTACAGAAAGTTGACTTTAAGACAAATGTGATGACTGACATAATAAATACAGAGAAGGAGGCAAACTGCATTGCGCTAGCAGTGTAAACATGCTTTTAAAACCTCAGTGACAGTATGATCCAACACCCCCCCCCCTCCAAAAAAAACCCCCAAGACAAACCAACATTTTCTTTTTAATCATATTATATAAACGTTGTGACCAGCACAAAAGGAGCTGAATGTGAATAAAAGGAGCAGAGTGACACATGTGCAGAGAGTCAGGGGGTTAAATCCAGAACACAGTGTTAGTGAGTGCAGTCACTGCAGCTGGCAGCCCAAGAAGTGGAACAGGGGGTCGGAGAATGAAGCAGGAAGGAAGGGAAAGGGAGGGTGAGACGGGAGGGTGAGGAGGGAGACTGGGGGGTGGGGATGGGAGTTGTTGTAGATGGAGTAAGAGTGCGAGCGGAAGGGTGATAGCTGGAGAGGATGACGGGAGTTAAGAGGGGCGGTGGTAAGAAGTGTGTACCCAGCTCTCAGCTCCAGGCGTCCCCTGTGGTCCTGGGTCAGGTGTGAGGGAGGGGTGAGGATGAGGGTGGAGGAAGAGCGTGGAGAGGAGGAGGAAGAGGAGGAGCCGAGGCCAGGGCCCGCAATTACACCTCAAACTGTCAAATGAGATTTACAACAGAATGAGGCTTGGAGTGCCAAATCAAATTTCTAATCAAAGACATCTTCTCCTTCCTCCACCCCCACCATCCTGCTTTCACTTTAGACAGACTGAAGAGACTGTGCTCAGCTCATGGGTGGTGTGACCTGATGAGGAGAGGAAGTCAAACTGTACAACAGGAAGTGATGTAAATGAGGCTTGAAAGAGACAAGATGAAGAGCTGCCCATACTACGGGAATAAATTGTGTATTTCTGTCTCTGAAGTCTTAAGACTTATGGCTTCATCCGTGTCTTCCTGGATGAACACGAGATCAGAAATTCTTGGCCCAGTGGTCAACTAAACCTTTGTTTGGTTAGGAGCGCAATCTTGTGTATTTGGGTCAAACATTCACAATCATGCAGTAAATGCTTGGAAAAGGGCCTGACATGTTCATCCCACTGCAGGCTCCGGGTCACTTACAACTAAACCCACACCAAGACATCAGTATTGCTGATTTAGATTTAGGAGATCGTTGAAAGGTAATCTCATTACAGTTACAGGATTGAAAAAAAACCCTCCAGAAATATGTAACAAATCATGTCTCGTTCCAGGTGCTTACCATGATGACTGACACCCCGGCTGTGGTGGTGCTGTGCTTTGGCGCGGTGTTGAAGTGCGTCTTCAGTTTACCTGTCACCTCCATCTTCATGTTATTCTCCATGATTGCATCATCCTTGGCACACACAAACACACAATATTGAAATCCACACAGAAACAAATAACCACAGTCTCGGGCTGTGTTAATACAGATTGTGTTAGAGTACCGTGACCCATGGATGTGAGAGAACATCTTGTGCTGTGTATCGAGCCTCAGCGTTGACCTGCAGCATCTTTCCAACCAGCTCCTGCAACATTTCACAACACTAGATTAGTTCAGCTTTAAAGATAAATTTCCTTTAGACTTAAAGTCTTTTCGGGGGGTTTTTGGCCACCAGGCGGCGGTGTAGGAAGAAATAAGTGCCAAATTGATATGTGACCGATGAAGATGTTCTAGCAAACCCGTGGGCAGTGTTGCCAACTTAGCGACTTTATCGCTATGTTTAGCGAGTTTTCAGACCCCCTTAGCGTCTTTTTTTCTAAAAAGCGACTAGCAAATGAATCGCGCATGACTGTAACGCAGTCAGTTCTTCTTTTATTGTTATGTTGTTTTGGGGATCACAAGGTTTAAAACTACTTATAAACACACACACACACACAAAGCAACTCCCCCAGAGTGCCTATTTCGGGTCACTTTTGCCAGTCCAAGCCCGGATAGAGGAGCAGGGTTGGAATTGTGACATTAAAAAAACAATAATTGCTAAAAGAAATTTAATTTGTAGTTCTAAATAAATTCTAAATGCATTTAGGACGTTTTTTACTCACTTTATGTCTCTTCCACAATGTTATTTTTCTCGCCTACAACATAGGTTACAATTACATTAGCATGACCAATTATGCAAATTAGGCGATGGCGTCATGTAGCGACTTCTAGCGACTTTTAGGACAGCCAATAGCGATTTTCCTTACTGAGGAGTTGGCAACACTGACTACCTGCAGGCCAAAATCATCCATGTATAGTCGCATTTCAGTCCATCTGATAAATACCAATGCACAGAATCAGGTGGGTGTATGCTTGAACTAATCAAGTGGATTTTGAGTTAAATTGAAAATTAAAGTGTGGAACAAGTATAAACTACAGCTCCTTGATGCTAGCTCAAAAAGTGAACCGATCTCCATAAACTCCTATGTCAAAATATGCAACTTTACAGCAAACAGAAACATGATCTACAGCATGTTGCAAAGAGCAGTTTTGGTCACTCTAGTTATTTTACCCCTTCATAGTAACTGTGCTTGATATTACTCACACTTTAAACACTTTTAAATCTTAAAATTAAGTGTTAGTAAGGGTTGGCAGCTGACCCTAGATGACTGCTAGTTAGCTTCTTGCTAGTAGCCTTTTGAGTATTTTTCTGTCATTATTTGACAACTAATATTGCTTAGAGTGCTGATAATTGTACTAAAATACTGTGCAAGAAGTAAATTACAGGATTTTATGTACTATTAGCATATATTTGTACCGGTCTCATGCATTTATACAATTTATGGATACACCATGCTAACCAAGCATGGTGATAACTGACAGCTTTATGCTATTTGTTTCTGGAGCAGTTTATCTGTTTTAACTGCTTTATTGGGAGGAAAAAAAAAACTATTATCTCAACAAAAAAACTGGAAATGTATATTCCTGGCAAAGCTGGTTTCTGCATTGCAATAAATTATAAACATGTTCCTAAAAGAACTACTTTTTAAAATATAAATAATGACCATTTGTGCACATGTGCACTCAGGAAGTCACGTATGCATATATTGTTTCCAGAGAAATCGTGCTCTCTTAGATCTACAGCTTCATTACGCCACGCTGCCTCATGGTGTGGCATCAATAACTGTGCTCATGTCTACAGCGACAAAGCCACTGTAACACAAGTGTGTTTAATTAGCAGTTAGGTCTTGCACGCTGAGTGCCGGCTGCCACCTTAATACTTGACATTAACTTAGAGAATTGAGGGGGTTTCTGCGTCCTTCAGCAGAAAGCAGCTATTACAGGAGTCTCTACTCTTGTATACTTGAACTAAAAAAGCTGGAGGCTTGTTTCAGGCTTTTTGCAGCCAATGCAGAGAGAAGGGTAAGGATTAAACAACAGAGTGGGTAGCGTAACCCTCCAGAGTAATGTCATCTAATGAATATATATGAATTTTGTAAATCAGTGGTCCTGACCTTAGCTGAGTCAGTGATGTTGTCCCAGTAAGGACTGGGAAAGTCCAGTCGCCCTTGAAGGATTTGGTCAAATAAGTCCTCTTGCTGGTTATTCTCACTATATTGAAGGAGAAACACACACTCAGAAAAACAACTCAGAATTTATAATGCATTACTCAGCAAACGTGACATACATCTAAACTGTGAAAAAACTGAACCATCTGTATTGTACTTTGCATAATAAAATCCTTTCATTTTGAATTTCAATTTGTGGCTACTGCCATAAACATGAAGTGCTAGAGATGACATATGGGTCACATTAACGTAAATCAAATTACAAAATCCTTAGCACAGTGACTAATATCAGCGACAGCGTACAGATGTAGCAAACTGACAGTGATGAAAGTCAAACTGACAACGTTGCTGAATTTCTGCTGACAATTTAGAAAAGATTGAATTTTTTGCTCAAAGTCATAGACTGTATATTAATGACTGGCATAGCCTTCAGGACTGCAAAGTTAAGCTGCACTCGTTTTAATGGCCAGCAGGGGGTGACTCCTGTGGGTGGAAAAATAAGAAGATAGAAAAATCTGACTTCTGGCCTGGTTATGACCTATTTAATTTATAGACTCAATCTATATCTCCACTTTCTAGTTTAATACTGCACTATCTCAGTTTAATAAGCTGGGGTGTCATATAAAAAGTAAATACAAAGTAAAGCATATTTTAGGGCATGGCTAGCTTGTCATTGATATATTGACACCAAATGAACTTGAACAGCATCCTCGCTCATTAAATCTAGGCAAAAAAGTATGGTAGCAATATATGGCATCACCTGTTATCCACCTGTGATATAGTATCTACCTTTAAAACTGAAAACCACGTCCCTCTACATGTTTGTTTACTGAACTATGTGAACCGAGTACCTTCTAAAAGGAGGGAATCCACACAGGAGGATGTAGGTGATGACACCTGCGGCCCAGATATCCACCTTCAGGCCATAACTGTGAAATGAGGGTAAGAACAGAGCCAGAAAAAGACTAAATCGTTTAAAGCAAACTCTTTCTGGACATAAAAATACAGAAAAAACATTTTGACATTTGACAAATGAAAGTTTCTAATCTGCTGTAACGGTACAACAGTACATATTACCACATAAACGTGCCTGCTGCCACATACTGTATGCGTAGTTTGTCATGCTGTATTGTACACTGGTATAAAATACAGTTTTCTTTTTAATCTTCAGTCAGCTGATTACAACAGCACAATACTAAAGCATATTGCGTCAAAGCGTCCAGCTTACCCTGACTCAGCGATGATTTCTGGAGCCACATATGTAGGAGTGCCACATACAGTATACAAGGGGCCCTCGACTACTGTAGCTAGGCCAAAGTCTCCAAGTTTCAGTGATTTGGTGCCATCTGGGTACTCAAAAACCTAGAATGAAATACTCATTTAAAGCCCACAGAGGATCTGGATTTGTTGTAAGACCCACCCCAAAACACAGCATGTTTGTAAATGCATACCAGTAGATTCTCTGGTTTAATGTCTCTGTGGACGATGTTCAAGCTGTGTAAGTACTTCAGCGCTCTGGCGAGGTTGTACACCATGATACTGGCGTCTCTCTCTGTGTATTTGGCCGAGGAGGTGATGGCGTCAAATAAATCGCCTCCCTGCGAAAATATGACAACTGTGTTTTACACAGCAAAACGAGAAATGACCCCTCTCCCCTCAGCCACCCACTCCCCCCTCAGCCTCTACTGCACCTTCACCAGCTCCATAACCAGGTATAGTTCAGAGGGAGTGTCCACCTCCTCGATCAACATGATGATGTTGGGATGTTTCACCTTCCGGAGCACAGCGACTTCATTTTCTATGAGGTGCTCCTAGGAAACACACACACACTCACTCAGAGTTGGCTAGCGCCCCGGTGTCTACGCTCAGTTGTTGCGCTAATAATAAAAGATCTGAGTTGTGCGTTAAACATGAGCGAATCCTGGTGTGTCATTGTGTAAGTGTGTGAAAGTATGAGGGTAATGCGAACAAGGGTGTGAATAAACAATATCACTTAATCGAGCTTTGAGCATCAGAGGCACACAGGTGTGACCGTGCAGTGCACCAACATATGATGCCTGCTTACGTCTGACTGAAAGTGACACATGCAAAGGGAGGAATAAAAGGAGGAGGCAGAGAGGAACAGAAGTGAAACCTTTCCGCTGCACTTTGTCTTGTCGATAATCTTCAGGGCAAACTCTTTCCCCGTGGACCTGAACAGAAACAGTGCAATTAGGGGATAACACTGAACGCAGCAGTGAAGCTACAGCAGTGTCTGTAATTTAAATGAAGTGCTCGCTGGAGACGCTCGGTTATGGTTTTGCAGGAGCGCTGCGTCACATCGTTACAGGGGAGGAATTCTAGATGTAGCAAATAAACTTTGTTATGCAGAGTGTGAGCTGTGAAACCGTGCAGGCGCAGGCAAATGTTTATTCAATGACATATACACTGTATTTTGGTAAGAAACTGAGAATCTAAACTGTTTGTTTACAGTGTGTTCACATAAGTACTTTCTAGAAAGGTGCAAGACATCTTGCGCGCGCGCACACGCACACACGCACACACACGCGCACACACACACACACACACACACACACACACACACACACACACACACACACACACACACACTCAACAGGCCCCTCTTTGTCACCTCCACCTCCCTGTCTGTGTGTTGACTGAGATTAAAAAGGCTAATGAAGTGAAATCACTCCTGGGTTTAATCCATGACATATTTCTGTCTGCACAATGCCTGTCATCAGGACTCAAACGGCCTGACTGGGCAGTGACCATAATGTGACACATACTTCAATAAGCTGCACACGGGGAGGAGGGACACTGCTGTGCGTTCACTGCAGATTTCTGCCAACATTTCCAGTCTGATCG
Source organism: Mchenga conophoros (assembly GCF_057382185.1). NCBI lineage: Eukaryota > Metazoa > Chordata > Actinopteri > Cichliformes > Cichlidae > Mchenga > Mchenga conophoros. The sequence goes on from NC_140531.1 coordinate 17,436,413, forward strand.
AACGGGTTTCACTTACCTCTCCACACAATCTTTGACCACAGCAAAGTTGCCATCTCCGATGACTTTGCCAATCTTGTATTTTTCACAGATGCTTGAGGCATGCGAGTGCTGGTTCCCATTAACTGCCGAGGAGAGACAAAGGTTATAAACAAGCAAGTCTTAAAGGTACACAAAACTACGCTGAAATCTAGCAGCATAGCCAGGCTTTCTTTGCCTCAGCTGGCTTGAAAAAAAGTCAAATCCAAGTCAAAGGTAACCGGTATCATGCTGGTGGTTATCAGTTTTCTTTATTTACACAGACTTTCTGTTTAAGGCTTTGTCTACTCACAAAAACAGTTTTGGTGTCATCTAGGAAAATTAAAGGAAGATTGCTTTAGTGTGTTGCCGGGTTAAATTTTAATCATTCTAAATTACAGGCTTCAAATAGTCTATAAGTGTAACTGATTAATTTTCTAATCTAAACTCTAGTAGTTGCAACTCCAGCAGGTGTCACACTGAGTTAAGCAGCAGAGTCTCTGTGTAAAATTACTCTGATCATACCTTCTGGACTCAGCTGATTGGTTTGCTCCTGATGATTGTTCAACGAGCCATTTATATTTGGGGAAGAGTGGTGATGTGACGGAGGGATCTGTGCGACAACAAACAACAACAGCGATAAGAGCTCGGCCTCATCAATACTCAAACTGGCAGCAAAATAACAAACAGTGTCGACAAACATAATGATCGTCGTTAAAACGCTGCTGATGTATTACTGGCTTGTTAGTGACTTTGATTACAATAAAAGGAGACATATTCATTTTCATATTCTTTCAGATGTAGACGATTTCAGATGTCTGAGTTTGACCACTTAAATGAATCATTCATTTGTTAAGAGAGTCATTTCAGCAGCTTATGTCTACATTTCTGAAATGTCAGCAATAAATGCATGCCACCAGCACTAAAGATCAGAAAAAGTTCACTCCCCATCATGCACAGCAGTGCTTACATACCGCACTGAGCCATAATGTGCATTACCTTACAGTGAGGATCTATTTTTAGGTAGCCCTCTGAAGCAAAGTTGAACGTGGGACAGTGTCAAGGTCCCTTTTATAGGTAGATACATAAAAAAGCTTTTTACTTTGATAAATGACTTTATCTGACTTAGTGGTGCCAAACTAATGTGGATGGATAACTCTGGGCTCACAGAGGAACTGCGCAAAGGTGGAGGAGGTTAGCCAGCTGGCTGGATCATTCAGAAATGACAGTCTGGGACTAACACAGATTTACAGGAGAATCCATCAATAAAGCAGATTATTATCTTAAAATCTAGTGAAAACACATCAGGCAGCTACGACATACCCTGCGAGTCATACAACATGACTGACAGTCAGTGGCTTGATAAATTCATTTGATGCTGATTTATTCTATTTCAGGGTATGTAGGTTGTACATCCTTGCCTTATCCCTAGCTTTGCAATAACGCCACTAGCAGCACTAATTTGGATTTAAAGTCTCAGAGGCAGAGCTACACTGAAATCAGTGTATTCAAGCTAATCCACTGGTTAACGGGTACCAGTGAGCCAGAAAAATGCAGGAAAGATGGCTATATGTTAGCAAATGCAGCTGGAATATAGAGATTTAAAAATTTTTAGGTAAAATGTAAATAAAAGCAGAATGCAATCATTTTAAAATCCCCATAGACTGATATCGTATTCTCAATAGAACGAAGAAAGCGAAAAAACTAAGACTTTTTGCTCTTTCACGAAAAATAGTGACTCATTTTGAAATTGATGGCATAAACATGTCTGGAAAAAAGTTCGATCAGAGGCGACAAAAGGCTGGAAGCAACATTTTGTAACTAATTAGGTTACTGTAAGTCACATGACTGGTAATGAAAAAAAGCATCTGAGAAACTGTTCACCGTGCCATCCACAAACACAAGTTAAAGCTCTATCATGCAAAGGAGACACCATATCTGAATATGACTCAGAAACACTGCTGTTTTCTCTGGGCTAAAGTTTATGTAAAATGGACTGGGGCGACCTGGAAAACTGTTCTGGGGTCAGGTGAATCAAAATCTGAAGTTCATTTTGGAAAACATGTAATCCTGTAAGGAAACATTCCTCTCCTAACAGTCCAGCAGCTGGTCTCCTCAGATCACAGATTTTTACGCCTGCTGTTAGAAGAAGAGGGCTTATCCCAACTCTTTTTGAGATTTAAAGTGACCTAATTTTTTATTATTTTAATGGTAATATGGGTTTATGAGGTTTGTGTTTTAGCATTATTTACATTTTACAAGGCATCACCAACATTTTGAGTTAGTGCTGTAAAAATATATAAAATTATATACTGGATGTAAACATTTCTTTACCTTTAAAGCAGTTTTAAATTTGTGCTTATCTGCATCTTATCTAGACAGTTTCACTAAAGGCGCTTGTTTGGTCTCAACCAGGACGAAGTGAAGGAGTCAGTGTCAACACAAATGTGACACACGCCCTGAAATTCTGCAGCATTATGAACTAAACTTTAACAAAGTCTGTCAGTGTTCTTTTGCAGTATTGTGTGTGTCTCGAGTGACTGTCAGTGTGAGCCCATGCATATATTCACAGTACACTGTATAAAGAGAATCGCTGAGACTCTGTGGGTTCTGGTGCAGCAGCAAGCTGTGGGTATCTTGTTACTGTATAAAATGCATTGGATACACAGTCTTACCTTAAAACTGGGGGTGGTTCGAGGGCTGGTAGGGGATGGAGTAGAGGACTTGGTGGACTTGTGGGCTGAAATACCATTTACTGTGCAGAGAGAAGGAAAAACAGGGCAAGAGTCAGTGGGATTATGAGTTCATCATTCAGAGCGTAGTAGTTGTAGATCAGGAGTAATGCACAGCTTTGAGGAGAATCCATCAATAAGTCAGGCAGTGACTTAATAAACATGTTTGCAGCAATATATACTTTTGAGATGTTTAAAACTGCCAGTGATACCAGTGCTAAAAGATAACCCGTGGTTATCCAATGCAAACTGTATCACACTAGCATACTATGCACTTGGTAATAAAGTGAATCGTCAAACAGCCCCCCCTGTGACTCACTCACAAATTTGCAAGTTCTTTTTTAGCAGGTTGCAGATTCTCCCCATGAGGGGGAGGTGTGTGGTCATTTTTGTAGGTACACTTTTAGTACCTACAAAAATACCATTATTCTTTCACTGAAAGCACTCTCACTACAGGTAACGAGGCCGAATGATTGCAGAATTGCAGATTGCAGTCTAGGCTGATGCCCCTATTACTGTTCACTTTGGTTTATGTAGACACAATACATTAAAAAAAATGTATTGATTGATCATAAAAGTGAGTTTTTTGTAAATTTGCCTGAAAATTATCATTAGATTTCACACGTTTGCATATACTTTATCACTCTTTAAAACAAGAGCACACAGCAGGGACGAAATCCTCTATTGTTTGAGTGATTCATTCTCTCAAGAACAGTCTATTTCTGCTTCGCTCTCTATCGGCTGCTGGCACAAATACAGAGCCATAATGCGTCAAACTTTAACTCACAGTCATTCATCTGCATAAACCCAGACGAGCTGAGGAAAATCATTTCACACTGCCTACAGGCTGCATCTTTGCACTCACATTTCAGAGTTTAACTTTTTAATTTAATTATAAACTCAAAGTGTTTCTTCCTAAAGGTACTTCAAAATCAATGCCTCAGAAGGCAGTTTACACAACATGACATTAGCCTGTAGATAACAAGCTATTTTCTCAGCATCTCATCTGCAGCTATTCAGTTAGATTATAATTGAATTATCACAGACGAGAACTGTTTCCTTTCAGAAGCATTCTTCAGTTGTTCATTTCTAGCAGTCAAGAGAGTAGTAGGGTATCTGTGCTAATGTGCTACTCATGTTTAGCTTTCTGTGCAGACACGGTATTATCAGTTCATGGCTCTGCAGCAGCTGGCTCTCTAACAGGTAGTTGAGTAGAGTTCAATGCATCTCATTGGCCTCAGAAGAATGAGGGAGAGAAAGAGGGTCAAAGTACAGAAATGTGTCTTGTTTAAATACACTGATCTGAGATCTGAGGAGCTACAGAGGAAACAGCTAACAGTGCTAAAAATAGAAAGAAACACAAACCAGTGTTCCTATTTTTGGCTCTGATTTTCATTTAACACTAGAGGACCAATTAGTGGAAGACTGAATGTTAAGAAAACTGCTTTATTTCATAGACTTGGTTTTAGCAAGCTAAAGTAGCTAATAGTAGCTAAAACAGTCAAGTCTGTTAAGTTTAGAAAATTTTGTGTTTGCTCCCTAGTTTGAATTCTCAGTTTGATTTTTTCCTAACATAACTGCAGTCTTTGCATTTGGTTGTAAATGTGTTGTCATATTGGATTTGGCTCCCCATTCATATGCTATGGTTAAGCTGCTAATGATTAGTTTATCATTAACCATCATTCACAGGTAAAATTAAAACATATATGAATGTCAAGTATGGGGTGATGCTAAGAGTAGACAATTTTAAGAATAGAGTAAAGGTGAAGCTTCAGTAATCAGTAATTATTCAGATTATGTAATTCCGAATTATACAGGGTGCCACGCCTGTCAGCTAAGAACAGGAAAGTGAAGCTACAATTCACTCTTGTTCACCAAAATTGGTCAATAAAAGGTTGGAAAAACATTGCCCGGTCTGATGAATCTTGATTTCCGCTGTAACATTTGGATGCAGTGATGGATCCTGACCTGTATAAATACATCATGGTTGTGGTGGTGTGTAATAGTGTGGGGGATATTTTCTTGGCACACTGTGGGTCCCTTAGAACCAACTGAGCATTGTTTAAATGCCACAGCATACCTGAGTATTGTTGCTGATCATGTCCACCCCTTTATCAGCACAATGTACTCCTCTTTCAAAGGGTATACTGATTCTAGCAGGATAACACACCATGTCTCAACACTCAAATCATCTCAATCTGTTTTCCTGAGCGCGACAATGAAGTCACTGTAGTCACATGACCTCCGCAGCCTTAATTCAATACAGCATCTTTGGAATGTGGTGGAACGAGAGATTGGCATCATGTAGGTACAGCCAACAAATCTGTAGCAACCATGTGATGCTATCGTGTCAATCTGGAGCAAAATCTCTGAGGAATGTTTCCAGCAACTTATTGAAACTATGCCACAAAGAATTAAGGCAGCTCTGAAGTCAAAAGAGGGTCCAATAGAGTAGTAGCAAAGTGTAACTAATGATGTAACTAACCCCAGAGCTACAGGTCGGCTGAACACAGCTTGTCCACAAAGAAAACAAACCTACCTGAGGTGTCAGTAAAAATCTGCAGATTGTTGTATTTTGGTGTTTTTTTAATCCATTTATTTTTTATGATATGCTTCCTACAGTACCACAGCAGATCTTGGGGTTTATTCACCTGCCAACAAAACACTTGCTAACAGAGTAATAAAACATGAAGCAGTTGTGAGCAACACTCAGGATGATCCTGGATCATTTATGGGGGAATCAAGTTTAGCTTTTTTCTAATAAATTTCGACTCAACAGGTAGATTCTACATCAGGTGTTTTACTCTTTGACATTTCACTTTTGCGGTAAAAGCTCCAAATGGTTATCAAAATGGTTTAAAAGTTAAATATTATTGTACAAATATGAAGATTACCCCTGAAAACGTTGGGACAGCAGATTTGGAGTCACTGCTAATTATATAAAATGTCAAACTAACAAAAATCATTTTATAACATAGACGTGAGCACAACAGATTTCACAGCACAGCATGTTAAGGCTCACCTGGGGACTTGACTGGGGACTGCGTGGTGGAGAAGTGGGCAGGTCGCCTTGCTACATAACAGAAAAAAATACAATGCAGAGCATTCAGCTTAATGTAACATCTCTCAACACTGCACACAATCTGCTCAGAAACTATGGCCAGTTTACATTTAAGCTGCTAAATAATCATTGCCTAACCTGTTACAGTCTTATGTTGGCTTTAGTCGAATGGGATTTTTTTTTTTTTTTACGTGTGAAATATTTTCATACATACTATATGCTGTAATAATTTGCAAGAACTGACTTTGCCTGCATGGCAGACGTATGAGGTGGGAATCACCACACATTTTTATAGACTATTATTTTTAAAATGATTGTGCAACACGTGCCTCCTACCTGCACCGGGGGACTTGCTGCGCCGTGAAACTCCAGGGCTTTTAGCCGTCCGGTTTGGAGTAGCAGAGCGGCTGTATGACGACTTTAGCACTCTGCATTCTGGGAAAACAACGCAGTTAAAGTCACCACAGCATTCAAACCACTAATGATACTCCCTGGAGTCTGTGAACCAGGACAGAACTTGTTTGTTCATGAAAAACTGCACAGGTTTACAGATTTGTGCATATCAGTACCTGCTATACACCAGCCTTTCATAACTGACTGCAGTAATAGATAATCATTTTGTACACTCTATTTCTATTGCAGTCCAACACATACATTCAAATCATCCAGAGTGCAGTGTGACCCATAATGTATATCAGCAGATGCAGAACCTGGAGGAATAAAGCAGTTCTAGCTATGAAATAAAATATTAAACAAAATCTTTTTCCAGGACCAACAAATATAGTTTCCAAACTGATTTGTGCTTCATGACTTAAAAGCTAACCTGCTTACATCCGATTACCCACTTTCCTCTCCTCAGTCACATGGTGTGTCCTGGACCTATCTTCTGTACTCTCAGCAGAGTGCAGTGTGCCTTTTTATGTACCTTCAAAGACCTAATTCTTACAAGTGGAGCACAGCAGTCTAAGTGGGACAAAAGCTCTGAACTATAACTGCATACAGGCAAACCACCATCAGTTAACGTGTAGTGTGTCAGGATATGCCTCCCTGTTGTTAAGCCAACCTGACCAAACAACACAAATATCAAACAGGATGTCAGTATTTTGGACTGCAACTAAATTAAACTTCCTCTTCTTCCCATGAGGTTGTTCAGTCTTGGCTGAAGTTATGTGCAGCTATGACAGTGAATGCATGAGCTGATTATACAGGTCATATCCTCTAAAGCTTTCTGCATAATAAAATACAGAAATATGCAAGACGTGCCTAACTTATGTACAACACATACAGTACAGAACATTAAAGTGGGACTTTTACAAACACATGGACTGGACATGCCATTCAAAAATTAAAATAAAATAAAATAAAAAACAAGAATGCAACCTTCTTCCCTTTTTGACAAAAAGGATGTGTTTTTAAAATATGCAACACCATTTTCAATTTATTGAAAACCCAGTTTGACAAAAGCTGGGAGGCTGTATAACATGTAAATTAAAAAAAAAAAACAGAACGTGATGATTTGTAAATCTCTGAACTCCATATTTTATTCACAACAGAACATAGAAAGCATACCAAATATTTAAACTAAGACATTTTACATTTTCATGAAAAAATGCTCCGGATGCTGAAGAAGTAAAAAGTGAAAGAGCAGCCAAAGCTTATTTAAAATGGACTTGGACAAAGTGGTAAACTTTTCAGCAGTTCAATGAATTGAAATGTGAAATTCTTTTTGAAAACATGGATGTTGCATCCTCTGGCTTAAAGGCGAACGAAATCATCGAGCTTGTTTTTAGGACTCCGTTCAAAAACCTGACTGCTGGCCTATGGAATTAGTATCTTGAACATGTTAAAAGTCATATACAGTTTTTAGATGAACAAACACTCCCATCCAGATGATGCCTTTTTCAGGGACCTTGCATATTTAAGCAAGATAATTCTAAAACGAATGCTAATTTATTACAACAGCATAGCTTCATAGTAGAAGAGTCCGGGGTGCTGAATCAGCCTCCTGCAGTCCAGATCTTTCCCCAGTTGAAAACATTTGACATTACATTTCTTAAAATGATACATTTTCTCATTTGATATGTTTTCCATGTTCAAAATTTCAATCAACAAGAAATCACATATGGCATTGCACGGGAAAACACACAGCATATCTTGATGTCAACTTTTCAAAAGGAAGGAGTGTTTCATGCAGCTGCAGGAGAACAAATAATGGGTTAAGAATGTCATGCACACACATGACACACACACATATATACAGACATATGTTTGGTTAGTGTTAGTCAGGCCTACCAGTTGTAAAGGCTGTGGAAGCCTTACCACTGTGATCCAGCACAAAGTCGTCTTGGGCATAGCGAAACTTCTCTGGTCCGCACGCTATGAAGACATCATCATCTCCGAAGAAGTCCTGCAGGCAAGTAATCTGGAGACAAAACAGTAAATATTAAGGAGTGATGAAAAATGCGGATATCACATTTTTCAGATCTAAATCCTCATTGAAGTATTGATTTCCACACCATTTAATCTGCTTTAGCCTGCGCCACTGCAAACCACTATGCAACCCACATTTTCACACTATGCCTGAGTATTAAATACCTTTTCTGTTCTGTATGGATCTTGCTGCCACTTTCCAGATATACACGACTACAGGCCAATTATAAATAGCAGATGGAAATAACAGCGCTCTTTTGAATGCCGTGACCCTGACTGAACAATGTTTGTGTCTTGCATCAACTGAACTCATCCAAATCTAGAAGAAGTTAAGAACTGTTATGAGTAATGATTTATTACATTTATTACAGTAAAAGATACAAGATGCCTTTTAAGACAAGCTGGATTTCCCAATTCATCCTGCCAAATGTGCCATTTCCAGAAACTTCATTAGCTCTAAGTTTAGTAGTAATTGTATTTAGTAATTTAGTAGTAAACCAGAACAGGTTTTAGCTACACGTTTAACTGCAGTGCTTTTAGATCTACACACTGTGCAATCAGCTAAATAAAACAGGCCAACAAGCACGACAAGGTCAGAACCTCTCCTGACACCCAGAATACTGCAGAGTTAATGCAGAGTCTTGAGAGGGAAGCAGTACAGTTCGAGGTTGTGCCGCAGGGTAATTTCTCTTCCTTCTTCTATTCTGTCTCACACCGTGGTCGTCATTTTCTCTGCAGCTCAGAGCACTTTTTGTTTTACACCCACCACCACCCACCCCTGGAGACGGAAACAGAAGCTACTTTTAAGCTACACTGAGTCGTGCCCATACACACACACACACACACACACACACAATCCCTCTGTTGCTGTAGGTGGACAAGTAGGAAGATAAAGGAGCAAAATATCCCTTCATTATCCCTCCCACCACTGCATGCATGTGTGCCCACTCGCTGGCAGTCATGTGAGTTGTGTCCACACACACACAGACACACACTTTTGCAAATAAGAGGTGGGGTACTGCATGGCTAAAGACTGTGGGCAGATGGATCCTCTAGAGGAGATTAGGGGTTGACACAGCGGGGAAAGTGTATTTGTGTGTGTGATGGCCGACAGAGGAACAGGTGGTGCAGAAAAGCAGAATGGCCACTGAAGAGGGTTAAATTTTTTTTTTAAAAAAAGCAGAGATGGAAGCTGACATAAAATAAGTTAGAAGTGGAGGAGGAGTAAAAACTTACAATGATGAAAAGTATAGTGTTTGACATAAATTCATAAACTCAGTTACTCGTGTATTAGCAATAAGTGAGACGCACAACGTGTCTGCAATCAGACAGTCTGAGTTCAGAATGAAAAATTCAGTATCTGTGACTTTCTTATAGTGAATGCAATTTCTTTTCAACTTTTATGACAACCAACGACCTCTTTTACTGGCAAAACTGAGGAGCAGTGCTGCTGTGGGGAAAATGTCTGCAGAATTCGTGTCCATGCTTAACTGTGGCAGATTACTGAAGATTTGACATAGCTGAAGTGAATGTCATTCTTTAGACAGGCTCTCACTCAGGAATTTGGCAGCTGATCCTCACACTGTACAGTGTAAGCACAGGTGTTAACACCCGCCCCAGGGAGCGTCCGATGCGTGTCAAAAATGGACTGTGGTGAACTACGAACTCTCACGCTTCTGCTGCATGAGGATATTGGATAACGTTTCCACTTGACCTCTGACCTTGATCCTCATGGCCTGCTGTTTCCTTCGGTGTGCAGACATCATGAGTGATGACACTTTGCTGCATTTTTGCTGTGTCATTTGTTTAAGGACAACGTGAGACAGCAAAGCACAGACTGCTGAGGTGAGCAGCGAGCACCGTCCTCTGGCAGGGGAGCCACGAACTGGGATGACATCAGCAGCGAGAGGGCTTTAGTGACCGCTTATAACAACAGTTTGTCATTTTGTGAAACGCTGTGGTGGAGACTCAGTTCATGTGAATTTTCTCACCATACTCAAACCTGTTGCACAGTCCAGTAAACTCTTTAATCACAGGCTATTCAGCTTAAAATGACCTTGACAGAATTGTTCTACCTCACTAATTCACGTGTTATATCATAAGCAAACAAGATACACATGTCAGTGCCCTTGGAAGCTTGTGATATTATTTAAATATTGTCTTAGAGTTTAACTTTTAAACGGAGTAAGGAGAGTGGCTGGAGTGATATTTATTAATATAAACATCTTGCATCAAGCTAATATAATAAAAAAACAAAACAAGGCTAGCTTTTGTACCATGTTATAATAAAATTGTGATTTTCATTTACTATGTAGTACAGCTGTGTGACTGCAGCACTTCGGATGTAAAATAGCTGCCTCGCTCCGTGTTGGCAGCTCACTGAGACTGGCCAATTAAAATCAGCGGTTCTACTTGGTGGACAGGAGCTAACCATCTCCTGGCTGCAGCTTCAAACACACGAGGTACAGATAAATGTTCTCATTTACATGTCATGCATGCAAACAATAAGCACATTTCACAATATAGAACTACAGCCTCACATTACATGATGCCTCTTTTTCACTTGTGCAAAGAGAGTGGATGATAAATTACATCACAATAATCTAAAATTGAAATCTGTGCCTTAATGCCCCAAGACCTACTTTTCCCATGTGCCCTCTGAGGCAGTGGGCTTATTTATGAAGAAGGCAGACTGGAATATTATACATCACTGTTGAAAAGGCTCGTGGCTGCACACTCATTTGCTTTCACCCCTACGCACTCTGCAAGGCTAGCACTGCTGGGGCCTATGATAAAGTACTTTTCAGCTGCTCTGTGACGCCCGGGGGGAATGCAAGGGAATTGAGACAAATTGTGGCTGTATGGATACATTTTAAACAGGCATAAAAAAAAAGAAGAGGTCAAGTGGTTAAGAACTTAAGTTAAAGAGCAACGGAGGTTGTGTTCTGTGTTTGTATTGATTTTCTTTTTTAAATTGAAAGCAGTTTAGAAATTTATTATTTATTTGCAATTTATTAAAAAGTGACTGACTTTATATGAAATAAAAGACCATGAAAAGTCAATTAAAGAACAGTTTATTTAATATTTGGACAGTGCATCGTTATATGATGTGAGTCAGAAACTACACAACGCCAACCTATAATATCACTTAGTGTATTATAAATCAGACCATAATTTATAAAATGAAGTCATATTAGATCAGATTAGGAATGTTTACTAACTGAAAACTCCGTTAATTTTCCTCACAGACTTCAAAATAACTTCTTTTTTTTCAACCAGTTTAAGTTTAAGGCAGTCCTGCATTGACTTTACTTTCACACCATCATCTTTCTTCAGCACAGTGATTGAAATACAGGCTTTTAGATTTATATCAAGGTTTTACAAAAGTATTCTAGGACTTACAGGTATTTTTTTATACATTGCCTCCCATTACCAGTTGTTCATAAGTAACTGGACAATTCACTGAAAAACTGTTCCCTTGTAATGTGCCATGATAAACTAAGCAGATGAAAGACCTGAAGTTGACTCGAAGTGCTGAACGTCAATCTGGTGGTTTTTAATGGAACTCTCACTATGAGGTCCAAAGAGACGTCACTGCGAGTAAAGGAGGCCATCATTAGGCTGAAAAACCAAAATCAACCAATCAGAGAGATAGCAAAAACTTTAGGAAGTGGTCAGATCTACAATCTAAAACATGCTTAAACAGAAGCCATGCACTGGCGAATTCAGAGACCTGGAAGATCCCAGAAGACAGCTAAAGTGGATGATTGAAGAATTATTTCCTTGGTTAACAAAAATTCCTTCGCAAAGTTAAATTCCTTCGCTAAGTCAATGCTCTTGAGGGAATATCACTTTCAAAGCCTACAATCAAGAAACGCCTTCATGAATGGAAATAAAGAGGGTTTACTGCAAGGTTGTTAAGGCCAGATTAGCATTCGTCCAAAAACATTTAAAAAGCCCAGCACAGTTCTGGAAAAGGTGAAACCAAGATTAACTTTTACTAGCATGATGCGAAGGAAAAGTATGGAGAAGGAGAGAAACAGCTCATGACCTGAAACATACCACATCATCTGTGAAAAATGGCAGAGGCAATGTTACGGCACGTATAACTGCCAGTGGAACCAGGGCACTAGATTTAGATAGAAGTACCAGGATGAACTGTGATGTGCACAAGGCCATACTCTCTGCTCAGATTCAGCCAAACACTGCAAAACTGATCTGACAGTGCAAATGGATGATAACCCAAAGCATACTGCAAAAGCAACCTAAGAGCTTCTTAAGGCAAAGAAATGTGATATTCTTCAATGGTAAAGCCATTCACCTGATCTCAACCCAACATAGCATGCATGAAGACAAAACTGAACGCACAAAGACTCACAAAGACACAAGAACTGAAGGTGGCGGCAGTAAACGCCTAGAAGAGCATCTCAAAGCAGGAAAGTGTTTGGTCATGTCCAGATTTGGGGGAGTGGTCCGAGTGGTCCTAATTTCTGAACAGTTGATGCAGTACATTTAATAAACTCCTTAAATTTAATTCAACCTGCACATTGACTGCATATTGACTCATTGTTTTTAAAGTCCTCTGTGGTGGTGTACAAATGTAAAATTACAGGACATCTCCACAGTTTAACAGAAGGGACCACTAGAAGCAAAAGTAACACAAAATTGCTTAAACTAAAGTCAACCAGCAGCTTGCTTCAGTGATGCAGAGGCTGATATGAGGATGTGCGTATGCTGTAACATCACAGCGGGATGTCGTTACCAAAGCACACTTCTAAGAAGACCCAGGTGTTATAAATCATATGAAAGAACTGCACAGAGTGGCCTGAAGATGAGACAGAAAAGCAGGCAATTTACTGACAACAGTAAAAAAACAGTCATACTAATCCAATCAGCTGCTCCCTCCTCTGCCTGAGTCTCCTGCAGTGCCTGATGTCAGCATTACTTATCTGTTGAATTTTTTAAGTTTCTTATAAATGAAATTTCTCACTGAAATGTGAAAGTGCTAAATATTAAAGCTTAAATACATTTCATATCACATTATAAAGCAGGACTCACAAGCTGAGTATGTTTACACATGGGATTATTTCCTCAAACACAAGGAAAACGTTGGAATCATGAAATTGAGAGCATAAACGTCAGACTACATCGACCATGTTTGCCTTTGCTCCTGTCAGCCACTGCCAGGATAAACAGCCAATGGCCGTCTACTGCCAGCACTGTCCTGTAGGGTCTGTCTTGGCCAATCAGTGAAGTGAACTGTTTGCAGGGTTCGGTATTGGCTGGGTGACATGACTTGAGGGTAAACTTGGTTTACCCTCCAAGATGGGACACTCCCCCTCCTCCCAAATGTCTGACCTTCTCTTACCCTCACCATCAGTCTGTCCTCCGTCCTGTCTGCTGTATTTTCTGCCCGGGTAAGCTCAGCAACAGCACAAATACGTGCCAAGGGCTTAACATGTGTGGATAATTCAAATACAATAACAAGCGAACAGTCTTGATTTTCAAGGCATTCAAAAGGGTTTTAAAGCAAGGAGGGAGAATTGTCTTCTCTTGTTTTTACAGAACAAAAACAACTGAAATAGAAAATCAGCAATGAACAAAACACACACGCAAAAAAAGCATAAAAAGGGAAAACGACAGCTAGAATTACTCCGTCCGTATATGTAAACCTCATTTACCCACAGACCTTGCTTAAATTCTCACTTAGAGTGTTACTTACTTAAGAATTTGCTGATAAGTAGATGCCCATTAAGTTTGTCAGGGGGATGTCTGAGCTAAAGCCAGCCTGGTTATTAACACTGAACTCTCAGACAGAGGCAGCTCCCTGAGACAGTTTAATTCCTCTGGATTAGAGCAGTGAATCTCAGACACGTGTAACAGGCAGCACAAGCAGCGTGGAAATGAGCGATGAGAAATCTAAGCCCATCATTAACTCACGCCAAAAGTGATACAGCTGGGTGACAAATGAAAGTTAAAAGAAACCAAACCAAAGTGAAGTATTAAGGAGTTGGGCCACTACATGCTGCCAGAACAGCTTTAATGCATTTAAATCACACAGAATGCATTTGTATTGATTTGCAATGATCATTCCTCAAAAAGAACAAGTAGATCAAAACCACTGGCAGCAAAATTTCATCTATTCATCTGACCCTGTTAATATTTACATAGGCATGTACTAGCATAATAAATATACAGGCAGAAAGAAAGACAGTGTGTGGGAGTTGTGCTTAATTGTTTTTATGAAGTCTTTTTCGCTCATTCAGGTGTGCAGAGATTTCACACTTAAAGACAAAAGCAGCACAGTACCCACTGAAGTCATTTGTAGAGCAGATCAGAGGAACTCCAGCAGCCTGCAACATTTCGCCCTATCACACATTACACAGCTGTCTGGCTTACTGTCTTCCTCTCTTCCAAGAGATATTTGCACAAAGAGACTCATAATCACATAACTTCAGGCTGTCTAAATGTACCTTAGTGCTCCACTCTCTATATGCAAAAAGAGCTGTGCAAGTAAAATGGAAACATTGTACAAACATCCAAATACAGTTCAGGTTCAAAGGAGCCCCTCCTGATTACCCTTCAGAATTGCTGAGGGGCTAAGAGATGCTGGTTGCCAGTTAACATATCCTGAGTTTTAATAAATCAGTAAGAGTGCTACATTTAGACCGGCCCAAAATATTAACAACACCAAAAGCTCCAAGCGCTCTTAAGCCAGTGAAAGAAAAGACTTGAACATCAAGAACAAGCACAGACTTCCGTCGCCTGGTTGACTTGGACAACTGATCTGTCCTCAGCTAAACTCAGCTAAAACTTGCTGTGACTCTCCTTGCGTGATTAAACTCGAGCAGACAAACAGTGTGTACTGTGATTTGTGATGATGCCTAACCATATCATGATGTCAGCTCCTGCTGGGGGAGCGAACGGCCCGCTGCAAAGAATGGACGAGGGCCAGGCTTCACAAATAAAACAAAAACAAGCAGTTGAAATCGCACAACACACAATGGATGCACTCCCCCTCTATGGCCTCCACACGCTTTGCACAGCTGACAGCCCGCCCGCCACCCCCACCCAGCACCCCGGCTCTCTGTCGTCTGGCAGCCTTTTGTCTTCCCGCTTGTTCAGTCGGTCCTCGTGAAACATAGAACAGGTACTCTGGTGTCATAACTGCAGTGACCGTGCTACAAGTTGTCACGAAAGCTGGGAACAAAGATTGATTCCAAGTATCCAAACTATTGTTAAGTTATTGCCAAAGCTTCGTGCTTGTCTATCAGTGCCAGCTTTGTTTACTCAAAGTCAAGTCAAATCTACTTGCAAACAGGAAAGCCGATACAATTCTTGGCACATGAATCCCCAAATGAAAAACTGGAGCACATTTTAATGAATCCTCATCTTAGTGTGGTTTACACCAAAAATGCACGGCCACTAAAGACGCACACGGAGAAACTAAACACATTCAAACAGCTAAGACATCGTCAATTAGAAGACAACACAAGTGCAGCATAACAAAATGCACAGAAAAACCACTGAAATGCTGTTTTATTAAGAAGCTGCCTGCTTTCAGTGTGCCAATAATCTATAGTCTGTACTCTGTGAGGGGAAACTGCTTTAAATTCAACTTTGAAAAAGCAAACTGAACAAGTATCCCTCTTCCACAATGAAAGGACTGCAATCCACTAAACTGACAAAAAAAAAAAAAAAAAATCAGATTTACTAGCAATATAGTTTGAATAGCCTGATTTTCTAGTAAGGATTTGGCAAATAAAAGGATAATTCAAATAATAACATATTGTCGAGCCTAGCAGAGAGCACTCCTGGTTGGATGGTGTCAGTGCACTGGCGTCAGATGGTGCTGTATGCTAATGACAGTACAGAACAATGGGTGGGCATGCAAATTTCATGGCTGTTGACCCAAATGACGGTGTTTAATCCAGACTGTGTGCTGACAACAGCTCAAGCCTGACAACCAGATGAAACCCTTGTGTGGCCTTGCCTCTAGCTAGTCAGAGATGGAGGCAGTCTTATTAATCTATCTCTAACCGCAGCAAGTTTCACCGTCTTGCCAGGAGAATGTGCAAACAACAAGATATCAGCACCTTCAATGTGACAACAGGGTGAGAAGAATTCGGACAGCTTAATGAATGCAAACCCTTTAACTGCTGGCACAAGATAGTAGTGCCGCACGGCAAGACCTGGGCTGCTGGGATAATGGGGACAGGAGGCCATCATCATTAAGACCATGTCATTGGAGATGATGCCAAAGTGCATCAGCGTCACAGTAACCACATATATGTATATGCACCAAAAACACAGCAGTGCATGAATGCACTCTTTCTATATGTGGCACAAACAGAGCAACTACTTGGAAAGTTGTGAGCAATTTTCGCAAAGGAAGAACTCTTAACTCAATATTGAGGACAACACTGACATTTTTATGCAGTGCGCTGCAGTTGAGAAACTATATTTCTTTTTATGTCCAAAACAGCTGGTTACCAGAAACCCGATCTTTGTTGTCAAAGCTCTGGAAAGATATAAAGGGGGAAATGGGCCTGAAAGGAAAAGTACATTTTCATTGCTGCCTTCAAGATATCAGTAGAATCTGCCTGTTGGGAAAAAGTAATCATCATAGTATTTGTCCCCTATTTACCGCCTCTTACTTTATTAATTTTATTTCCCCCAGTTTTGTTTTTTTTTTGCCTTTGCTTCCTAATGTACTGAACTGCATTTACTAATAATTGCTCCTGGGTGTAGAAATTAAGTTGCACTGGCATGAATTGAATGCACAGCTGCAGCAATAACGCTGGATTAGTTTACTTTTTTTATTACAGTAATTTGTGTCTCCTCTTGCATAGCTCTATTTTCCCCCCATACACTTTGCACCTTTGTAGATTTATGAATTACAAATTAATAATTGTGCATCATTCGTGTCTGTTTACTGACAAAAATACACAGATTTGTGTTTTGTTGACATAAACAGGGAAATATCCTTTCAAATGTTAAATACAGAAACAGATGTTGGAATGAAGTTTTTCTGTATACTCCCTTCTCATAGGGCATCATCGGTTATTTAAAAAAAAAAAAGAAAGAGTGCAGTAGGGATAAAAAAACAAAACTGTTGTGCATGATTTGTTTTAGTCTGCTGGGAGACGTCCCAGACTGTGAGCCTGCTGCTCTTGCACAGCATCACATCAAATTCTTTTTGCCCTGATAAACTGCAGCGGAGTTGAAGGCCTACAAGTGACCTTCAGTTGTTGTCATGCACACTGCTGGAAAAATGCTGGAGCCCTAATGCACTTAACAGTTAAGGAAGCCAGTTTTTACCCATCAATTTATAGAATTTCTGCTTCGTGGTTGCTCTTATAGATTTTTAAAACTATCAGCCATCTTCTGCATCTTTAGATTATTATGGATGGATTCGGGATCCTCTGTATCCCATTAGTTAGTGCAAACATGTAAAGAAAATAAGACTGTCCAGTTACTAGTGCTCCCATTTCCCCCCCGCTCCTCAGGTTACTGTGTGTACTGACTGACAGGAGCTTTAAAGATTTTAGAGAGACGAGCATTTGAGTAGTCTAAAGGTCAGGTTCTGTTTTCAGTCTCTCAATAGTGAGCAGACAAACCGTTATCCTACAAACATCATTAAAAGAAGTATTAAAGGCAAATGCATTTTAGGATTTCTATCATGTGCACGGGCAGAGAATTATGGAAAAGGGAAATATATACATATATATCATTACAGAACACAGATTCCAGTTATCTTTCCACTGATTGAAATCACATCATTGACTCCAGGTACAAAACAAAAAGTCCTTTTTGTTAGTTGACAAACCTGCTCATCGTCTATATCCCAGACAGACCTCACAGGTCATCAGGTTCAAATCTTTTAACTGTTAACCCAGAATCAGATCCAAGTGGTCTTTGTGGTCTGGAACAAGCTGCCTGCTGATCTGAGATCAACTGCGTGTGTATTCAAAATCAGACTCAGAACCTCTTTAGTCACCCAGGCTTGCACTCATTAGGCACTGCTGATCTGATTTTGTCTTCTTTGTTAAGCACCGTGAGCCAACATGCAATGAAACGTGCTATATAAATAAAATTGCAATTTTTATTACTGTTCATTAAAATTTCATACATATTGCTTTCAGTAAGACCAAGAGCACAACGGCTATTTCAATGATATACACTCACTGATCACTTTATTAGGTACACTTTGCTGGTACCATGTTAAGAAGCATCAGACCAATTCTGCAGGTTTATCAGCTGGACATCCATAATGTGAGTCTCCTGTTCAACCACAACCCAAATGTGCGTTATTGGATTGAAATCCGATGACTGCGGAGGCCATTTGAGTACAGTGACCTCACTGTCATGTTCAATAAACCAGTTTGAGATGATTTGACCTTTGTGACATGGTGCGTTATCCTGCTGGAAGCAGCCATGTGGCCGTAAAGGGATGGACATGGTCAGCAACAACACTCAGGTAGGCTGTGGTGTTTAAATAACGCTCGGCTGGTATTAAGGGGCTCAAGGTTTTGGTTAACCTGTGTGAACTGTAGCCTCAATTTCCCTTTCTTAGCTGACAAGAATGGCACCTAGTGTGGTCTTCTGCTGCCGTCGCCCATCTGCTTAGCCATTTAGAGATACAGCTTGAACATTATAGTTTGGATATAACAGAATGAATTTTGCGTGGTCAAGAAAATCTCAGAATATGTTGAACAAATTTAAGAACTAAGACCTTTTAAAAATAGATGGTCGTGACTTCACACTTCTCTGTTTTTAAAAAATCTAATCTGGCACCGAATCTGCCCTGAAACTTTGAAAATGACAGAGAAAATGTAATCGATTGTTCGCTCACAACAAAAAAAGATTTTTTCCCCCTGTGGAAAAATTGGATTTCTCACCTATTGATCACTAATGCTTTAATAGCTGTACCACACCCTGGCAGCCTTTCCTCACTTATCATGTGTCAGGGTCACAAAGGGTTTAAGGCTACATCGGGGAAAGGCAGGGAAACTCTGGACTGGACCTAGATTTTCAAAATCACAATAGCGCCGATAACATCAGACAGCATTCTGTGCTCCATTAACTATTCACAGTTTAGCATTTGAAATGGGTATAGCCAAGACAGCCAGCGGTTAACACCATCTCAGCATAATGAGCCCTTTTTCTTACCTTTCTGAGCTCTTTCTCAGCAACAGACTGAAGTTACCTTAATAGTTTCTGCCTGTAAGCATAACTCTGTACAACAAGAGGTCTGTATTAGTTTTTGGCAATGCTAATATTTACACTTACTTCATCCCATGATTGGCTCTCTGTGTGTAGCTCATAAAGGTGACCGGCTCTCTGTGTGCAGGTCAGCTGTGTCTGCTGCCTGCGATCAGGTCAGGTCACGTTTGCCTTTCGATTCAGTCGTCTTCTTCTCTGCCTTTACCGTTAAATTACAAAGAAACTAGCAACCAGCGTCACATGAGACAGCAGAGTGCCTATTAATTAAATCATTCCTGTTGGCTCCCAGCATAGTGTTTGTTCTTAGTCCTGATATGAAAACTTTGGGGTTTGGAGTAATTTGGCTACTACTGCTATTTAAAAACTCTGTCTGCAGGATATGTAGCAGAGTATGCATCCCAGTTGAGCAGATGGTGTGGAGCTGAGTGGCATCTTTGCAGTAAGCTGCTGCCGAATTTGTTAAAACATGGCAGGAAAGTTAAAGATCTGCGTGCCTGAGATGACCACGTCTCAGTCCTTTCTTGCATCACATAGCTCCAGAGGTAGTAGAGACTGTTGAAAGAAAAGTATTTTGAACAGTCGAAGCCCTGTGCTTCTAATTCTGTTTTATATTTCAATCTTTGGCTATAATATGAGCAACCATGATTGGCATATATATGCATATAAATAACAAAAAGCACAAAACTTTCACTTTATTTAACCGCTCCATCGTGTTTTCCTTTTTAATACAACTCACAAAACATGCAATATATACTTCAGGAACATGAAGAATACTGAATCTATCAACGTTTGAGTCCTAAAAATGTGTATCAGCCCAAAGATGTCCAGCATCAGGCTCTAGTTTACAATTCATTCATTTTGTCACAGGGACTTTTATTTGTCTTTGCTACTTCTTCTACAACTCCCTTGAATACGTTCTCTATGATTTACACGCAACAAAAGCAAACTCAGGGACTGCAGGACTGTGCCCAAAATTAATGAATGCATCGATTCGACAGTTTAGACAATTAAAATAGGAAAATCTTATTTTCTGCCTGCCCGGTCAGCTTTGAGATGTAAAACAGGGTTTTCTTTCAAAAGCAGCAGCTGATTCTGTTGGCCCTGATAACCATGATCTACAATTAACATTCAGTCTGAAGAGGAGCTTTGACTCGAGGAGGGAGAGTGGACAGAGACATTTTGTGAAAGGCCCCTTACTCACACAAACGCCCTCAAACACACCTGACAGCTGCACTGTAACCCTTCCTTCCAGCTTGTAGGTCTAATCATTCGGTTGTGGCCAGGGCGGGGGCTCTGTGCGAGTGTGAGTCCATCAGCGGGTGGGAGTCTGCAGACCGGGTGGCTGGTACCCCCGATTTGATTTTGGAGGAGCAGATGGTCGGCTGCTGCTGGAAGGCATTCGGAGTGTTTGCGTGTGTTTATGGGTGTGTGAGTGACTGAGGAAGGAGCCTTAGAAGTGCTTTTTATAGAGGCTATGGGGTTCAGACTAGAAAGATATTCACATGAACTACTAATATACATTCAGTTGCCAGTTTATTAGGCAACCGCATATTATTGTAGGGTTTTTCCCTTACGATATAAAGCGCCTCGAGGGATTTGATGCTATATAAATAAAACTGAATTAAACTGAACTGAACCTAAAACGGTGCTGCAGTAAATCCAACTTTTATGGGAGCTCTACTGTTCAGTTTCTGTTTCTGTGTGAGAGCCGTGACCCTTCTACTGTGGATTCACGAGAAGCCTGTATCTTACAATGCTCTTGAATTGGACTGCATTAAAATAATATAACTCTTTAATCCGTCCATCACACTTATGGGACTGGGCATTTTGGAATGCATCTTTAGAGTAATCAAATACAGCTTCTACTGATGAAGTTTTAGATATGTGGCTTTCAATAGATAGATAGTGTAAAAGAAATGGCCACTGTAAAGTCTCAGATCAAGGACGATTCAAAGGCTGTGTGGTACACAAACCAGGAGAGATGTAGGCATCATCAGAAAATCATCATAAAAGCTGTTAACTAAGAAATCACAAGGACCAGGAGAAATACTATGAAAACCCAACTAGCAAGTATTACCAACATGATCTGGGTAATATTCTGGTTAGAGCAATCAACTCACTGCATACAGTCAGTGTGTCAGAAAACTGAACTAAGACCAGCAGTAAAATGAACAGCAATGGAAAAACCTTAAAGAGACTAAAGAAACAATGACTTTAAAACAGAATCAAATGCTCCAGCACAAACACATTTCCAGTGTTTCCACTAATAAATGGGACTGAAACACCACATTTTATTAGCTAAATAGCATATTTGCACCTCACAAACTTTGGAGGTTTTAATACTTTGAATTGACCAACATTACTTTTAATAAAGACCTAACTCGTCTATATATAGCGCTTGCCAGATGGATGGATTTATACTCCACCAAAGAGCAGAAACCATCTGTTAAAGGAAGCTAAATAAAAAGACTACTGCATCCACAGGCTGGTGCAATGTGATCATTAAGACGCCTGCGGTGAATATCTAAGGAAGCTAAACGACACACTTGTCAACATAAATTGTGTAATGTGTCATCTGTAATGGATAACCTCAAAACACTTACAGAGTACATGTTGTGAGTCACTATTACAAATGATTTATTTATGGTTGAAAAACATAAAAACCTAAAGGGGAAACAAGATTTTTCTAGTCAGTCAGCCAATCGGTGATTTATTAGAATCACTGCCGTGAATGTTGGGCTGCGACTGATCTTCAGTTTGATAAAATAATATATTCGACTGATGTGTCGTTTGGTTTTTTCCCCTCGGAGTGAGAGCAACGCTAAATTATATTGTTATTTTTACTTTTGACCACATGACATATTCAGTGCACTTGTGGGCATGACTAAAATGTCAGGCTTGAAAACACCTTTGAGTAAGTATAGTCTGTGCAAGCTGTGACAGCGCCATCATCATCTCTGTCCACCCAGTAAAGGTTTTGCTGGTACAGACAGTGTTTGCGGGTGCTGTTTTTGATGTTTTCCTTTAGAATAAATATAGATTGGGACATTACGGTTCAGTTTAAAGCACCACTGAACACACGGGCCATTCCCACAACACTGACATCGGCAATTTCAGTTTCACCCACTTCCACCACAAGTTACATTTACACAGACATTGTGGACTTTAACACAGTGCCTCATTCTGGCAAACTGTATCAGCATGGTTTGGGGTAGAGCAATCATTTGAACACTCTGCCCACCTCTTGTGATTTCAAATGATTGGTGAAAGCATTAGCTCTCAACACTGATCATGAGTTCTAAAGTGCACAAATGAAGCTCCATAAAGCTCCATATCTGCTTCTCCTGATCTGGAGCTTAAAAAGCCTGGAATAAACAGCTGGTTTGCATGGCTGGTCTACTTGGAATCTCTCAAGGGATGGAAGTAGACATATCAAGGCTTTATGTCACACATATGGAATCTGTGTTAGGTGGGAAGTCTGCTAACCGAATTCTTTAAAGTAGTTTTCAAATATGAAGAAGCTTTTTTCCCTTTTTAAAAAAAAATCCCTGTAAAAACTTTTCATTGTCAAAGAGGGAAACTTTGAATTTAAGTTGGAGAGCATCCGCTACAGGGAGCTCTGCATGTCTGATTTGGAAGATTTTTATGCCCCTTCCTGATGCAACCCCAAAGGGATACGTGGCTCCTCTCTGAGTCAAACTGGGGAGCTTTCGCTTGGTAGGCGAGGCTTCAGTCTAAAATAATGTAAATAAATACAGCAATGTTCTGGATGCTATTATATAATCTTGTCGAGTCAGTGTTTCTGTGCAGTGCTGGCCTAACAGAAAGGATGCTTTGCTTGCCCTGTCAAAGGTGATAAGGATCACAATTCTCATGAGTCAATTTGTCCAGACTGTCCAGCCCAGAAAGATTCCCATCAGCTCACAGAAAACAAACATCAGCTGGTTTGGTTGTCACACTTTCAGTCCCAGTTAAATTTTTCTTTTTCCCCACTCACCAACACTTTTAAAGCTCAATTTAACTTAAACTGTTACCAAAGAAATTCATTTAGTGATTTTGTACTAAAATGGACAAAGCATGCTGACATTTTTGTAGTCTTTGACATAATTCTGTAATCAACATCCCTGTGTGAGTGGAGCTGATCGTTAAAAATAAATAAAATGCAGTTTAGCTTCACTAAAAATGCAAAACTCCTAGAGCTCTATCAGTTCAGTAGTTACAGTAATTAAGGTTTCACTTTCTAAATGCTTAATTCCAGTAAACTAATTTTATGAAACCATGAGTTGATACATTATTTGTTAGATTAAAATGTGCATCAATCTATTCCAGTATAGGCCAAATACAGGATTTCACAAAAATTTTTATCCTCCTAATTTTTTTTTAATTTTGCTAGGAAAATGGGGGAAAAGTGCAGTAAGTACAAGAGAAATACAGTATATATAGCAAAAACAGAATTTGTACAATTGTGAGTAACTTGAAAGTCAACATTTGGTGTGAACACCTTTATTCTGCAACACACCCTGAACTTTTTTAGCAAGCTATCCTTTAATTTTTAGGAATAGCTCTCCAGGCTTCTTGAAGGACATTCAAAGCTCGTCTTTGGATGTTAGCTGCCTTTTATTCTGTATCAATACGATCCCACAGTTCTTTATTAATGTTGAGCTCCAGGCTGAAGGAGGCTGATCCATGACTGTTGGTGTTCCATTGTGTGTTTTTCTATCCACGTAAGCTTTTACTGGACGGCCAGATTGTTTGGAATCATTGTGATACTAAAAAACGAAGCTCTTGCCAATTAAACACTTTCCAGATGGTACTGCATGGTGGATCAAAATCTGATGGTACCTTTCTCCAACACCCCTAGCTGAAATGCAACCCCAAACCATGACGGAGTCTCTCCACTGTGCTTTACAGATGCTGAAGATACTCACTGTCCTTCTTCACACAACATCATAGCGCTTCATAGGTCAGTGTCAACTGGCTTAACAAAGACTACAAGCAAACACATTCCTCTGAAAATTGTCAGGTACAAAGACTGGTTCTCTGTCTTAACTTCAACCCTGAAATCCACTGAATCATGCAACAAGATGAGTGTTCTATAAATGTATGTAACATCTTACATGTGACAAACATAATTTGACTTAGTTCTCTGAGCACATTTCACACGAACTCTTCCAACATGCATCACAAAATACAAACATCACAAGAACAGACTCGGGAACAACTTCTTGTCCAGCATCATAACAACAATGAATAATCTGTGTAATAATCACAGCCATGTACAATATTTCAAATGATCAGAAACTCTGTGCAATATTCTCATTATTGGTAAATTCACTGTGTAATACTCTTATCATACTCCTCTGCCTAGCATTGCCTCATTTGTTACCTCGTTATCTTACCCCGTTAACTTGCAAATACTTTTTATATTTAGTACTTTTTATATTTTCTGTGAGAATGACAGTTTGTTCATGGTCAGATGAGATGTCAGCGTAAATATTTTACACGGGGGCCACCATGTGTTGTAGCTCACCTCATGTCTGAACACCAGAATTTCAACATGTGCCCCAGATGGATAGCATTATAGCATAAATAGTCTCATGTGGTACAACCAGAGCACAAGGTGGGGATACCATGCTGATGGATATGGCACAAGGCCTTAAAGCCAAAGTGTATCCATTACTGCTTTGTTGAAATAATATATGGGCGTAGAATTATGTATGGGTGATTAAACTGACTTTAATTATCTGGACTGCTGACACAGCTGAAACCTATAAATCGCGGCGGTTTTTAGAGATAAGCTCAGCTTTGCTCCATCTGGTTCCCGTAAGCACATTAGCCAGTTTCATCTCATTGAAAACAATATGTTTAACTAGCTCTGGCTGTTAAGTTATGCAACTGTAGCAAATAAAATCACCACACAAACTAAAACAAGAACAGGTCATAGTTTGTGTAGTAATTACTGGAGCTGGTGTCCACACAGTTAAAGGCAGTTTAACATGATGTAGCGCAAGTTAAATAGATATTCATCAGACCTACCTGCTTGCCTTCCAGTGTGTACAGTCTCCTCACTGCGCCAGAGTCCAACTTGATAGCGTCTGTGATGTCGGTGAGCACCTGCTCGAAGGAGTGTGCAGTTTTCTTATTGAGCAGTATCCGAACGGCCTTGCGGGGCTTGACGCCGCTGCGGATGACTGTGACTAACTTGGGTTTGATGAAGTCCTTAGATTCCCTCTGCAGCTCACTCTTCAGCGGGAAGAGAGACGGGAGGGAGCGCGATGTGCTGGTCTTGCTGCCCACTGACCAGTTGGGGTTCACGTTCTTGGTGTAGTCGACACGTCGGAAGGGTTCATTGGAGGCGCACACGTAACTCTCTCCTGCAGGAAGAAATGAGGTGCTGTAAAGAGAAGCTAAACACTGGCGCATAAAGCTCAAATAGCCACGTAAAGAACTCAAGTCATCAGTGGGAGGAAGTCCTGCAACAGGTGAGATGGCCTCATCATTACCCTGACATTAACATTACTGCATCACTCTGGGATTATAAGGAAACTGTGGCAAGCTCTTGCTAGGATCAACACATACCTTTAAGGAAAAAAACATCTGTGTGTACATTTACCAAAGAGAATGGCTGAGGTTATTTTGCTATTAATTGCACACTAAAGGACACATACGTTGCACAACATCGACCATAGCATGCCTTACTAAACACTGCTCCCATATGGTGAATAACAAGGAACTGACAGTGTGACGCTGTTCTTCTCTCTCCCTTCCAGCTGCAGGGCTGCTTTATTGGCCTTCCTCCAAAGCAAAGCGTTTTGCTTTATCAGCCAGCATTCCAGTTTAAACACCCAGCACGCAACTGTTTCTCCTTAACAAGAAAGTCGTGATAAGTACGGGAGCTTGGTGGGTGAACAAAAACCACATCAAGAATGTCTGGAGATTGTTTTGAAAGTGCTGGATTTGTGCTCCCCTGCTGCCGGTCTGTTCCAAATATGAGTAAGAGCTGGAAAGTGACAAATAGTGTCTGCAAGTACCAAAGCCTCTCTCAGAAGCAACTTACTGCATGCTCAACTTCACGAGAGATATTCGGCTTTATTTGAAAGAAATCTTGTTCTAGGAAACTAGATAATTACAGGGTTACTAGGAATCAGCATGTACATACTAAGAAACCGAGAAATAGATTATTACTCATGGCTGCATCTGTGTATGAATATAAGAACCACAGTGGCTGGCTCTGTCCAGGGAATCCCAGTTAAGTAGCAGGAAGAGTAATCCTTTACATACCACAAAAACGTATTTGTTCAAAACTTAAAGGAAAACTTTTATTTGTAGGATATGTTCAGCATATTTTTCTCACCAGTTCATCTGCTAATAAGAAATCAATCCCAACACTGACATTTTGGTTACTGGATTTGTGTCAGAACAAGCAAATTGAACTTCAGCGTAAAAAGGCCAACTGAGACACCGCGTCCCAGGATACCAGGTTTTATTAAGCCTGCAATTAACCAAAGGCTAATTAAAAGGCTAGGCCACAGCTGGAGGGGACTGAGCTGTGGTTGAGCACCGAAACAAAATATATAACCCAGGCTGCCGTTCATCTGCAGGGAAATGACAGAACGCTGACATGCCCTCAGACGGTGCGCGGTGACAGGTCTATTCCCCGACGTCCCACGGGGATGTGATCGGAGCCCCAGCCACCCGCCGCTGGCTGCTGTCCTCGTGTGAACAACAGATGAGGACAGGCCTGACGGACTGTTTAACCAGCCCAGCAACTTTTACGAGGTGACACAGCGGTCACCAGTCCAGCATGACGTCAATAAACAGCCACTGTTATTACTGTGATAACAGAGTTGCTGTCACAAAGAAATAAAGTGATATAATAACTGCAAAAAGTATGAGGTCATGGTTCTCCGATTTATACTCACAATGTTACAAAGAAAGATCAACTTTCTTTAACCTTATCAGACTGTGGCCTTTACTTCACACTTGAATTTCAACTGTCAATTTGAGTTTTTACATTTTACATTTACATTGTTTCTATCATCCTAAAGGGTTCATATTGTCACATTTTACAGAAACATGTAGCACACGTCTGTCATGAGAGGTGTGTATTATCAGTAAAGAACTGTTTCTAAGTCATGATTTAAAACTCTTTCAGCCATTTCTCTCTGCTGTAAAATACAAAATATTTTCCCTAAGGCTCAAATGCTTTAGTATCACAAGCCAATTTGAACACCGACCATTAAAAGGTTTAATTTCCCCATGAGGTTCAAATAAAGACCCTCTGGTGCCCAAACTTGTTATTGCCCCGACTAGAATTCCCTTTGTCAGCATGCTACGGAGACCCACTGTAACCTGCAAAGCTCCTTCTAAACCCATTTCAGGATTGGCTATAGTGGTTGTTTTCCACAAGCACAGCAGTTCGAGTCGACTGGTTGGCTCTGTAATCCCATCTAGTCATACGAGGTGCACATGTGAATGGCGCCTGATTGGGTTTTCACACAAAAGAGCCCCAGCAAGCCTCAATCAATGGATGCAGACTGCTGAGCTGTGCAGTAATGTTTGCTCTCTTTGTCCATTAGATGGGTGTGTAAAAATCGACAATATGGCCCACCTGCAATCTGAGCGGCTCAAGGAGAAATTAAGCAGTCAACAAACATGCTTACCATTGACCCAGGGCATTATCATATCCTGAAATTCCCACCTTAAAGGGCCTGTCTCTTCAAACCAAATCATAAATGGAATATTTGTTCCTATTGGAATAATAGGCCCTATTTGGTGAGATTAGAAAAAAAAAGACAGAAAAGCAATACAATCAAATCAATGGAGGCCAAATGGAACGAAGTATTCTTTAAGTATTCATTTTGGGGTTATTTAACCGTAATAACAAGGTTGACTACAGCAAAAACAACACAAAAGGACCTGCTTTATTTTCCCCACTATGTGGGCACTCGTACATTCAAACACTTGTCCTAATACCAAAATTCTTCTGCATACACCACCAGAACAGTCATTTTGGATGAACTGCCCATTGAAATAAAATCACTGGTTATGTGAGCTACTGATGTAGCACTGAGGGGTGAAGTCAGTGCACCAAAACAACCTTGGTGCAGTTTGTTAAACTACTGTTGCTACAGAATTTAGATCAGGCACTGGCCTAAATCTTCCCCAGTCTCTGGAGGGACAGAGTAAAGCAAATGAGTGCAGCACAGACTGAAATTTAGGAAGATGTGAGATGAAAATAGGATTAATAACTTCAGTAAGAGGTCAGTGGATCCTAAGTGAGTGTGAGGAGCAGTAATAGAGGACTGCAGTCAGGTCACAGTGCAGACAGTGAACATGAAGATTAACTTATTACTGAGAGGCCACTCTCCCTGCAGAGTAAACAGCACAGGGAAGAAGGAGTAGGTAGGAGAGTATATTCTATTCGTTTCTGCAGTGAGTGACCAAATTTGTCTAGGGGCTCTTTGACAAGATGAGTACAGTTCTCCATATAGAAGGATTACAGGAACAGTTGTTACCACTTTTTGTAGTAGTATTCACGTTTATCTTATGAAAAAAATGGACAGACAGGGGATGGGGGAGGGCAATTTTATCCTACAAGCCCCAAAGCTGAGCTCAATCAACTGCAAAAGATTTTAAATGCCAGTGAAGCCAACAAAATACATACGTTCACTCACTTACTCACTTATCCATTCATTCATTTCCAGGCAGGGGTGTATTTAGTGAAACACAGGGCACTTTCACGCCCACAAAAGCTCACAAATAAAGTAGGCGTTAGCTGGGAGCTTGAGTCCAGCTGAGATCAGTGGGCAGCGATGCACATTTTGCAGAACAGAGCATTACTGAGGAGGGGTCTGTATGCTTGAGTGCATGTATGGCACTGGGTCAAACATGTTAGGGCGGTTACGTCAGTGCATATACAGCGATAATCTATATCGCTGCACTGCATCCAATGGGTTTAAGTGCAGCAGATATTTGGAACAGAGTCAGAACTTTCCCAATTATGTTGTAAAAGCAGGGCAAGGAGCCAACTCTCTAAATATAATTTGCTTTGTAAGTTTTCAGGCAAGTTAATCAATATTCAAGGCAAAAAAAAAATGTAGCTTTTAAACGATAAACAGCATGTCTGAGTCGATGCACATTAGGCCACCGTTGATCTAATCTCAAGTACTGAGCTCCTGTCATCATTTGCGGTCACGCAAAGTGATTGTTGAAGGCTTCATCCATCATCGATCTTACCCTCTACTAACTCATCCAGGCTGGTGATCTTCCTGCCCCCATCCAGCGTGTACAACGTCCGGACTCCTTGCGGAAGGTTGACGTTGTCTGACAGGGACCGTGTGAGCTCCATGAGCAGGGCATCCAGGGATCTGAATCGGTCGTTAGACACGGCGTACACCAAACCTTTGAAATACTTGTCACCATTGCGATAAAAGCGCACCTTCCTGGCCTTTTTCTCGGAGGTGAGGGACTGGAGAGTGCGTGTGCGGTAGAAACTACAATGCGCACTGTGCGCGGGGCTTGGCACCAGCCCGTTACCTCTAGAACCACATTGAGACCCGGAGCCCGAATTGGTCCTCGGTGGCCGGTGAGGCTTGTCTCGTTCCTCAAAGTGTTCAAATTCAATACTTCTGCTTAGCGACATGTCGTCTCTCACTTTATCTGAACGCTGCTCCAAACAGGAAACCAACTTTTATACAGAGAGAGAGAAAGAGATGAGGGATCGATGAGCCAAATGAAGAAGGCAGCCTACACGTGTGCGTCTCCAGTCTCCACTTTAAGCCTGCTATGCCTACCTTAAGCAGCACCAACAGTTTCAAAATGAGAGGGGAAAAAAGAGAAAGTCAGGATGTGACCTCTCAGTCCGCTGAATCTTATCAGATCGATCCGTTAAACTGATTCATCAACCGTCAACAAAACACAGCAGGAGTAATAATCCAGACGTCAGCTCGAGATGAGATATCCGGTTGAAAATGTGTCAAAAAACCGGCAGCTGTGCTTGACAGACATCGCAGTGGATCTCTGTTATCTCACAAACAGCCACGAAATGTTAGAAAAGTTCGGCACGCCGCACTGAAGCCGCCTCCTCCTCGCATCCTTTCCTCTAACTGGTCGTCGGCGCAGGCTGTCAAATCAATGGATAATGAGACGGAGGAGGAGGACGCCTTCCGCATCTCCGGGTCCTAATGCTGTCTATTGTTCCGTTCATGCATTCAAGACCCGAACAATGAAGTTGAGGTTTTACATTCCGGCCAGATGACCTCAGACTGAGGAACCGTAAGAATGATACACGCCCTCCCCCGGAGAGCGAGAAAGTACATTCTTAGCTGGCCTGAGATCAGTACAGCACAGCTACCAAAAACATATCGCCAGTTATGTATTTTATATATTACCTTTAATTTACAATTAACCCCAAAGACATATATCAACCTTGTGTATTTAAATTGCAGCATATATATCAGATGATACCATTAATTAACATTTGCTCATTCTCGCTCATTATGTGTTTGACACACTTTATTAAAGGCTGAAATCAATAGCATAATATAATATAATATAATTTCTTTCTTTCTTTCTTTTTCAAGAAGAAACTTGGGGTTTCTAAGCTTTATCTTAGATACATAACAGTGATTAAACCATTTACAGGGAGCGCTCATGAGCTGTGTCGTTATGGCATACGGTTGTGCCAAAAAGTGATCTTTCATGAATTATATGATATTGAGCCACAAAGAACATTACTATCACAAGGTAGATGCTCCTACCAGTTGTTTTTTGTTTGTTTGTTTGTTTGTTTTTTGTAAAGTGACTTTTACACAGCTTTTTTATCTGGTATTAAAAAAAAGTCTTTTTCAAGATAGATCTGGCCATGAGCAGAAATAGCAAGAAACATAATATTATACTTCTGTAAAGATATTTTAAGTGACCAAAAAGGACTGGATTGGTTATAAAGTAGCTGCAATAATGCAAAACTGGTAATTTCTTCATTATAAATGTATATATAATCCCTTCTTAAATCCTGTTGACCAGTAGAAGCAGATAAAATACACGAAAAAAAAAAAAAAACACACACACACAGAAATATCACAAATCACTTTTTGGCACTAAACTTAGCTTGTTGGTTAATGCACAATAGCACTGATTCCACCCAGCCCTGCTTTAGCTACTTTGTGTGTGGCATTAGTATTGTAATGGTGTTTCTGTAAGTTGTGAGATTATTCTCTACATAAAAAAACAAAACAAAAAAAACATTCAAAGATTCAAAGATTTGAAAAATGTGATACGATGAGTGTCTATTTCTTTTTGTGACATTTGGATGGTAGGGTTAGAATTTGGTGTGAGTAACATAAGCACATGGATCTATCCTACCTTGTTTTGTTTTTTTGGTTTTTTTGGGGTGGGGGTGGGGGGCGCTAACCCTACCCCTGTTTTCTTGGCACAAGAATGTTTCCAGCACCTTGGTGAATCTACATTAAAAAGGATTAAGGCAGTTCTGAGGGCAAAGGGTGATCTAACCTGGTATGACAAATGTGTGACTAATAAAGTCTTCTAAGTCTACATTAGACTAGAAACTTCTACCAACCACAGCAGAGAAAAGCCCTATGATGTAAAATGAATTCTTCTTATTCAAACATTTGTTGAATTTGGCCATTTTAACATTTACAGAATGTAAAAAAGAGGATATCAAAGAGAAGTTTGTGGATTGAATGCAGCTGTTTCACAGAGGAAGATTTGCTAAATGAGTCAACTCAAACATGTGTCATGTTGCTTTAGGGAAAAAAACAAAAAACAAACAAACAATATATATATATATATTAGGGGTGCAACGATATTCGTATCGATATTGAACCGTTCGATACAGTGCTTTCGGTTCGGTACGCATATGTATCGAACAATACAACATTTGTAATTTATTTTATCAATTTTCCTTCTGACGATGCTGTCTGTGTTGAGCGCTCAGTGAATCTGTGTTCGACTACTCCGCCTAGGCTGCACTGTCGAGCGCAGATCCACTGAGTGCTCAACACAGACAGCATCGTCAGAAGGAAGAGCGCAGGGCAAGCTAGCGAGACAGAAGTTAAGCTCTCCTTGCAACAGGCAAATTGAACCTCATTCAGATCTGGCGTTTGGAATTATTTTGGTTTTCATGTGACGTATGACCCTGAAGGTAAGCGAGTCATGGACTAAAGTAAAACAGTATGTTGGATGTGCCATGCAATGCTCAATTACATTGGTGTGAACTAGTGTGTTAGCGCAGTTAGCTCGTTAACGTGTTGGCCGTCTAGCCCCATGCACGGAGCGATCGGCGGTAGCTCGTTAACGGAGATTTGCCGTGTTGTGGCGTTAAGGTCATTTCAACGAGATTAACCTGAAAGCACTAGTGGGAACACAACGAATATGACTGCACATTTACGCCGACATCATCCTAGTGCAAAGACAAGTGGAAGCAGACAAAAAAAAAGCAAGCATGCTACTAACTTTAGCCGAGTTATTTAGACAGCTGTTAGCACATGATTCTCCTTATGCTGCTGAGAATATAGCCCAGAAGAAGCGGATATTATAGCTTTTATTTTGGAAAGAGCCATTTCTCTGTAATAAACTCTCTTTTCCAAAGATGAGTGATTCCTCAATCAGATACAGGGCTCGCAATATCGCTAGCCCGACGTCCCGGAGCTAGCGATTTTTTTCAGTCGGGCTACCAAAATCTTTCTCTTCCCTGCCCGTCGGGCTATTGTAGGAAAAATATATGTCAATGCTTTTGCATTCTTTCAGAAATGTAGCTGGGTAATTATGTCATTGGCATCGGTGAGCCACTGTCAATATGTGACATATTGAATTTGCGCTTGTTTTTTTGCTTTCACTTTGCAATCGTGCGAACTGTGTATAGAGAGCGACAGCACTGATCTGTGAGTGATGATAATTTGTGCACCAATTCCTCTGACATCGTCTTATTAATTGTTAGCTTACTATGCAAACATGACAAGTGAAATCTCCCGCAGCTTAAACATGTGAGAGGTTGATCGTGCAGAGAATCGCTGAGCTTATGTGAGTGCGTGTGTAAAAGCATTTCAGTTCTGCTGAGCCAAATAAGACAGGTCAGGGTGAAGAAGTGACAGCCAAAGAAAAGCTTACCACAAAACGGAGAAGTTATGACAAATCAGACTATAAGGCAAAAAGAAAGTGCAGCTTTATGGTTTCATGGACAAAAGAATTTCTGTGGCTGCAATATGATGAGCTAAATAACCAGGGCTGCACATAAGTGGTCCGCAGGTGCGCATTCGCTGTCAAAATAAAAAACACGCACAAGGGTTAGGGTTAAATTTAAAAACTGTACTTTTGAGTTAAAATATATATTTATAATTTTAATAAATGACAAATTAAAAATGCATGAACATTTTTTTGTATCGAAAAAATATCGAACCGTGACACCAAAGTATCGAACCGAACCGAACCGTGAATTTTGTGTATCGTTGCACCCCTAATATATATATATATATATATATATATATATATATATATTGTCCAAAGACATGCAGCTTGTGGGGATAGGTTAATTGGATAATCCAAATTGTCACTAGGTGTGAATGTGGGAATGAATGTGAGTGCAAATGGTTGTCTGTCCCTGTGTGTTGGCCCTGCGACAGACTGGCGACCTGTCCAGGGTGCACCCTGCCTCTCGGCCTATGACAGCTGGGATAGGCTCCAGCGCCCCCCGCGACCCTGAAAAGGATAAGCGGAAGCGAATGGATGGATGGATGGATGGATATATATATATATATATATATATATATATATATATATATATATATATATATGGCGCATATGCATAAAAAATACACAGATATGTGTGCCAGGCATATAGATGTTTATGTTGGAGAATGTCCCAAATACTAAGCTGGACTTTTGATTCCTGCCAAATAGTGACCTTGGATTATGCTTGGCAATGCCAGGTTTACTCACCACCTGGTGGGTTACTGAGAAACTCACCACCGTTTCCATCCAGGCTCTCACTCACCTGCGTCATAACCTGGCAGAGCGCAGACCTGGGAAACACTGTCAGTGCAGCTTGTCAAAAAAAACCAGGCCAACCAGAGCTGCAACGGACAGGCTGGGGATCAGTTAACCCACTTTTGAAACACTGTAGCCTCATTCCTGAAGCCAGTGCCACAGAAACGAATGAGTCTAACTTTTGGTATAAGTCAACTTAAGGCTGATGAACAACTTCTCAACAATTATTTGACACATGAAGTCAGAAAAGCACATCAAATATGAAGATGGAAAAGAATGCGAAGAATGAAAACTTGAAATACATCCAGTATGCGTGGACTTTAGTGAGATCTCAGATAAGAAGCCAGCTTTGGATATGCATTGTTTGAGCAGCCTTTCTGGAGGAAGTTGTTAAGCAGGAACCAACCCGGCAGAGGGAAATCCTGTACAGAATGACAAAGCATAAAATCCCTCAATGACAAAAATCCCTTTATCTAAAATATAAATAACAATTAGGTTGACAATAAAGCTTAATCCTCCCCTGACCGGTTCTTTCGATACTTTCTGGCCAGCTGCTAATACAGTGAAGTTTATAAGGGATTTGGGGGATATTTCTCACACAGGGATTTGTATGAAAATCACTTAGCAAACTAATCCAGTCTTAACAAAACAATGCAAAGCAAAGCGTGTGATCAGTTACAAAGCGCTGCTGGTTTCAGGTTCAAACCACAAGCCATATAAACATACTGAGAGCTATTCATTTAGAGAGATGAAGGTGCTTTGGCTGTAACACTGTACTGACACTGAATTCAGCACAGTGACATTTCTTAAGTGCTATAGGTCCTGGGGAGCCCACATCATGACAGCAACTGTATCAAAGCCATGTGGAAACTCACCCGCACTCTGTGCGTTATTTACACTGCAGCTGCTACAACACTCACACAATTTCAGATTGATGTGCCAATAAAAACGGTTTTGGTTTTGGGGCCAAAGGTTAATGGAGAGAGAGGCAGATCTGTGAAACATATGGGTCAGACTATACATCACAACTTTAGACACACTGAACATGTTAAAATTCAGGTCAAATGTTGATGTGAAAAGTTAAAAACAGGAAACCCTGACCCAAAATATCATGTGAAGGTTAAAGGATTTCCATTCCAGTCTAGTGAAGCTGAAGGAGAAAATAACTCTGTCACCCTCTAGTGTTCAACACTGAACATTTAATGACAACTTTGTATATTGTGTGTATTTTGCTTTGATGACTTTTTACTGAATAAATTGTGCATAAAAAATCACAGGAAATATGTCATACAAACAGTTTTACCTCGGAACGACTTTTAAGCATGATGTAATCATCATGTTGGTGAATGAACATTAGTGACACGGTGAATTGAAGTGACCAGCATACAGTATATTATGTATAAGCATATATAAATGTTCAAAAAAGAGAGAACAGCCAACAGAGTTTCATTAAATCCTGATTTCATGCAGCTCCTCTTCGCTCCTCAACTATATGACCATCCCTGCCAGCGCTTACTGATCTCACACACCCGTGACACTCTCTTGTGAACAAGAATGTGAAATTCTATGCCTGACCTCCTAAACCAAAGGCAGTGGCAGAGTATCAGGGATTCAGAGGGTGCTGACTCTAATTTCAGTTTCCTCACGCTTGGCTGCAAACTGCACCAGTTTTGCATTGGACTTTAGACTTCAGCCAAGCCGAGGTCACGGACGAGATCACTGGCAAACCAGGGGTCTCAGGTTACCCAATCAGGCATACCCTACTTCTCCGCTGCACCCAGAGGATCTGCTTGTGAAATTCACAAATAAAATTGGTGACAAGGCATTGAATTGGCAGAGCTCCAGGCTAGCTTGATTAGCTCTTTCATCAGTGTTGTAGATTAGTGGGAATCTGGATTAGAGCTTTGACCAGCACCAGAAAATCTCTGGCCGGTTGGGACTCCATGTATCCATCCCTCCCTAAGAAACAAGGAGTGGCCGTGCATTTCTGTGCATCTATGCAGTGGTAGCATCATGACCTCACCTTCATACTGTGGTATGCCTGACTTTAGTAGCAGGTGATTGGCATGTCTAGCATAAGTTTTCCAAGACATTGTTCTTATTTTCAACCTCACCTAAGACCACGGGCCTCGGGAGACCCTGCAAAGAGGTGATGCCTGTGACAACACAGCTACCAGCGATACCCAGGCATGCCGTACCTTATGCTACAATAAGCAGTTTTGCCAGTTTAGTCTTATTTTACAGGAAAAAAGAAAGAAATTGATGATGTTAAGGATGAGTGTGAAATTCTATTAAAACTTGCAAAATCCACATTTCTATGAGACATTTCCATTTATTGTTTGCCATATTATTGAAAATGTAGACATGTGGTGGAACAATAAATGAAGCAGCATATACCACATTTGCATGCTAATGAGCAGCGTCGTAAAAACCACAACTGTCACCTTAATGTGAAGTCCACACTTTGGGCCACAAGCATGAAATAAAAAATTCAGCCTTGACACATGGAGGTTTTTATGGGGACAATAAATGTGAGAGTCATAAATTATTTCTGTAATTTCACCAAGTTAATCTCCTGGTGTAAAAGGACAAGTGGCTTTTTATTTATCTGGTAATTTGCCCACACCACAGCTTTCACACTCACACACACACACAGAGCCCATCATGAAAACAAGGACAATATTGGTCAGCTACAGATCTGTTTTTGGTAACTGTCTGAAATGCACCCAGCACTTCTTTTGCAGCCAAAACAAATTCAGTTATCTCAGGTCACGTCAGGTTTTACACCATTTGGCAGCAGTGACTCTGAGGGCCCATGTTTTCCCACAATGACCCAATTCTCTCACATTCTGTTAAAGGTAAGACACACAGTACTGCTGCCAGGTCAGCTGTTGCTGTAAGTGAGCAGCAGCTAGATGCCTGTGTCTGGGCGCAGGAGCAGTTGATAAGACAGTGTAGATACTTGATTGCAAGGTGTAATCACGCTTACAGATATACCGTGATTGTCATTCTGAAGGACACAATCGTCATACAAGACATTAAGGCAAAACCATTGTGGTGCCGTTTTGTTTAAAATCCAACTTAAAATAAAGATCTGTGAAATGTTTTACCAACGTGAAACGTCAATGACATTTTATTAAAGTAGAAGAAATTATAAAAAAAAACTGTGAGAGACATCATATAATAAGAAACATGCATCCCAAAAGCCAACGTGAAAATACCACCATCTGAATGTTGCAGCAGAAATCAAGACTCATCGGGCCAGAGAACAGATATTTTTTATGTGGTATGGTTAATAAAGTGTATAATAGAAATGTACATGGTATTTGGAGACTTTCTCTTTATGGCAGCAGTTTATAGGT
Organism: Mchenga conophoros; assembly: GCF_057382185.1. Lineage (NCBI taxonomy): Eukaryota > Metazoa > Chordata > Actinopteri > Cichliformes > Cichlidae > Mchenga > Mchenga conophoros. Next base: position 17,474,245 of record NC_140531.1, read on the forward strand.
CTGACCACAAGATGGGGGTCTTACACCTTCCATTGTACCTCTCTTTTTTCAGCATTGCAATGATATCCTTCTTATATTTCATGTTATAAAAGATGACAGAGAACGATTTTGATGGATACAGCAGAATAATGAGCAACATATTCATACACCTGCCATCAACTAGAAATTTTTGAGTCAGGGTAGATTTCTCCCATGGCTCTTCTTCTTTCTTTTTCTTTTTCTTACACAGAAGCAATGATAATTGAAATAAAAATAATACCAAATGAGACTGCAGAAGGATCTTATTTGCAAGGGTGTAGAGAAGGAAGATAATATGTTTCAGAGAAAAGGGATATGATTCAGTTAGGTGAGAGCAACATGAGGTAGAAGAGATGAGTTTTCAGGCTCTAAGCAAGAGCGGAGAGTATCTGGAGGAGGGGGAAAAAATCTCTACCACGAGGGGAAAAAACAGAATGGAAAAGAGTCGAGTCCCTGCAGGGAAACTGGACCTGATTTGTAAAATTATCACTTTATTTAAAGGAGTAAAATCTCAATAATTGAGCTGAAGTATCAAGGAAGGTATTCCTCATCTCTCTGTATATATTCACCCACACAATATTCTATTTAAAAAAAAAAACAGCCCACCTTCAAACCCCCACACTGCTATGCTACTATGTGCCACTGCATGTTCTGGCCTTGACCTAACATGACACACTCCCCTCTCATTGAGTGTTTCCCACTGAAGAAAAACACACCTCTGATCAATAGATCCTCAGCAGGAGCAAAAAACATCTAGACATTAATAGCACTGTTAATCTGTCAGAGCCGGTACTGGTAGATTACAGCTGAAGGGGTCATCACATTGAACAGTCAAAACTAATCGAGGCTGACACATGTCAGAGCGAGGCATTGCTCCCGCCTGATCTCATCCAAGACATCCTGCTCCTCCCCAGAGAAATCACCGGGCCTCTGGCCTCACTATTGTGAAAAGCTGCATGGACCATTCCAAAGACATAAGGACTATAAACACCGGCACTGATCTGTCATACTGGCCAATCAGCTTTATTATACCCCATGTTTGTGTTAAAGCAGCTACGGAGGCAGAAATGTCTACACTTGTGAAATTTCTTAAGCTTTGTATTTGGCAACAATAAAAGGCATAAATGCTGATATCTATGAAAAAAAAACCCAGTTTCTTATCATCTTTTCAGTCTGCAGTTTCAAATGCTACACAACTAGGACCAGTCTCACGGATGCTTTTCACAGGATGACGAAAAAAACTGTCATAATTCGTACAGCTTTAAATAGTACATTTAACTACCGTATAAGTGTGTGTGAACTGTTACAAACAGATGACTCCATCGCAAGTATTAACTCCGCTATTACCACCCTCCGTGCAACAATTACCCAACGTGAACTATGATGCGGTTTCGCTGGTCACTGCATGTCACCACAGATCTTGCATAAAATTCACAGAGATGTGTCAGAAATTAGCATTGTGAGCAGTTGGGCATTGACGGTTGTCTTTCACTGTGAATATCAACCACGGCGCTGGTGAATAAGTCCTTTCTCATCTGATCTTGTCACAAACTCCTACAGACCTCTATGATGTCAGAGCCAGTCTGTAGGTTCACGCTATCATGAGCATGACTGCTGTTAAATACACTCGTCGGGCTAAAAGGATCCTGGTAAAGCTTACAATACAGTAGGCAGTAGTAGCTGTTGGTGAATAAAGTGTCATAATGATAATTTACAAGGTCCACTCACTTCAGCGTGTGGTGAGTGCTTATTACACATTGTTGCTACTCTTACCACCATTTAACTCTTTTAGAGCCTAAAATTACTCATTTACAAATCAACATTTGAATATGATCAAATATTAATACAGTGTTGCTTCAGTGGTGGTTACATCTCAGTGATTGTTGCAACTGGGGTTAGCTGATACTCTAGATTTTTGTTGTTCTGGACAAATAAATAACACTTAAAGTCACCTTAAGGACCATTTTAACTATACCTGAAAACTACATATAACTATACAAGTACAAGGAGGTTTGAATATATAGTACTTTCACCTGTTATTAGTTACCCATTAGTAGAAACCAGTGCATAAGTACATAACAGATGATGGGATTTTGAAACAAAGATCGAATCATACAAAATATTTATTTTGCATAAAAAACATTTAAATTTAGTATTAAAAATTCTGAATATGTTAGAATATGTTATAAAAACAGCATAAAAAACATACATTTCTCAGCTGTCAAACACTTTTTGTGGTCAGAGCCAGGCTTTCACTCTGATGTGTACAGAGATTTTACCAGTCTTTAAATATAGTGGAATAGTTCTAAACTGTATACACTACACCCATATATACTGCCTAGAAGAGAACATACCCTTAATGTCCTTAAAGGTTTAATATATCATTGAATGAATGGCAATTATTCTCCTCAGAAAACACAAAAAAACCTGAAAATTAACAATGCATCACCCTAAAAAGGCATCTACATGGATGTTTTTCCTATAGATTAAATGTCTATATATTTGCAGGATATATATATGATTTAATAGGTGCATCTTCTTAGTATTGGTTGTCTTTGAATACTGAGTTGACTATGTGCTTGGCATCGGTGACATGCAGGGAAATATAGATGTTCAGCGGAGAAAGAAACGTCTCTATTAAACCTTTGCTGTCAGCTCCAAATGATTTACCATTCCTGCTATAACATATATGGTAGGAGAAGTACATTCAATAGATGGCACTGTTTCCCAGGCCTCGGCCTCTCTACCGTCCTCACTGCTGCACAGCTCTCTCCATTTCTCTCTCTCTCTCACCTCTCCTGGGAGCCTGGAGTTGTTCTGTCTAGAACCCACTTCTCTAAAATGTTGAACAGACTCTTGGCCAAAGCATACCTGGAGCCATTTCAAGCAATATCAACCACTGAATCAAAAACATCGCTGCACTCATTGTATCAAAATATATAACTGAGGATTGGATAACAGTTTTGGTTGAGATGGATGATCTTGGTCTCACACACACACACACAAAATGAAAGTTATATAAAGATCAAGGAGATTTATAGGCAATAACATGCGTTTATGCTGTGATTATAAAAGTGTTATAAGTCAGTGCAGACATGCCAGTGATATTCTCTGCATGGTCCAATATATTTTTACATGCAGTATTTTCAAACAGTTCACAGCTTTGTTGGAATGGCATGTGCATGGGCAGGTATATATAGCTACCATCCTGACTTAAATTGCTTTTTCACCTGGAAGAGTCACGGTCACTTTTTATCGTGCTGATCATTCAGAGACGTCAACAAGTAGCACGGGTCTGCTGCCACAGCCAATCATTAAAGGTTTTCAAAAGCCTGTTTAGAAAAGGTAAGAAAGGCAGCAGGATGAACAAATGTTGATTTGTGTAACTTAGGGAGAAATATTGTTAAAATACAAGTTGGGATGTGCAACGGTTGAGGAGAGAAGGAGATGGAGGAGCCAACTAAATGATTTGTGAGACAATTTTTTTCTTGTCTGAATGAAAAATTTAAAAAAAATGTCTTTATGTCTGTGAGTTTAAAAATAAATAAATCAGGGACTTTGACTTGTGAGTGCAATTAAACTGATGCTTTCAGACAAACCTGCAGAAGCATATTAAAAATGAAATCATTTCCACTGGTGCCCCCTGAAGTTGATCTACCTGCAGATGATTGACAGCTGCAAAGACGTCTGGTTTAAGACTTGCAGTAAGCGGTGAGATTAATTAGAGTGCTGCGTGGTGTTGTTTGATTAATTATAACACTGATCACAGAACGGAAAAGTGTGGAGGGAGAGAGAAAGGCTGAAGCTTGATTGATGAGTCAGTGTGACAGGGAAAACCGCCTCAGCTCATGAGATTCTCTCTTAAACCTTGAAGCTCACCAGCTCATTCTTTCTTTTTCTTTCTTTCTTTTTTTGGAAACCTCAAGAGCACAAACACAATGTGTGTTCAGTTTCCTTTTGTTTCTTCAATCACACGAATAACAGGGTTTCATATAGCATAGCAGCCACTTGGTTCACATCGAGCTACCTTCTTCGTGGAAGTTACACCTGGAGCATGAAACAATCAGCGTGGTTGCTAGGTAACGGGTCTCCTCATAGTCTGTACCGTAAGCTCCCAGCGAAGCAAGCTTTGCTCAGTGAATCACTCCTTACATGACAGTAGTGGACTACAGTAGAAGTAGATATGCTCTGCGTGTGCGCCTCTGCTATAGGTGAAGTTTAACATCAATACTCACAGGATGTATCCTCCCCCCCTCTTTTTTCAGAATGGTCACAGCAGGAAAAGGACAGATTTTTAAAATAAATATCACGTCTTGCTTTCAACTTCGGTGTCCTGGTAAATGTTAACAGCTGACTGGGACAATAATTGAAACAACTTTGCTTTTCATAGTAGGATCCTCTCTTATATTAAAGTGACTCACTGCAGAAACTTTGCTAGGCCAGTTGGCATTGGATCAGTTCCCATTTCTTCATTTCTTCTTCACAGCTACTCATATCACTTTACAAAGCTGATGGGGAGTGTTTTAACCATCAAATTTGTATTTATTTGAAGCATTTCTTTTCTCTTATGATGATCACCACCAACTGCTGAAACAGTGCATGTTCCCCACTTACTGGCTAACCTTGTCTGATTGGATGATGATTGGAAACAACTAATGATGAACGAATTAGTTAGCTGCATGTAAACGATGGCCATACTAGGGATGATCCAGTCTCCATCTTGGTTATTTGAATCCAAACGTGACCTCAGTTACATAGGAAGGCAACACGATTAGCACTGGCTCTCTATCTAACAAGCTGGCAAGGAGCATTTGTTATATATGGTGATATTAACTGGGATGGCAGAGAAAACGAATCTCTTTAAGCAGCATATGCATAAGTCGAATGTGCAGGCAAGAAGCAAGATTTTTAGTTTCTGTTTGCAGTCCACTCGTGGTTCAAGTACTATTGACCAATTACGCTTGAGCAAGCTTTGGTGGTAGGTGGTAATTTGTGTGGAAAGCAAAAGAGGAATGGCATTTGTTTTTGTTGTGATTAACACACACAAAAAAAAAATCTGAAGAAGTCAGCAGACTAACTTGACCTGATTTCCTGGAGAATTAAAAAATATATTTACCAGAAAACTGACAGCTGACTTCTTAAAGCGTGTTTTACTACATCTGAATGCTGAACAAATGAAGGCTGGATCTCACTGAGAAATCACCTCCATAATAATTCTTATCTGTTTTACTCTAAAATGATTTTTAGACATTAGAGAAGACTTGAAACTAACAATTGAAACTTTGAACCCATGAGGTAAATGTTTGCTTTTGTCGTAAATATGATGCAACGTAGGATCATTTCCCCACAAACTTCAATTACAATTCTTTTTTACAAAGAGTCTTTTTAATGACTGTGCTGTCCATTAAAGAGACTGCGCGTTTAATTCACTTCACTTTAATTTACTTCACTATACAGAACCCGAGGCCCAATCATTTTCTTATATACACGAATGAATACTGAGAAAATGAAGAGAAATAAAGAGTCAGGTGATAATTCCTTTGGGGTGTTGCTACTTCCAGCTACGCTGACTAGTTTCTGTCTGTAAATTTACTTTCCTTTATTTTTAATGAAAGACTAAGTTAGTTACTTCTGCTGCTGCTGCTTATATGATTTCCTCTTTTAGGAAATCAGGAAAAATAATAGAGTACAGTTGAACAGCACCGCATCAAATCCTCTGCTGAACAAAGTCAGAAGAGGTCCTTATTGTTTGTGAAGTGTACAAGTGTATGGGGATATATAATCCATGGTAAATCTCTGTGTAATGAGCAGTTATTGGCACTTGTTTTTGAGGAGCCCTTCTCTTCAAGACAAATGAATGGTTTATGATGATGGAGACGGCAGCACTGAAATCTGCCCAAATGCCTCTCCGGCTCAGCTCAATAGTGTTGTTTTCCTCTCCTCATCGGTTCCAGCCATCTGTTGCTCATTTCATATCTGTCCATTGCATTTTGGCCCTGGAACCTCACATGTTTTGAAGCTTCGGGTTAGTGTTTGAATTAACTATTAAAAATGTGGCTTGCCATAATATGGGAATTGTGAAGCAATAACACCATTTCAGAAAGTACCGTGCAATTTAACGTTGCTCAAATGACACGACCATAACACCACAATTTGCAGAGTTTGTTCACCCGAGTCAGCTGTAGTGGTAGATCCACTACACTTTTAATTCTGCGGTTTTTCATATGAGGACATAATGAAAAATAATATGATCCTTAGCAGATTTGTACATGAATACAACCTCAGATGAACTACAAAAATGACATATTGCACTGTGTGTATTTAATAAAAAAAACTGAGCCAAAATGCAGAAGCAGTGTATGAAAAACTACATACAGCCTTACTGCTTCCAAAGAAATTAAGGGGTATTAGAAGCCAGGGCCTGCTAATCAAATGCTCCACATGAACTGATGATCAGCAAGTGTGACCACCTCTGTAAAAGCACAAGTCTCTGCTTACTGGGAGTTTTTTGGTTAGCAGAATGCCAAGGAAGAAAGACATCCACAATAACCTTAGAGAAGAAAGTGTTGCTGCCCATCTGGGAAGGGTTACAAGACCATTTCCAAACATTTTGAAGTCTATCAGAAAGATTATTCACAAAAGGAAAACATTTGAGACAGATGCCAATCTTTGCAGGAGTAGAGGTCCCAGCAAATCCGCTCCAAGATCAGACCGTGCAATGCTCAAAGAAACTAAAAAAAAACCCCAAAAAACCCAACTAACAGCCACATGTCAGACTGTGCAGACTTCAGTTAGCATGTTAAATGTTAGTGAGTTCAATGAGAAAGTACAATTAGAAAGCGAATGAACAAGTGTGGCTAGTTGGAAGGGATGCCTCTTGTCTCTAAAATGAATATATCAGCAAGGCTGATTCAACTTGACTGAAATGCTGGGACCTTAAGAGAGCTGTGGATAAAAGAATGGCCACACACCTCAACAGTATAAAGGAAAGTGGGCCAAAACTCCTCCACAATGATGTGACAAACTGATAAAGTCATACAAAAAATGATTACTCCAAGTTATTGCTCCTAAACGTTGCTCTACGAGCTGCTGAATCACGGGGACGTGCTTAATTTTCCACCAACTACTTTTGAATTTTGGTTCTGTTTTTGTTAAATAAATAATCACATAGTGTAACATGTCATTTCATTTGTGGTCCTCCCAGCTCTCAACAACAAAAAACAGGGTGCAAAAAATTTGTCACATCACCTCTTTTTAGAAATTGGCCTAATGGATCATCTCCAGAATATGCTATGAAAAGTTTTGTGTTTCTTTAGCCGAAAATCCAAAATTGTTTAAAATTGTTTAACGTGTGATCTGTCGACTATCCAAAGTATGATGAGGTGAGGATTTCTCCGTCCCTCACTTAGTTATTCCTCACCTTTTGGATATAGTTTCCTGCAGCACCTTTGGCATCACTGCCTGTAAGTTTCTTCCCTCATGTGCAGGGTTTCATCTTCTCCCACTGTGCGAATGGTGTCCTTGAGTTTTGTGTTTTGTATGTGTGGCCTGTCTTCTTCCCAGGTCGTCATGGTGCAGAGGTGGCTGTGTAGCTTTCAAAATGTATCACTGCAGATCTTTTTACCACCACATTTTAACGAGTGTGTACAGGCTACATGTAAATGACACGGGCAGAGTACTCCATATCCCAAACCAGCATTTAAGATCGAAGGTACCTTTAAATGTAAAGATTGTGATTTTTGACCTTGATGATGAGGAAATACCTTTTTTTGAGACATAAGCTGATATAGAGCAGGCTGCAGATTTATTTTGGACTGGGACACTGTTGTGGTGCTACAGTTTGGCACAGCTGCTCTTGTAAAAAATTTTGATACCCCCAATAAGAGTTCCGTCTTTTACTGTGATTAAATCCCTCCGGCCTGTTTGCAGTAAAAAATCTCTCTCCTTCTCTTTCTCCAGGTCCCCTTCCTCCCACACCCTCATATTTGCCTCTGCCTCCCTCATCATTCTCATTCTCTCCCACTCCCTACCTCTGGTGACCTACACAGAGGGAGACACAGGTCACTGAATTCAAGGCTGTGTATTCACAACAACAGTCTGGTCAAAACTCTTGTAAACCGTCTTTAACTGCAGTCACACCAAGTAACTGTAAACAGGTTTGTTTTTTTTAATGTCAAATGGCAGGTTGGCACTATTGGATTTATTCACCACTTCTACCAAGGAGCATGGACTATTTATGGTTGCAACTGTCTGTGTCTGGTTTTTATCTTTGTGCTCCTAACAGGGGGGAAATCTAGTGGTTTTAGCCACCTCATGACCTTTCTATTAATACCACCATTAGACCATAGTTAGCTTACTTTGGCAATGCTTCAGTGACTGAAAACACAGGCTAACTGGGGAGATTGCCATTGGTGTAGATGTGCCCTCTGAGTGCTCTCATAAGTTTCTCTTTTAAACAACTTGAAAATGTTTTTTTTTTTTAATGTAGTGTAGGTGCTGTACAGACAGATGAACACATCGAAGCAAAAAACCTGCCGTCCAGCGTTACCTTGTTCATTTTTTTTGCAACTTGCTGGTGCAGCAGTGGTGGGCATATACTTCAAGATTTAGTCCTGACATTGCTTATATCCTGTTCAATCTCAGCCATTAGGTTTGATCTCTGCAGAAGCATCACTCAATTTGCCAGATTCTTTAAAAAAAAGAAAAAAAAATCCCCCACATCTGACCTCTTTTTTCCTACAGTCATACATCTATACCTGTTTCCTTTCACTCTCTGCACAGCCGTGTGACTGACTCCATTTAGCCTACATTTGTCCTTTGACGATGACTGATTGTTAACCAAATGCCCTAATTGTTTAATTAGGCTGGGGCCAGAGAGCTGTGACAGCTGCAGTGTGATTCATGTATGCTGCATTTTCAGCAGCAGTAATGGCTAGATGGCAGGCAATGGAGGCGGTGAGGGTGCAAGGAATGATGCGGCCTTTGGCAGGAGAGCTGGCATCTGTCACCCATGTCAGCATAATGGGAGTGAAAAAGGCAGTCCGAAAATGCTGCCAGGTAACCCGTGGCCTCCATTTTTCACAGTGGCTGAGTTAAAACAGCTTAAAACTGTGGTCTTATGATTTTTAGCAAGTCAGACCATATTTGTGATGCTCCAAAGTCACAGTTCTACTAATAAGTCGCTGACAAGTAGACATGAAACGACTGACATGGACGTGATCAACGTGAAGCTCCATCTTGTCCGTTTTTTAGAAATTATTTTGTGGCCTTGGTCTACTGCATAGGTGTCAAACTCTGGCCCGTGGGCCAAATTTGGCCCGCAGCCTAATTACATTTGGCCCGCAAAGCCATACCAAATTACTATCAGAGCTGGCCTACTGGTATTATACAGCTAATATATATATTGTTTAGTATTAAGCTTTGCTTGTTCCATATTCAGCTTTTCAGCAAAACGTGTTTGAGTCCATAAGAAAAGATTCATTCTTATATCTGGAGGAATAAATATATTTCAATAAATATTAACATTAGCCCGCAACTTTGTTCCAGTTTTGAATTTTGGCCCACTGTGTATTTGAGTTTGACACCCCTGGTCTACTGGCTGAAAAAAATGAAGCTGGCTCTTTGGGCTCCGGGTAATTGTGATTGATTGGCAATAATGTTAACATGCAGATTACAGTCAAAACTGTTCAAGGCTCGTCTCTATAAAAAACGAATTGCATTTAATGTGTATATTTATTCAATCATTTTTAATCGAGCCAGCAACAGTAAAAGTCGCATGCTTCCCCAAAGCCCCATGAGCAGACTGCATGTAGTAGTTGTTGAAGTAAATATTAATAGACAGACAAGAGCGCCGGCTTGAATATTTCAAATCAGAGAGGCTGAATGGTGTGACTGAGTCCAAGCCTGTGTGCTGCGCTCCATTAGTGTTGTGTTCCCCACTACAACCGTCCCCCAGGGCTGCCGAACCAAGTGGAATACAGTACTGTGTTCGCAATCTGCGCCAGCAGTCTTTCCTCAGTGGCTGCTGACTGTCTATGGGCAAGTTTACTGTGGGAAGAGTTGAATCACATTTCTTTAAGCAGTCTTCAGGAATAGCTCTCAGGGCTTCTTAGAGATCCTTCAAAGCTCTTCTTCAGATATTTCTGCCTTTTCTTCTGTTCTCTGCCAAAATGATCCCGCACTGCTTCAACAATTTTGAGGTCCGGGCTCTGGGAAGACCAATCCATGACTGGTGATGTTCCACTGTGTGTGTTTGAGATCACCGAAATATGAAGCTCTTAGCAATTACACTCCCTCCAGATGGTATTTTTCACAGAATTTTGCAGATTTCCATAATTTAGTCTCCAACACCACTGGCTGAAATACAGCCCCAAACCATGACAGAGCCTCCACTGTGTTTTACAAACGTCTGACACTCACAGTTGTACCTCTCTACTGAGCGCATATAATGACCACAGTTTAACCAAATTTTCAAATCAGACCTGTTGCCAGTAATTTTCAGTCAAATTCTTGTGTACTTTGGCATAGCTCAGGGTTTTCCTCCTATTTCCCTTCCTTAGGAATGGCTTCTTGACACACATTCTTAAGTTAGGTGCCTTTTTTATATTTTATTCTGGTTAAATAATAACATAAGTGAAAGGCCATTCTTACCTCTAATGTTATTATTTGTTAAAATTACTTTAAATATACTATGGTAGTAGTATATATGTATTGCAGACCACTGTCTATTCCTTGGTGTCTTGAATTGGCCCTCATTATTTTTTTGCTCACTTATGGACAGAGCTTCACAAAAAGCTGAACACCGTACACACATGAAATCACTCAAGCTTCATATTCTGACCTTTACCGTACGTCAGCAAGAACCACTACAGTCAGAAACAGATTTTTCTATCTCTAGCTGCAATAATTGTATTTTGTGGAAAGCAAGCAGTAAGACCCAGGAGAGCAACAATCAATAACAACATATATGACAGTAATTCAATCAGACAGCATGAAAAATGAAGTGGTAGGGTGCAGGTGGGTTGCAAAGCATCCTGTAAATGCACAGCAAATGTGAGAAAGCTAAAAGATGAATAACTCACACACACCCTATATGAGACCTACCAGCTGGATGTGTAGGGGGAAATCAGCTGATGTGAAGATTACAGTTGTTTCAAGACTGTCTGGCTTGGTTGCTGTGCTCTCTGAGTTAGTGATATGAAAGGAAGGAAATGATTTCTCTTTTAGCTCATAAACACAATGTGGTGATGAGTAGAAGGACACTGAAAAGATGGCTGCTGGACAGACAGATCGTTGGCAGGTGCGATGTTATCGATGGTTACACCCTCGTGCAATAAAGAGGATGTATATCGTGTCACGAGACGGGTGATCAATTTGTTTCACTAGCTCATCTACATGAGGCACTTTGTAGAGGGTATAGCAAACATGGCAGTTTGCCTTGGAACAACAGCTGTTGTCGCCACATTTCAACCGTTTTTCTCAAAAATAGAATTTCGACTTTAATCTTGAAATTTCACCTTTATTTTCAAAATGATCAATAATATTTTTTTTTCTTAAAGTGGTCCTAATGCTCATTTGAACTTCAGCAGGTTCTCTTGCCAAAACACGTTGAGTTTCTGCCATGTGCTTGGCTGATTACATAGTATAGACATTTCAATTTTAATGCACCACATAATAAAAAGTCTGCAAAGCCTTCTTATGAATATTCATCAGTCGTTCAGATCACATTGAATTCTAGCTTTCATGATTCTTACTGTAGACCTACCTTATTTGTCACTGCCAATGGCAAGATGCTCACGCTCATAATGTGCATAATTTGCAATGCACAAGAAGGTGAAGAGTCGCCTAAAAACACTAAAAAGATTTAAATGAAGTACATGCATGATTTACAAGGTAATAAAGAAGAATTACTTAACAGTTACTTAATACAAATTATTTTATCAGAGATCTGAGAATCAGAATCAGAAATACTTTATCAATCCTTCACTTTTGTTTTTCTGTGAATATTTCACTACTCAGCAACACGCCCCCCCCCCGGTTCTGACCTTCCTTCTTTCTGTTCTCCTCCGTCTGATCTCTCATTTGTCATATCCATGTGTGTGGGCATGAGTATTAACTCATAGGTGTGGCTGCCCTAGTTCCCACCGGCACACCTGATCTTCATCTATCATCTCCAGCTGTATATAACCCCGGTTCTCCTCCTCCTCCTGGTTCTCACATACCCCTCGTTAAATTATTCAGTGTGGCAGAGCACTTGAGTCTTCTGAGTTTGATACCTCGTTTGCTTGCTAACCTGTGAACTTGTGCTCTGTACTTTCCTGACCTGTTCTTCTTTGTCACATATTCAGTCCTGGTGTGCCTGTCTTCCCTGCTTCTGGCCAAACCTGCCTGACCCACTCTCACTCACAAACCAGAGCCTGTGGAGAAAAAGTGAATCATTCCCAGTATATACGTTTGTGGAAAACAGAGAAGTCTTACCTGCAAATTCCACTTGTAAAAAATAACCACAACAGACCTGTGCCTGCGACCAGTGGGAACAGTGAACACTTACCAGCCTGTGGTAACTAAACTTGAGCCTACAAGACCACTGTTTGAATATCAACATCAGTAACATCCTGAAAAGTTAAATTGCTAAAGGTCATGAATTAAAAAGTGTAAATTAAAGTCTTTGAAAGTTTTCCAGCATCCAGCTGGTGTGAGTATTTCTAAAACTGCTGCCCTATTGGGATTTTCCCACACCAACATCTCTAGGGTTCACAGAAGATGGTCTGAAAAAGAAAATATCCAGTGGGCAGCAGTTCTTGAGCCCGGATAACGTCTCACTACAGCCAGAGTAGGCAGAGTATCATGTGCATCCTTTAAGACCGCACAAAGTGCCACTCCTGTCAGCTACGTACAGGAAACAGAGGCTACAATTCACACAGGCTCACCAAAAAATTAGAAAATAGAATAAAAGTGCTTCCTGTGATGAATCTCAGCTTTACTGCTGCAACAACTGGTTGGGCCAGAATTTGGTGTTAACAAAATAAAAGCATGAATCTTGTTATGTATCAACCATTCAGGCTGCTGCTGGTTTAATGGTGTGGGGGATTTTTTTTTTTTTGGCACACTTTGGGTTTCTTAGTATCTAAGGAGATTTGTTTTGTAATTTTGGTTCTGGCTTATGTAATATTCTAGGTTTGGTACGTTTAATTATTTTGTGTATTTTCTGGTCTTATGTTACCTACTCTTTAGGTTTCTGTTAAAATGCCTCCCTGGGATCCTCGTCCCATGCTTTTTTACTCTTCTCCCCATGTTTGTCTCTGGTCTCTGTTTAATGTTCCCTTTCCCTCTCCTCTCCCTGTCCTAGTGTCAAGTCCACGTGTGTTATTCTGCGCCTCGGTTGTTTTATTTTGGCAGTCTCTTGTCCTGTGTGCATTGTGTTCAGTTTTGCTTCCTGTCTCTTTAGGCTGTGTTACCTCCAGCTGTGTTCCCACCTGTTGCCCATCCTCTCATCATCCTGTGTGTGTATTAAGTCCCTGTGTTCCTTGTCGCAGTTTCCCGTTTGCTGTGCGTTTCCCTGAGCTCCTTGTTTCCCTCGCTACTCCTAATTATCTCCTTTTCCCTCAATTCTAGTTCCTAGTTCCCAGTTTCTGTATTCTTGTATGTTTATGTTTAAGCGTGTTACAGCTAATAGAGCTGCTTCTTTTGTTTATCCCTTTTGTTTCCAAGTCCTGCGTTTGGGTCCTACTGGTTTCTTGAACTCTGGTTCTGTGCTGCTATCATGTCAACGTGAACCAAAATCTCTGAGCAATGTTTCCGGCACCTTGTTTGAATCTATGCCTCAAAGAATTAAGGCAGCTCTGAAAGTGAAAAGGAGTCCAATCTGGCATTACTAATGAAGTGCCCAGTGAGTGCATATACACACAGTCATTGGGTATCTAGAACTAGAATTTTTTCTATAATCTGTTTTTTGCTAAAAGTTTTGTAGCACGATTCATTTTGCTCGTCAGGCAACGCCAAGAATAAATGGCAAAAATAATGATTTAGGTCCAGGTAAGCATTTTTCTTTCTCAAAAATCATACAGATCATTATCTATTATGCGGTTTCTATATCAGAGCAGGCAGATTGAGACAGAGGCATGATCAAAAACTGCACAGACTAATGGTAAAAGCATTGTTAGCAGGAAATTTACTGCACAGTGTGGCTAACTGTATTTTTTACTTAATTCAACAGGAATATGCATACTGAATTATTAGGATGTGGTGGATCATATATTCTTCCTGCTTTTTAAAATTGTTCTATTTTGGTATTGCATTCAGTAGGCTTACATGAATATGCAGCAGAAGAAAGCGCACAGTGTAATGCATGCTGAATGCAAAGTGACATGGACATAGAAATGGATGACTGATTACATCTGCTTAAATGGTGCTGTGCTTATAATAGACCATCTATTCCCCTCTGAGCTGACGCTACCAAACACAGGAGATGAGGCAGTAGTCGACTATGACCACATTGCTCCAGAAATGAAAAGTTGTAAAGGCTCCTTTGGTATCCAAAGTATGACTTGGGTTCACGGGAAGCTCATTAACACAGCAAATCCCCTTGATCTTTTCCAATTAACTGTCCTGGCCAGGATGATGTGAGACATGCAATTAACAAAGGCCAGTGGCTGACTCACCCCTCATCCCCCTATTTCATTACTGGCAAGCCTTGGATCTGAGTCAGATTCAACAGCTGACATATGTGCTTTAACAATCTAAGTGCTGTGAGTTTGATGCGTAGCAGGTCCTCTGTGCTGTAATTATGGAGATGGCCTCCTGTCATTGGGAGAGTTGGTTCAAGGTCTCGCTCAGATAGCGAGGGGTAACACATAAGAGTTGATCATCAAATGAGGGAGACGATCAGAGAGGTGTCTGACACCACACAGATTTTACATCTACACGCTGCTGTGTTTGAGCTATTTGTGTAATGGCATTACTCAGCTAGATTCACCATTGTTTCCTGTTTTGTTTTTTCATTCCTGTAGTGAAAATGTGCTAAAAGAGGCAAATGTTAATGTTACAGACACAAACTAGGGCATTATGAATCCACATGTGATGTGAAAAACAGAACCTTATCTTTGTGCTGTAGTGCAAAATTAGTAGGTTAAGAAAATGTAATAATTAGTTTTGACTACAGCCTCATGCAGATTTTTTTCCCTCATATTGCATGACAAGTACCGATTAGACAAGTGATATAGCCCCAAGGGAGGCAACCCGATATGAGACAAAAGCGTCAAGTCATTGCATTCACTTCCATCTTCACTCTGACACTTGATCCACTCCAACACAGATTTCCAGCAGAGAGCAGTTTCAGTAGTCCCCATCTAACTAGATCTATATGCCCACATGCGCCTGAATCAGTTTAATTCAACACCGATGAGTAGCCATGCCAACGTAGTGGTTTTATCTGGGTTTTAATAGTGGAACAACAAAAACAGTTCAGCATGTTCCTCTGTTTGTCATTCAGCAGCTATGCTTTGAGGGTGCTTGGGAACAGGAGGAGACTGTCTGTTTCAAACACCCCACTTGCAGAACGCACCTTGACCATGGCATTAATCCCACCTGCAGCTACGATTGGCTAATTGTTAGTCCTCCCGTGGTGCTCATTAAACGCATTGTTGTTGTTTTTTAATTGAGAAAGTTTCACATCACGATGCCAAACGAATGAGTCAGCTCACTGGTGTGGACAGACACAAAGGTCCTCACCCAGGCAAGAGGGGAGGGATTTCAAGGAGAAGGTGAAGGAAGAGTCAATTTGCAGAGCTGTTCCCTTTAGTATCAAGCAAAGCCAAGCTGAACTCACTGCCTAAATTAAAACACAGGAGAAAAAAAAACATATTTTCCCCTCCCCCAAGTGAAGCTGTAGGAGCACAGAGAGCATGGAGGAAGAAAGAAGGAATAATTTCCATTAGGAAAAGGAAACTTTACCAAACACAACGGCAGATTGTAGGTGTACTCAAGAAAGCTTCACTGCCTTCCTCTATTTGTACAAACCTATTTTTCATTGTCCAACATATCCAAAGAGGGAAAAAAAAACCACATAAAATAAAATGGAGCTGAAGAAATTACCATGCTTCAAATACTGAACAGCTGCCAGTGTGCAAAAAGCTTTGAGTCTTTGAAAATGTAGTCGGACTGAAAATGTGACCTTACCATTTTGACGAAAATGACACAATTAGTGGAGGGAAGGGGAGAAAAAAACAAAAACGACAAAATGGAGATTCAGAAGCCTCTTTGGAGGTATGATTTGCATGTCCCGTGAAGCGATCATGTTAGTGGGCACACAGACTTCCTGGCTTTAAATGAAGAATTTGCCGCCCACCAGCACAGACGCATGCAGTTCCCACAAACCAACACATGAAGCCCAGTATGTATATGCACACATGAAACATGGACATGACATTGCATTGACTCAAACACTTTCCCTTAAAGCATGCATGATTATGATCATTGTTTTTGCCTTAGTTCACCTTAAAAAAAAAAAAAAACCTTTGAGGATTATATTACTGTCTTTTTCTTTGGAAAAGAAAAGTGCAAATAAGAAAAAGGAAATACTAAAACCTGCTCTGAATCCAATCTTTATTTTGAATTTGGTTTCAAAAATGAAAAATGCACCAGGTTTTTCTGTCTATTCCTCCGTCTAAGGTAGCTTCTTGTTCCCAATACCCGCGTGGATGTGTGCGTTGTGTGTGTGTGTGGTTGTGTGTATTACTGCTACTGTATTTCTCTGCATGTGTGGGCAGCTGGTAATCAGTTTTAGTGAGAGTGAAATTCAAACTCCTTGGTACTATCTGGGTAGCTGCATGGATTCAGATTTCTGGCACTGTAATGTCTCCGCATTTTCATTTTGTTTGCTATAATATTCAGCGCCACATTACATTTAATGTTAATTAAATGTTAATTTAATGTTAATTAAATGTAAAAAAAAAAAAAAATCTAACCAACACATTTTGAAAAAAAGTTGATCATCGAATGTGAAGCAATAAAGCTGCCAGGGTCATGGTAAACAGGAGAGATCACGCTGTGCTAGAAGCAGGGTTATCACAATACAAGCTTGATACCAGAAATCAGGAAAATGCAAAATACTTTTTTATACTGTGGGGCAAAAAATATAGGGGTGGGTTACACATTTGCCTAATAAGTAAATGATCCTTCATCCAATCTTGCGAGGAGATACAAATCCCTTCGGCTTTGCATCTGCTGTAAAACTCTGCCCATATATACATAAATATGTGGAGTTATGGTGATCCCTTGTGAATACAAACAATAGTGTCAGTAAAAAGTAAACAAATAAAGAGTTTTTATAGATAGATAGATAGCGATAACTGTAAGGCATATATATATATGCCAAAATGTTAAGACTGTAGTGTCAAAAAAACAAAAAAAGTCAACAATATTCTCAGGTTAACTGAGGTAGTGGTGTGCATCTGGTGACCTGGCATCATATTTTCTTTGCTAATCAACCAGAGTTGGTAAAGTAGGCTGCCACTGTTTTTGTCTAGTTGCTGGTATGCTTTTCTCAGCTTCAATCTGAGACTCTAAGAGACACACAAACATTTTTTAAACACAAATAATTGTGTAATCTTGTTAAATTAATGAAACGTTTTAGACAATTACAGATGCAGGGCTGATAACGTTTGCTGCCTAGCCCAAATATTAATGTTATACTTTTATTATTATAGCCACTAGCCACTGTTTTAATGATAACTTAATAGACAGAAAATGTGACTACTGGATAAAGATGCTTTCCACTGTTCCCTTATTTCCATAGGAGGTGCCACAGCAGATGAATCTGAGAGTTTGATTTGCCTTTGCAATTATCTAAGCTTGTGATTGACACTAGCAGTATACTTGCTTATTTCTGTGCTGAATCTTTGTAGAGCCTATAATGTCACCTATGTAAGTGGCCCAGATTGTTGCCAGCACTTATGGTTGTGAGTGGTAATTACATGTTAATTACCTTGTGGTGTATCCAGGTGGGAAAAAATATACCAGGACTTTATTCCCTCAACTTTTTCCACTTCTTTGACCTCTCAAAATGAAAAGTGTCGATTCGAGCTGTGAACTTCTAGTAGTTCAGCCGCTAGTGAGGGGAAGGCCTGTGTGCCTGTCGGCAGGGTGCTGTGTGAAGTTGTGTCTCAGCTGAAGGTGAAGAGAGCACAATACTGTTTCAAATGAGTAACCTACCAAATCCGATTGTAAATATTAGTACCTATTAGTGTCTAAATATGCAAAATTCTTTTGTTACATTATAAAAAGGAAAAAAAAAGATGCTTTAAAAGATATTTGCTGATTACTGAGAAGTTTGAACTGTGGTTGTGTGCAGGTTGTGAATCACTGGGAGCTAATTAGTGACATGTTCATTTTAATAGCTTTTGTAAGGTGTGAGTGTTCACATGAGTTGCAGACAAAAGCCTAGAACGTATACAGCTCTAAGCAGCGCCTCAGGTCCCGGCACAGTGCAGACTATTAAACTGAAATGATCTGAAAGACCTATCTTCCTCTTCAGTCAGTCTCAGTATCGTCGTGACACTTTTAAACTACATCTTTAAGTGAATATGAAAAAGATGCTTGCCTTTAGTTACCTCTTATTTATCGACTGTGCGTCTTAATTTTCAGCTCTTGTCATGAAATATTCATGATAGCCTAAATTAGATGGATTGACCGGACCAAATATTGACAGCAGCAAATGCAAAAGGACTTTGAATCCCAATCGCCAAGCACGTAAGCAAAGCAAGCAGCAGCGGTGTGTCATTTTAAGATTAGCATTATGGGTCACCTTTAAAAGAGGTCTAACAAATGCCACTTTTATGTGACGTCTCTGAGCAGCGTGAAGCAACTAATGGAGCTCTAAAGTGGTCAAAGAGACGGTGCTACAAATTGCGGGCACATCAATTACGACAACCGCAAAAGTATTTACAGCAGCAGGGGTCTCAATTATCACACGACAAAATGCGCTAGCAGAGAAGAACGGCGCGTGCATGTAAATGTTCACAGGAAACAAGAGACGGGCGCCACGTCATGACATTATTAGTTTGATGTGTTCGTTTCAGTTGTGCCTCGTTTTTCTAAACTGTTTACTTATCAGTACGAATATTTTAGGTACTCTCGGTGGTACAGTTTGGTGGAGATTGGAAAAATTCCAACATCTGGTTGATTGGCTTTGAATATTTATGGACTCCAGAGGATGCAGCCTAATGACTTTGGTCTATCACCATGAGGTTGACATTTCTGGATTTAACTGAAATGTTTTTTTAACAGTTAGAGAAATCTAACTGCTAAATAATACCCTCAGATTGTACGAATTCTGCTTATTTTGTCGTCCTTTCATCTTGCACCGATCACAAGCCAGACCATGATTTTGATTTATGAACAAAACGGCAGCAAAACTAATGACACTTCTGTACGGCATAGTTCAGATGTTGATCTTGTGACCGTGTCAGCATGTAGCTGCCAAAGCCAATTCATGGCTTTCACGTCTGTGCCCAAGGACAACTGTAGGCTCAAATTCAAAGCATGTCATCTGGCATGTAAGCTACATGCTAAACTCAGTGTGGGCGTGCAGGAAAACGTACAGATGGAGTACCAAACATGCGCAAAGTCTCATATTTTCAGAAATGGGGGACCTGTGATTCATGTAAAACAATACTTATAAATCCAAGATTTACAGAAGAGCAACAACAAGTCTCTTTTATTAAAATTACAGAAGTACGTTGGGTGTACATAATGAACAATAACAGCCAGCCTCTCACTGCTGTAACTTTTATACTGCTGTGAGCTGCAGAGCTTGAAAAGTCTTATTAACCTAGGTGCCATTCATTAACATCACAATATGCATATGCATTTCTATACTGTGCCGCCTGCATTTCCAATCCTGCGACAATTACGCAGTTACCAAGGATTAAGGGATCCTATATTTAGGAGCAGTTACAGAGATAAGCAATTATTTTCAGCACCGAACAAATTCAAATTAGAGTCTCTCAAGCAGGGCTCTGTCATAATGACCATATAATTCTATTTTATCAGACTGCCAGCAAAATACTTGCATTAGTGTAATTTGCGATGAATAAAAATGACCTTGGACCACAGTTTGATCATGTAGCTGGCTACTCATGGTGCCATGTATTGTAAAATACAATCTATCTTCCACAACCAGCTATATGCAACGCATGTTTTGGGGTTATATGTCATTGCTGTCATGAGCTTAACGCAATATTGTAAAATGTTATTAAACGTACATTATCCAACTTCTCAAGCTTTGGGTACTGGGTCACCTCCCCATGTTACGTTTAAGATTAAATGGGCTGTTGCCATAACAACGCCGAGAGGCATGGGCAGCGAGTTTCCTCTTCCTGAAATAGCCTACAAAATTGTTTAAACAGATAACTGGGAATCTGGCTGCTGGCCAGGAGCGTGCCCCAGTGCCTCATGGGATATTAATGGTAGCCCAAGCTGAAGCAGGTCCGCAGTGAGGGAATAGATCCCAGAACCAGCACGACACATCTCCCCTAATCAGTGCTTTAAAATCAGCTGTGCCTCTGCTAATTGGCTTCATTTCAATCTGAGGATGTCTCCATTTGCTATTGAATTAGAGCAGTGAGGGAGTGCTGTGAGGCATGTTGTAGGAATACATGTTTCTCAGCTGAAATCACACTTAGGATTAGCCCTGATTTCCACATTTCATTTGCCTGGCACTACTAGTTTGTACAGTGCATGCAGATTTGTTCTTGTGTCTTTACTGACTTCCCTCTCCCTGCCCCGTGGGGCTGCCGGTAGATGAATATCAGCTCTTTTGGCAGCGTTCTCCATGTTCTTTTCCCCAGTGAGCCCATGGGCCCCTTGATGAAAGCCATCAGTCACCGCTATGGGATGACCTGTCTGCACTGACCACCGCACACCTCCCCCCTTGACCACTAGACTGTGAAGGGGATGTCTCCATGAGCACCCTCACACAACACCAAATCATGATTTAATGCCTTTAATTTACACTGTCTCAAGGGCTTATCAAAAGGTTAGCTCAGGAGCACTGAGACAAGTCTATAAAGGTTTTGCTGGGACACTGCTACACAGGACACAGAGTACATTGTAGCACTGACTTTTGGATGCCATTTAGAAGTGATATGAAATCCTGATTGCTGCAGTAAGTTCCTGCTTAGTTTAACGTTCAGTGCTGCAACTGCATTGCATTTTGGCAAGCAGAGCATGCTTGTCTGTTGTTGTATCCCAAGGGACCAGGCAAGTGAGAGCAATGTGAAGCTGAGTGAGATTAATGCATGGTAAATGGAACATGTGCTGGGATGACAGAGTAGATGAGGAATGATGCCTCCACGGGAGATGGAGAGTGACAGGCTGAAAACAACATAGTACAGAGGGGGACATTCCCAAGAATATTCCTCCCAAATATTTCAGCAAGGAAGTGCAAACTGTGGATACAATTTAAATCGGCGTTGCAGGCGTTTGACGCAATTTGCTGTAATATTTTATCACAGGAGTCACATAGTAATGGTCTAATTGAAAGCGATTAAATGGTTTGTTAAGCAAGGCCTGGTTGGGCAGCAGCGAACAACACAAAATCCATGCCGGTTTCATCTGTTGTGTGCCACCATGACCACTTTATGTCTGTCATCATCATTACTTGAAGTAATGTCATTGGAGGGCAAATGGAACGGTAAATCCTGTTCCCGTGGTCCTCGTTACTGTAAATGTTCCTCCTACTCAGGCAATCAAAGAGATAATTCATGTAGCAATATGCTCCTGTAGGTCAAAGTGGGACAGAGGATGCACAACACAGTGAAGATGACGGCTTTATAATGAAGACAGTACCAGATGTAAACATGCAAATGTTTGATCAATTGAAAATATTAAATCCCTGCGCAGCATAAAATATTCAATGTTAACAGGACTTCTTGTGAGAGGTTTTTTTGTGGATTATTATCATTATTAGTATAAAGATGTGCTAAATTATAGATATCTATCAACTGTAGGATTTTGTTACACAAATGTTTTAAATTGCTTTGATTTAAAGGCATTAAAATCTTTATCCTGGGGTAAATACAAGACACAAAACTGTGTTCTTAGTAATAAAAAGGGTTGTTTTTAATGTTTTTGAACATGAATATATACAATGCACATACAAATGTAGTTAAGCACACACAAACACACACCATATGCAAACATACTTAGAAGAGAAAATATGAGGAAGGCAATAATAAAGCACGCAATAATAAAATATATTAGCGATATCAATTATTTCTAATATGAGGATCCATCAGAAATGTGGCCCACTTTACCTAACACATTAAAGTAAATTGGGCCAGTAGCTAAAAGTGCTTTTACATTCAAATGAAACTTAGGTGTAAGTTCAATAGGAAGATCTGAAATCATTCATCTGCCTGATATCCTGGGTGTTCAGATTACCAATATATTCTTTAAACATCACGTCTGCTTTTCCGCACTAAAAATCTGAATACTGACATCATTAATATTATTAACTCAGTCCAGTCATTCTCTTGCCCACCTTCTGAAAGCCAATCAGTCTCTATACTGTGTACTTTACCCCTAGTCTAATTAACAGATAGCTTATTAATCAAATTCTGCACATCAGTAAATCATGCTCAGTTCAGCCAAATGATCTCTCCTTGTTGGCATTTGATTTAGTTGAATCATGACTTATGTATGCTCCTTTTTTTTTTCTCACTGACAAATAAGGTATCATATGTCAGGCCACTTGCCAAGCAGTTTTCTCAGGCAGTCTCAAAAGGAGGCATTTCCTTGTCCATCTTAGTAACCTCAGACCAATAAAATCAAATGCTAAATGTCAACAAGTATTGTGGCAACAGTTTGCAATGGTTTACAGCCATTGCTGTTAACATTTAAAGAGTTGAGACGTTCAAACCTTAAATGGCCTGTTTTACCAATGGCACAGTGTACCTGAGTCCATCTTATATTTGGTCATAAATGTGCTGGAAGTCTGCCACAGCATTTTTTAAATAAAGGCATCAGGAAGGAGGGTGATGGTGACTCCTGACTCACTTGAATGCAACCAAAAAGGTGACAGATTGCTAGCTTGCCCCACACCAATTAGGGTCCATGAAAAATATATGAATTTCACTTATTACTCCACTATACCCAAAAAACGTCTGGAGTCTGAACTAATAAAGTCATCTACAGGCAACAAAAAGAGGTACACTGTAACAATAGTCAGTAAAACACCTGCCAATTATTCACTCGGTCAGACTCCTTGAAGGTGTCTAGGAACTAAAGACTGCAAAACCTAATTTTCTATAGTACTTAGATTAAAATGATCACAAAATTTACTCACAACACCTTCATAGCCTTTGACACTGGATTATAGCAAGCAGTTGATAGGAGCTCAAGGTACTATTTCAGTTCTTCACAACTAGAATAGGTTCCATGCTCATCATGTTACATGGCACAACAATGAAGTAAATATCAGTAATAGAAGAAGTGTTTAGCTCTCTGTGTATTACTTTCCTTACCACCGAATAGAGTTTCAGTAACCTCATACTTAAGGAGCAAGAAATCTTCAGATAGAATACACTTTGCAAACTCTTTATGCACACAGTGATTGACAGAGTTTAGAAGGAAACTCAAATGTTCGTTCCACATTTTCATGACATCTCTCCCACAACAACCACATGCTGAGTTGGCAGAGTGGGCTTACTACTACTAGCTCAGACATAACTTTAAAGGACCGCCATGTGTCTTGGTAGAGGAATTGTGCTAGTGTGTACTCTGCTCTTCACAGCAACAAAGTTACCTAGAAATACACTTAAGGTTGGGTGTTTGAACCACAGACTGTATATTAAACAAGGCAGCCACTGGTTGCTATAGGGAAAAATGAATATTTCCCGACTAGCTGCTAGTGGACAGTCACTGTTGACCTGATTGCTAAAGCCCCAGTCAGCCCCAGCCCAGAGAACATTAAGTGACCCCCTGGTAACTATTGGGTACTAGGAAAACCTGTATTCCCTGACCAGTTGCTTGCTGTCACTGAGTGACATGTGGTTCTCTACTGAAAATCTCCCTGCAGTGTCTTTGATTGCAAGGAGAACGTCACGGTCAGCCATAGTTTGAATGGAAGATGCAAACTTGGCTGTGAAACTATGTGTGATGACAACTGGAGAATGTTCACCTAAAGTATAAGTTGTGCGTTTGATACGTGCTAGTTTCTGTTGCATGAGGCACAACTTTTGGCAGTTGGTCTCAATTTCTAATTTGCACTTTTTCAAGTTTCACTAACGCTCAATAGTTACATAGTGAGTGTTTACAGACAAGTCGCGATGATCTGCTAGTGTCCAAAGCAATCAGAAGGAGGTTTTTGATGTAGTATCTCCCTGTGACCAATTTTACCCAGTGACAACAGTTTCAAGCAATCACTCGGCTAAGGTTCAGGGAATACCCATTTTCCCTTAGCCACAGTTGCCAGTTGTTATGCCGATCACTTTTATTGGTTCCACTTGCTACTGGGATACTGGGAACTGGTTCTCTGCAAGAACAGGTTCTCGATTCCCATCACAAGTGGTCACCACTGTTGGGTGTAATCAGTGACACTGTTTGTACTGTTTATAAGGATGGGGAAACCTGCCACTTGGATGAGTGACAAAACATTTCTCCCACTGAAAACGCTACGTCCAGATTAACAGAATCAACTTTTTGGGATTTACTTACCTGGATGATTGAGCATCCGTCAACATCATTTTGCACCTGTTTACAATTTTTGAACATATTGGGAATTTTGGGGACCAGCTTCAAATTGCTATTTGAAGAACTGCACATTTCTGGCAGGGTCTTTCTCAGCTTCATTTGTCAGTCCCAGCAGTAGCTGCTTGCTTTGGACAAAGCCTAGTGGTAGTTTCACATTTAGATATGAGAATGACATTGATCTTGTCATCGGACTCGACAGCTATATCGTAAAGTACACCATTAACAGTTGAGAGAATTGCAAAGCAAAGTTAAAAAGTAAGAAAAAAAAATCCGTCAGCCAGCAGAAACTTAACAACAACTTACCCTGAAGTTGTTGCTTAAAATTTTACTCAAAACTATTTACAATTTGTTTGCATGTCAACAGATCCATTGTTATTAGAACAGATTATGGGCTCCATTGATGAGGAACGATCATGTAATTTTTAAAAGAAACAATAGATGGATGGATAGATAAGCCAGCATTAAGAGAAAAAAAGGGAAAATTGTGAAATCACGCCTTGGAAAGAAAATCTTTGGTTGCTCCGGGAAAAGCTATCAATAATATTGAAAATTGCAGACAAAAAGGCATTCATTGCTTTTAAGAAACTGTGCAAACAGACACGCTGTAGTGTGGTCATTTAATTAACAGTTTTATAGCCTAACCACTGCTTTTAATTTCATATAAAACCTCAACACAATCGTGCTGAAGTCTTTCTAAGTATGGTATTTTTTGTGTTCGGGCAAAATGTGTTTACTCATTACAGATAACCCAGTTCAATCTGATTTGATATTCTTACTCTCAGAACACATATATGTTCCTACTCCATCCTCCACGTTGTAGTTTTAATTCCTTTGCTTCAAAAGCAAACACACACACACGAGCGTGCTTTTGTTGCTTTGTGCTGGAGAACTTTCCTTTGACTTTGTCTTAATCCTAAGTTTAAAAATGAGAAAATTTCCTGTGTGACGCTACAAGCACATCTGCAGCCTTTGCAAACACAGAGATAATGAGGGCGCAAAAGAATAGAAAAATTAAAAAGAACGAAAAGTTAGTTTGTGAGAGGAGATTCCTCCCAGGCAGTTGAGGCTGGTGTGTGTATATATAGCAGAGCAGCCTTGCTTGTCTAAGGGGGTGTGCATGCTGATGGCCATCGATTGAAACAGAAGGTGTTGTCTGGCACTTCGGGCCATTCACACAGACTTCTGGCTTTGAGAGCAGTTATATTAACAACTTTGCCAGTTTGTAATTAATATGAATCTGCTGTTAGAGTTTGATGCACCCTGCTTCACTGTGCTTGTTTTGTAAGTCGTGATGCTTCTTTGCCATGTCTTCATGTATGTTTACCAGGAGTAATATATACATCTGTTTAAAGTTAAGGATCACTATGAAGGATCATAAAAGAACAGAAATGAACAGCATTTGAATCAATTTGTTGAATAATAGAAAATTATTCTACAGCTAAAAATATTTTTGATAGTTTGGCAAAACTGCTGAATATCTGTCAGTTCGACCTTCATAAATGTGAGCAATTCTCTCACGTCATTATAAAATCCTAAATCATTTTGGGACCAAGACTATAATGATCTGGTATTTTAACATAAAGAAAATAATGAATGAATCAGTCAAAGAAATAGGCCATAATTAGGCCATAATAACAAAATACAGAGCCACAAACAGAAATACTTACTATTTCTTTTTTGTGTTGTTCCTAAAGTGACAGTATGTACAGTATCGCCGCTAGATTTCAGCAGAATGCCGATTGCAGTCATTGAGTTCCCCTCCCAATTCAAGTGCATAATCCTAGCAAACGTGGCTTTTGTAGGACAAACAATCTGTAGTGAGTGTAGGCTGTCAGTCTGCTGTTTATCTCAGCTGCCAATATGTGTTCACCTCTATTTATTCTGGAGGAGGGTGTAAAACTTAGTCAAAGGAGTCTGGAGTTGGTGAGTCAGTGAAGCTCACCTCTATCCAATGACAGTGATACTGAGGTAAGGTTTCTGTCTATGAGAGCTGCTGTTTTTGCTGCTGTTAGCTTCTGTTAGCAGCTGTTAGTTACTGTTAGTCGGTGTTAGTAAAACTCCCTTTCAAGTGGATCTTACATAGCGAATAAAATCTCATATGATGTGAGAATGCAAATGTAATGATCCTTCATATTTTCAGTCTACTTGCAGATATTGATTAAAATTAGCCTCTATGGCAAAAAAATGACTTCAAGCCATATACATAACATGTGATTAGGTGTAACTGCAATGTCCGTTTTGGCAACTGTTTACAAGACGGTGGGTCAACATGTACAATCTGATATCCTTGTGCTGGTGTTGTCCCTATATCATCATAATAATGCTGGTCCAGGATCAACATCCCAACTGACTAGTGACGTCTGAGCATTCAGTTAGCATTAGCCAAGAAATTAGCTAATGCCTTTAAAAACCATCACTAGCAAACAACATCAGTAATCTATATTTTCAGCAAATCTAACTTGATAATTTATATTAATTTATATAAATTAAGAACTTAAAGGCTTGAAATGCTCCCCCCACACACAATGGAATAACAACAACATGAAAAATGATAATGATGATGTAGTAACAACACCAACACCAGGGCAACATGGCAGATTTGACAAACCAGGACGTGCTTCTATGTGTTTTTAATAGATTAAACCTAAGTTTATAAGAATGCATCAATTTGATGGAAGACATAATTAAACAGTGTCCTTTTTTCTTATTAAATAACCGTAAAAAAATGACTGACTGTACCTTTAACTCGCCATACTCTCCTCCATGGGCATGTCTCACTTTGCAGTCCCAGGGAATTTTAAGGAAACTGGCATATACTTTTTGCTGAAATCATTTGATCTCATATCAGGGAATGTGTGGCGGTCAAATGGTGCAAATTATTACCTCTGCTAAGTCTACTTTATAGTTTGTGTGCCCAATGTGGTATTACTTCTCCTACTCATACCCTTCTCTCTCTGCTCACTCCTCTACAATCACGCACCAAAGACAGAACTTGTGAACTCGTGTTCACAACCTGAAAAGTTTCTAAGTCTTGTAACAACTTTAACCCTTCCCCATTGGCAAAACTAATCCTGTGAAGAAAATGATCATCAAAGCCAGACAAATTTACACCTTAGCCAAGTATCATGAGTCTTGCAATTTCACACAGACCCAGTTTTCCTCCACAGCAACACCAGGAAAACAGCCAAGTTTGCCACTTTCCAGATGGAGGCTACGCTTTTGAATAATGACTAGCTCTAAAAGTTGCATTTGAATCTCTGTGCTACAGTGTTTACAAAAGTGCTGATCCCTACACCGGTGCTGAAGTCACAATACGCACAGTAAACTTTCTCACACATCAATCTCAAGAACACATTTACGTCTCATTTGAATATGGATTTATGTAAGGAGAAACTATTTTCACATCAGTTCGTGTTAAAATTACCAGAACTATTTCTTCTCTCACATTTTTTTTTAGGTATTTGAATATTTCTCACTTCTCCAAGCATTCTGCTGTCAGGTGTGTACATGCACTGCACAAATACTGTAGGTGGACAGCAGAAAAATGCACACTGAGCTTGTGTACAGAGCTCGAAGATGAGCTTCTTTCCCTTCATTTCTATCAAGGCAATTCTCCTCTTCCAGTCACTGCTCATCTCACACACACACACACACACACACACACACACACACACACACACACACACACACACACACACACACACAGAGAGAGAGAGAGACACACACAGAGACACACTCAGTGCACATCTTTGTAGCGGCTCCTTCCTCAAATAGAAAATGTGCACTAAAACATGACAGCACTGGCGGCTAGTCTCCGAGAGCAGCCCCACTCTCTCTGGCCTAGATTCTTTCAAATCCGCTCTGGAAGTGCCTGCGTCCTCAGCTGCACTGCCAGCCCGCCAGAGAGTGAGTGAGCAAGCCATCTGGCTGCACAGCACATCAAATCCCAATCTGTGTTAATTTGAGTGTTATGGGCCATTGTTTATTTTTGAAAAAAAAAAGAAAAGAAAGAGAGA
The DNA here is from genome assembly GCF_057382185.1 of Mchenga conophoros. NCBI lineage: Eukaryota > Metazoa > Chordata > Actinopteri > Cichliformes > Cichlidae > Mchenga > Mchenga conophoros. The sequence goes on from NC_140531.1 coordinate 17,503,029, forward strand.
GAGAAAAAGCTCACTCGCAGGATTAATAACCCTTTTGTAGTTAATTGAGTGCTTTCCCCAAAGTTTTTGCACCATGCCAGACACGCTGCAGGTCGCTGCTGAAAATTAGATGCGTCTAACCTGGCGACATAAAGATTTCATATAGCTACGAGACAATAATACCTCGTAGATTGTGCACAAATGAAGCTAATTCATAAATGGAGCATTTTTATAAATAAAAAACGACACTATCTAGGCCAGTAATCACGCTGAGCAGATAAAAGTAATTTTGCATTTGTTTCTACCACCTGGTGAAAACATTTGGACTCCCATAGGCGCTCCTTGATGTTTATTGTTTTTTTATTCAGATCCCAAATAACAGTCACCAGCAGCTACTCTTCCACAGGTTTTTTTCGTCTTCTTTTCAAATCCCTGTGCATTAAAATGCTTTGATAAACACATTGCATTTCCATGTTGAAGACCAGATAGACAGATAATTTTCTTGAGGAGTCCGTGGCTTGTAAGTGCAACACAGCTACTCGCTAAACAAGTAGTTGAAGCCATGTCTTTTTCTTTGTCCCCCCCTCCCCGCCCCCCTCACTTCCTCTCCCTCTCTCTTTCGCTTTTTTATCTCACTCTCTCTCTCTCACACACACACCCTCTCTCTCTCACACACACACACACACACACACACTCACATGCCACCCACCCTGACACATGGTGTGTTATGCAATGGGTGATGCCTAATTACCACTGACATCGCGGAGACTGTTCACTGCGAAATTAATCATGACACAGGCGTCAGCTTTTGATATTTTTTTTTTCTTCGCCAAGTGCTCCGAGTTCGTACCAGCCGATGTAATTAATAAACCAAATGCACACAAATACTGATTAGACACTGATGTCTTAATAATAACGAGGCGCCTTAAAAACTAATGTCAGGTGAGAGATGAGGAGAACAGTGAGTGCGGAGAGACAGAGAAATTGGAACTAATTATTTTCTAACTACTAGGATGAGGTTGTTTTCACTTTGAGGGGCTGTGGGCACGGAGAGGGAAATAATATAAGAGTTCATGTGTAACAAGGGTGCACGAGTGTGTCTCCACACAAATTCCAAACAGCTGTGAGCCCACAGTAGCTCATAGAAGGCTAGAGAGCTATTTATAAATGCAGCATTGTACTGGAAAGAGTTTACAGTATATTCAGCCATGCATAACATAAACAGTTGCTTTTCAGTTAGCAGAAAAAACTCGCTGTTACTTTATTATTACAAATAGATGAACTGAGACTCCAGAAACGCAGCCCACCCATATCTGGCATAATTAATGTGACATGCAGCTCATCAGAGCACAAACCTCTCTACGAGAGCCGGTTGCTCATTTCAAGAGGTTTTTGCTGCCTCGGTGGCAAATGATTACAAGCCAAGCAGTTTGGGACGAGACGCAGGCTAATTGATTTGACATCTCACTTTTTTGTTGTTTACCTCTCATACAGACGTCCTTTTTTTTTCCCTTTATTTTTTTTTTTTCATTTGTGTGGCTGCGATTAGCTTTGATCTTCCACTGGCTTCAAAGTGTAATGTCTCGGAGTTGTTCATTTGGAAAACACAAAGAAAACTTGTTTCCCATTTGAGACACGACTAAAGAGAACAGTGCACGGCTTTTGCTTCAGGTCTGTCTGATGTATCTTGTGTTTTTCCAGCAAAGTGCACCATTAAGCTATTTTAGACCATTTCAACTTTAAATCTTTGCTTCAGCTATTCTCCAAAGCCTCAGCTCCCGTCCGCTCTCAAGCTCAGGTGCGTCACTGAGTGCACCTGGAAGAACAGACTTTGGACCTTAGAGTCCTGAGAGGTATTCTCAGAACTTATTTTCCTTTTTTATTTAACATTTATCCTTTGTATTTTTTCTCAGTGCATTTTTATATTGTTGTCTGTGATAGCAGAGAAAGTAAGACTAGGGTAAAAAAAAAAAAAGTAAAACAGAAAAAGCCATCACCCTGACTTAAACAAATGTAGGTTGGAGTTATATGGTCAGTGACACGAACCACATAGGTCGGGATGCCCGTTTTCTTTTGATTGATTTATTATAATCAATTTTTTCCTGTCTATACATGACATACACATATCATGGGCATAGCATGGAAACTTTGGGCTTTTTTAATGATTTCTTTGAGCTGTTCAACTTCCAGTGTGGAATGGCCCCGCCCCTCCCTGAGCCTGGTTCTGCTGGAGGTTTCTTCCTGTTAAAAGGGAGTTTTTCTTCCCACTGTCACCAAAGTGCTTGCTGATAGGGGGTCATATGATTGCTGAGTTTTTCTCTGTATGTGTTACTGCAGGGTCTACCTTACAAAATAAAGTGCCTTGAGGTGGCTGATGGTTTGATTGCATTTTGAAAATAAAACTGAATTGAATTGTACAACATACATACATTTAACAACTTTAACTAACAAGGTGCACAAATCTGAATTTGTTTTAGATTTTCTCTAATCTGCAAAGGGTCAACCCTTTTGTGTGCTAAAGGCTCTACAATGGCTTTTAACTTGACAATGACAAGTTCTATTAATTTCCCATTAGTGATCATGAACCACTATAGCTGGTAGTTTCTCTTTGCCAGCATAAAAATGTATTTATTTGACAACACTCTTTGGATTGACCAACACATGAACAATGAGAAATGACAAGGAAATCAATGAAAATCTAAGAAGGAAAATTGTTTGCCAAAGTCTGGTCTGTAATTGTCACCCTGAGATGAAAGGGAAATTGGTTAGGATGTTCAGGAGCAACCCACCAAGGCTCAAGCCTACAGGAACACCAGAATTACTGTCCCTTTTTGATAAGTGACGAATCAAGAGCTAACCAGCTGACACTTGTACATGGTTGGGTGTTCCAGCAGGACAATGAGCCCAAGCTTACATAAAAACTGGTTTTGGAATGGATAAAGCAGGCTAACATTAATATCTCAACTTCACCCATGTTGAAAATTTGTGGACTACCAACAAATTTAAATGAACTCTACAGATTCTGCCAAGCAGAGTGAGTGTTCAGAGATTTAGTGTGAATTATGCAAAAGCATGCTGAAGCAAGTTTTAAATCACCATGGACTTAGAGGATAGTGACCAGGAAAGAAGCCCACATGCCGAGCCAAATACCTTCTTGAGAAAAGTTTCATGGTCAGACAAAGTCTGAGCTATTTTGCCACATTGAGAGGTGTGTTTGAAGGAGGCTTTCAAGCCCAAGAACACAACCAGCTGTGAAGTATGGTGGTGTTAGCATCATGCTCTCGGGTTGTTTCGCTGGCAGTGGTATGGATACATTTCACAAAACAAATGGAATAATGAAGAAAGAGGACTTTACCTCAAATTAAGCTAGGTGTTGAAACTTTGATGCATTTGGTTGTTCCAACACGACAATGATACCAAACAAAAATCAGAACTGGTTTTGGAAATGGATAAAGCAGGTTAACATTAAGCTGCTGCAACTGTCCTGGTGAACGTGCATGTGGAGATCCAAATATGATGAGTCAAGTCAAGTGACTTTATTGTCTTTTCAACCATGTACAGTGGTGAAACGAGACAGTGTTCCTCCAAGACCATGGGGCAACGTATAACAGACAATCAACATAGGACAACATAAAGTGCATTACAATCACTTCTGATTGTGGTTGCTCGAGTCTACCTGTATCTGAGGAAAAGAACAACACAGAACGCACAGGGGAAAAAATAGCAGGGGAAAGAAGTTTGTAAATAGGCCAGAACATGTTTGCACAAAGTATCAGCACAGAGCCATATGTGCGAACACATGCGCACACAAACAGAAAAACATATGACAGTCACAAGAGACCTGCCGTTAACATACAGCACTGTTGTTTCCATATGCAAAGGCCAGATTCTTAGATCAAAGTTTTTAAGCGAGATCCGCTTTAATTCACTGTGTAGATTTGTTTAGAAATGTGTTTTATCCTCTGGTGAAACTACAGGCATCTAGGGACGTGTGTGTCGTACGTGACAGACAGAGTAGCAGAAGGTAACCTTTACAAATGACACACAAACAGCTAGACAGTGTATCAGAGTAAAGGTGGCTCCTCTAATCCTCTCTCCTCCTGTTGTCTGGTTTCTTTTGTCTACTGTATCACTACATTACATCCCAGGCAGAGTGACACACTGAACTCGACCATTTCTTTGGCTACTGTTCTGATGTTCTGTTTGCTTCAGGGCTTTACCCGCCTCACTCCTTCCACTCAAGACAGCAGCAAAGAAAGAACCACTACAGTAGTGACTGTGTGTTAGCACTGTGATAAGTGTGTTGACACTTTGCTTTAGGTAATTCAATCTATATCTTTATACAAATGGCACTGCATACACAGTAAATTGCTTATAATAATATATCTACAGTGGGTATTAAGATGATTTTCATAATCAACCTATCTCAGGACAAAACCACCTGTGTTGTATCATTATGTTGTATCAGTAGCAGAACATTTATATTTTCCATATCTGCTAAAACAAATAATACAGCAAAAACACAAATTGCCATAAACAACTGGAGTGCTGTGTGTTCAGATTCTGTGTACGCATGCAATAATTGAAAAAGTCTAATTATTTATCCCACCACTACTCACTGGATTTTTTTCTGGTCACATCTCTGTGCAATTTTTCAATTCAATTCAATTCAATTTTATTTATATAGCGCCAAATCACAACAAAAGTCACCTCAAGGTGCTTCATAGATACAGAGAAAAACCCAACAATCATATGACCCCCTATGAGCAAGCACTTTGGCGACAGTGGGAAGGAAAAACTCCCTTTTAACAGGAAGAAACCTCCGGCAGAACCAGGCTCAGGGAGGGGCGGCCATCTGCTGCGACCGGTTGGGGTGAGAGAAGGAAGACAGGATAAAGACATGCTGTGGAAGAGAGACAGAGGTTAATAACAGATATGATTCAATGCAGAGAGGTCTGTTAATACATAGTGAGTGAGAAAGGTGGCTGGAAAGGAAAAACTCAATGCATCATGGGAATCCCCCAGCAGCCTACGTCTATTGCAGCACAACTAAGGGAGGATTCAGGGTCACCTGGTCCAGCCCTAACTATATGCTTTAGCAGAAAGGAAAGTTTTAAGCTTAATCTTAAAAGTAGAGATAGTGTCTGTCTCCCGAATCCAAACTGGAAGCTGGTTCCACAGAAGAGGGGCCTGAAAACTGAAGCCTCTCCCTCCCATTCTACTTTTAAATACTCTAGGAACAACAAGTAGGCCTGCAGAGCGAGAGTGAAGTGCTCTAATAAGGTGATATGGTACTAGATTAGATTAGATTAGATAGAACTTTATTAATCCCTCGGGTGGGTTCCTCTGGGAAATTCGATAAGGTCATTAAGATAAGATGGGGCCTGATTATTTAAGACCTTGTATGTGAGGAGCAGGATTTTGAATTCAATTCTGGATTTAACAGGAAGCCAATGAAGGGAAGCCAAAACAGGAGAAATATGCTCTCTCTTTCTAGTCCCTGTCAGGACTCTTGCTGCAGCATTTTGGATTAGCTGAAGGCTTTTCAGCGAGTTTTTTGGACATCCTGATAATAATGAATTACAGTAGTCCAGCCTGGAAGTAATAAATGCATGAACTAGTTTTGAACTAGACTGAAACTCTTCAAATAAACCATTCCTCTGCAGATGATCAGTTAGCTGTTCGACAACTACTCTTTCAAGGATTTTTGATATGAAAGGAAGGTTGGAGATTGGCCTATAATTAGCTAAGACTGCTGGGTCTAGAGATGGCTTTTTGAGTAAAGGTTTAACTACAGCCAGCTTGAAGGCCTGTGGTACATAGCCGATTATTAGAGATGAGTTGACAATATTTAAGATTGAAGCATTAATTAATGGCAGGACTTCTTTGAGCAGTTTTGTAGGAATGGGGTCTAAAAGACACGTTGATGGTTTGGAGGAAGTAATTATTGAAGTTAACTCAGAAAGATCAATTGAAGAAAAAGAGTCTAACTTAACATCAATGGTACTAAGAGTAGCTGTAGATAATATTACATCTGTGGGATGATTATTGGTAATTTTTTCTCTAATGATAAAAATTTTATTTGTGAAGAAGTTCATGAAGTCATTACTAGTTAACGTTAAAGGGATTATTGGCTCAAAAGAGCTCTGACTTTTTGTCAGCCTGGCTACAGTGCTGAAGAGAAACCTGGGGTTGTTCTTATTTTCTTCAAGAAGTCAGGTACTTCTGATTTGAGACCTTAGTTTTCACAGGACCTACAGTATTCAGAGTCGTACGTAGTGAGGAGGTAAAATTATTAACAAGATAATCGACCTCTGTTTGAGTAGCGTTCAGATAGCTGCTCTGCTCTATGTTGGTACAGGGCATTGAAGATGATAACAGTGGGTGGATTATATTCTTAAACTTAGTTACAGCGCTTTCAGAAAGACATCTACTTTGATAAAGTCTACTCTCCACCGCTGTGTAATCAATTATTGTAAATGTAAATGTTATCAGGAAATGATCAGACAGGAGAGGGTTTTCAGGAAACACTGTTAAATGTTCAGTTTCTATGCCATATGTTAAAACAAGATCTAGAGTGTGATTAAAGTGGTGGGTGGGTTCTTTTACATTTTGAGAGAAGCCAATTGAGTCTAATAACAGATTAAATGCCATGTTGAGGCTGTCATTTTTAGCATCTACATGGATGTTAAAATCACCCACCATAATTATTTTATCTGAGCTGAGAACTAAATCAGATAAAAAGTCTGAGAAATCAGAGAGAAACTCTGTGTAAGGCCTAGGTGGACAATAGATGATAACAAGTAAGACTGGTTTCTGAGTTTTACAGCTGAGGTGGACAAGGCTAAGCATCAGGTTTTCAAATGAATTAAAAGTCTGTCTTGGTCTTTCGTTAATTAATAGGCTGGTGTGAAAAATTGCTGCCACACCGCCCCCTCAGCCTTTTTCCATTTAAAAGCGCAAGTATACACTGAGGAAGTTATACACCCTTAATATCTGCACACCCTCTACAGACAAAATAACAGTCGGTATAATACGAGGGCCAGCGACACTTCGCCAATCAACGCCGACTCTGCATTCACCAATGAGCTGAACCAGTTCTACGCCCGTTTCGAGGTTAGCCAGGCGGCTAATGCTAACTACCGCCTGACTACCGAGGACAGTGACATCATCAGCGAGAGACCGGTGATCAGCATCATGGAGCATGACGTCCGAGCGGCATTGAGGAGAGTGAACACAAGGAAAGCGGCTGGGCCAGATGGCATCACCGGCCGTCTGCTGCGCTGCTGTGCTGACCAGCTAGCAGGTGTGTTCACTTCCATCTTCAACGAGTCCCTGGCGAAGTCTGTGGTCCCCACATGCTTCAAAAGATCCACCGTCATCCCTGTGCCCAAGAACAGCAAACCCTCATCCCTGAACGATTACTGGCCAGTTGCACTGACCTCAGTAGTAATGAAGGTGTTCGAGAGGCTGCTGAAGAACATCACCTCCTCCTCTATCCCAGACATCAGAGATCTGCTCCAGCTCGCCTACCAACCCAACAGATCCACAGAGGACGCCATCGGCCACATCCTGCACACCACCCTCAGCCACGTGGACAAGAAACAGGGTAACTATGTGAGATTGCTGTTTGTTGATTACAGTTCAGCAGTTCGGCTCCAACACCATTGTGAAGTTTGCTGATGACACAGTGGTGTTGGGCGGCTTCTCCAACAACGATCTGGTGAATCTGGCATCATGGTGCCAGGACAACCATCTCCAGCTGAACATTGGCAAGACCAAGGAGCTGGTGGTGGACTTCAGAAGGAGTCAGCACAGAGACTACAAGCCCATTATCATCAATGGAGCTCCAGTGGAGAGGGTGCAGTCCTTCGAGTATCTCGGTGTCCACATCTCCTCAGACCTGACATGGTCTGCCCACATTCAGGTCCAGACCAAAAAGGCTAGGCAGCACCTGTACCAGCTACGACAACTGAGGAAGTTCAGGGTCTCTCCAGAGATCCTCAGGATTTTCTATATGTGGAGAGCATCCTCACACAGAACATCACATCCTGTTTTGGGAACAGCTGTGTTAAGGACCCCCCCCCCCCCCCCCCCCCCCCACACACACACACACACTCACACCCACCCTCTCACATCATCCATAAGTGACTGAGACAGGACTCTCTTCTAGACACTCTAAACCCACCGGCTCAAATTCCTTTAATTTAAAATTCATATTGTGTATTTTGTAAAATAGTCAGATTGTCTATTGTTATTTAATTCACTTAATGTACAGAATTCACCTGCTTGCTGCATACATGCTACTGCTGCACATTCACCTAATGTATATATTATATATAATGTCGTCCACCCCCCTTTGCACAAGTCGTGGAGCGTGTCAGGTTACATTTCACTGTGTGTTATACTTGCATAACTATGCATGTGACGAATAAAGAACCTTGAACCTTGAATTTGGAAAGGTTTAGAAAGGATCATTGTTTGGGTTGAACAGAAAAGATCATTTTGCAACATTATTCACAACCACTCCAGAAAGTATATCTTGTTGTTAAGATACCAAGCTCTGACATGTTAACAACAACTGCCTCTGGTGCTGTTGGTCAACAGGGTGCCAGGGAAACTGTGCTAGTGCTGGCAAAGGAAGAGAAAGGGGGGTGAAGGTGTGTTTGAGGACAGTGAGAGAGAGAAGAAAAGGTGGAGGTGTGGTGGTGAGAGGAGGGGCTTTAAATGTGGGGACTCTGAGTTGTAAAGAGAGAGAGCTGACTGATATGATGGAGCCAAGGATGGTTGATATGTTGTGTGTGCCAGGTGGAAGAGAAGTAAGTCCACAAGCATCAGAGGTGGATTCCAGCCCATAAAGTTGGTCAAGATAGGGCTGCGCAATATGACCAAAATCTCATATCCCGATGAGGCATTTCTCATCCCGATAGCTATATATATCACAAAATAGTGCATTTTCTGTAAATTCTTTGAATCTCGGGCAACTTGACTTATGTGAAGTGTTTTCAGCTGGGCGTTGTGTACCTGGAGTGGAGTGTTTTGACCGATGCAGGAAACTATATATTTTCATATACAAGTTGTAACGGCTGCCATTTTCTTTGTAGTATTTGGTGTGGGGAAAAGCCTGTACTAATGTTTGAGTCTAAGGTTTATTTTGAGCTCTTGACAGCTTCTCATCTGTAAACTCTCTCCATAGTCTTTCACGTGATTCTTGTGTAGGTGGTTGAAGAGGTTTGCCGTGTTTGAGTCTTGTGCCATAATTTGCATAGTACAGTTTTCTGGTCCGCGTCAGACTTTTCATAACTAAACCATGTCCATGCTACAGAGGTAGCCCCTTGTTTAGGAATAAGGGCCTCAGTTTGTTTTGACTGGTCCTTCTGTTTGGAGCTACCTGGTTCTGCCTCATCTTCACTGGCCATGCTGGTATCCTCTGTGCCTCCATCCACATGGTGACCATCCAAACGATGAAACAATGTTGCTGTAAATTGGGTATTTTGTGACACCATGAAACAAACGATAGCGCATAATATGAAACAATAGATTTTGTAATTTCATCTTCTGATATATTTTGTCATATCGCACAGCCTTAGGTCAATATGACCTGATGAAGTAGAAAGAAAGCTGATTTAAGTGACTTTAAATGTGACATGTTTTTTTATGCCAGACAGTCTGGTCTGTACAATTCAGAAACTGCTGCTCTGCTGGAATTTTCCCACACAATCATGGATTTTTTTCAGCAATGGTCTGAAAAAGAGAAAATATCCAGCGAGCGCAGCAGTGAGAATGCCTTGTTGATGCCAGACAATGGCCAGACTGCTTTAAGCTGATAGCTTCGACAATAGAAGTCTTGATCTCTGATCAGTCTTATTTAGATAGCAGGGTTAAAATATGGCAGACATGGGGTCCCTTCAGGGCTGGACTGGGACAAAAAATCGGCCCGGGCATTTTGACTGGTGACCGGCCCACCATGGTATTATAGGAAAAACCATAAATCCTTTGAATGAAAACAAACGCTGTTGTGACAGTGATGTACACTATCTTGTTGGTATATATGTATCAGTCTGATAAACTTAAACCTACACCATCCTCCCTATTCTGGTATTCTAAACAGTACCCGAAAGTAGACTGCTTGGTCGAGTTAACCTCCTGAACCATCTACAACACATGGTGAAAACCTGAAATTAAGACAGAGAAGACTAGAGGTGAGACATGATCATTACTGATTACCGATGACAGATTTAGATATATTTTCATAAACCATTCATTTGCCACATTAATAAACACCATGGCAGGGCAAAATATTTTTTCTAACATGGCAACCTTTAATAAGTAAAAGGAGACAGGAAGATAGGTGAGAAAGAATAAAACTTAATTGACTTTTTGATGGCATTTTACACACAGTACTGGTACAGTATCTAGAAAATGTGGGAAAATACTGGCATCATATACAGTACTTAGCTACTTCTGAAGAAATTAAAATGGGACCCTAAAAAAATTACTATGTACAATAATGGATTTCTATACATTTGACATCAGATGAAAACGTTTGTTGTAAGATTCAGATAATTATTTGTTAAAAGTGAGAAATTTTAAATGAGAATAAGAAAGTATTTCTTTGTGCCCCCCTCTCCCTGTTAATGCCCTACCTGCCCCCCTGGCAAAACTTTGCTAGACCCACCCCTGCACAGTTGCCAGCTGTCAGCTGACAGGAAAAGGATCCTGGTGTTATTTCTCAGAAACAGTTCATAACTTCTCTTCAACTGATTCATGTCACCTAAAAGGTAAACCTGTTTCTCCATCACCTGTTCAGCTCTGATGATTGAGTAAGGACATCTCCTGGTTTCATCTTCATGTTTCCCTCTCACCAGATATCCAAACCAATATCATGACCAGCAGCTTTTACAGCTGTGGCTCCAGCAAACATCAGCTGATGCTAGAAATTAATATTAAATAAATTCTAGCTGATCAAGCTTAAACGTGCTGCTGTTGTTTAGCGCAACATCCGCCGGTTTCCCCGTTCTGGCGCAAAGTGGACGATAAACAAACAAGAGAGAAAAGCCGATCATTGATCAGTTTCATGATTGAAGTAGAAACAGGAGAGGGAGGGGAGAGAATGAGAGAAGAGGCAGCTGTGCAGCAAAGACACAGAATAACTTCAGCTTTGTGTCTTTTTCATTGTAGCTGAAGTTCGGGACAAACTGTTCCTTTTCACCTCAATACCAAACGCACAATATTTTCTCTGAATACGAGACGATTCCGTTTTTTACAGGACGGTTGGAAATAACTAACCTTATAAATAAAATAAGATAAAACAAGTTCAACATCAATAATATCATAGCACCCGCCCAGCAGTATATAAACTCCGTCATGCTAGCTAGTACGCAGTACGAGTTATTGTAACTGACTGTAAAAAGTCAGCATAACGAAAACGAACTCCACCTAAACTTCGTTTATATCTGACCCAGATAGACTGCAAGTCATAACTTCTTACCTGAAGTTCAGTTCACCGCCTCGGGTCTCTGCTCCTCTTGCCTTTCCGTCATCCACCTGCCAGCGTGTTGCACCTGCTGGCCTCCACCACTTGCTAATGTTACTGAATCTGTGGAAGCTCCGCAATCCGGTTGTTCAGTCTGACGTCACTAGCCGTGTCTGGGCCTAAACTCCGCTGCAGGTCCATATATCAAACGATCACTATGGCAATACTGAGAGTTGAAAAACTGTCTAAAGTCTTTCATCTTTAATAAAATGATCAGCGTTCTGCTCTACCAGGTGTAACAATTGAGTTTAACATCCAGGCATCCATGAAAACGGAATTTATGACATTTAACGGAGTTAGAAGTTAGCAGGAAGTTAGCTCGCTAGCTTCTATCTAAATACATTAAAGCATGTCCTGACTAGGGTTGCCAACCGTCCCTTAAAATACGGAATCGTCCCGTATTTCGAAACAAAAGTACACGTCCCGTATTGAGCTAATAAGGGACGCACTTTGTCCCGTAATACAGTGAGAATCAAAAGTAGTCTATAACTTTTAATGGAATTAACGCTTTGTTTGAAAACATAATTCCCAGCCCCTCTCCTGCTTTGTGACCAATGAGCTGACAGCACACTTACGAGTATGACAATTCAGATTACCACTCATCTCATTGGTCGAGGAAAGGTCGCTTACGGAGAAAATACCGGAAGACAACAAATGACCACAACAAGAAGCATGGCCAACAGGGAAACAAACGCAGACACTGCGGTGCACGTCTCGGACGACAGTAAACCTAAAGCTGGGCAGACACTGTGCAATTTTTTTCAGTCACGTTATTCAGCTCCTGCTCAAACTGCACGATTGACTCGCAGTTGGTAGGTCACGATGCAGGTCTCACACTATACCGCCCGATGCTCTGATGCGACCTGAGTGCTCACACTGTGCCTCCATAAAATGAAGGTTATAACAGAAAATCTGTCGCGCTCTCTCTCTCCGTCTTACACTCACACAGACACACCACCACCATCAACTTTGCTAAATTGCTAATGAAAAACATTGATCAGGCAGCTGTGACTGAGCAGCAATGTAAATCCAACTATTTTCACGGTTGTTGTGGTCGTGATAATTTTGTGAGGCCACATCGAAAAGGCTCGGATGAGCTTTCCAAAGTTCTACAAGTTGTGCCTCCATCGCTTGTGTCCAGATCACAGGCTGCACAGCCGTGCTGCTCCATCTTTTACACCAACGTTTACGTGTTTGCGCGCGAGCAGTGTGAGCGGCTGTGGTGAGACCCTCACGAGCGATTGATGATCGGGAGCTGGTCGTGAGGTGTTAATCACTTCTCGTTACCCCACGTATACTACACGATGCACGATGAAGGCCAAAATCAGTCCGATCACTCAAAAAATCGGCTCAAAATGGGCCTAAAACTGCACAGTGTAAGCCCAGCATTAGAGCAGCAATGTTTGTTCCCCTCAGAGAAAGGGAAGAATGGGAAAAGGAAAACACCTGGCTGGAAAAAGTTAATATGGGCATGTGCAGTGAATATCAGCGCTATGTGGCCAGAAGTGTGATAATATAATTTATTTTGTGTAATAAACAACTGCAAGGATAGATGATTACAACAAATAGATGACTAATACATAAAAGTAATACATAGATGAATAATGATGATGAGTTAAGATGCGTAATCATGGGAACAAGCGGGTTTACAAACAGGAGCAGCTGATTAGCATTAGAAAAGCTGAAATAATATTTCAACTGAAGCCGATTGTACTAAATGCACTAAATGTGCACTGTTACAAGAATGTTTTTCTTTCTATTGTTTTCTATTATTTTAAGTTAAGCAGGACAGAGTTCTTTTAAAGAAAGATTTACTTATATTCTCAAAAGTTAAGCATGACAGGCTTCTGTTTAAGAAGGAGACCTGTTTTATCGTGTTAATGTTGTCATTTTGAGCTAAAAATAAATGGCTAAATGATCATTTGTTTCACATGTGTTCATATCACAAAGAATACACATCTACTTAAATCAAATTCAAGTCAAATGGTTAAAAAAATAATTTCACACACAAAAAAAGAGCTAGAAAATTCACCACACTGGGAAGGGTGAAGACAATTGGGTCGCCCGGCCCTGGCCACAAGGTGTCCCTTATTTATTTTTCAGGGAGTTGGCAACCCTAGTCCTGACTGCGGGGTTTTGGAAACAAATTAAAACGTACAGCTCTGTTATCACTTCCAACATAAATGAAGACAGAAAACTAAACAGCAGTGATGTTTGTAGGGTTACTGAAGTTTGGCTAGCTGGTATATAATGATGTGCTATGTGACCGCTAGCGACACAGCTATGTTAGCATAATACTTTTTTTCCACTTGATAAAAGTTAACGTGAGTGTTCTCGGTGGTCAGAAACAAATGTAATCGCATGGCAGGATGCTGTAAAAGGACCAAACCTCAGCCAGGAGAACACCTGAGATAATCCATCCACAATACGAGGTTAGTCATTCATATACTGCTGCATGGGCTGGGCTGTAGTTACATCCTAAGGTTTTAAAAACTGAGCTTAAATAAATGATTAGCGGTAATAAAAGCCGAGGGAGGTCAACAGTGATCACTGACTGTTTTAGGAGCTTTTTGAGATCAAATATAAGAAAATACATAACAAATTCAAATCAAATTCAATTTTTATTTGTCACACACACACAACCATACACAGTATGACATGGGGGTGAAATGCTTGTAGCTGTACAAGTTAAGTTTGCAGATGACACCACAGTGCTCGGACTTATATCCAACAATGATGAGACAAACTATAGGACAGAGGTGCAACAACTAGAGTCATGGTGCCACGACAATAACTTGGTCTTAAACACCAAAAAGACCAAGGAGATCATTGTAGATTTCCGGAAGAGGGGTCATAACAACCATCTGCCTCTCTTCATTGGCAGTGAGGCGGTGGAGAGGGTGAGCAGTTTTAAATTCTTGGGGGTAACTGTGACCGAGGACCTGTCCTGGGGCAACCATATCACCTCAGTTGTACGGAAGGCCCAACAGCGCCTCTACTACCTGAGGAGACTGCGGAGCGCACACATTCCCAGATCTCTGATGTTGAACTTCTACAACTGTGCCATCAGCAGCGTTCTGACGTATGGATTTCTAGTGTGGTTCCCCAGCTGCACCAAGGCCGATCAGCAAGCACTCCAGCGGGTGGTGAAAGAAGCTGACAGAATTATTGGAACAAGTCTGCCAGAGATCAGTAATATCTTCCCCACTCGCTGTCTGAGGAGGGTGCACAGTATCCTGCGGGACCAACATCACCCTGCGCGCCACCTTTTCCATCTGCTGCCCTCAGGGAGAAGGTACAGGTCTATACAGGTCAGAACATCCAGACTGGCCAACAGCCTGTATCCACAGGCTGTGAGGCTCCTGAACTCTCTGTCCCCCTCTCACGGACAATAACCATATCCAACTTCTTAATAGCAATGAACTGGTCTGCATTGGTGCATCATATCTTTATTCTCTTCCCCCTCCTGCCCCCCCCCCCTCTTTCTTAAATAGATAACTATCATATCTGATATCATATCTCACAGTACAATAATATTGAATGGGTTGCATTGTTGTATTTTGTCATGTTTCTCAGGTCTTTGTCTGAATTTCTACGAACATTATTGCTAAGGATTGTCTTATTGCATTGGAGTCACACTGGGTTAAATATGTACACTTGGGTTTTAAGGGGTATTTATTATTTTCTTCTTTTTTTTGGGTTGTATGGAAGCCCCAAACGCAATTTCATTGTTCTTGACAATGACAATAAATAAATAAATACTAAATACTAAATACTAAATACAATGCCCGACCATTAAATGACAGAAGAAAAGTTTTACAATATTTACAATTTACTACAAAAATTTACAAATTAACTTAGGAATTTACAGTAAAGAATGTGCAAATAGCAGAAGAGATTATAAAGATAAGGATTATAAATTATAGGAATTATAGGATTATAGGAAATGTGTGGTGGTGCGTGTGGTGACGTGTGTGAGAGTCCAGTCTTATAGTGACGTGTTTGGGAGAGTCCAGTCCTACACCTGGTTCAGGCCCCGAATAGACATTAAACATGTTAACAACACAAAAGCCATATTAAACGCAGACTACTTTAGGCCCGGAAGTAGGATTCGTCACGTCATCACTTAACGATAGCCGCCACCAAACAACTGAGTTATTTTTACACATCTCCCAGCATCTGGCCAATCCACCACCTTTCAGTGTTTATACGGTTACGGAGAAAAAAAAACAAAAAACAAAAAAAACATCGGCCCATAAAAACAAAAAATCAGCAGCCAGTCCAGCTATGGGTCCCTTAGTACCATCATCTCAGACTGGTTTCTTGAACATGACAAAGATTTTACTGAACCCCACAGTCACCAGATCTCAATCCAACAGAACAACTTTGAGATGTGGTGTAACAGGAGATTCTCATAATGTGCAGAAACAGTGTGATGCTATCATGCCAATATGAACCAAACGTTTCCAGAACTTTGTTGAATCTATCCCACGAAGAATTAAAGGCAGTTCTGAAAATGGGGTCCAAGCTGATACCTGATAGGTGTATTTTTTTTTTTAAAAGTCTGTGGTGAGTATATTTAAAGCTGATTAACAAACAAAAACTGCCAAATTCACAAGGTGTTACCGCATGCAAACCTTTATAGCTTAGCATCTTTTATTGCACATCTGCAAAACAATGTCATATTTTATATATATCTCCAATCTCCAATTAGAAAACGTGTCAAATTTATTGTGCAACAGAATCAAGTGATATTTCAACACCAAAGCATACTCGGATGTACACAATGCAATCTGGGCATTTGCTCTTAAAGCTCACTCTACCTTGGCATCTAAATGCTGCGAGAGGTGGGGGGGGAGGGGGAGTTGGGTGCGGTGGGAGGGGTGGGTGCAAGCAGGCACCAGGAATATGAATTCATAATGTACTTGACACAGTTTTGTTGAACAACACATTATTTAGTGATAATTTTCTGCATGTTAATAATCTGATCTGAAGTCAGGCTGTAGCCTATACGCTGTGTTCCCACTGAATATGTATTTCTGACCACACTGAGGGTAAACATGTTATTTAATCATCGCCGTGTTGTCTGTCATTATTGCTTAAGTAGGGTGAACAAACCCCAGGTGTTGTACACATAGTACGAGAGACTTTTCTGTAGGGAGGCTGGCTGAACATGCTCAGGATTTAAACGATACGTGCCGTCCGTGCAGTCTGCCAACTTAAGGTGAACTGTGATCTGTGTCAAAACGTGGAGCTGGAAGATAGCTTTATTTCTGCTGTGTTATAACAGACATATTAAGGTTTTGCATAACATGCAATTTACTCGTAATAGCATTCTATCTATCTATCTATCTATCTATCTATCTATCTATCTATCTATCTATCTATCTATCTATCTATCTATCTATCTATCTATCTATCTATCTATCTATCTTAGAATTAGTAAAATATGCCTTTATTTTAAATAAGTGTAAATTTTCACACCCATACAGTCATACTTGAATGATTCAGTATGTAATTATACCCTTGGGTGAATTAATTAATATCTTGCCAAGTTGGTTGTGTAACTCTTCAACTTTGCATTTATTCAAATGCTTGCAGTGCAGAGATATGATTTCTGTTAAATGAACTATTTCAGGAACTGGTCAACTTTGATTACCAGGTGAAAGTTAAATCTAATTAGCTGCCTCTAAATGTTTAACTACACACGGTAACTGTGAATAAAAGTATCAATCGTCTTTGAAAAGCATGAATCCCGATAAAGTTAGCAAATTAATTTTCGCATTTTTTTTCTCTCTCTTGCATTTACTCCATAAACTCTCTTTATTATTATGAAATGTAAAAGAGTTCATTCCCAATGTTAATTCACATTTATTAACATTTGCAGTAGCCCAAGGCTAATTTCTTTCACATCCTGCCTACACTGACCATGGCTGCAGAGTTCAGATACAAAAACATGCTAGTTCCCATAACAACCCCATTTAAAATTCAATGGTATGTATGCCTGTGTCTGACCTTCATAGGCTTATCATCCAACTGTGAGGTTATTCAGTCTGCGAGCCAGATACGACAGCATGTACTCCTCATCTTGAAATCTGCATCGGCCAAAGTAAAGAACGGATTTTTCATCCAATCATATTAGTTATAAGAAACTTACTATGGCAAGTAGACATGTCTAATGAACTGTGAGCTACTAGACAGTGCCTGACCGGTTTCTCCCGGCCTTATAGTCTGCTACCACACAAACACTGAGCTGCATCTGACTGGTTGATTGCCTCTCAAGGACTGTCTGCTTCAAACCAAACTAACACGGGGAGCTGTTTGCAAACTTTTTCATGTAATCCAGTAAAATGTGCTTCTTAAAAAACATCTAAAACAAGAGTCATGCAGCTGCTGAATATGTTTTCCTATTTGGAAAATCTTTTGATGATCAGAGGTACGGGTTAAGGGAAACACTCCTGTATACAGTCACCTACCCCTCAACTTTATGCAGATGAGAAGTGGTCAACTTTCTGCCCTGTTGCTACCACATGACATTGAACAAACAGACATAATACGCGGAAACATGACGGATGCTGTGAACACAATCATAATGACTGCACAGAGGCAAGAAATGAAGCTTAAGTGTTAAATGTTAAGTGAATAGTCACCCTTTAGTTTATAGTAATGAAAAGAAATTGCATTTCCCCTCACCTCAGCTTTATTTTTTATTGTTTTTAAGCTCACTTGAGGTCAAAAAACTGCATTGCTTTTGTTCAAACTGAGGAATCGTATTAGCAGTTAATGGTCAGCTGTTTTCAGTGGAAACGTTCTGTTAAATCTAATTAACAGCACGAGAAAACAGGTGGAGGAAAACCTGCAACTATCTGGTAAGCAGAGCTGCAGCTAAAGAGCCACGTATCTCCCTCAGGGCTTGGTGGAGACTAAAGTAGAGCCAAAAGGAGAGTCAGTGCTTGCATTTATCGGATATTCAAAGACAACTTGTGTGAAAAAGGCTTTTGAATCCAGGATGTAAAAATGCCAACCTCGATCAAACGCTTGTCTGATGGACTTCTTGGACAGAAAGTCAACACATCATCATTTCGACCCATGAAGTCAGAGTTGTGAAAAAAAAGGTGGTAATAGAATATTTTAGTAACTGGCAGAGCGACTGCATTGTCGCTTTATCTGTGAATGGATGACCCTCAAGGAAAACTGAACTGAAACAATAAGCGGATTGGGGGAGGGTGTCGGCGATGGACTTCTTCTCTGATTAAAAACTACATCTGTAATTACCACACGATGGGGACAGGGTCTTCTGTTGAGTTGATGAGTGTTTTGTTTCAGAGTTAACATGCTCCAATTCACCTGTCCCCATGAGGGGCAGCATCCACTTCTCTGTTTTGCAGCCGGGCCTTTCAGCTACTGGAGTTGTCTGCTATGTGTCTAAACTGGAGTGGAAGCCTGCTCCTAATCATGGCAATCACTCATCTGAGAGAAACCCACACACACACACACACACACACACACACACACACACACACACACACACACACACACACACACACACACACACACTCCCCCCAATCACTTCAAAACACAGCTATTTTTAAACTCCCATATATGTACAGTGTTTTCAGGCTATTGCGATTATCATTGATTTGTCTAAAATGACAGTGCTTGGAAGCTCAGAGAAATTCAAGGGGGCTCCCTTCAATTTCTACCAATGAGGGAGCAAATTATTACTGATTTCATATCAGCCGTGTTCTGCTGTCAGTCTGCAAATTCTTAGGACTTTGTGGCTGTGGAAGGAAAATCTGTGGTGCAAAGCTAAATTAGATTTGCCCATGATGTGTTTGACTGGCACCCATTATGCGCAATGGACAAGTGGGAGCTGCATGAATGGGTGTGGGAAACATTGCTTATATCTCAATTCTGCTACGCTTTTTCCCTCTGTTTTTGTGAAGCAGGTCCCCATTCATGGGTGATTAACAGGCAGATCAGGGAGGCGGGCAGTGTTGCTTGGTTGGCTTTGACTAATCTAACTGCTGCTGCCTGGCTTGAGAAATGGCTACAGGCTGGTATGGAGTATCCAGAAAAGCAAAGAAGAGAAACGCTGGAACTTTATTCTACTGTATAAAGTGCCACCCTCACAGTGGAAACCCCTACACGCTGCCTGTTATGCAGTCAAATGAAAAAAAAAAAAATCCTACAAAGTGTGACTGACAACTCCACAGATTAAACTGATTATTGGATGTTGCTGGAGTAAAACCAAAGTCAACACCATGAGATGTGGGTCGTGAAATGTAAACAGCAGCTTAATCCAGATGACAGAGTCACAAATCACGAACCTGAGAACATTTATTTGATTATTTTTTACTTTCGAGTGAAGGCACCTAGTTAACCATGCACTGTAATCATCATGCCAGCGAGACAGTGTGAACACGCAGTGACCAGATGGACTCGGATGTGTCACCATCAGGGATGAGTGGATGTCTTGCACTTCATTTTAAAAGAAAGGTGTCCGAATGTCCACACTCAGATAGGAAACATTGTTTGTGGCTTTTATTATTATATTCTTCTTTAAGAAGACAGATGATGTGGAAAGAAAGCTACGGGTCTAACACGCAAAAGCAGAAAGTGTGCATTTGGATTCATTAGAGATTAAAGCGTTTTTTGTTTTTACTAATATAGTTTGACATGGACGGAATTAAGTGACAGCTTGACCACTCTGTAATTTGTTTCTGAACAGCATCTCCATCTAGTGGGGGGCAGCCGTCACGCTCTCGCCGACTTGATTTCACTCTTCTCTCAGCACTCGCGAGGGTCTCATGAGCTCCACGTTCACCGTGCGCGAGGAGGGGGGTCGTGCGGGGAAAGCACCTGAAATACTTTCCTGTGATCTAAAATTGCTGTGCGTGACCGTGACGGGATCTCCGAAGTGTCAGTTGGCAGAAATGACTAATATTGAAAAGTCACAAATGAGAAAGAGAGAGAGAAAATATAACGTAACAAACTTGCAAGACTTCAACAGACAAAAAAAGAAGAAGAAAAAATGAAATCACGAAAGCCTTACTGTCGCCATCACAAGAGTTTCTTTCACACAGCTCGGTGCCCTATTTCCAGACGGCTCCGTCTACCTGCGCTCCGAGCCCCTCCCTCCCCCTCTACCACTCTCTCTCTCTCTCTCTCTCTCACTCCCCCCCACCTCCACCACCTCCCTCCTCCTCGGAGTTTGTGTTGCACTCGTTGCAGTAGGAGGGTCCATGTGCACAGAATGACGTCGCTCTGACTGCAAGTCCGACTCGACTCCTTCGTTTGTTTTTAATTACTCTTCTTCTTCTGTTTTTTTTTTCTTTTCTTTTCCAGAATCGTCAATCTTGGGAAAAAAAATTTTCTTACGGCCATAATGTGAGTGTGATTATCCGTCGCTGCCGTCCGACCCATCGCTGTCGTTTCGTCCTGTCAGGAGCAGCGGCTCGCTGTTGAGGATTACTAGTGATAATACGCAGTAGACTTCTCCGGTGTGTCTATCTGTCAAACTGGCAACAATGTATTGGAAAGAGTAGAGGGGTGAGGAGGTGGGGGGCGGAGAGCACGTTGGTTGATATTTATTGACTTTGCTTCTTTTTTTTTGCGTTTTTCTTTTTCTGTCCTCTGGATTATCGCTGCCCAGCAACACAGCCACCTGACAACTCTGAATGTCGTAATTAAGGTAAGGACGGACGGAGCCCTGTGTTTTAACTGTACAGTTTTAATTCGAGGTGATAATGAAAGCAAGTCCCCCTCGCAGTTGGTGTCGGGAGAACTGGATACTTACGGACACTGGCCTTGGTGCTGTGGAGGAGAAAAATAATAACTTTTAACCGGGACCGTTAGCCTCTCCCCTCCGTGTCTGCTCTTTAATAAAAGTGGCCAAGAAGTTTATGCACTTTAGGAAATCGCCACCGTGATTTAGAGCAGCGTTCGTGGATTTAACGTGCATGCGCTCACCTGTCTGCGGAGAGTGATATATAGGGCTGTCAAATTCTGTCTAAAAAGTGGCTTAAATAATTCATACTTTGATCGTAGTGGACGTAATCATTCAAAAGCAATACATGCGAGTTTTAAAGCAAAAAGGAGTAAAAAACGGAAACAATATAGCAGACGGACGGGCTTTTGGCTTCTTTTTTCATCTACTTTTTGTATTCTGCGCACACGCAAAATGCAGACTTGTGCATGTCCTGCAAAGGCAGAGCGATCGCGGCAGGACAACAAGGAGGGGAATTATGAGTCTGACAGCTGTTCGGGTTTTTCCCCCTTTTTTTCTTGTTTTACTTTCAAATTCTCTGCACATGTGCACAGGACAGCCTGTTTTTTTTGCAGACAGCAACACTTTAACGCCGATATCTCGGCCGCTCGCTGCGAGCCCTTCGCGGACTTGCACCGTTGCATGCAAAATAAATAGCTTGAACATTAACTCCAAACCAGCCAGAAATCAATGCAATTTGTTGTGTTTTATCGTCCGATTGTTCCCAGTGATGTTGAATCGTTTTTAGCACACAGGGAAGCCGCTCCGGCTGCCTAAAACAACAGTTCAAGTTGTGTCGCAGCAATGTTGTGGCTGCATGAGCGATAACTATTGAGTGACAGCTTTCGGGCCAATCCATGAATGGGGCCTGATGAAGCTGCTGGATTTCTGGCCGAGCTGGCCAATAGAGACGCAGTAGAGGTGGGAATAAAAAGAAAAAAAGCCCAGGCGACGTCACATACAGATAAATTAACCCTTGTGGTCTGGGTTTCTTTAAGTTATCGCTGCATTCCCTGTAGTGCGCCGATAAGGGGTTTGAATCATGTGTGAGAGGGAAATACTGTACAGATTTATTTTGGACTTTATTAGATTTAACTTGTTTAAAAAAATATGAGACACTTTAATCTTAAAAAATGTTGCCCGTGTAAATAAAACAATCAAACAGGGGCTTCACACTCAGAAATCTTTCAGTTCCTCCACATTGTTTTTTTTTCTGCCTTGTTAGGTTTCACTTAAGTGCAACTTTTTATAAGCTATAAACAGGAGACTGATTAGATTTTAAAGGAAAATAAAATTGCATAATCCTTTAATATGTAACGTAATCTTACATAGTCTCTTTATCAGAAAGTAATACTCTTAAAAACCTTTGCCAACTATTGTAGCTCGACTGACCCTGTTTTTGTTTGTTTTTTGTCTGTTTGCCATGTTTACTAGGTAACTCAATGAGCCAGCAATGGAGACCAAAAGATACCAAAGTTTCTTTGATGGAAAGGACACAGAGAACAGATGGCCTCAGGTCCCTGGCACTATGGAGTACTGCTGCAGTACAGAGGATTCAAGTCTGACTGGCAGTGATATCCTGATGGACATAGTTAATGTCAACTGCCCTGCTGGAAGCCCGGCCACCGACTGCAAAGACAACAATACAAAAAAGCAGGAGCAGCCAATGCTGCAGCTCAGCCAGAACCAGCCATTTGTTCTCCCACACTTCAACAACTCACTCCTTGGTCATAAGCAGGAAATGGACTCCAAAGAGCTTTCCAAGACTGTGGCTGAGTCTATGGGCCTGTATATGAATGCTGCCAGGGAGGCAGATTTTGCTTTTAACCAGCAGGGAGCCAATACCAGCCCAGGAAAGCTGTATCCAGCATGTGGACGGCCTTTAGAGGAAAACCAATGTGGTCCCACAAAGAGCCCCAAATTGAAGCCATTTGGTTTCCAGCAGCCTAGCGCGACTCCCAGAGAATGCACCGCGGGGACCCCGGTTAGCTCAGCATCTATGCTGGCCTCTTCTCTGTCCTGCAGTCCCCAAACCTCCAGTGCCATTTCCAGCCCCGGAGGCAGCAACAATATGGTGTCGTCTACCACCAGTCCTCCTACGTGCTTTGCGCCTCTGTGCTCGTCTGTCAGTAGCCCTGTCAGCCAGACTTCGTGTGCTGCAACTCTAGCCAACATCAAGCGCAGGAATTCAGTCACATGTAGCCCTGTGGAGTCCAGCACCGTGGGCTCACCGCCACTCACCAGCCCGCTCAATGTCATGAGGTCTCCCATGTCCAGTCCTCAGAGCATGAGTAGTGTGAGATCCCCTCCATCCTGCAGCACTACATGTAACATTAGGTCCTCTGTCTCAAGCCCAACAGCTGGCAGCTGCTCTAGCAAAACCACCAACAACTGCAACACAGCAATGCCCTCCATCTCCAGTCCGGCCACAGCAGGCAACATGACTGCCAGCAGCCCACAGAACCCCTCCTCTGGTGGGTTTCCTGTGTCCAGTCCTGCTGACGGACTGGGTCTGGTGCAGAATGACACGAGCAGCCCGGAAGCAGGGCTGACCAGAGAAACGGACTTCAAGAATTTCGAGTTCCCTAAAGTAGAGATGGTAGACGGGGAGGTGTTCAATGTCGGCTTAGATCAGATGGGGATGGTTAAGTACATAAAGAACGAGCCTGGGACTGACTTCAGGAGCATGTGTTTAGGCAGCTCCAAATGTAACGCGAGCAACACGCCCTTTATCACGCAGATTAAGAGTGAGCCAAACAAAAGTGAGGGATGTATGAATCAACAGCCCTACGGTGAGCAGTCACCATCGATTGGCCTCTTCTCTGCGTCTGAGACCACTTATCTGTCCCTGAGGAATAACATTGATGAATACAGTCTTTCCGGTATCTTAGGACCCCCTGTCTCCTCTGTGAATGGGAACTATGAGTCTGATGTGTTCTCCAACAATGTCCTGTCTAAAGGGGTTAAGCAGGAAGCCACAGATGGCAGCTATTACCAAGAGAATAACAGCATGTCCACATCCGCCATTGTTGGAGTTAATTCCGGTGGACACTCATTCCATTACCAGATTGGAGCGCAAGGAACAATGTCTTTCACGCGGCACGATGTGAGGGACCAGACCAACCCTTTGTTGAATCTAATTTCACCCGTAACGGCGTTAATGGAGTCGTGGAAATCTCACCCGGGCATATCCCAGGGGTCTCTCGCAGCCAGAGGTGAAGGATATCCGGGTCAGAACTGCATCTCGGACGGCATGTCGAGGTAAGGAAGAAGAAGGTGTATTTAGGCAGTCTCTGTGTGTGCCTGTTTTGTGTAAATATCAAATCATGTTTGGGGTTTTTTTTCCCTTCAGTGTACCTGTATAATAGTATGCCGCTCCAGAGTCTCCCATAGATGGAGAGCCAGTTTTTTGTTTAGTTTTTTTGTAATGGGACTCCTGTTGCACAGGGGATTTAGGGCGTTTGCTTTGAGAAGTGCAAAATAATAACAACAACAACAGGGCTTGGGAAAGGCAGCGGAATGCTGGCTGGGGGAACAGGAATTAAAGGATAGGGTCCAGGTCATTGTTGTAGCAGCATGTGACCACAACATTATCGTCTCTCTTCTTACAGGCCTGTGTTCTACTGTAAAACAGAGGCAAAGTTTGCTTCTTATCAGGGGCCTGTGTGTACGTACAATAACAAAATTTATTGGTCTGTTATCAGAAGTTCTAGCTGAGACCTTGTGTAATGCAAATATCTGCTTTTATGGGCCCTAGGCCTTTGGCAGCATTATAAATTATGAATGATTGATCACAGGCTTTGGTTGCCAAACTGATGAAATAAACAGTTGATTTTTGTGAGGGTGGTGGTGGAGGGGGTGGAACAAAACAAACAGGCCAAAGGGGGGAAAAAAAATCTATAACAGCCACCAATCTGACATAGTGGAACTTTGACACAGTTGTTGTGGTTCCAGTGTATTCTACTGTCCCGGCTGCATGTGAAGGAGGTGAATTATCAGCACGATTAATAATAGTGAATGTCACAACCGTAGGCCATAAAACACACGGTTGTGTTGCTGAAAATACATTGCTATATTCGCCTAACAGTGACGGATGCTGCTGTTTATTTACAGTAAGTCAAAGAATGGTTTGTGGTATATGGAGAATTTGCACGTATTATAAATGTTTTTAAATAACAGAGAGTGCCTCCTAGTGCTTTATAAAATACACTTTGCTATAATCTATTTATGCTTGGGGATGTCATAAATTCACAGGTTTTATGAGCTCGAGCAAAGACGCACTAAACAAAACCATAAATGACTTCCTGCTTACTTGGATCGCTTTTGATAAAAGTCAGACGCTTGCTGTAAAATAAGTGCAGCACTGTATCCGAGCCTCCGCTGGGATTTTGATGTACATTGCTTTGCTATGTTTGACTGATCATGCCAAGTCCAAGCTGAGCTCGGGCCGAGATGTTGCACAGAACCCCGTAATGGACATGTATTAGATCAAAAGTTTTCTTGATTGAATTAATTTAAAAAAAAACCCCTCTGCAGATCTTTTTGATTTCTCGGCCGTTTTCTATCATTTTCTTCAGCTCAGTTACTATCGTTCAGATGGGAGGGAAATTATTTTAGAAAAAGCTGGCATAATAAAGTGCTTGATCACTGGATATTCAATTAGGTCATCACTAGAAGTATGATTTACTGCAGAATATAAATGTAATCTATAAAATTGCTACTGCTTCTAAGGGGTTGATTGTTCTGTTTAGAATTTACCTTAAAAAGAGAGGTGTCAAACACAAGGTGAGCGGGCCAGAACAGGCTCGTGAAAGGGTCCGCCGGAAGTGAAAATCGTGGGGAAGGAGAGCAGCATTTTTCAGTGCGCTTTGCACCAGGAAGTATTCTGTCTGCAGCTCGTTAAGATAGGCTCATGTTATGGGAGTGATTGTCTGGACTGTTAATTAATCTGAGACAAAGATCTGAAACATCATCGTTTTTACAGCCTGCTTACTGACAAAGACGTTACCCTTAGCCAGCCATACGCCTTCAGGGGAAGGTGGTTAAGGCAAAGAGCCGTGCCGACGCTGGTGTTTTGTTTCTAATGAATGTAATCCGACTGATGTGGAAAAACAGAAAAAAAGGTTGAAATTGCACTTAAATTTCTTAAGATTCCTTAAAATTCTGCTCATCTTCTGTTGTGTAAACGGAGGGTTCATTAAACATGAATAGTTAGTCCATGCACGCTGAAAGAAATATAACACTTAAATCAAATTAGGCTGCATGTGGTCTGTGATCTACAATGGGTTTGACACCCCTGTATTAAAAGTTTATGTACTTATAATAACCATCATTCAGTGACACAAGATAACCCGATGAATTCCTTTTAACCTTGTTCACAAAAAATGTTTTTGTCTTGGTGTAATTTTTGTCCTTTTATGTGTTAAACATAGATAGCAAGCACTCTGTGCTCTGTGCCTGCCCCTGTGTGTATCTGTGACAGTGTTTATTTCTCTTTCATCTAAAACATTTGGCCTGATTATCATATCAAAATTACATGCTTTCTCCCGTTTGACGCGCTGTCTAGAAAGTAGATACTGCGTCTGCTTGTTTGTGCATGTGCTATAACAAGGCTTGCAGCTCTGAGGAGACTGATACAGCCCGGTTACCTTGGAGGCGACCCATATGGCAGGAGCCAAAGCGATGTTGACGGGATCACTGCCACCTTGGTCCTAATGAGATCCAGCTTAGCCCTAATGTCAGACAGGATGACAGTACGAGGTGGGCCACATGGCAGGCAGTCAGGCAGACAGGGAAGCAGACAGATGCAAATATACATGTGTACATACAATACATGCACACACGCACGCATACTGTATACATACACATGTGTATA
Organism: Mchenga conophoros; assembly: GCF_057382185.1. Lineage (NCBI taxonomy): Eukaryota > Metazoa > Chordata > Actinopteri > Cichliformes > Cichlidae > Mchenga > Mchenga conophoros. The sequence continues at coordinate 17,530,188 of NC_140531.1, forward strand.
TATATATATATATATATATATATATGCATTAGGCAGAAGGCAAGACTGCGTTTTTTCTTCAGAGGTTACTGCCTTCTTTCAGTTTCCTGTTGTACTACTGGTGCTGCATTGATTGACAGCTATACTTAGGCATAAACACAGGCTTAGTGTATCCTGCCTGAAATTTGAAAGAGCACTGCGGGAAAATCTGTGGTACCGTCCAGCTTTGGACTGACTGCATGGCACCCGGGCCCAATATTTCATAGGCAAAAATGTTACGTAACCATTAAAAAGCACAACTAAAACTCTTTGATCCGCTGAAGCCTTGGATGACAGAGTGTTAAATCCCTTGGCTCTTTTTTTTCTCACTTTGGTTTCCTCTGTAAATGGTTTTAATTAAAAATGGCTGCTCATCTGAGCAGTCTGGATTACTTTGTGCAAAATGTTTTAACTTAGATTCAGAACAGAGGAGGAAGGGGGAAAAAGGAGTCCTGGAATATTTGTATTTGTGTGATGTTTAATTTAAACCTAATGCTAGGATAAAGTAGAATGGAATATTGCATGTTATTAGAAGCTTGAATGCAGAGATGTTCATTTAATATATGTGTTATAAATGTATCATTTCTGTATTTATTTGATTTTTTTGAGGAAAAAAAATAGTGCGCTGCAGTTTTGAAGATATATAAATATGGTAATGATCATAAAATGACCTACATTAGGGCTCTGGATTATGTTTGCTCACAGCCTAAATCTCCAAATCTCTTTTCACCCTATTTAGGGCATTTTTGTGTTGGTTTTCACAGCAATTTTTCACCACATAGAATTTCTCTAAAACTTGTCAGTGCTAACCTTATAATTTCATAATCCGACAACTCGAAGCCAACAATGCTTTTTTCAATTTAAATAAGCCCTTCCTGAAACTTGTAGCTTTCAGCCCAGCAACAGGAAAGTTGCCCAGCGCTGACAGACACTTTCATTTGTTTTAAACTCGCAGCCGGTTTCTATAGATTAAACGAGAGCACGTCGTGAAGAGGCACCGGATTCGAGCAAGGAGAAGGCTTCACGCTGGACTCTGGCCAACTCTCAATGTTCTGCAGAGGGATGAAAAGGCATACTCCTGAGAGCACGCTAATAAGGCTTTAATTGTATGTTCCTCCACTAAATTAATGGATGGAAATGATTTGATTAATTCAGACACTGCTGGATACTAATATCCAATTAAACCCCAACACCAGGCATGCACAGGGGCTCCCGGTGCATTATGGGTTCCTGACTGTGAAGCGGACAGCTGTTTCTTTGGGTTGTGAAAAAGGACGTTACAGGTGAAGGTGCTGGGGAATGGCTTCGGCTCTCACGTGTCTGCCCAGCAGACATAACAGTGTGGCAGAGATATTGTCTTTTGTTGCGCGCAAGCGTTTTAATTATATGCACTCTCATGTGTGCCGGTGAATATTTAATTATATTGTAGTAATTAAGTGAAGACTATGATCATTTAATTGTGCTGGATATCATTTAAACCACTTATTCTGGCAAACTTCAAGGAGCAAGTTCAGATTTCTGGAGTATTCGTGTTGCTCTTCTTCTATTGTGTAATAAAATGTAATGAATGTCAGGCTGCTTTAGAAAAACTCTCTTAATCTTGAGTGCGTACGAGTTCTTGTTAACTACGTCTCAAGTGCAGCCCTGATACTCATCGAGCGTGAGTGCTGTTTTATGCGCTCGTGAGCAAGATGAGATTTATCATATTTATATATGTATATATGCGTGTAACTAGCACATAATAGCATAGTAGAACTTTTTAACTAATACACTGGTTTTAGCTTTATGAGGATTGAAGACATCATGTTGTCATGCAGATTTTAGTTGTCACGTGTAGACAAAATCTATTAATAAATAAATAAAGAACGAACTAGATCTAAAACTATAACTAATGATGTCAAAATAATAGATATGTATATTTGTAGCATGTATCTACATATGTCTGGTGCTTTAGGAAGAGACTGGTGAAATGTTTCCCCGACACTGTGTAACCAGCTGTTAACAGCCCACTATAAAGGGGCTCTCAAAGGATGTTGGGAAAATGATACGCGCTATTTATTTAGAAGAAAATGAAGCTACATTACGTAAAACCAATTTAGTCAAAATGTGTTAGCCACAGCGCTGGCACGGCATACAGAATAATCCTTAAATAAAAAGACAGGTAGACAGCTTATCCTCTACAATCGAGTTACACGTGTTTTAAATGAAGTTAAATGCTGCACGTAAAATAAAGTAAAGTACAGTATGCTAAAATGCACAAGCACATCCGTGTACGGGGCTTTCTGTCTTCTTGGCTTCAGTGCAGCATTTAACTAAACCAGTCCTGCCGAGCACTCGTCACACTGAGCACAGAATAAAGTAAGGACAGTCTAAATAGGTTTAGATTTTCAGCCCGTGAATCGTATTGATAAAATAAAGCAGTGGGATACCGCGGCTTGTAGATGCAAAATGGATTTTCAGTGTAATAAGATTTGTTAAGTCAAATCAAAATGTAGATCTCACAAATACAAATCAACAGTGTTACTGCCTGAAACTTTTTGTGACCTCATCATACGTATTTAAATTTTTATCCCCTTTTATTTTGAATTGATGTAAAAACAGATGCATTGAAATGCATTAAAATAAAATAACATTAATGTCTAGAAAAAATGAAAAAAACAAAACGTTTGCAGAAACACACAAATTAATGAACACGCAGAGACCACAAGGATCCAGTTCTTTCAGGTCTTTTCTGTCTTCTGGGTAGCCCAGCACTGGTTGGTGTGGGTGGATTGGAAGCTGTGTAAAGCAGAGTCGAGAGGCAGCATTCAAGGTATGAATAGTAAGAGCTGGTCCAAGTGGTGAATTCAGCTGTCTACAGTTCTTAGAGTCTAAAAATGTATCCTTAAAAGTGACGGTAAAAGCTCTCCGTGAGGCGTTTCGGCTCAGGAAAACCTGTAAAGAGCAGTGAAAATGTATTTTATGGAACTTAGGAGTTTGTACGACTATGAATGTACATATTTTTTGTATAGTAACCTGTGTTTGTGATGTTGTTGGCCTTTTCTCTGTGTAACAGTTAACCGTTTTATGGGCTTATGCTTGGAAGCAGTTTTGTTCTTTTCAAAACAGAATTTCAGCATTGCGGATATCCTCAGTTCAGTCAGATGTTCATGGTGTTGTTTAGCCAGTGTGTTCATTTAGGTTATAAGACAATGAGTGTAAGTTTTGAATAATCATCACCAAGCTTTTCCTGATTGATTAGGTATCACTCAAGCAATTGGATCACAATTATTTAGGCATTTTGAGGACATTAAATTATCACCAACTTGACTTGGCAGTAGTGTTTGCAATTTTAGTACCATCACAGCCAACTATTGCTGTGCTGCAGTTGCTCTCAGCTATTAACTGTCCCTGGTGTGGTCTTTCAGGCTGTGTGAACCATGTTTACAGCAGCAGCAGCAGCAGCGGGCCACTCTTTTCCACAAAAAACTGATAGACCAACTGGTTTCTCAGGAGCAATGAGCAGACACATAAAGTAATCCACATATCTCGTTGGGTGTGGCTGTATACCCAAACAGAGCTGAAAGGGCGTAAATGTTGAGATTTCTCATATCAAACAAAAGCTCATTTGTTTGATATGTCTGCATTTGCTGGATAATCTGGTAGTTTTTGCTAAGAGGTTCACCACAACAACTTTATAAGGTGATAATATGTCGGTGTTATGTTTATGGCTTGTCGTGCTGCCCAAACTGTATTTATGGTGCTTTAAGGGGGAAGTAATGGTCACCATTAAAATGTAAAGAGGCATATTCTCACCTCTGTCAGCTCTACTTTCACTTCTACGAGATTTGGTGTTGCAAGCATCTCTGTCCAACGCTCTGTTTCCATTACTTCCTTTACTGTTACTTCTCCAACACAGTAACGCTGAATTCATTTGCCGGAAGAGCAAAATTACATTAGCTAAGAGTTTAGCTATTTTTCCTTGGCTATAAAATAATCTTAAAAACAGCTCTAAATCGGGTACGGATGTGATCAGAATATCGCCCCTTATTTTAACAAGCATAGCCATGAGGATAAAGTGAAAGCCAGTTTTCTTTCCCAGCTTTTATGAATGGATATGTTTTTTACCTTGTGCTACCAGAGTGTAGGAGTAGATGCCTACAGTGGATGTAATCTTTTTAAAAGAACCCAGATGATACTGTTTAGCACAATGGTCGGATGCTTTTGTTGCACAGAAAAGAAATCATGTTAAAAGTTCCCACTCAGCCTCTCCCACACACAGCCATGAAGGCGCACACACACACATACAAGCACACAACGCTGTCGCCATGGTCGCCAACAGCAAGAACAACAGCACACATTCTAGGCCGGACTTGACACTCCAATAAAAGTGTGGTTACTGCTGGCCAAGGCTCCTGGGGTTTCAATGCTTGTCTTGTCCTCACTTGAACTTCTTCCTGAAACACAGTCTGGTGACAGAGGGCCAGATTTCCACTAGGCCGGTCCTGTAGTTGGAGATCTACTCTCTATTACCTACCGCTGACATTCCCTTCTTTTGTTGAGGTTATTAACAAACTGCATAAAGGAGGTGGAAACTAAATACCGGAGCTGCAACAAAGCATAGTGCATGCTTCTGTGTGTTGCCCTGATTTCTGTGGCGTGCTGCTGTGTGAGGTGCTGTGGCCGTCTTTTGTGCACCAAGTACTTTGTTTACCTAGCATGCAAGAAGTCTCAATGATTTCTCACAAGTGCTCTTGAACATCTCCTGAGTCATGAGCCTTGTGGGTCAGTTTGGCGATTTAGTCATACACCGCAGCTAGAGGAAAATATGCGCATATTAAATCACAAATTATAGAGATTAACCGCTCATAAGAGCCTATTGCTATTGTCATAAATAAAGAAAGTACCTCTTGTTGATCTAAATGCAAGGTGATGTCTCTTTCACTGGCTGGATATTATTCATTCAGCGCTATAAAAACCAATTAGATCTATATTTCATTTTTGGTGGAGAGGATGCAGAGAGAATCCATTTCGATTCACTCTCTCAGCATATAATTGTGTTCCTCTTGTATCCTGATATATTTGACTAAGCAAACAAGGCATGCCTTTATCATTCATGTTTAATTAGAGCTTGCCCAAGTATTCGTGCCAGAGTGCTTACGTTTAAGCCTGGTGTTTGTCTTGTCACTTTCTCCATGGAAGGGATGCCATGAAGGAAGACACTTCCAAAAAATGTTAATTGTTCAGCTTGCTTGAAAGGTTCCCAAAGTAGGTCATGCATAGTTGGCTCAAATAAACCAAAGGAACTGCGTTTGTGTGTTGTTGTTGTTGTTGTTGTTGGTGAGGGGGGGGCTTCTGGGCGTTTTACATAACACTTTCATTCTTCCCTGAATAAAACACACACACACGAACATAGACACTCATACGAGGTGCATCCACTTTTACATCAGCAGAACCCGTGATTCAGAAAAGTGTGACTGTGACTTAAAACCATAACTTTGTCGATTTTACATTCACAAATACAAATGCGAAAAATCTGAGTAGGCAGCGAGCACTGATCGATTTCCTGAATCAAAAATTGTAACAAGTTGAACTTGAGCCTCTTCAGTGAGATATTAGTTTAGTCTTGTTTTCACTCTAGATTTATTTATATTTTACTGCTAAGGAGATGTTCTTGTAATTCTTTAGAAGTGGTCTTGAGCAGTAGTTCTCCAGGCTTTCTCAAGCCCTTTCAAAGTTTTCTGTGGATCCTTGTCCACTTTCTAATTCACTTTCAGTCCAATTCTTGTACCCGGACATTTTCAGTGGAATCATTTCAGCATCTATTGTACCTCAAGGGATGAACAGATCTTGTGTCTATACATAACAAGCAACTTAACAACGAACCAATTTTTAAATTGTATTTTAGGCTCTTTGTTCCCACCAGCGTTCCACAAAAACACAAGTTTGTTCCAGATTTTGTTGAATCTATGAAAAACACAGTTTGACGGGCATAAAATTGTATTTGTGCACAAACAAGTTGATTTCCAAGACCCATTGGCTTCAAATTTGATGTATCTTGGCTGGGCATGCCTTGTGTCCTTAAAAATCTTGAGGAAACTGAACAAGTGGAAGACAAAAGGAAAGTTGGCAGGCCTAGAAAACAATCTACAGCAAGGGGGAGGAACTCCAGGTCTCGAGGGCTGGTGTCCTGCAGGTTTTAGATCTCACCTGGGCCAACATACCTGAATTAAATGAGTAGTTCATTACCAGGCCTCTGGAGAACTTCGGGGCATGTTTGGGAGGTCATTTAGTCATTTAAATCGGCTGTGTTGGATCAAGGACACATCTAAAACCTGCAGGACACCGGCCCTCAAGTTGCCCACCCCTGATCTTCAGCCTGTACCGAATAAAGGTGGTGATACCAAATATTACATTACAAGGTTGTTAGAATTGTACACTCTGTTTTTGCCTTCGATACTGTTACTTCCTTCTATGTTTTCATATGTTTCAATAAGCACTGCAACTATTTCTCATTTCCTAGAAAAACATTAAAAAAATGAGAACTGGCTCAAGAGTTTATCAAAGTAACTTTAATAGCAAATAATATTAAATCATGTGAAGCACTGAACTATTTAACAAACTACTACCTATCTAGCAGTGTAGCTACTAGTAACTAGTCGTGTTCACACTTGTGAAGCTTTAAAATGGCTGCCATCATGACCTAGAAAAACATGTTTAGTGGGTACCCTGGGCTTCCTGCTTTGCTGTGGGATAAAAAACATTAAATGATTTGTGCGTGTCCTCTGTCAAGCATTTAGAAGAATCCATATGAGACGGTCCCACAAAACCCCTGTGATTGAGGATGGGGCAGCTTCCTGTGATACACTGACCCAGAAAGTAAAAGGAAGCTTCCGAGGATCAAGTGGCAGCTCAGAGAAAAGATACTATATTATAACTGAACCTGTTGCTAAAGAGAGAATTCACTAGTCTGCTGCTGCAAAGGGGTAAACATGTTTGTCAGGAAGTGTAATATGAGCCTGGTTTTCTGTAGAGGAGAGAAGAAAAGCCATAATTGAAGGGATATTAAAGGGTCAGCGTTCAAATTACAGACACACGAAAACAAAACAAAAACTTTTTTTCATGACCTTGGGTTGTGTCTAGTCATGCAGAAAGTATTAGTTTCATTTGTCTAGGTATTGAATTCGTTTTCATTGCCATACCTGTCGACCTTCCTGTTTTGCCTATGAGTAACCTGTATTTTTTTTAACTTCTCCTCCACCATCCTCCCATATTTTCCCATATTTGTTTAAAAAACAGAAGAAAAATTTAAAAAGCCCAGCCCGTTTGATGTGTTTGTTACGACACATTTCGCTGTGGTGTAACAAGAAGAAAAAGCAGGGCGGCCCTGCAAACTTTCAGGCCTTTGTTTTCTGGCAGTATGGGTGTGAAGGCGGGTGGAGGAGAAAAAATGGTTATTATCTCTTCTAACTCACAATTTAGTAACAATTCTTGACTCAAGTCATAAAATGTATCCATTTAAATATCTATATTTTTGTACTTCTGGTGTTATTTCTGCCATTAAAAAATGTCATTATATTAGCATGAATACGTCTGAATGTTATAGTGAATCTCAAAACATATTTACTTACCTCCAGCAGTACTGAAATCTTCTTACTAGATAAAGCTGGTTGTTTATCTATCTTTTATTTTAATGAATAGTGGATGTTATAGTCACTAGAATGTGTTTGAATGCGGTTGAGTGTTTAGGAAAAACAATTAAGACACTGTTGATTTAGCATAAACTCCGCAGCTCTGGAAAATCCTCTGATCTTACTGTTCTCCTGGTAGATTTTACTGCACTGTACCTGGCATAGACAAACATGCCACTGTTCTGTGTCTGCATTTTCTTCTGCTTGCCTCCCTCTGACTTGGCTAGGACCGTCTGTTTCCCTGTAACAAAGTCAGTCTGGGGCTGTTTTGGGTTTCGACTGTTAAGCAGTAGCTTTCTTTTTTATTCACATTCTTGCTCAGCTGCTGGACCTTGGATAAAATGAAAGAAGCTGACTCACCACCATACCGTAATGTCGGACTATTAAGAGTAGAGCTGGGCGATATGAGATTTTTTCATATCACGATATGTTTTTTTCATTTCAGGCGATAACGATATCTATCACGATATAAGCCAAATAACTATATTTGTAAGATTTAAATGTGCCGTTGCTCACAAGTAAAATGTGAAATAATCAGCAGCTTGTTTTTATTTAAATATTTATTTCCCATAATAAGTTCAACAGGGTAGATATACTTAAGGAACATGAGACTTTTTCAGATAAATAAAGGCAAATATTGCAAACTACACAAAAGGCAGCCGCTAAAGCGTTTAAGTTTCAAAATAGAACAAATGAAACAGACTAAATTGTCAATTCCACTTAGAAACAAAATATTAATTCTAAAAATAAATCTTAGTTTGTTTTACAGAAGAACAGACAAAACTGACTAACTTTTGTCAATATCAAATAAACTGAGAACTAAAAGGAAATTCTCAATCTCTCCTTGTTGTATAGCTTAGCTTTTCAAACAGTTTTAACAGTTACTTTAGTCTTACAAAAGCCGAATGACGAATTAGCGCTTCCAGTCAGAGACTGAGGCTACGTCCACACGTACACGGGTGTTTTTGAAAACGGAGATTTTCCGTTTTCGTTTTAAAAAATAATCCCGTCCACACATAAAGGGAGAAATGAAGGAAAACGCTGCTATGAACATGCCAAAGCAGCAGGTGGCGCTAAATTCCTAACCGTGCAGAAATGTTGGCCAATCAGAAGTCTAGAAGCCTCGGTGGGAAAAAGTAAACAAAGCTGGGGCATAGAAGCAGAACCGAGTCGTATGTGTGGACGGACAGTAACTGTGTATATGTAAGCATTTAAACACTGCAGAGAGTACAATTAACAGTAACAGTATTGTAGAAGTTCATTTCACCGAAACAATAACGTGGCGCACAGTGTGACGCATGCACCAGTTTATTGTATTTCCAAACTTGCTTTCGGCACAATTTACAGTGCACGCTACTCTGTTTTTTGTCAGACTTGAAATAGCCGAAATACCTTCACACTACGGAACTTCTATGGCTCTTCTGTTCGACAATCTCTCCGGCGTTGGAACCATCATCTGTTTTCTCTTCGGTCACGCTCGGTTGATTTTTCTAGTCGGCACACTCATTTCCTCCATTACGCGCTGGCTCCATTACCCGCTGGCTGCTTCCCAAACAAACACAGGTGCGGCTTGGCACTTGTGCTGTACGTAACAAGTCACGCGACGTGACGCTGCGGCTGTGATTGGTTCGGCTCTGCGCTACTTAATTTGGATTGGCTGACCTTTTTTTTTTTTTTTTTTTTTTTTTAAAGAGGACAAAAGCGGCGAGGTCTATCGCGATAGCTTAATTTCTCTATCGAGTAAAAGTTATATCGCGATACATATCGTTATCGTTCTATCGCCCAGCTCTAATTAAGAGACGCAAAAGGGTGGAATGTCACATTCATAACTTAATTTTTTAGTTTGTCTGACCACATGGATACTTTCCAAAAGACTGATATCTACTTTATTGTGGTTAAAATGTGAGATTGGCATTAAGATAATAAAAGAGACACAGTGTAAGATGTGATGTAAAGCACGAGTCAGGTTATTGAGTTTATTCATTCCGACTAGTTGCCAACACTTGATCTCTCATGCAATATGCAGTGTTGGGTAAGTTACTTTAAATTAGTAACTTAGTTACATTACTAGTTACTTCCATCAAAAGTAACTCAGTTACTTCAAGTTACTCGTTACTTTCAAAGTAACTAGTTACTAGGGAAAGTAACTTTGATTTTACTCAGACTTCTCTTGTTAATCTGTTGCTAACTGGATACCCACCAAGAGTGCCAGTCTTCTAGCTTGCTTACTTGCCACAAGTGCACTGTGCCACCTACCAAAGGAAAAAATAATGTGCATATTTCCACGAGAGAAATCCCACGCCTGGACCGTCGTTGACCGCCGCCAGGATTCTAGCCTACGTCACAGCATCATGTGCGCTTTTTACATCCAACACAAAAACTGCAGTCGTGGTGCTTTTGATTGTACTCTGAAATTCTGCCTTCCGAATAGGAAGATGTAGGTAACACCAGACTGCAGATGAGCTGCATACAGGGCTGGACTGGGACAAAAAATCAGCCCGGGCATTGTGACTAGAGACCGGCCCACCATTATAGGAAAAATCATGAAGCCTTTGAATGAAAACAAACGCTGTTGTGACAGTGATGTACACTGTCTTGATGGTATATATGTATCAATCTATCAATCGTTTGTTGTAAGACTCAGATAATTATTTATTAAAAGCTAGACATTTTAAGTGAGAATAAGAAAGTATTTCTTTGTGCCCCCCTTTCCCTGTTAATGCCCTACCTGGCCCCCTGGCAACACTTTGCTAGATCCGCCCCTGCACAGTTACCAGCTGTCAGCTACTTAGAAAAGGATCCTGGTGTTACTTGTCTCTCAGAAACAGTTCATAACTTCTCTTCAACTCATTCATGTCACCTAAAGGGTAAACCTGTTTCTCCATCACAGCTCTGATGATTCAGTAAGGACATCTCCTGGTTTCATCTTCATGTTTCCCTCTCACCAGATATACAAACCGATATCATGACCAGCAGTTTTACAGCTGTGGCTCCAGCAAACATCAGCTGATACTAGAAATTAATATTAAATAAATTCTAGCTGATCAAGCTTAAACGTGCTGCTGTTGTTTAGCGCAACATCCGCTGGTTTCCCCGTTCTGGCGCAAAGTGGACGATAAACAAACAAGAGAGAAAAGCCGATCAGCTGATCAGTTTCATGATTGTAGTAGAAACAGGAGAGGGAGGGGAGAGAATGAGAGAAGAGGCAGCTGTGCAGCAAAGACACAGAATAACTTCAGCTTTGTGTCTTTTTCATTGTAGCTTAAGTCCGGGACAAACTGTTCCTTTTCACCTCAATACGAAACGCGTAATAATTTCTCTGCATACGAGACGATTCCGTTTTTTAGGGAACGGCAACTCTAATAATTAACCGTATGAACAAAATAAAGTTCAACATCAGTAACATAGCACCCACCCAGCTGTATAGAAACCCCGTCATGCTAGCTAGCACGCAGTATGAAAAAGTCAGTACAACGAAAATAAACTCCAACTAAACCTGGTTTATATCTGACCCAGATAGACTGCAGGTCATAACTTCTTACCTGAAGTTCAGTTCACCTGACACTCGGCCGCTTCGGGTCTCTCCTCTTGCCTCCCCTTTCTCTCATCCACCTGCTGGCCTCTACCACTTGCTAATGTTACTGAATCTGTGGAAGCTCTGCGACAGCCACCACACGAAGTAACGAATAACGAGCCTATCTAAATCCCAGTAACGAGTAACGCGTTCCTGATTTTGGCATAATAACTAGTTACCGTGCTCGTTACCACAATAATAACGTAGTTACTGTAACGCGTTACTTAATAACGCGTTAGTCCCAACACTGGTAATATGTACATTGAAGTTGATCGTACAGCCTGAGACTGTCAAATCCTTTGTGGCAATGATTGCAGCCTTTTAGGTGTGTTGTTGTTTTCCGAGCAACAGCCCTGCATTCAGCTACAAGGATGTACTGTATCCCTGGATTGCAGAAAGTAAGCATCGTCTGTGAGAGTAGGCACACTTTATAATTAGAAATGAAGACTGATTAAATTAAGGCTATGCTAACTCAGACTGGTAAAGCCTCACATTAGTTTTTACTAAAATTTGAACTGGATTGTTTTTTCTTTTACCCCAATCTACAATCTAAGATGGTTCACTACCAGCATGCATAGAGGGAATTTTGATGAATCACACTGTCAATATGGGCATCACCATAAAATATTGTTTTTCTCATTATGAATTTGTAATCCTAATGTTGCAAGCTGTTGCAGAATAAATGGCTGTGCAAATGAGCTTTTGAGCTACACTTATGGCACTTGGAGTACATACAGTGTCTCGGTGTGCATTCACTATTGTATAATTTAATACCTTATGTGTTGGATGGTCAGAAATCATTGTTGCATTCGGCTGGCAAGTTTACATTTTAAACCTTCTTTCATTGTGCCGGTGCATTGTCCTCTCACACAACGCAAAGCTAATGCTGAAAGGTGACAGTGAATTGCCATTTCAGCACAATTTGTATATAGAAGAGGGAACGAAAGACCAGTTGTCATTGAATGCATCTAGTTTCTTCTGGGTTGTCTGCGAAGAAGGATCTTATCCTATGATTGTTGCTTACATGCCTGAAGTTCTTTCTTCATTCCAGTATTATTACTCACACTTGTTTCACTGCCTCGATGCTGGTGCGATGCTGTGTTGTTTTAACTACCTTTGCAGTGGTATGTTTGATGAGTTGATAAGATGACTGTCTACCTGAGCATGTCTAAAATAGAAACACAACTGCAGAAAAAGGAAGATGAGGAAATTATGCAAAGTGATGACCTACTTTTTCATATGACCTGCTGAATACAGGTTAACCTTGGTCAATAGTGAGGCGGGAAATTACATTGAGTTTATAATAGCACGAGGCAAATGACTACACTTCAAAGTATGTATGTCAGTGTTTGCACAAAGAATTAAAATTACTCTCAGAAAAGGTCAGATTTTTATGCCGTGAATTTACTTTTATGGAGAGCCATTGAAAAAAGCCTAAGAAATATTTCTTCCCTTTAGGTTGAATAACAAACCATGGACACATTTGTCTGCTGAAGCTTCCATTAAACTTTGTTCAAATAAGGCTACTGTGTTCTCATTGCCAACATACAGAGATAGTTTGTAGGGGTGGGGGGAAAAAATCGATACTGTGTAGTATCGTGATATTTTGTTTGCTAATAATGTGTCGATACAGGGACAGCAGAAATCGATATTTTGTTACAAAAAAAGTTTTTGTGGACTGCAAAATGCTCTGACTTCAGAGTTGATCCTTTTTCTGAGCAAGAATCCTGACATTCCTTCACTGTCCAAATGTGTGTAACTTTTTTTATGGCAGCAATAAACATGACAGTTTACTTATTTTAATTTAAGACATGTTTTATTTTAATTAAGTTTAAAACTTTTTTATTTAATGTAAAATTATATTTTGTTTTAATTTACTTTCAAATTCTTCAGTTGCTGAAGGGGCTGCATAGTTTTCATATTGCATAGTTCAGAATAGCTATAATTGTACCAGATGTTTGCATTCAGTTAAGTTGGACTAGACTGTAATACAAACCGTTCAGTTTGTCAACAATTAAACTGACTGAAATGAGAGAAAGACTGAGTGCGAGACTTTGATATTAGATAAAATGAATATTGATAAAGTTTACCTTTATGTACAGAATCTGAATATCGCAAAATATTTTTTAAAAATTGCAATAATATCGTATCGTGCGTTAAGTATTGTGATAATATCGTATCGTGGGATGTATGGTGATTCCCACCTCTACTACTTTGTGCATGTTTTAAAATTGAAACTGGAATTGCTGGCTTTTAATGTTGAATGAATGTGTTTCACTGATCTTAATGGATTTTTTAAACTTGATTTTATTACATAAAAATCCTATCTCATTGGCAGTATGCAGTGGCCAAATTTTAGCACTCTACCGTTTTTTTTGTTTTTGTTTTGATAACATGTCGAAAATTCAATTCCAAAACTGAGGTGAGTACTGAAATGTGAATTTTCTGCACCGGTGTGATTTTTAAGAATAATACCATCACCGATATTTGGTGATTTAAAAACCTAATTTATTGGTCAGTATGTTTTTTTTTGTATGTTTTATTACTTATGATTAGGGCTATTCGATATAACAAAAAAAAAAAAAACACCCGCGGTTTATCCTTCAAGCTCGGGTCCTCTACCAGAGGCCTGGGAGCTTGAGGGTCCTGCGCAGTATCTTAGCTGTTCCCAGGACTGCGCTCTTCTGGACAGAGATCTCCGATGTTATTCCCGGGATCTGCTGGAGCCACTCGCCTAGCTTCGGAGTCACCGCACCTAGTGCTCCGATTACCACGGGGACCACCGTAACTATGCATATATGCATATATATATATATATATATATATATATACATTGTCATTAGCAACAATGACGGTAAAACCATCGCGTATCCGCTTGTTTATTTTCCACATAAACCTTTCACAATAAAGCTCAAGATCCTGTTGAGACTTTTCAAAATAAACTGAATACGTGAAAGAGTATGCAGAGTGTTTACGGATGGGAAGCAAAAAAGAGCCGTCAGGTGCTAAAAAATAATCCTTAGACTCAAACGTTAGAACGGGCTTTTCCCCGCAGCATGCTGTGTAATAAATACAAAGAAAACGGCGGCCGTTACAATTTATGTCTAAAAATGCATCCTTTAATGCATCGGTTAAAACACTCGACTCCACGTACATGACGCCCAGCTGGAAACACTTCCCGCAAGTCGAGCTGCCCGAGATTCACAGAATTTACAGAAAACGGAATATTTTTGTGATTTATATCGTTATTGGGACGATAGATGTCTTATATTGAGATATGAGATTTTGGTCATATTGCACAGCCCTACTTATGATACTTTACTAAGATAACATGGCAATGCATTTTAATTAGTTTTTATTGTAAGTGCAAACAATTGTACTTAAACAACTGTGCTTAAACGAGATATATGACTATTGCACGTTGTTGTGTTTGTGGCGTTCCAACCATGTCTTGCCAGAGAGCCCTCTAGTGGGCAAACTATGCAGCATCAACGCTTTTAACATGATTGAAGGGTGTTTCTTCTTTTCTTCTTTCTTTTTTTAAATTTGTATTTATCAGGTGTTTTAAATACATTTACTGATATATTGGCAAATAGCTTAAATCAGCCAATTATATTACCCAGCCAATATCAGCCTCACGTTTTAGAGGAGGAAACTTAACTTAAACCATTTTTATACTTAAACTTCAGGCAGTTTGGAAAATCAGGTCAGGACATCATACAGAGTTGCCCTCCCCACATTTAGCACAGACCAGGAGATAGCCTGTGGCAGATGCGTTCTCACTGCTAAAAATGTTGCTGGATGTTAACCTTGGTAGCGCAAGCAGGGGGCAGGACACACAGCTATGAATTACCGGTTTTATTCCCACTCAGGATGATCCGTGCCAGCTAGTATTTGATTTGGGGGGAAAAATAAGACTGATCATAGCGAAACAGCCCAAATTGTGCAAAATCCAATAGGCAAAGTTCAATATAGTCATTTGAAATATTGTATATAAGAGCCATTTGAAACTGGTGCTTACATTCAGTAAACTAAACTTAAAAGTTGCTTAAGTGTGTGGCTTCTTTTTGGGGTGCATAACGCTGCACACGGGCAACGTCAAGTTAGTTTGCTGAGCATGGCTAATGTTAGCATTGCAGGCACCAGCAGCCTTGGTTATATGCCAGTTCCCTCTGACACAGCCTACACACAACGGTCAATTTTCCACATCCAAGTGCTGGAGAACCACATTGGTTAGCGGGGCTGTCATCTGTCTCACTTCACTTCTTGCTTGTTTACAACTTCCTGTCAGCGGGAGAGAGAGGTGTGCTGATGTGTGCCAGGGCTACAAGTTCACTGGCATTGCACGTTACTAAGTATTTTAACAAAGTAGTTAAACGTGGAGTCACATACATGCCTCGTATATTATGAAAACAGTGTACTGGGGTGATGGTGGGATGGAGACAGTCGACCATCTGATCTGAGTTGTACTCTTGTATTCTTCTTTAATGTTGAGTAATGGTGAGAAAAGTTCAGGGTTTTTTTTCCCTTAATGCTGTCCTGATTTGTCCTCGTGACCTACTGTTCACTTAATCCAGCATTAGCGCGAATGAAACAGCCACTTTACCACTGAGGAAACAAACTATCCACAGCTCCATTTACGTAAGAATAAGACTGTTGCTGGGAACAAAATCAGCATTGATCAAATCACTGAAAGTAGTGGTGAAAAATCAACAGAACAGCGCAATTAAAAAACGCTGAATGAGTCCTCGTTTATAGTCAAATACAGAACAGAGATTAAAATAAGTAACTTTATGATTATTATCAGTAGGTGCCACGAGCCCAATACAAATTGCTAACAATGTAGAGCAGCGTGTGCCTCGTATATTAAATATTTCACGTCTGTAGACTAGCAGGTGCTGTCACATTAGGTACAGGTCCCATTTATTTGTTGTTTTATTCTCCTGGCCCTGCTATGAGTTATTAGAGCTCCCATCTGTGGGTTGTATTAGAAAAGTTATATCGACAGCATGGCATTGTTTTCCCTGTGTGAACAGAGCTCCATGCTCATTTCATGAAATATGAATTAAGGGACAAACAGTCAGAAGTGTTCAAGGGGCGATTTCCCCTTAGCGATTACACTGGAGAGGTGCCAAAAAAACTAAACAGGGGAAAATTACCATACTATACCAAGACAGGAAGAACCTGAAAGTACGACACTTGATGCGTTTGCCACAGAGAGAGAAGGAGCGAGAAAAAAGAATATAGACTGAGGCGGAAAGAAGGAGAAGATTGTTGCACATTTTAATGTACTGCATCGTTTAAAGGGAGTTTTTCAGATTCTTAAGCAAAGAAATGTGACAGGTTTTTCAAAAAGATGTGTGAGTAGTAGTGGTTAGGTAAGCAGGAAAGTTAGGAAGTTGTTGTGGAAGGATGGAAGATTTTTTTTTCTGAAAGAATTAAAGGAAACTTAAAAGTACATTTCAAATAATTTTTTACAGCAGGGATAAAGTACAGTTAGGTTCATATATATTTTGACACTGAAACAAGTTTAGTAATTTTTTAATATGGAAACATATTCCAGTTGTAGTTATATAATGGACATGACCATTATATTAATAATGTGTAGGCTCTCAGCTTTCATTTCAGGGTATTCACAATCAAACTGGATGAAGGGTTTAGGACCAAAAGTAGTTGGACAATTGACTCAAAAGCTATTTCATAGGCAGCTGTGGGCAATTCCTTTGTTACTTCATTATCAATTAAGCAGATAAAAGACCTGGAGTTGATTGGCGGTATGGTGCTTGCATTTGGAAGATTTTGCTGTGAACAGAAAACATGCGGTCAAAGGAGCAGGTGAAACGAGCCATCCTTCAGGTGTGAAAACAGAAAAACCCATCTGACAAATTGCTACAATATTAGGAGTGGCAAAATCTACATTTTGATACAGTCTGAGAAAAAAAACACTGGTGAACGACAACAGTGGTGGATGATCGCAGAATCATTTCCACCGTGAAGAGAAACCGCTTCACAACAGCCAACCGAGTGAACAACACTCTCCAGGAGGCAGGCGTATTGATATCCAAGTCTACCTTAAAGAGAAGACTGCATGAAAGTAAAACAGAGGGTTCACTGCAAGATGCAAGCCACTCGTAAGCCCGAAGAATAGAAAGGCTGGATTGAACTTTGCTAAAAAAAAACACCTACAAAAGCCGGCACAGTTCTGGAAAACATTCTTTGGACAGATGAAACAAAGATCCACATCTACCAGAATGATGGCAAGAAAAAGTATGGAGAAGGTGTGGGACGGCTCATTTCACAGTTTGAAGACTAAACTTCAGACAGAAAGTATTAGAAATGAACATTTTATTTTCAGTTATCTAATTTGTCCGATTACTTTTAAGCCCCTGAATTGAAGGGATTGTGTTTGTTGCAATCTTTTTGTTCAGCCCACTGAATTAAAGCTGAAAGCCTGCACTTGAACTGCATCTGAGTTGTTTCAATTAAAATTCATTGTGGTAATGTAAAGAACCAAAATTAGGGAAAAGTTGTCTCTGTCCAAACATATATGGACCTAACTGAATGCAACTGCACATTAACTATTGTTTTTTTTAATTGTTTTTAAGGCCTCCCCTCTCAATCATGTGCCCTAGTACTGATTCATATAATCAGTGCGCGCGATTATTCGGTTTCAGACCCCGACTCAGCACTCACCCCCATTAACAGTCCTTAGATCACTTCCACGGCAAAATGCTGAGTCAAACCCGCTGCGATTAATGGTGTTGAAAATGAGGGCATGTCACATATGTTGCCACGTTCGAAGATGCAGTGGCCTCAGCAGAGATGGCCCGAAGGCTCAATCACTGTACCGCCTGCTGTGTATACAATCTCATCATGAAGCATCTTCCACGTGTTGAAATGATTTGAATTCAAGGTTTTTTTCTTTTTTTTGCCACAATTTTCATTTGCGCCAGTAAGGCAGTTATCTCATTGTCACGTTTGTGTGCGCCTCTCTGTCCTCCTGTGGTCTAATTTACATTTGATAGTACTGCACAAAGGCACTATCAAATGGATTTGGAGATGGATTTCAGTTCACATCTGTCTAATGGATTCTAACAAGTGGTCAGACAGGATTTGATTAAAAAAAACACACATCACAAAACAATCTGACAATTTTGGACCCCTCTTTTTTTGTCTCTTTGTGGCATTTAACAAACATCTGTGGGCTGCATGATTTAGTTATTTCCCCTCAGTGGTCTCCCTTTGGTTTTGGTCCCCTTGTGGCTCCCTTTTGGGGTTTGCACACACCATCAGACACACATAAATAAATGCACACTTGTAAACAACCACATCTGCTTAGCGGACATGTTAATATTTCAGTGTTGCTTCTCAGTTTTGTGCTCTTTTATATTGTATCCTGAGAGAACAAATGTAGTTTGTAAAAGATTCTTAAGATTTATTTTTTTTTGGTGAGTGATGCAATTGAGAATTTTCTGGAAGCAGAGTGTTATCTAGTGCTCGCAGGGTTTGGCATTGGTAGGAAGGGAATATGGCTGAGGTAATTATTCGGACATTAGGAAGCCAACGCGATCACAGAAATGTAGGTAAACGTCTGTGCTGGAGTTGCTAACAAATCCTGTCGTGTAACCGTTAGATCACAGGATTCAAATGATGCTGAACCTTTATTTAGTAACATCTACACAAACATAAGAGCAGAACCTAGAACTCGAGAGCAATGTCTGACCAAGGTCTCAAAGCTCCATCAAACACAGTGAATGCACGACAACGGGCTTCTTTTTTTAGATGGCTTCGATCTATTTTGAGAGATGGGTAATGATACAGGACAGATACTGAAGGACATTCAAACCTGTCAACTCCTCTTTCTTCACACCTCATTGGGCAGAGGGAAGATGGCATTGATGAAAGGTCGCGGTGACTCTGATTAAAAGGGAATATATTCAGCTAAAGCTCGGACAGCGCGGGGTAGTTTCTACTCTCTGTCTATTGATGGATCGGGTAATTGATCCGATCTGTCTTCGCAGAGCTGAGCTCTCTCTGCCTCCAGCATCAGTTAACCCTGCAGTGTATTAAAGTCAGATTAGGCTCTTCAACATAAAGGAGTGTGCCAAGGGGAGCGCTGCTGCACCTTCACGTGCGCAAACACACCTGTACTCCACAGGATGAGGAAGAAGTAAGCCAGATTATCTGAAGAATACAAACAATCTAATGGATAGCAAGTTATTTCTCCATGACATTCATTTTCCAAAATTAGGATTTGCAGTTACAGTAATACCTGCTGAACAGACACTAGAAAAAAAAAGCATGAAATTGTACTTTTTGTAGCTCTCATGTTACCTCGCTTTCTGAGTAGCTTAATTAATGTACTTATGTTTTTCTATGCTGATCTTATGTTGTTTTATTGTGATGTTTTTTGCACCTCTGTAACACTGGCATAACACTCTGCATTACTGAGAAAAGGGAGGTGTTATGCGAACATGGTTTAACTTATAGCATACTATCACTTTGCAGGCATATGACACAAAGAAGGTGCAAAAAAAATGCAGGAAATTATGCTCAAATGAAGCTTCTACAAAAGTAAAGAAGCTGAGCGACACTTTAGGTGGAAGAAATAAAAAGTTTAATGGTTCTTTTCTGGGATCTACACACGTCTAGGATCTGTTAGAGGGTGCTTTGGAATTTCTGGGGCAAATGATTAATATGCACTACATCTCATTTACATAAAACCTTTTTTTTTTCTCAGCAAATAAGGTCTTATTTTACATCCAGTGTTAGTATTTTGTCCTCATTTTTTTAAGATATCACCACCAACCCCCATGGTGCCCTGGGAAAGAGTACCTTCTCTATCACTGCTATACATTTTTTCATCCAAATACGTTATATTTTCTGTGGGCTTTATTTACATTGCACACTGTCAATATTGGTGGGTAGAATATAAATACAATGGATTTGCTTCACAACAGAAATTTGGTAATGTTAAAGAAAAGTAATGCAGATTAAAGACTGGTATTAAATTGTAGTGGTAAAAAAAAATATAATAGCATTATAAAATTATACTACTTATGATATTGCCCATTGCCCATACACCTTGATAGTAATGGGTTGAAAATTTTTCCCCTTCAAAATTGCCTGAATCCTTTGTGGCACAGCTTCAACAAAGTGCTGGAAACAGAGATTTTGGTCCACATTTAAGTGATAGCATCACACAGTTGCAGCATATTTGTCAGCTGCACATTCATTATTCATTCAACCACATCCCAAAGGTGCTTTACTGGGTGACTGTGGAGTACAGTGAACTCATTGCCATGTTCAAGAATACAATTTGAGATGATCTGAGCTTTGCGACATGGCAGATTATCTTGCTAGAAGCAGGCATCAGAAAATGTGCACACTGTGGCCAAAGGGGTGGACTTGGTCAGCAACAATACTCAGGTAGGCTGTGACCCTTGAACGATCCTTAGTTGGTTTCAAGGCGCCAAAGTGTGCTAAGAAAATACCTCCCACACCAGAATCGATCCATGCATACATGTTGTTTATGTCAAATTCGGACCCGTTCATCTGAATAGAAAAACAGAATCAGGGGGCATTTTTCTAGCTTCCCGTTCCTAAGTGACAGGATTGCTGCCTGGTGTGGTCTTCTGCTGCTGTAGTCCATCTGCTTCAAGATTCGACATTTGCATCCAGAGATGCACCTCTGCATACCCAGGTTGTAAGAAGTGATTATTTGAGTTACTGTATCCTTACAAAAAGACAGAACTGCTGCTCACTGAATATTCTCTCTTTTCTCTGTAAACCCCAGAGATGTGCAGAAAAATCCCAGAAGATCAGCAGCTTCTGAAATACTCAGACCAGCCCGTCTGGCACCATCAACCACATTTAAAGTCACCATTACCTTCCTCACACATGCTAAAACTCTGGTTAAGCTTCAGGAGGTTGTCTTAACCTCTCTTATGCCCAAATCATTGGATTTCTGCTATGCAGTTGACTGATTAGATATTTGCATTAACAAGCAGTAAAACAGAACTGCACGGCGAGCGTTTGCATGCAGGAGGGAATCAGCCTAAATTAAAGCTCGTTCAAAAACGTGAAATAAGTCCTCCTTTGTCATTTATTATGAGAGCCACATAAAACTTAAGTACTGAAATAACTTTAAAAACGTGTCTCACTTAATTCACAACAGTGCCTTTCGAAGGATATATAGCCTAATTTAAAGTGAAAAGAAAATGAGGAGGAGCAGAAAAATGGATAGAAACTGATGAAGTGCTGCACAGGGATGGACAGATACTGATCAGAGAGACAAAAGAGCAGCGGGTAAGGGCATTTGTAAGTCCCCTTTTAATTTATTCCATATTGTTGAGATTTCAGCCTGAAAAAATACCAATAAAGTACCCCACATGACCATAAGTAATCCTCACATATCAACCCACATGTCAGTAAACGTATCCCCGTGTTTTTAATTATGTAAAAATTGATTTACTCAGGAAATGCATGTACCTAATAGTAATGATTGCAGTTGCTAAAATGAGACATGGGTCTGAAAATAGCAAAATAGTATGAATAAGTTGCTTTGTCCTTGTGCTACATGAGAAGCACCATTAGAGAAAGCATTAAGGCCATGTACAGTATGCTGTTTATTTTAAACAGCAAGAGGAAATACCCTTTACAGTGGATGCCTGAAGGGAGAAAGGAATGTAAG
This sequence comes from Mchenga conophoros, assembly GCF_057382185.1. NCBI lineage: Eukaryota > Metazoa > Chordata > Actinopteri > Cichliformes > Cichlidae > Mchenga > Mchenga conophoros. Next base: position 17,552,143 of record NC_140531.1, read on the forward strand.
GCAAACAAAGTCTCTTGCCCTTCCTGTCATCCTTTCCTTCTGGCTCGTAGCCAGAGACTTGCCACTAAGTTTATGCATCAGACTTGAATTTTAAACATTAAACAGCCCGGCTTGCTGCAGCTCAAGGGGAGGCACCGAAGACCAAGATTTAGCTTTCCTTTGACATTTTGAAGTGAAACGAACATCCACGTCTGAGCAGAGACGGTAGCTCGCTATTGTTAACAAGATATTTTAATGATTTTTTTATTACCTAGCCTGATGTCTACTAATACCGTAAGAGAGCGACAAGAAATAGATATATGGAGCGACTGTTGTTCTGCATATTGAACACAGTTCAGAGAAATGACTGCTTAGAGAGGAAGAGCGAGTAGACAGACCAGACAAACTTGGCAGGAAGACTGAGCTCTCACAAGAACGTAGAGGTTTGTTCCAAAATCAATGCAGCCTACTAATATTTGATTCTCCAAAAACCAAGGCTTCCATTGGCAGACGCGATGCACGCAAGCACACACTCTCCCCAACTGCAAAACCCTGCACTGCCCTCCAGATTACATCAGATAGATGAAAATTTAAAGTAATCTGACACTTAATTTGTTCAAGTACACCTTAGGGGAAATAATAAGATGTGGAATTTGGTGATTTGCAGCTGAAGCAAACCACAAATAGTGCAAACCGCCAATCAACTGTAACAACTGTTTAGAGGGTGTATAATATAGGGAAAGACTCATATTTAGATATAAAACCACAATGCCTAATCAAAGCAAAGGGTAACTACCTGCTGTGACGTTCCCCCGAGAACTACATAACCTCAAGGGTTGGGTTTTTTTTTCGCTCTTTGCACTTGCATATCCAATAGGAAGGTTTATGCTACTGGTTGGGATAGCAGCAGCAAGACTACAGCAGCAGCAAGCAGGTGGATGTTGCATTTGCCTCTGTGTGTTTTCAAAGTTTCCAACATAATTAGAAGACTTGTGAATTCAGACTTGTGTTTTGTCAGCTATAGAATAAGCCACTAACCTTAGAGGCTCCCTCCATCTAACTGCAGCTCACAAGTCACTTATGATGGCGTCCGAAAGGTTGACTAATATTACCAGCACATGCTAGTCAAATCTGACCAAGGATAGCATCTAGTAAAGTTGATTTCACATCTGTTTGGTCTACTCAAATCAATCTCTGGTTCATTTACCCCTTTGGTGCAATGGGTTTGGAAGTTAAGAGGAAGTTGTAGCTAAGGTTTTTAAAATATTTTTGCTTTGATGAGTCAAAATCACCTTGTATTTCCTCTGTTGCATATAGATTTAATAAAGCCTGGATTGTACTGCTGGGCCATGTCCTTTTATAAAATGTCTATGCTGATATTCTTTAATATGGGACTTGAAAGTGCTGCACCTCTCAACGTACACTGAGATTAATCAGCGTACACGACACTCAAAGGTTCTTCTTGTGCTGGAGGGTTTCCCCTTGAAGTATGAGCTAAAATAAGGGAAAGAAAATTTTAAAGTAATGCACTTAAGGTGATTTATTTATCACACTCACAAAAAGGTAGATGCATAAAGAGGAATTTGAAGTCTTGCCCAAGACATGCAGGCTGGATAAGGGCACTGAAGCATGCACCAGTTTGCATACAGGGAGAACCGGTCAACCGAGGATGCGATCGCCACAGTGCTGCACACATTACTGAAGCACTTGGAACACAGGAACACCTATGCACGGCTCCTCTTTGTAGACTACAGCTCGGCTTTTAATACCATCCGGCCATACAAACTCCGTCCCAAACTCCACCAACTGGGACTTAACTCCTCTCTGTGCAACTGGATTGTGGACTTCCTCACTAACCGTAGACAGAGTGTCAGAGTGGGTAAGAACACCTCTTCCACCCTTGTGGTCAACACCGGTGCCCCTCAGGGGTGTGTTCTGAGCCCTCTGCTATACACTCTCTTCACCCATGACTGTATTTCCTCCTGCGCGTCCAATCTCATTGTTAAGTTTGCAGATGACACTACAGTGCTCGGACTTATATCCAACAATGATGAGACAAACTATAGGACAGAGGTGCAACAACTAGAGTCATGGTGCCACGACAATAACTTGGTCTTAAACACCAAAAAGACCAAGGAGATCATTGTAGATTTCCGGAAGAGGGGTCATAACAACCATCTGCCTCTCTTCATTGGCAGTGAGGCGGTGGAGAGGGTGAGCAGTTTTAAATTCTTGGGGGTAACTGTGACCGAGGACCTGTCCTGGGGCAACCATATCACCTCAGTTGTACGGAAGGCCCAACAGCGCCTCTACTACCTGAGGAGACTGCGGAGCGCACACATTCCCAGATCTCTGATGTTGAACTTCTACAACTGTGCCATCAGCAGCGTTCTGACGTATGGATTTCTAGTGTGGTTCCCCAGCTGCACCAAGGCCGATCAGCAAGCACTCCAGCGGGTGGTGAAAGAAGCTGGCAGAATTATTGGAACAAGTCTGCCAGAGATCAGTAATATCTTCCCCACTCGCTGTCTGAGGAGGGTGCACAGTATCCTGCGGGACCAACATCACCCTGCGCGCCACCTTATCCATCTGCTGCCCTCAGGGAGAAGGTACAGGTCTATACAGGCCAGAACATCCAGACTGGCCAACAGCCTGTATCCACAGGCTGTGAGGCTCCTGAACTCTCTGCCCCCCTCTCACGGACAATAACCATATCCAACTTCTTAATAGCAATGAACTGGTCTGCATTGGTGCATCATATCTTTATTCTCTTCCCCCTCCTGCCCCCCCCCTCTTTCTTAAATAGATAACTATCATATCTGATATCATATCTCACAGTACAATAATATTGAATGGGTTGCATTGTTGTATTTTGTCATGTTTCTCAGGTCTTTGTCTGAATTTCTACGAACATTATTGCTAAGGATTGTCTTATTGCATTGGAGTCACACTGGGTTAAATATGTACACTTGGGTTTTAAGGGGTATTTATTATTTTCTTCTTTTTTTGGGGGTTGTATGGAAGCCCCAAACGCAATTTCATTGTTCTTGACAATGACAATAAATAAATAAATACAGTATCTTCTGATTAGTGGACAATCTGCTCTATGTCCTATATGCATTTTTCATAAGATATTGGCAGCGGCTTGTTTAACAATCTGGAAATAAACTGCGGATAAAACTGGGGGGGAACATCAAGCTCCACTGTGAGCTGGATGCAAGCAGAGGATACAACAGTGAGATGCCTGAGAATAACTGGAAGTGCAAAACTATACATTGTATGCAAATCATGTGTGCAATCACACACCGTCCTGATAGATGCGAATGTGGTAATTTCACTCTTCACTTCTGTCAAGACAAAGGATTGTTTCTATGTTAACCTTTAAAAATCTTTCCTCATTATATAACCACCTACTGCCCAGTCTTTGGCATCTGATAAGCCAGCACCTGGAGCAAAACACACCCACCACACGGCCCCTTGTTTAGTTTTATTGCTGCGCTGCTTTCAGATTGAAATCCTGGTGGTGCTCAAAGTGCCCACATACATCCTCACAGAATAAACTGGAACAAAATTCTATACGAAGCTAGAATATTTTCAGCTGTCTATCTGGAGTATATTAGACAAAAAGCCACAAAAAAATGATTAGAAATTATTGCTTTTCAGATTGCTTGAGACTGCCTTCATTACGACTAATTGGATTGAATGGTGCCCACTCATTGGCCCACATTTATACATTTACATCGTATTTAAGGCGCTTAATCTCAGTGGCACTGATATCATGAGACTGACATTTAAGCTCTTAAATCCGAAGGATGTTATAAGGGTTTTAGAGAGAGAGAAAGGGGGAGGGAGGGAGGCAGCGCAAAACAGGGTGAGGGAGCAGAAGAAAGAAAGCAGCGAGAGGGTCTCAGTGACTGTGTGCTCAGAGAGACAGTAAAGTAGGAATGACAGTGTATGGCTTTTGTTAGAAGGACTGCCAGCACGTCAATTTCGATATAACATTTTTATCGACACCCTCCTCACCGCAACCTGACAGGCGGGCAGGAGCTCAACTTTTTACGTTCCACACCAGAAGTTCAGGGTTACTGAAACAGGTTTCTTTGGCAAACTTCGGAGGAAGTCTTTCTTTTACCCCCTGTTGTCTCTTAAGGAAGTATGCGAGACTGGCAATATTTATTCAGTTGACCTAGAAAAAGCTCTTGCTATAACTGCGCACATATTCTGAAGTCAAAAGTAATTTTTGATTTTATAGTGGAACTATACACTGCATGTGGGTGCACAATGTACCATGTAAGCTATTTACTGCATGATTTGCTGTTGTTTTGGAGAATCTCAGGGGGAAATATATTTTTCTTTTTGGGGGGCTTCTACATCAAGCAGTGTACTGGAATGGTGATGGCTTTATTCTGTAACTAAAAAAGATGTGTTAAAGCTCCTATTATTGCTCCCCCCCTAATTGACAAACAAGCCAAATACCACCTTGTTACTGGAGTTACACTACACTCGCCAGACACTTTATCAGGTAAACCTTATTAGTATTGGGTTGGATCACCTTTTGCCTTCGGAACTGTATTAATTCTTCATGGCATCGATTCAGCAAGGTGCTGGAAATTTTGGTTCATACTAATATGTTAGCTTCAGATGGTTGTACAGATTTGTCAGCTTCACGTAAATGATGCAAATCTCCTGTTAGACCACGTTCCAAAGTTGCTCTATTGGTCTGAGATCTGGTGACTTTTGAGTACAGTGAACTCATTGTGATGTTCAAGAAACCACTTTGAGATCATTTGAGCTTTATGCTGTGTTGCACTATCTTGCAGCCATCAGATGATGGGAACATTGTGGTCAAAAAGGGACGGACATGGTCAACAACAATACTCGGGTAGGGCGTGCCATTTAATTGATGCTTAGGGGCCCAAAGTTTGCAGAGAAAATATCACGCAGACTGTTACAACACCATCAGCAGCCTGAACCATTGATATAAGGCAGGATGGATCATTTCATTTTGTTCATGCCAAATTATGACCCTATCACGGGAAAGTTGCAGCAGAAATCGAGACCCATCTGACCTGGCAACATTTTTCCAATCTTCTGGTGTCCAGTTTTGGTAAACCTGTGTGAATTATAGCCTCGGGTTCGATAGGAGTGGCACCTGGTGTGGTCTTCTGCTGCTGTAGCTTTTGTAGCTTCAAGATATTGTGGATTCAGAAATGCTCCACTGCATACATTAGCTGTAACAAGTGGTTATTTGAGTTACTCCAAACAGCTGAAAGCAGTCTGATCATTCTCCTCTGACCTCTGGCATCAACAAGACATTTTTGCCCAGAGAACTGCTGCCCCCTGGATATTTTCACTTTTTGGATCATTTTCTGAAAACACCAGAGATGATTGTGCCAGGAAGTACCAGTAGATCCATAGCTTCTGACACTGAAAAAGCTATTTTCTAAATCCCAACAACCAAGCCACATTCAAATTCTCTTAAATCTGCTGTTCAGTTTGAACTTTTGAAGTTTTGTCTTGACCATTTCTGCGTACCTAAATGCACTGATTTGCTGCAATGTGATTTGGCTGATCAAATATTTGCATTAATGAGCGGTAGAACAGGTTTTCCCTAATTACAGGTGTCCGATAATCATATATATTACTAAATTAAGAAGTTAATCAAGTCGATAATTAAAAGAAAATTAATATCATTGTCACGGATTATAAGTAATCCTTTTAGCTGCTTTTGAAGCAAGGAGCTAAATATTTTCTGCTTATAGCTAATAGGATGCGAGGCCTTGCAGCTTTTCTTTCTCATATCTCAAGTTTAATTGGCTGGATTTAAGGCCGGATAGTGAGAAAGCTAAATTTGCCATTACTTCTGCAATTTTTATGGGTTTGTCACAGCAGCTATCTTGTATTGGCTCACTGCTGACATGCTAGCCAGCTGAATTTTGCTAACACTAGTCAGTCAAAATATCTGTGAGATCTTTTGGGCTAGTGGCTCCCACTGATTCGGTATTTTAATATTGTGAAGATTCCTTAAAAGGATGGGAGAACTTTCTGAGCTAACTTAGGTGAGGACAGAATACTGTGCAAATACTGTGTAGAGTTATTAATTTATTTGTACCGTTATGTCTTGCCGTTAAACTCATCAACACTTTAGTGGTTATTTTTTTTAGAGATTCGTCAAATTAATAAATGATTACAAACATCCTTAGTCAAAGTCTTACTATTTTTTTTTTTTTTAAAAGGTCAAACATAATAGTCTACGTTACACAGATTACATTACAGAGTGAAACTCTTACCATGGCTTCTTCTTTATTTCCAATCACTCGGTTTATGCTTCCTTTCACTGAAGCTGCTGCTATATTTAGCCAGTTTATAGCACTACCTGGCTGTAAACAGAAGTGCTGCAGATTACAACACAACTGTCCATCTGGACATTAATACACAATAGGAACCCAAAGCCATTTCACCGGCTACGGACAGCCTGTGACGTTCACTGCAGGGCTCACTTTAAGCCTTCCAACATACATTCATCCAAATCCACCAGACCGGGCTGGACAGGGAGTGTTTGCATGGAGGAAAGATTCCTTTGATGTCTAATAAGCAATTATTGACATATCACCACAAGTTCCTCCTAAACTCACTAATCCCGAACAGCAACTTGTTTGATGGCTTTATTACACTGATTGCTTTTGACCACCACAAATGATGCAAGCGTTCCGCATTGATCCTTTGCCTTGTGTCTTACATTTGTTTGCAGATTGTTCAATAATCCAATTATTGCAGCACAGCTTTCTCTGAGCCCCTCTTATGTGTTTAGAGACACCTCCTTAGCATGCAGGCGAGAGGAGGAAGAGAAGAAGGAACGGGGGAAATGGGGGAAATAGACAGAAAACTCGGAAAGTCTGAGAGGCTGTGCGAGACAGCCGCTGTGGGAGGGAGAAAGAGACGGAGGGGAAGGGGAGAGCGAATGAGTGAAGGAGAAAGCAACCACTGAGGGACTCTGTGGCTCTATGTGTGTTCATGTGAGAAAAAGAAAAAGACAGAGGGGAGAAACAAAGAGGAGAACGTCACAGGCAAAGCCAAGGTTACCTTTACAAATGTACTGACCTTGTGCACTTCACATTAACCTCCCTCTCCAAGAGAATTAGTGTGTATCATTCCCCACTCTGCTGTTCCTAACTCCACCAATTGATTTCAGTAGCTGGAAACAGGGAAATTGAATGTCCTGTTATTGTGGCTAAAGAGTGGAAATACATGCTAATGCTGCACAGACCTGCAAAAGCCCATATTTACTCTCGGTCCACTTTTGTCTCTCTGGATAGATTTGGTGTGACTAGAACAGCCCCCTAGGGTGCAAGACTGTTGGAACAACTTCATAAGCCGTGGGATGGCTTAAACTCTTTCACAGTTTTCTCACTCTTCCTCCTTGATGATCGGGTTTCAAATTCAGGTAAGGAAAGAGAACAAAAGAATGAAGAATGGGTCACTGAAACAGTTTCAGTGAATGGCATGTAGCATCGTTGTACTGCATCGTGGCAGCCGTTCTAACCCCGTTTAATTGGCGGCGAGTGTATTATTTCTGAGGGCCGAGGGCGCGAAGCTTCAACGGATTCATTTACGCGATGCTTGCACCACGTTAATAACACGAAGCTATCGAAACAAACAAACGGAAAGTTTTTAAATAGTCGTTTTTACGTTCAGCCCAGACACAGAAGGGCTCTGGGGTTGCAATGAGTTTAAAGAGAAAGCTCAACTAACCATGTATGGATTTTTTTAAATGCTTGCGGTATACAATAGAAGATCTAAGTCTTCAGCATGAGGCTAATGTTGATGTTTGGCTTCGTGATGGCACACTTTGCGGTCTTCAACAAATGGCTTTAATCCACATAAATTAGAAGAAGTTGCTCAGCGGGAGAGAGAGATTACGGGGATAATGCACGGCGTGTGATTTGTTCATACGAGAGGAGAGACGCGAAGGAGCAGAGAGCCTCTGACAGAACAGCTGAGGAAGCAGGACTGTTTACAGAGGCACTGTTAAAGAGCAGCAGCTGGGGTAAGGACCTTTCAGCAGCATACCAAAGTCAGTCCTCGACACAAAAAAGGTGGCAGGAGAACATCAGTGGAGAAATCAGTATGATGAAGTAATAAAAGTTTCTTTTGAACCAGAGAGCTTAAAAAGCTTGAAAGATGTGGCGAAATGGCAATTGTTTCACATCTGGGAAGAAAAAAGAAAACAAGACTTTTTCTTTTCTGAAGAGTTAAGCTTTTGTCTTTTGCTTAAGAGGATCGCGAGTTAACTACAGAAACAGAGAGACGTTGTTTCTCTGTAATGACGGGGCAAGCCAGTTGCTGATTTATTCAGAACAGAAGAGAAACCTTCATCTTGAACCTCAAAGGAAATGCACAGGCTCTACAGTGGAGCAGCGGGCCTTCAAGTTTCAGCCTTTTGGGAATTATAACTTCTGTATTTAAAAAAAAAAAAAAAAACCCACACAGACAGAAGCATATGCCTGCTTTACATTAACTTGCTTACACCAGCAAGGATTTAAACAATAACATCTATGTGTAGGAGAAGTAGGTGTAAATGGAAATCATGACCTCTGTTTCCCAGTGGAGTTTGATGGTGACACATCTGTTCAGAGCAGCATAGCAGTTCTTCTGAATTTACAGTAACTAGGGTTTGTATACTTTGGCCAGCCATCCCAGTGCAACGGGGCATGCCTCACCCTTCAAAATGGCTGTTATGACAGGGTTCCTCATATAAAGCCTGTGTGGACAGACAGAGGATGGGTGGGGGAAATCTACATAAAGGGGAGTTAGTGGCACACTGATCAGCTGTTAGTTTGGTGTCAAAAATCTTTATGCGGCGCACCAGTCATGTTCTGAACTGTGCAAAAGCCATAAGCCACCCCTCATTTCTTTATATTTTGCCTCCAAGGAGCCAGACTTGTAATTTAATTCAAAGTGGTCTTGAGCAGCAGTTCTCTCGGGTTTTCTGAAGGTCTTTCAAAGTTTTTCTTTAGACATTGGCTGCTTTTTCATTCATTTTTAGACCGATCCTTGCACTTGACCATTTTCAGAAGATTTTTTGTATGTTAAGCCACTTAACACTGACCTCAAAAGTTTTAAGCATAAATAGACATCTAACTCAAGAGTGTACACATAACACACAACTTTGCAAAAAATACATTGAAATTATATCTTTATCTTCTTCAAAATCATCTTCAAAAAATGCCAAGGTGATTCCCAAAGAGCTGCTAGCTGGAAACCTGGTATATCTTGGCATGATCTGCTGTGTGTCCTTAAGAAATTTGAGGAAACTCAACATGTGCCGCATAAAAGAAGAAATGGCAGGCCTAAAAAGCACATGACCAGTATCTGTAAGTCCTTAAGCAATAGGAAAAAGTCCAGATAAGATAACAGGGCCTGAGAGATGGACGTTGCCCTTCAGTTGATCCATTTACTGTTAATTGAAACCTCATCAGAAATGGTCTCTGTGGATTGATGGCTGTCAAAAAGCCATTCTATAGGGAAATAGGGAGATAAGTTGGAGGTATTCCAGATTACACAAGAGCTACACTGAAAATCAATGGCAACAGGTCTTGTGAAGAATCCAAATTTAAATTTTGGGGTTTAAATCATTGTTAGTATGAACAGAGGTAGTCAGGTCCAACATGATGGAGGCTCTGTCATGGTTTGGGGCTGCAGTTCAGTCAGTGGTGCTGGTGTTGCAAAATTGATGGAAAAATGGAGCCACAAAATATCGTAAGATTTTAATCCACCATCCAATACCATGTGAAAAGCATGTGATTGTCACCAGCTTCATTTTTCAGCTTGACAATGATCTCAAACCAATGCAGTAAAGCACTGGCAGTGCGTCCGGTGGCGCCAGTGTCCGGCAGCCTCGCCTGTGTCAGTGCGCCCCAGGGTGGCAGTGGCTACAATGTAGCTTGCCATCACCAGTGTGTGAATGTGTGTGTGAATGGGTGGATGACTGGATATGTAAAGCGCTTTGGGGTCCAATAGGGACCAAGTAAAGTGCTATACAAATACAGGCCATTTACCATAAAGCATACATGGATAGAAAAAAACAGTGTAACAATATCAGTCATGGATTGGCCTCTTCAGAGCCCGGACTTCAACATTTCTGAAGCAGTGTGGGATCATCATGACAGAGAACAAAACAAAAGGCAGAAACATCCAAAGAGCTTTGAATGTCCTTCAAGAAACGCTGAGACCTATTCCTGAAGACTCTTAAAGAAGTTCAACGGGAGGAAAACTTGCTACGAGAGTTCAGGCTGTATAGAAGATAAAGGTGGTCACGCCAAATATTCACTTTTAAAATCGTTAGAATTGCTCAAACTCTGTTTTTTGTCTTATATGCTGCTTTTCTATGTATATTTGCACACTTTTTTAATAGATCACTGCACTTGGATATCACTTGCATATCAAAATATAAAGAAATATAAAGAGGGGTGCCTCAAGACGATTGCATAGTACTGTATATTAACGTATAGTATGCATGCATGTGAATATATGTGCTTTATGTGGGTTGACAGACATCTTTCCCAATTTCACCCAAGTCTCTTCATGTCTCAGAAAAAGCAATTACGCTCTATTTCCTTTTATAAAGGTACTCATTAGTGCTGGCGGGCTTCGCAACATGGAGCAGAACAGTGAATAGATAGAAAATGTAGAGCTACAAGCTGCTTTTCTGCTGCACAAAGCAGTGTTTCAATAGGGAATCCTTTGTTCACTGTGTAAATCCCCACGGCCTCCTGTTTAAGAGCTCAGCATGTCACTTGAGACTAAACGGCTGCTCACAAAAAAATGTAATTCAAATATTTTTTAAAATCCTCTCAGGTTGGACTCTGAATAGTCTCCTTAAGAAAAAGATCTATCTTTAGAAAAGCTACACTCTTAATTCTATTATTTTTTTTATCTTAATCTTCATAATAACAAAAACCTCTCAAATAAGTTACCCTTACCATATGCTACTGTGCTGACTTTCACCGTCTTCTCCACCTGAGGCCTGTCTCCTGTTCTTAAATATTTATGCAATGAGCCCAAAATGTTATGTATTTACCATAAAATTCAGTTTCATACACCTCAAACAATGACATGAAGTGTATACACAATGTGGGGAGGGGAAGAGCAGCAGGGAGTGAGAGGAAAGAGAGAACCTCTGAATCAACAGTATTTCCCACACATGGAAAATGTGGGAGATATTCTGGGCCCCTGGAGTATTTGGTTGGGCTAATGTGTTATTGGAACAGGACATCTTTGTGGTAAAACCTGACAATTTATTAAAAGTGCAGCATGAAGGGAAATTATAAAATGAAAGGAGATTTTTACCTTGTGCATGTGTCTTGTACTTTTATGCATAGGGTTTATATGGATATATTCATCATGTAGTATGTTATTGCTAGGTGTTCTTGCAAGGAGATAAACTGAATTTAATTAATAATTACTAATGAATCCACTTACTGTCAGAAAATGTAAATATATATTGGTTTCTAGTGGCATAATTTCTTTAAATATTCATTTTTCTTCACGATAATCCTGAAGATAAAGACAAGAACCAGTTGAGAAGCCAGAAGTCATTATTATAAACTATATGACAACTTATCCATCCATCCATCCATCCATCCATCCATCCATCCATCCATCCATCCAATATAATTCAAGTGAATTATATTTTGGCAATATATGAGATTTATAATGAAATATAGTAACAAAGTAATTAAATAATTATTGATAATTATTTTATTGTTTTCACTAAAAACTGTCAGAAATCCAAATGATTGATATTAAAATGATGGGATGTGAAATGAGTGTGAATACGCGTGAGAATTTTTGCTGTTTTTATTTGGTTAAGTTCCTGGCACTGTATACTGTAGAGGATGTTTTATTTCAAAATTCTCTTGCACTTAAACACCAAAAGAACAATCTGTAATACCTGACACGGTGTTTACCACAGATAAGCTTTTCAATTTGAAAAAAGAAAAAAAGACTGCATCTTTGGTGCAGACGCTTTAATTTATTATGGCTGTAGTAGTTTTTGGCTTTCCAGGTTTCTCTTATCTATACAGTAGCATTCAGTCTCTCAGTGTCACACACACTTTATCTGTCAATCTACATTTTGAAGCTAATGACTTCTGGGAGCCAGATGCTACCGTTTAACGAAAAAAGCGTGGAGCGCTAAGTCAGGTAACACTAGGTTAGCATGCTGCATTCATAGACGGTATAAAATATGCACATATGGCCATAGTAACTATGTACCTGTTGTTTCTGACGTGCAGCTTTGAAGCCGTGAGAGTAGCGTTATTACAGTCACCATCTACAGTATGAAACTACAAAAGGGGGGGCATGATACTGTAAGAGCACTTGCTCATTGGCTAACAAATTGTCAAGCATAAGTCATTAGCCAATGAGTATAGTATATATAATACTCAACGTTAGCTTCATTTTCCTGCTCTGGAGGTTGGTCATTAGTAGCTTCTGTCTTTGTTCTTTAATGTCAATGGGCAAACAGCTTATAGGTCCATAACCGCCACCCTTTGGCAATGCTAGCCTTATACAAACAAGGGGGAACATGCACTATATTTTTGACAATAAACTGTTTGCCTTTTTTATTTGACAAACATTCTGAGAAATATATCCAAAATCACTTATAATTTTAAAATGATTGATTTAAAATAGGTTCAATCTTGTGTTTAGCTTGAACTGAATGTTTTTTTTTTACCTTTCATTTCCCTTTCCTGTGCCTCATCATCACTCATCATCATCCCCGGAAGTGGCTGGCCATAAAAGGTGACATGAGCGCCTGCTCTGAAAGGGCAGCCACATGCACCACTGCAAATCTTTCACCTTATTAAATATAGATCTATAGTCAACTACACCTGTGAAGCCAGTCTCACCTGAGCCAAGGTTACAATGACTGATGCTATTTTTAACTTCTTGTTTTGAACAGGAAATTGGGATCCCATGCGTGTTACAAGTTGTGTAAGTGCAGTGATGATGTATGCTGATAACAGTGGGTAAAAACAGTGTCCCTTGATTTTTCAGCCACTCACACCCTCCCACTCCTCATCAATGTAGCTTGCCATCACCAGTGTGTGAATGGGTGGATGACTGGATATGTAAAGCGCTTTGGGGTCCTTAGGGACTAGTAAAGCGCTATATAAATACAGGCCATTTACCATTTATATTGTCTCTGCACACAGCAAGCACACATCTCTTTGTGCAACATGTGAAATAGACTTTGGCATTAGAGCAAGTCCGGGTACTGGGCAGTGATGGCCAGGTGCATCTGGTGCATGATAGAGATGCAAGAGGTAAATATGCTTGATTTGCTGAATCATGTAATTACACCTGCACCGCTGAGCTCCTCGTATTTCTTTTTTCATGAAAACAGTATTAAGTGAAATCATTCAGCTATTCTGTTTCCTCTTCGTTAAAGCCTGTCTGGTCAAGTTTCACTTTGTTTGAAATGAGAAATCAGAGAGTATTTGTTTTCTGTTTGTCACGCTGCTTAAAACATTTCATAGCATAACAGCAGGAACAAGGTGAGACAGCTTCACAAACATGACACGCGATACTTCTTTATCTTCGCTGCAGATGCTCGCCGAATGTGAATAAAGTTACAGAGTGAGAGTCGGAAGACTTAGGCATCTGTTGGTTTTAGGTTTTAAGGGGTGACCTTGATCAAAGATCAACTGGGTGTCGGATTAAACTGTGGTTAGGGTTGTTGTCATGCAGAGATTAGCCGAGAGTGAGATTAGTCAGCACAAGCATATGTGTACCTTTGATGATTCACTTTAGGTTCTCCTTTTTTGCAGTAGTTTTTCTTTTTTTTAATGTGAGAACCTAATTGCACTATGTCCGTCAGCAGGTGTTGCATTGTTCATCCAGAGACCATCTGGGCCTGTAATCCTTCGGAGATGAACACCAACATTGTGTGTGTGTGTGTGTGTGTTCATCTGTACCAAATGTATGGGACCTTTTGTACTTGTGAAGTCCGAATTGTTAAGTTGACCTTTTAGGGAGTAAACATTTATAATGAGCAGGCTCAGTGCTCCTGGACAAACTGTAGACATGATTCTTTGAACTATTCATTGTATCCGCTTACAGTTTTGGTTAATGTGCATTAGCTTATTGTCTTGGAGAAGAAAAAAGAAACACAAAACTGTGAAATATGGAAACTTTTCTAACCGACTACCTTGTTGAACTGCTCCTAGGTGCATAGAAGTCTAAAGAAAATATGTGAGGTTTCACTGTTGTTGTTTCTTCTATCCATATACAATCATTACCTGATTGGCTCCTGATTGTTGCTGTCTGGAGCAGTTTGACTAAGTGGCTGAAAGCAGGCAGGAAGGAGACTCCGAGCAGTTCGTAAGACTGCTCTTCTGCTGTTGAACCTGTCAGATGCTATAGAAACGCTGACTGACTGGAGAGGAGCTCACAGCAGCCGACATGCAGAATGTAAGCTGTGGTGTTAACCACCTGGATCTCGGCCAACCCCAGACTTGGTTTTGGCTCCTGTGCACAGCCAGCTTCTTGAGGTTGAGGTTTCATACCCTGTGACTTTAGTGAGCCGCTTGACTATTAGCTCTACATACAATAAAGCCCCTAAATAGATCCACTTGACAGCCCCATTGCTAACTCTGTCTCTCAGTATATATCTTAATGTACTATGGCTTGTGTGTGCAGCGTTTTCCCTTGTATATACACTGGACTCCCTGTCTGCTCATCTGACACGTTTGTCCTGGCAGAATTGTAAATGACTGGTGGGTGTTAAGGATGATCACATGTGACAGCCAATGCATAGGGTTGCTGGCAACATGTGTTAGCGCCAGTGTACATTAACCTACATTCAGAGTGAGGCCTTTTTGAATCACTAGGGAAAGGAAAAGGTCATCTCTTGAATAAAATATTCTGGCACATTTCATTTCTCTGCACTCACAAGCTCAGTTCTTTTACATTTACATGCTTTAGAGTTGAAATGCCAACCTTTGGCCTATGATATACTTTCATTTTATTCAGTAGACCCTTCTTGCTCACAGGAAGGTCAATGTAAACAGGAGTCAGCTGCGTACTAACTGTTGCTAGAAAGTGGAGAACAGAGGTTAATGAGTTTGTGGCATGGAGGTGGCTCAGGTCAGGGCTGATCCCTTAAAGATAATCTCCCTGTCTAGGGATTTGTTTTTCTCATTTGTCCTAGGGCCTCTAAGCTGAGTTTGGAGGTCACTTCCTGTGCAGGCAACGGGGCCCAAATCTGGCTATAGACAAATAGTACGTAAGGAGCCAGGTACTGCTCAGAGTTGGTGGAAGAGAGAGTGAGAGAGAGCACAGTAAGCAGGAAATAAAGCTGAAACATGAACATCAAGGGAGGTCGGGGCTAGAGTTTATTCATGCCACTGAAATCAAAGGATTTGCTTCTGTAACAAAACCAGATTTATCAGCGTGACTTTGAAGTGGTCCATTTGTGTTTTCCTTCGTGGCAGTGAGTTTGATTCAAGTCATTCCCGAGCCGTGCTTCACAAAGGTGACGAAAACAACTTCCCCTTTGTGTATTTAGTTAGATTTAAGCCAACTGTCCTGCTTATTTTTGCAGTTATCACATAGGTTTAGGTTGGGGAGGGAAATGCGAGTTCGGGTTCTAATTGTGGAATTTCATGTTCCTTTGTGTGCTGAACATTTTGTGTTTATCACTGGCCCCTTGTTTGCATTGTTTCTCAATTTCCCATATCTGGAAGTCAACCTGATGCCCAACAATGAAGTTTCTCAACATGTCAGCCGAATTGTGTTCCCAGCTGTTTTGTGGCTGTTTTCCGATTCCAGTCCAGAGCAGCTTTGAAAACTGGCAGCTCAAAAACAGAAAATTAGCGAAGCGGCAACAGATTGGTGTGAGGAGCACGTGAGGAACTTAAGCTCTCCAGTGCTTTAAAGACAATGCTGCGGGACTCGAGGAGGTGGTTTGCCAAAGCTGCTGCAGAGCTCAGCAAATGAGTAGTAGGATTGTTTTGTTTGAATGAATTCAGCATAGTAAAAGCTGTTGCCTTTTTTTCTGTTGCGGGATTATTGAAAAATACATTTTACAGGTTTCTGAAGGCGAGTCCACTCAAGTCTGAAAAAGAACACTCCAAGTGGAGAAAGTTTTTAAGATGTGGGACTTGCACCCAAACTTCTGCTCATCCGTTGTCCGTATACATCATTTCTAAGGCAGGGGATGCAAGATGCATCTAAATTAAGTTTCTTGCAGTCCTGGATCTCTTTGGCCTGGTTCAAGCTTTGCACATTACCCCATGAACTCGGTGGACTGCGTGTGGTCAAATGAATGAGTGGGTGTGCTGACCCCTTGAACTCTATAGGAACTGTCTAGTTTTCGTGTAGCATTATGTAAAGATGAAATTTATCACAGCTACACTAAACTTTTAATGTAGAGTTTGAAAAGTATGGAAAGCATGCACACGAATATTCATTAGCAGCTCACCAAGGCTCACAAAGACTTTAAGCGTAACATATCACGCTCGTTTTTTTATTCTGGGACTCCACAATTGTGGCTTTGCATGATTCAGTTCAAGACTCTTTATTTTCATTATGCAAGCATAATGAAATTATGAAATTAAGCAATACTCCCTCACATGGCACATAAAAAGACTTCGATAACATAAATATAGTGACATAATATGAATACAAATACAACGAGACTTAATATTGGATGATGTATATACCTCAGGGTTGCTATCGTGTGAAGGTGAGCAGTAGAAAGTGAGTTGTTTTGCATATTATAAAATGATTCACAGTTTATTCTTAAAAAAGTCCTTACCTATTCAGTGTATTTAAATACATTTTTTAACGTAATGTAAAGTGATCTTGCGATACAGAGAAAAAAATTCCCTCAAGTAAGCGCTTGGCGACAAAAATCTTAACAGAAATAAACCGCAGAGCAAACCAAGCTCAGGAAGGCTCTCCATCTGCCTCAACCAGTCTGGGTGAGAGGAGAGTGGAAAAGAGAGAAAAGATTATTTAACTCATTCTGCCTGTTATGCAGCTCCTGAGTTGAGCCTCTGCCTGGAAAGAGGCAATATTAGGGCTCCTTAGGCCATCGTTTCTAAAGGTCAGCTTTATTCTGATTGGTCAACTTCAGGAAGCCAGCCAAGGGGCAGCACCTTAACCCCGTGAACGCTAACTCATCCTTTGGTTGGTGTGAAGGTTCTTAAAAAAAAAACACTATGCAGCTATCCATCCATCTTCTTAACCGCTTGTCCGGTTCAGGCTTGTGGGAGGGCTGCAGCCTATTCCAGCTGTCATAGTGCAAAAGGCAGATTATAGCCTGGATAAGTTGCCAGTCTATCTAACATGCAGAGAAAGACCACCATTCAACACTCACGGCCAATTCAGAGTGAACATTTAACCTAAAACGCATGCCTTTGGACTGTGGGAGGAAGCCGGAGTCACCGGAGGAAATCCACGCAAGCACAGGGAAGAACTTGCAAGCTCCACGCAGAAAGGCCCCGGCCAGCTGGCGGATTTGAACCCAGGACCTCGCTGCTGTGAGGCGACAGCGCTAAGCCCTGCAACCAAGTAATATATTTTCACTTACTTGAGTGGAAACTGGCAACTTCTCAAACCCACCCATAAACGTTCAAGCCTGATCTGAGTGAGCAGCACAAATATTCACAGTAACAAAGACGACAGCAGCACATCTCAGCTCGGTAAACAAAACATTCGCTACCTGATGCACGAAATATTTGCCCTGTGCTGTAAATAGGTGTAAGTGTGGAAAATGTGCTTAAATGTCATCTCCTATCCTAAAACATGAAAGGTAATGTAGCTAGTAAAATGTTTTTGTTTGTTTTTTTTCTCCTGTTGTCACCAAACAAACGTATGGTAGCACCACACACCGACAGTTATTTGCATGCTGGGATAATTTAATTGCTTATAATACAACTTAGATTATGAATACAAGAAGATCACCATATAAAGAAATGTGTGGCAAGATCAGAGTAGCCTGAAGCCTGAGCTTTTGGTTCAGGAGAAGTACTCAGAAATTTGGATACCTAAAATAAAAGGTGCAACATAAAAAGCAGGAATGAAGTTTTGGGCATCCGCTGGCTTCCCAGTGTCTAATTTTATACTGGATGCATGCGATCAGTCCCTCTCTGTCCTCAGCAGGCACGAATTACAGGAGTTTCCAGCCATGATAATCCTCCTCACCAGATAATAACAGCCTGCCACATCTTTCTGAGATTCATGCCCGCATGCTTTACCACTTAGCCAAAATATCTCAGGTGATTAATTTCATTCAATGCGGGTGACGGTGAGGAATTAAGATGAGGTTGAAATGCTCAACGGCTCCGGCCACTCTAAACCCGGTGAGTTATCCTCCCGCTGCTCTAAAGGTACCCACTGCTTGTGTAAAAACAAAGCCTCTGGGCCCTTCAGCTGCAGCTGCACGCTAAAGAAAAGGTTAAAGTTGGGCCAAAAAAAGCGCCTGTGATGTTTGTAAGTTGTTTATGGAATTTGAAAACAGGTACAGCTTCAGACATGTTGAGTCCAAACTGGATACTGTGTAGATCAGAACGATAGCGTCGTCTGTAACCTCCCGTCGACCAAGGCGGTGTGAACGCCTTAAGAGGGCGGCGTGTCTGCGTGCGTGTGTGCATTTCTACGCCTTTGTTTACAGTCAAAACAGTGGATTTCTAAAAGGAAGATAAATGTGATTTCGCTGTCATGGGTAAGGTCACCTAAAGTTTGCGGGAATAATCCATGGAGGCGAGACAACATGACAGCTTTGGGTTTAACATGAGGAATGCAAACACGGCTGACATAATACATATTATTTGCTGTTGCTATACTCACATAAGCCCTGTAGTTTGACTCTTTGTCAATTGTAATGTAACAAGAAAAAAGTAAAGGCAATAAACATTCACAGGTGTGCTAAACATCTTAAGGCTGATTCCTCTTTCTTAACCAAAAGCAGCAGTCAGAGTAGATTATACTGTAACCTTAACACATGTGTAACACAAGCCTAGCAAAGAGGAAATCTCATATTTCTGTATGCTCAGGTACTCTCTGCCCAATGCCAGGGTCACCTTCACCAGGAAAAATAAATCCCTTGTGGCTCATTAACACTACCCATAAGACCTCTCTCCCTTTGAGAGGCGGCGAGTGGGTGTCAGCCTAATGTTTATACTGTCTGCTCATGGTTATGTAAGCCATTTCGTCCTCTTTCTAACTAATCTACCTTTACCTTTCCCAACATGCCAAGTTATGCGTTACATAAATATTCTTTGAACTGGTCTAGCTTAAGGTTTTTCAGCATGCCAGGGTGTGTATTACATAAATATTGTAGGCCAGACTGTAGAGAGGTACTGTACCGTGGAAGCTGTTTTTTCTTTTCCCTTTTTTCTCTTTCCAGAGTCAAGGATGCTTCTCTTTCATGAAGGGCAGGTTCAGGGAGGCCGTGGCACTTAATCAGCCTCTAGAATGAGCGAGTCAGTGCGTTTATCTTTACAGTAGGCGGCCGGCTGTACAGCGGTGTAAACACAGTTCAGCACACACGCGTGTGTTTGTGTGCGACAGGCGGTGTAACATGCGTGATGAGGACATTGTTTCTCTGTATAACAGTGCCCTGTCTGTGGTTCACTCGCTTGTTTACTGACGCTGTCATGCTAATGTACTTACAGCATGCGGGTCACAGGGTTCATTTCTAACCACGAAGCCTCGCTGCCGTCCATCATAAAGCCGTTTCGTGCCCAGTTATTCACCCATAATGATGTTATCTTGATAAAGCCAGAATAACTGGACTTCCTCTATATGTCTCCCTCGTTCGTTAGTTTTCTTCAACGGCGTGGTTTCTATAGCAACTAATTGTTTTTGTTATGCCTTAGTCAAATGATTGCTGCCCCTTTGTTGTGACCTGTATTGACCTTTTTTTATGGCTATCGGAGGATTTGCACTAGGGCCAAAGAAGACTCCTTGATAAAAAAAAAGAGAGACCAGCTGTGAGTGACTGCAGTCATTATCAGTTTTCCGGGTTCTGATAAATCTGTGGCTAAAATGACCATCCTTCCTGGCTGTAGCTCTTAATGACTGAGCATTCCTGCTGCAGCTGAGAGAGGGTGGAGATATTTGAACCATTTGAAGAATGCTCTCAGTGTGACATCCGAATTACTCGTAAAAAAAAAACCCCACAAAAAAAACACGAGGCCAATTTGAGCAACATCTGTCCTGTGGTTTGGTCTTCACACAGTTTGGTGGGCGCAGTGGGCTTTTCTCAGCCTTCAAGATAACATGCTTCTTTTCATTTTTGGCTTTTTCATTAATATCTTCCCCAAGCAGCACGTTGGTCTGATAAGGAGGGAGCAAGAGCAAGTAGAAGACACACATTTCTGTTTGTACATTTTGGTGGGAAGAATCGGGCATTGTGTACTCGTACTCATCTGGGCCCTCATGGGAAATACACAGCAACTAAATCAGTTGTTAGCTTTGTGTGTTATCTTTTAAGATGAAAGGACACTGAAAACAATGAAACTGCTGCCCTGGGGTTTCAGTTAGAAGGGGAAAAAAAGCAACTGGAGCGAAGAATGAGACCTTTGATCTGTGCAGTCAGTCCCATTGAGTTAGTCTGAGACTGTACCCAGAAATAGAGAAGACAGGGGTCAAGAAAAGAAAAGAAAAAGGCCCCGTTCCCGGTTCACAGCAGTTGCCTGCAGAAGTTTCTGCAGAAACAATCATCCTGTGCATTGTTTTAGAACTATTATTAGGGCTACCCTCCCAAAAAAAGAACATCTGTACTAAGTCACCATTAACTCTGCTTTCTGACTCCGTTTTTTTTGTCTTCATTCAAGATGAAATGTGACACGAGGCTGTGGGAATTAACATTTTAGACATCTAGCTTTAACAAGACATTTCACCAAGTTGCACATCATCATTCAAGTTTCATCAAAGCAGACATAAACTGTGACCACTTAATATTTCAAGCCACTAAATTGGCAGGCCAAAAAACAGGAAATTCATTCATTTGTTGTGTTCTTGTGGCCCAGTAGTCAAAGATAGACACACAAAATATAACCACTATATCCCCATTTTGGTTTCAGCTAGGGGCCATAATTGCATTTACTGTAAGCTTATAAAAAATTGTTACAAAATTGCTAATATTCTTTGTATATGCTGCACGTGTAAACTGTAGGCTGCTAAAAGCGGCTGATTTGGGAATGTCTGGCTGCTCGTTTTTGGTTCTGGGCTACTGGCAGACGTTGGTGCACAGTCACTGCAGCCTGGCCTGTCTGCTCTGGTTTCATAAGCAGAGAGAGCAAATGACCTATATACTTCTCTGAGGGAGGGGAAGTCACCTTGTTGGTGGACCAGCAGGCAGGCAGGCTGGCACGCAGCGACAAGGCTTTAATGTGCGGCACTATTAAAAGGTTGACCACTGACTCGATATTAGAGGCATACTTTAGAGAGACCTCTCATCTGCTCCTCGTGTTGCTCTTGGCCGTGAAACTTTCCGGGGCTGTTTTTCTTGGATTGGATTGTCTTCCCCTTAATGCAGTTTGGTGATGGTGTGAAAAGGCCAATGTATGGGGGGAATATTCTGCATATAAACATGCTGGAAACACATCTTGATACGTATTCGATTTGTGCACGCACACTTGCACTCACATTAAGCTGAAACCGTGAGGCCCGCTGCCAGAAAGATCAAGTCAGACAAACACCTCACCAGAGACTCCTCTAAGCGTCCTAACAAATTGAATGTGTGTGTAGATGGACAAGAGGGAATTAGATCAGTGGTCCTGATTGTATCTGAGTGTGCTGTTGCTGTACCCCTTTCCAGCTCGTCCCCTGGAGGAAATGCGTGTGCATGAGAGAAAGAGACTGGGAAAGAGACAGAGAAAAGGGGAGGGGGGAGAGAGAGAAAGAGAGCGCTTGGCAGCTGGTTTGATGAAGGATGTACGGAGAATGTTAACCAGACAATCACCTTGCATCTTATTGATTGAGATGGAAGAGAGGTAATTAGCACAGAAAAGAAGGGGAAGCTGAGGCCACTTTCAATGTTTTGATACAAGGTGTTCTCTCTTTGTACCAATCTACATATTGTGTTCTTTGTGTGTGTTTGAGCATGAAGGGAAACGTTTTGTTAAAGGTTATAGTGAATGTCCTGATTTTTTTTTTTCTGCTGTGTCTAGACGTGACAAAAACTTTTGTGCACGTAGAACGTAAATGTTAACCGGTTCACTCTATAGTACAGCTGTGCTGGTGGTTACTACAAGACAGCTGATTAATGTAGACCCGTTCCAGTTTTACTCAAACTATCAAATCTGCAGAACAAAGAGCAACACCTAAAACTCATTAGATTGAAATTTTATATTAAAATACTGTGAATTCAATACATATATAAGACAGGACTTTTTTTTTAGTTTGAAAATATAGTTTGTGGTCTTTTGCGAACTGGATAGGGTTTTTAAATGAGACTAAATGATGGGAAAAAATGTTAGTGTTACTTCATTGATAATACACAGTTGCCCGTGGTGACGATATATATCAGATTTATGGAAATGTTTCTTCTATCAGAAGAGATTTGGGTCTAGAACGCCACCTCGTGAATCAGTCCATCAGTATTTACAGATGTAAACTTATTTTTTTTAAAAAGTTACATCCAATTTAGAATCACTAATTAGCTTCTACCGTCTCGATTCTCGATCTTTTATCCAACATCTTCCTGGAATGGTCCACATTTAGGCTTGGCAGACAGAAACATTATATAAAAATAATGATCTTTCTTCAGGTGGAAACTGACAGCACACATCAGGTTTTACCAGTGACACTCCTCGCCATGACCCTCATGGTCTCATTTTCAGGAGTGGGTAAACTGCAAGTCTTAACTAATTCTCCCATTTAACAGCGCATTAGTAAGAACATACTGTTTATCCTGCGATTTAATGAGCCTGTAATGGCAGGAATCAGTCAGTGGTAAAAGAAGTAAATGATGCCAGAGTAAACAACGCCTTAGATCAGCAGACTCATCACTCGTGTTGTCTTGCCTGTTTGTTGCGTTGTTTCGAGTAAATTCAACACGTCATGCTATTTACAGTACAGCACACGTCAGTGCTGAATCACACCTGCGATCTTTGGCCTTGAACTCGATATATAGTTTTACCTATAACACAGTAGGGCTTTTGTTCCACTGTGGTTTTTGACATTTTAGTCCACCTCTGAATTCTTTTTCCAGTCCGGTTTCATGCCAGAGAAGAGGTGTTTTGGATCCCACTTAAATTTGACACCCTGCTCTGTTTCTCTCTGCTTATTGAATTTAAATAATCTCCTCTATAATTCTTTCAGTGTCATCCTGGTAAGCTTGGAGAAACCATAAATCCGAGGAGCGTAAAGCCCTCCTCTCCCGGTTGGCAGACATTTTTATGGCTAGCCACATTGTGCTGCTACTGTCAGTGGGTTGTAAAAACCCAAGAATGTTTCACAGTGCGCATCATGCCGTAATGCAGATGGGAAGGGGACAGTCAGCCCTGGTTTTATTGTTGACTTTTGAGTATTCCTTGTTAATTTATGCCTCGTCTGAAGAACTCTTATGTGTGTCCTTTCAGCTCGCCACTGAGACAACCGTCCTCGACGGCCAAAGTGTGCCTGGTTTGTGGAGATGAGGCATCAGGTTGTCACTACGGCGTCGTAACATGCGGAAGCTGCAAGGTCTTCTTCAAAAGAGCTGTGGAAGGTATGGCATCGTCCCACGTTTAGATGAGATGTCACTGGCTTGAGCTTAAAACCCTGCAGATTAAGCAAACACAAGGGAGTGCAAGAAAACATTACCACCTCTCTGACAAGATAATAAGTAAAACAGCAAGCAAATCAAGAAACATATCGACCAGTTGATAGCACACACAGTATGCAGCATAAGAAACACACAGCGAGTACAGGAAACAGGCAAACAGAGAGATTGGTACAAGCCAAGTACACAATAACCGCATTTGTGGCAACACAAAAAATAATGAACAAGTAATTGGCTGAATCTAGGTATGGAGCCATTATCTTTTGATTGCTCTTTTGGAACAACATTGATGATTAGTTGACGTCAGTGTTTTTGTATCTGCAGCATATGCAGCCTTATGTGTTTTCAAATTGGCGAATGTGTTTCTTAATTGATGTTCTAGAAATTCTACTGCAACTGTCCTTTGAAGCACCGCTCCTCTCTAAAACAGAAATAAGGATCATTATTAGGTTATTTACATTATTATGTAAATAACAAAATAACTTAAAGCAAAAATTGGGAAACGTAAAATCTGAAGTCTTTATATTAAGGGCCATCAGTCAAACAATACTGTTTGCTCTGGGTCTAAACAGAGCGTGTTGTGTGTGACGCCTTCTTTTGCGCATTGAGGGTTCACACTAGAGCGCGTTTGCTGTCGCATTTTATTTGTAGTGTGAACAAGCAGACAAAAAAAAAAATCGGATTTGATCCAAAAATCGGAATTGAGCATTAAGACCTGCAGTGTGAACGTAGCCTCAGACGCTAGTTCCGTTTGCCTCTTTTCGTTGCTGTGCTTTGGACTCTCATATTTTTTATACAGGAAAAAAAGAAAAGACACATTAATACTGTTCTATTACGTTGCAGGAATTTCTAATTAATTATTTCACTCAATATCAGATAAATGAAGAGAATCGCTTTAACTGACAATTACAACTCTCAGACTTATTGGCCAATATTCTGCTTATTTGGAGGATCTTATACCAGAGTGATATGCTATGAAGGACACTAACAAAACTTCAAACCCAGTCTGAAATAATAGGTATGACATCGATGGTAACCATCTTTCTTTGTTAAGCCGTGCTTTCTGTTTCACGCATCATGTGACTCTTCTTCTACGCAAGACTATCCTTATGAGTGTCGCCTACTGCAATCAGAGATACTGTTAAATGGTGATGACAAAGTGGTGAAATTAAAATTCAACAAATTCTGTAAGGTACACAAAATATAACAGTAAAATGCAACACACAACAAATAAGATGGAAATTAGACCAGAAAAGTGCATTCAGCCATTCACACCTATTCACACCAGCTTGCTTTCTATGCTGAAGTGCTTTTATCTAATGTTCACTCACATTCAGAGCAACTTGGGTACTTTGACATGTAGACTGGAGCAGTCATGGATTGAACCGCCAACATTCCGATTAGAAGATGACCTCCTATACCTCCTGAGCGACAGCCACCCCATCCATTCATTCTCCTCCGCTTATCCAATTCAGGGTTTCGTGGGGCGAGCTGAAGCCTATCCTAGCTTTCACAGTACGAGAGGCGGGTACACCCTGGACAGTCGCAGGGCTAACAGAGCGAGACAGACGACCATTTGCACTCACATTCACACCTATAAGCAATTTAGAGTCAACAACTAACCTAACCCCACTAACTGCATAACCCTGCCAGGTTATGTGTCCAGCACAAGTTACCACGGTGATTTATCCAGGTAAAAAGACGGATGACTTTAATCTCACGTTGTAATGTGCCTCTTATGTTAGGTAGGAGCTGGGGAAAATGTTAATGAGAAAAATGGTATAAGTCATTTTCAGATGTAACAACAACATTTTAAAGAGCTCACTTAAACAAGGACATGGTGGCAAGTTGCTCTTTCCACACATTCAGCACACTGTACTTTGCAAGAATTATTACCCATAGTTGCTTTTTAAAATTTCCACCATACTGTTGCATCTATGCAACAAACTACTGTTTAATCTCACTAGACCATCTGTTTATTTATTCCTAAAATATCATTAAAATGACCAAAATTAGGCATTACATTTATAGAGTGAGTCATCGGGGAAGAAAAAAGCAATTCAGTAGGTTAGTCTCCAGCAGCAGCCCTTTATGTTATATTTAGCTTGGGGAAAATCAGCACCAGTCATAATGTGCTTTTCATGTTGTGCCTGTTGCCTGAGGCTTTGGCCTAACTCATTTAGATGAGTGTTTGAATGCAAAACACACTTTTACAGACCCAGTGAAAGCGGGGGGGAAAAACAGGAGCAAACAAGGCTGCTAGCCAGCCAGCCGTCAGGCCCTCTAGGTGTTTTCCTGACCATTGAAGGAATTGCATTCATTCCCAATCAAATCATGCCTTAATTTGATGATATTTACACACCGTCATTACGTAGAGACCTAAAACCAGATTATGTGTCTGGGGTTATCGAATCAGACGTGCCGTTGTTCTTGCTTCAAGCCTGTCTGGCACAACGCCGGCGGCAGACACTCAAGATCGGATTTTGTGCGGGAGCGCTAGTCAGGTGAGGCACCGGAAAGTGCTCACTTCTCTTTGTAATTACGGTGCTAAAACCGTATTTTTTGGTCTTATAAAAACACAGAAAAGGCTTCAGTGATTGCATAATGCCTTTCAAATTTAACACGGTGATCCTTACATTCATATTTTCTCAATATTCAGTATTTCTCGGGGGGGGGGGATTTCCTCTTGATTCTGCACAACCAAAAAAAGAAAAAAGGCAACTGTGCAAACTATGAAAGCAACCCCTAGAGTGGTGTTATGTCATCAAGTTTGCATGAGACATGTGAGCTTTTACCTTACTTTACCCCCCTCAATAGCTACTGCTGCCGCTGCTGAGGTGGATGGAGAGCGAAGCAAAGGATGAAAATAGTGAGAGAAGGATTTTGCAAAGGGAGGAGAGATAGAGGACGGTGAAACGGATACAGCGAGGGAGGAGGGGGAGGAAGGACAAAGAAAAAGTCAGACGCAGATCGAGATAAAGAGAGGAGGAGCTGGGAGTAAGTAACATGGAGAGGGATGGAAAATGATGTGTCAGCAGCGAGTGCCGGAGAGGTGTAAGTCAGGACGTGAGGAGACGTTTCACTCCGCCCCTCTCCCAGTATTTCCTCCTCCTTCTCCTCCTCTTTTCTCTCAAAGTTAAAAACTTAGACTTGGCATGGGAGATATAAAAGAAGACTGCAGAGAGTGGGCATCTGTACAAGGGGAATAATCCAGCCCATGCTTAATTTCTTTTGGCACGGCCTGCCTCGGGGGACACAAGTTTTCGGTCGGCTGTAGCTCATTAGACGACTAACTGGCTCACAGCCCTTACTACAGAGCTAGCATTCTGAAGCCATCAACAAATCAGATGATATTCTGTGATTGTGAAGAGTCTGGTTTTCTCTTTACTCGAGTCATATAGGTCATTGCTAGGTAGCTTTTCTTCTCTTTTTTAACATCACTGGGCCTCAGCACGGTTATCCTTTTGAAGTCTACGTTTTAGATTTACATTTAGACCATCTGTTTGGAATATCTATTGGCCACATGGGCCCTTCACTGTCCAAATCTGTTCACTTACAGTTCTCCTCAAGAGGACTAATATTCATTCCACTTAATGTTGTCATATCTACCAGAAGGTGCTGCCAACTGTACACTATAAAGTTTAGAACCATGAGCCTGTGAAATATATATTAATATTAAATTAGGTGTTGAGAACTCTCTGGCTCCCAGTTTGCCGAAGAAAAAAAAAACAGCCCTCGGTTCATTCTTACCTCACAACATACAGTATGCATTAATATGATTTATTAAAATGTATTTATTATTATATATTAACATTAATTGCTCTAATTGCTAACGCTCACGGGATAAATGTATATCAGAGGCACTGCATGAGAAACATATGGCACTTACATAATCCCCAATAGCAATCAGTGGGAGAAGTCCATCACGCCAAAGCGGGCATTTTGCTGATTACTGGGAAACATATAAGCCAATCAAGTTGCTACATTAAAAGTTGAAGTTTACGACACTTTGTACCGTGTGGGGGCAAACGTTTCTATTCGTAGTGCAGATGTAGATAAGTGCTCTTATCATTTGTCTTGACTTACTGTGTTAGTAGTGTGAGTTAGCAGGACATTTGTTCAAGCTCTTTGGTGGGATGAGGCATCAAAGCGCCACGAGATGCTGTGTTGGCAGTCGGGGTTGAGCCGTTAATTAAATCACAATGCCGTGTATTTGTGCTTATGTGGAGCAATTATAACCTGCGGGAGGAAAAAATAATCATTTTTTAAACTTGTTGAATTGGCTGTTGACATTACAGCTATATCACTATTCATTTAGATAGTCCAAAATAACTCCCTGCTGGCTGCTGGTGGCAAAACGTCCTTTTAGAATACAGAGGGCAGCAACAACAACTCATTAGAGTACCTGCTGCTGCTGCCATTCATAGATTAGAACTACCCAACACAATGATAAGCAAAATGATATTTAAACACTGTGGTATACAGTACTGCGAATTAAGCTCAAACTACACATTTTGCTTCCACCCAGCTGCATTAGCACCATTCACTCAGCATCATTTTTGTCCTTTTAACAACAGGATACCACTGGTGACATAAATCA